>NC_084717.1:20225433-20855236 GCF_033807575.1 Cydia pomonella | reverse complement strand
GAGCTAAATGCTCCAGGGGTGGAAGTGAAAACTTGCATAAGACGCGAGTTGGCACAGTGGCTGTTATCAGCCACTGGGTAGAAAGCGGCGTACACCTCTCGACACCCCTGAGCCGCTCACACCGGTGTTGCTCCTGGTCGTCTTCACGACGGCATTTTCAGGGGCCCATCTAGTGGGCGGCGAGTCACCGCCTGCCTCGATAACTAGTGGAAACATTGTTATGGCAGGTGTCCGGACGTCTTTGCAATAACCCAGTCTCATTGTCCTCCCAAACTTCAATCCATAGACCGTTATACTGTTCACTTTACTACAATAGTCCCAATGCCTGTTGCGACCGGTTCATTGGTGTCTATTGTTGCGCCCGTGAACGGGTTCCAGCACGCGTTCTACATGACATTAAAGCTCTCCAAGAGGCCTCTAAGTGTTGGATCTATATCCCCATGCAAGCCTATCAAAAGACCGGGATTTATAGGCCCGTGAAATCCAAGGAGATACAATAATAATAAAACATACTTTATTGTGCACTACAAAGAAAAATACATGTTACAAACAAAAAAGGAACAACAGGCGGACTTATCGCTAAAAAGCGATCTCTTCCAGACAACCTAGAAATAAAGTTATTGGGCAGTGCAAAACCACATAAGTGTAAAGTTTATAAAATAAGTAAATAGAAACTACAAACAATGAGAAATAAACTACATAAACTACATATATTGTATAAGCACTACATAACAATAATACACTACATATACCTACACAAAATACATAAATACATAATGAGAAATCGAGCAAGAGAAAAATAACGATCAGGTAAGAAAAATATATGAGTGAAAGGAGCATGACTGTATATTTGAGTCTTCTGTAGAAAAACGTCAATGTTCAATTAATAAATATATCCTACCTTTTTTACTTGGTATGTAATTCACTTATGCAGGAAACAATCAAAACAGAAAACAAACATAACAGTTATCCAGCAAAATATATACAATTTAAAATCTTTTTAAATAGCAGGCAGCTATTATATATCCATAATGCAAAATTAATGACATCCCTATATCATAATTTGGTACAACACCTGATTATTAAAAACGTATTAGTGTTCAATCACAAACCAATGTTTAACACTGAACCAGGTAGTGATCTCAAAACGACCACATTGTTTTTTTTTTTGACAAGCAAAGTTAATACAAGGGAACTGAATGTCATTTGCGTATTCGCTCCGCGCATGACTGTAGCGCCACCCTAGTGTGGGTGTGTACATAGTGCTATTTGATAGTTGGGTGCAGCCAAATAGCCTCCTGGATTCTAGAAGCGAAGTTTTATTTTTGAATTTGGAACCATGGTCTTGTTTAGTGAAGGTTAAAAATAATGTTTGGAACTTGTCCTTTATAAAGGCCTCTGGGACTCGGGAGGATAGTGTGAGTTCAAAAACATAAACCTTTAGATGGTGATCTCATAGCGACCACATAGAATTTGTTTTTTTTTTTTTTTTGATGAGCAGAGGTAATAATAAAAATGTAAAGATTTTTAGTTACCTGCAGGCAAACTGTAAATACAGTTTTGCAGGATCTGTTTAGATTTAATTCTGAAGCAAAAATACATATCCAACCCCTACTTTTTTCTTGGAACTATGATGAGTCAGAGGATATTTTGAAATGGCTGTAGTAGACGACAATATTCAATTGCGTCTGCTCCCGAAAGATGAATAACTTGTACAGCAACTTATCTTTTCTTCTGTTTTCTCACAGGTTCCGTATTATTCACACGCACGTATTCATACATATTATACGCACATACATATTATACTCACATAAACACTTTATTTATTTATTAATTTTAAACTTTATTGCACATAAAAAAGAGTACAACAGGCGGACTTAATGCCAATAGGCATTCTCTACCAGTCAACCATAAGACAAAACAGAGAAACTTCAAGGTGGGTGCAGTGAGAATTAAACAAAAGAAACCGTAAATTTTAAGCGAAATAAAATTTCTAAATAAATACTATAGTATGTTTCATTATACCTTATCACTTACAACTTACTGAGACCTTTTTAACTGTCTTTGTACTTAGTTTGATAGTTAGTCATATAATAAAAAAAATCTTATATATAATTTAGCTTTAACAACAATGTATTCTGTTAAAACAAGAACCGCACCATTTCGATACTTCTCTGAGATTCCCACGTGACAGGCTGAGCCTAGTGTGGGGATCAATGTACTGCTGGTCTTGTAATGCCTAATTCTTGAAATAAATATATTCTTCTTCTTCTGTTATGTATACATATAGTCCTCCACATCGATGTCGATGACGGCGACCTCAGCAATCAAGGGTTTTTCCTCTTATGAGCTCTTATGTGGCTGGCCAGGCCAAACTTGCTCTTAAACACCCTTTAACAAAAAACATTTTTTTATGTTATGTAGTACCGTGAGTTAATCCACTGAAAACCAGTGCCAAGGATAGGCGCGGCTATGTGAGTAAGTATAAAAATCTTTTATATACTATAAACATTACCAGGTACATAAGTGTTTATGCGATAGGTGGTAGGTTTCATGTTTAACCATGGATGGTGTTTTACTGGTCGTATTATTAATGTCTTGTTCGTGATCATTAACTATCAAATTTAATCACTTTTACTGTGGTTTCATGATGTCAATGATAACAAGATGTAAACATGAGTAAGCCTTAAAACTTATTATTGTATGGCTAGCAGGGTAGTGGCCACCAAACTGCCAACGCTGCCAACTCCATAAATGAAGGGTTTTTGTTAAATGTGTCACCTATATTTCGACTCTTAGATATTTGTTATGTATATAAGTAAATATTTATTCACTGTACGTACAAAATTACATTCAAATGTATAATCGTCTAATTTCGACGACCGGTTTGGCCTAGTGGGTAGTGACCCTGCCTACGAAGCTAATGGTCCCGGGTTCAAATCCTGGTAAGGGCATGTATTTGTGTGATGAGCATGGATATTTGTTCCTGAGTCATGGGTGTTTTCTATGTATTTAAGTATTTATATATTATATATATCGTTGTCTAAGTACCCTCAACACAAGCCTTATTGAGCTTACTGTGGGACTTAGTCAATTTGTGTAATAATGTCCTATAATATTTATTTATTATAATATTTATTTATTTATTATTTATTAATCTTTAAGCAATTATAATTTATACAGTACAAGCCTTGCTCCGTTGGGGACTAGAGTATTTTTAAAACATGCTGGGTACGGTGAAAGGTGTCATCTCCATACAATTTACGATCTTAAAATGTCAAATCTTGCAAAATTGTATTGAGATTACATCTGTTTTTTTCTGATTACCCTTTCTGTTTGAAAAACACTATAAGTAACAGACGTCAGATGCCGAATGAAGTGACAACTTCACTTGACAAGTGTGTGTCATGGCCGCAATAAATCTATCATGGTAACTACGGAAGGTGGAGATAAAGGAACGAAATCTCCATGTACCAAAAAGTGTCATCAAAAAACTTTATATAGGTGGCGCTACATTACCTAGAGTACTTGAACAAAAAAATCATATCATAGACAGCGCAATTCACTCCGTCAATAACGCCTAGTTTCTTAGCTACTCTAGCGCTACATACGCTAGAGAGATTTGGAACTATTATTTATAGCTGACAGCTGGACACTTTTGCAACAGTTCTACCATAAGAGATGCCACTCCTCTTAATTCCACACTCCATAATGGTAACCATAAGGGCGTATTACACTATCCTGTAGATGTCGTTTTCGAATTTACGTGTTAAGGTATAGTAATAATACTAATATATCTTAAGACGATAATGTTATTGTATTAAAAAGGAATACCAAATGTTGTTTAGACCTGAAGTATTACCATTTCAAAACGAACATTTCTACCTCAAAATAGTTTTAATTCAATATTAATTAATGGGACTACTTTTTTAATAAGTCTGATTATTTAAACTAACCATTCAAATATTGTATTTCAAATTAGTAGTAATTTATTTTCTTACGTGCATTCGTCCGCCAATAATATTACGATTTATGGAACGTTTCAGTTTACTGGCAACACAGTGGTAGATTAGATGGAATTTAATTATGAATCAGGGTATCTGTTCAGGCGATAGGCCTGTGAAACGAGCCCCTTAAGAGCCTCTTAAAGCCCGGTAAAGATTTTAGAGCAAAAATGTAAAATTGATAGATTTAGTCGTTAAAATTGTTCACCTTTTGTAACGTAATATCTAAATAATAAGTATTGGTTTATATTAGCATGTCTTCTCATCTTGCCTTTAATACTTAATGATGTCGCAAGCGTGCGCCCCGGTAAGATGTGACGAGAAAGAATAATTTTTAAAATTCATCAAAAAATTATGGTAGTAAATTATACAAAATGATGTATAAGAACAGTTTCAGCAAATGTTATAGATTGTTTAAGTATCAACATTACGTTGAAAATAAATCGATTTTCAGAGAAATTGTCACTTGTTTTGAAGCACTCGTAATTTCTGGAGACAATTGATTTCGTCTAACTTTCATTTACACTACTTCAAATTAAAAATAACAAAAATGTAGTTTATTAAAGTTGAACTACAGGATATGTCTCATACAAAATTACCATTTTTAGCAGTCCAAAATTTATGAAATTTACAAATAAGAACTTTACAATCATTGCTGCGTGCTTTACGCGCGTTTACCTAAACGTCCATCAGAAAAAAAAACATTACTAATTTAGTGTCTGTTTTCAAAAAAATTATGTATTAAAATGAATAATAACAAGACGTGCTAAAAGAGACCAGTATATATTAATCAATATATTATATATAAGAGTAAAGTATTAGTATTATTAGTATTTAATTTGTAAATATTTGGTAATGATATCGGTCAATTATATTCAAGAACAAAGCCTGCACCTAACAAACGTCTCTTTTTGACCCAATGGTTGACTTAGAAGAGAATTCCTTAGGACATTAAGATCACTATTCGTACTTATTATTTTATGTGCAATAAAGTATAAATAAATAAAATGCGAGTATATAGAACAAATTAAATAAATAAATAATAAATAAATATTATAGGACATTATTACACAAATTGACTAAGTCCCACAGTAAGCTCAATAAGGCTTGTGTTGAGGGTACTTAGACAACGATATATATAATATATAAATATTTATAAATACTTAAATACATAGAAAACACCCATGACTCAGGAACAAATATCCATGCTCATCACACGAATAAATGCCCTTACCAGGATTTGAACCCGGGACCATCAGCTTCGTAGGCAGGGTCACTACCCACTAGGCCAAACTGGTCGTCAAAGTTCCAAAGTTTTTTTTATTATAGGGTTGAAGCGTTTTTGAGTTCTCTCAATTGGACGTTTTTGAGAGTTGCCTGTGTTTGGTTTTTATAATTTTGTATGTAGGTACTAATCACAGCAGTTAAGAAGTAACATTTCAACGGCCACACACGAATGACGATGATGTTACTATTATTATTCGGTACCTACGTAATTTGAATCCGGTCAAAGCTCTTATAATATTAGAGTACGTTTTATACAATTTTACCGAAAATAAAAGAACATACAATCAGTCATACGATTTAGTACCTTGTTCTGTAACATCAAAGTATAAAATAACTTTAATGGTCACAAAGGGTCACCGGTGACCGACCGATAAATGGTCCAAAAATAAATCCGTTCCAAAAATAACAAATAAACCAGTTCAGCCCTAAAGATCGGGATTTTTTGGGCAAGGTCCAGTATCGCTTGAGTTTGCATGGTGATACTTGTGTTTTGCAAATGTATTTATTAGTAGTGAACTCTTTATTCTACTAAAACATTATAAAAGTAGTCAAATGATGGAGACGCTTGAACGAGTTAGCTTTCTCGTCAATGGGAAGCCACAATCAGGTAATTGTTTGAACTAAGCGACCTGCTATGGAACTAAGGAACTAGTCAATTTATTTTAATAAATATTAGTTTGATTTGTAAAATGAAAGAAAAGTTTGCATAACAATCAATCAATCAAATCGTTTATTCCGAATAAAATGTGGTACATAAGTTATTTACATTAAACATAGGAAACAGTTAATAGTTAGGTACTCAAGAATTGGGGCTTGTGCGAACTAGAGATGAGTAGGGGGTAAATACTCGGTATTTACCCTTGAGTATTTACTCACTACCCATCTCTAGTTAGACCGACCAACAGGTCGGGTTTTAACAACAACATTGTTTTTAAAAAAATATTTATTTAATATTTAACTTGAGTCATTTTCTAATTGCGCAATGAGTTCGTCTAGTTATTTTTTCTAAGATCCCAGGGGTAGTGGAGCTGGAGGGTTTGGTAACTTTTTAGGATTCCGTACCCGAACCCGACAATTATATTTCAATTTAACGGCCTCCTTCTAGTGGTTGTTGTTGTGTTGGATTATTAACCTTAGATAATTGTTAACATTTTTAATCCTAGAGACTACTTATACATCTGTGTTATATTGTAGTAATTATTTATTTTATGGTTATTAAAATGCTTGAAGCCTACCTACAGAATCAATACATATATTTTTTTTATTTTCTATTAAGGTAATTTTTTATAACATTGTCCCATCAGTTTTATAATGTTTATTATTAATCTACGTAAGTCACTTCTTTTTTAAACATACTATATACTAAGTATACCTAATGTACGAAGTGATTTCCCGTCAAGTAAGCTGCCGAAATCAAGTTTCACTTATTAGCTAAGATACAATGTGTAGAATTAGAATAAAAACTTGATTTCGCCGTCATAAAAATAGTTCTAAATAGCCGGTTAGGAAAGGTCGCGGTAGCCGTTTAGTTTGAGCAGTTTTTGAGTTTTTGCAAAAAGCCTTCCCTTCTTAGTAATAGTGCGGCAAAGGTACTTGTTATACACAGGATACCACCTTATAGCCCCCGTTTAAGGCAGTGGGTAACTAGGAAACCCTACATTAAGCATGGCCCGACATGCTCTTGGCCGATCTTTTTAAAACTATTGACTTTTACACGACAGGCAACAATATTAAATTTGGTCGTATATAGGAAAGGGGGGTGAGGGGAACGGAACAGCATCGACTCATGGTCCCAAGCCTCAAGATCCTTCTGCGAACATCTGGCGGCAAGTTCCTGTGTTACCATCAAACGAAAGCTCTTAATTAGTACCTACCCGATCTATTTTCTGATACCAGTTGTACATACTCATCGCGACATACTGCTCCCATCTCGGCTCTCTTAACTCGTCTCGTCTCACACCTCTCCGATTGGATCGGAGTGGCGCCGAGACTCCTGGCGAGAGGCTCTCGACGAGTGTGCACAGCCCGCATAAGTATTCTTTACGTGATTACATCATTAGCCTTTGGCCGGACTTGCTCCGACCCCAGTAACAGAGCATCAGCAAGCACAACACACACTCGGACACAGCCTCACCAGCACGCCGCACACGCCAGCTAAACTAATACCGGTCGCCTTCACCGTGGCCCCGCTGAAATAGTATCACCAGGCTAGGGGTCGTGGGGTAGGGTAACGATGGGTAGCGAAGAGCTGGCCTACACCAGCAACACACACCGTCCTCCAAACGACGACGGCCAATTGACCTCCCCACCGATCGGTGGGGAGCGACCCGCCACAGTCGAAATGCGGAAGCGGCCACTCATACCTGCCTTCCAGGGAGGTATCGAATTACATCCATCCATCCATCATTAGCTTTTACCTGTTTCCAGTGGGATGCGAGACAAGTTCCGACCTGTCTCTGCTGGAGTACCTGCGCGTGCGCTGCGAGCTGCGTGGCACCAAGTACATGTGCCGTGAGGGCGGCTGCGGCGCATGCGTCGTTGCTGCTGCGAGACCCGGCGAGCCACCTCACGCTGTCAACTCCGTGAGTACCACCACTAAAACGCACTTCATTGAGGGTTGCGACCTCATTGACGTTGCATAATCTGCTGTCTGACGATGTTCCACCATATATTCCCGTATCGTCGTGAAGTGATCTCAGTTTAGTGTCCAGGGTTCTTGTGCTAATTTGACGGATAGGTTTTGTTTGGCTGCTACATTATTTATGATACTCTTGTGGTCTAATCGAGAGAGGCAGAGCGAAATGTCGCTCGGATCTGATGCAGCTGAAGTGGAAAGTATGACTTTCCTTACAATGACTTTCACCACTTAGTTGGTCGGCTGTGTGTTTTGTGCATTTCTTCAGAAACTTCCTGCCTTGCATAGCTAAACTGTGGAATGAACTGCCCCCGATGTTTCCGGACCGATACTTTTTTTTAAATTCTTTTATTAAGATACGATCTTCAAACCTTCAAGGAAAGAGCCTACCGGTCTGGCCTAGTGGGTAGTGACTCTGCCTATGAAGCTGAGGGTCCCTGGTTCAAATCCTGGTAAGAGCATATATTTGTGTGATGAACACGGATATTTGTTTCTGAGTCATACGTGTTTTCTATGTATTTAAGTATTTAAAAGTATATATTATATTTATCGTTGTCTAGGTACCTACAAAACAAGCCTTATTGAACTTACTGTGGGACTTAGTCAATTTGTGTAATAATGTCCTTTAATATTATATGTGTGTAGGTTTAGGTATAATTTTTAGATATAATTTTTAGGCTTAAGTACTAACCCTTTTGAAACTGTTTTTTTTTTCTAACAAAATGTATGTGTCACCGTTACATGAAATAAATGTTTTCAATTTCAATTCAATATTCATTTATTTATTGATAAGAGCGTACTCTCATCTTAAAAGGCCGGCGACGCATTTGTGTTGTAGGTGTCCATGGGCGACGGTACTTGCTTATCATAAGGCGATTCGGTTTTACTGCCTTTTGCCTCCTATAAAAAAATAAGAGCTCGTATGGTGCCTGGCTATACGACCATATGGGCACAAAAGGCTTTAAAGGATACTTTTCTTATTTTTTTGTTGACTGTAGTGGCCATATCGCAGGCACCATACAAGCTATAACCCTGTTACTATCTACCTAACACTGGCACCTTAATCTGATAGTGTAAGTATTCGTGATAATTTCTGTATATGTCGTTAATTTGCTTGAATATTGTGAGAAATGGTGCATCTAGATTGCCTAGATTTTATTTTAATTTATTATTTAAGACTAACCCCAATTAATTTTAAGATTTTGTTGTACTGTACTAACACTATATGGATCTCCCTAGATTCAATACAAATAAATAATTGAATTGATAAAAAAAAATATTATTTTTTAGTGTCTAGTAGCTGTGACATCATGTCAAGACTGGGAGATCACGACGATAGAGGGCGTGGGCAACCGTCTGAAGGGCTACCACCCCATACAGAAGACCCTCGCCAAGCTCAACGGCACGCAGTGCGGGTACTGCTCGCCTGGTTGGGTCATGGCCATGTATGGGTATTTAATATCAAAATGACATTAATAAATATGTATATGCCAATACTAAAGGCCCAGGTTGAGGGTGTGAGAACTTGCGTGCGAGTTTCGTTACAATTCGTCACCGAGTAGCTCAGAAATTCACCACGTAAAAGATGGCTAATGGGTGGAAAAACTTTAACAACACACACAACACAAGGAGTACCAACTGATAATACATGTTACATGCTCTTGAATCTATACGAGTATAACAAGGACTGATGCTTATATAATTATAGGTAACCGCAACGTGTCTCGCACCTTCGAATATTAGTGAACGTAATACGTAATGCAGGAATATTTGTCTTAGTATAAACTGAAATAAATTTATTTCATAGGTATATGAAAGTTAAACTGACCAATGCCAAAGATAAAGTAGAATATTATGAAGATATACAAAAATAAAATAAAAAATACGAAGGAAATATTTAGTCATTTAAGTCATTTAGTCATTTATTTATTGCAACCATAGTTTAGTACAGATCTTAATAACTAAGTACATTCAGAGTCATAGGGGCCCTGCAATGTCATACCTATTTTAATTTACAATTATCTCAATCGTTATTCGTGAATCTACTTATTTGGTACTTATTATGCATGCATATATTTTTATAATCCCATATCTAGTCTTAATTTATTCGACCCATGCCGCTGTGACCCAGGTGGCCAAGCGGTTTTCGGCATCTGCCGCGATTGCAGCATTGTCCAGTGCCCGATGCTGCAATCGCAGCAGAATAATCTACTTTAGCTTTGATAAACAAACCCGAACGTTTGTTGAAATGATCATTATGATCAACAATATGTCCCAGAAAAAAGAATAACAACGTATTTTAATTTGCATGCGAACGTTTTAATAACGGTGTTTGGGACCATGATGTTTAAAATTGGAAAAAAGGGCGTCTTATAAGTAGCCCCAAGGAGATTTATCAATTTATTAGGGAGTAAATAACTGACTAAGAGGTCACTCGCGGTCAGAGGTCAGGCTACAAGGTGACACTAATCTAATAAGGTTGCTTCTGTTATTGTCTGATAATAAACAGACTCACTTTTTATGTTGGTTATCATCCGATATTTCTCTGATTATAATAATATCTGACCGGGAAAATTATTATCTCATATTTCTCTCATTTTATCTGATTAGAAAATAGTGTGGGTTTATACAGAATACAGAGTAAGGAATTGGGCTAGTAAATGGGCAGTCAATGAATATAATTTTTGGTTAGAAATGTTAGAATTGTACTTATTCGGACACATACTTTTATAGGTATTTCGATTAACTTGTTTTTTTTTTCGTCTAGGATGTTTACTGCTGTTTACATTATATATTTGCCTACGTATAAGACACAAGAATATAATTCAACAGGGAAAACATTTTACAGATATTTTAGAGACGTACCCCTTATTCATTTTAGCAAACTTTTGTTCAATTTTAACTCTTTCTACTAAACATTTGTAGAAAAATTATGGATAGGGACAAAAAATTGTCCACGGTTTGTTAGAGTTAACAAACGTTTAATAAATAACGTCAATAGTCAGTAGAAGAAATGACTCGGCAGGTGACGTGTTCACATTTGTGTTCTGAACATTCATGTTTATAGAGAGCTAATTCTGTTGCTACTTACTTTTACAAAAATGAATTCTTACTTGATTTCTGTACAGTCTCTTGCAGAGCAATGAGAACCTTACCATGCTGGAGATAGAGAAGTCATTCGGGAGCAACGTGTGTCGCTGCACAGGCTACCGACCCATCTTGGATGCCTTCAAAAAATTCGCCTCCGACGCTCCGAAATCAGACATAATGGACATAGAGGACCTTAAAATTTGCAAAAAAACTGGGAAACACTGTCGAAAAGGCAATGAAAGTGACTGGTGTTTAGTGGAGGAACATGATGTTAAAGCAACGGAGAATATAGAGATACAGCTGAGTGATGGAAGGTACTTTACTAAGGTGCATAGTGTTAGTGATATATTTGCAGTGTTGAAGAAGAAAGGAGATGGAAGTTATATGCTTGTTGCTGGAAACACAGCTAAAGGTATGTAGTAGTAAAACACACATCATTTGTACAAAGGCGAACTTATCCCTTTCAGGGATCTTTTCCAGTAAACCTTTGAGCAATTGAGGAAGACTTGGAGAACGGCAGACATCAAAACTGTACTAAAAGGCATAAAAGATGTATACTAGTCAAATAAATCTTGATAAATAAATAAACTATAGAATTATAACGAACTTCTAGTGTAGGTAATAGGTATCACAAATTATTTATGGAATATCGCACTGAAATCGGTTCTTTTTTTTTAGCTACAATGCACATAGATTAACGCATGTTAAACTTATAAGATCAATCTTTTTGCGTTGTACGTTAAAATCAATGACGGATTAAACTTTATTGTAACGAAATACATGATCTTATTTGATATAATATACGTATGAGTTAATTTATGGATGATCATTTGTTACCTCGGAATAAGAGTACTGAGGCTTTTCATATTTATTTAATTTTGCAGGAGCTTATCCCATAGACAAATACCCCAAAGTCCTCATTGACATCACCAGCGTCGAGGAGCTGAAAGGCTACAGTTTCGACCAGAACTTGGTCCTCGGAGCCGGAACCACTCTATCTGAGATGATGAAGACCTTTAAAACCGTGTCGTCCTCGGAAGACAGCTTCTGGTATTTGGAGAAATTGAGGGAGCATTTGGATTTAGTGGCTCATATTCCTGTTAGAAATGTAAGTCAAATATATGTAATATATATAACAATGCTCAAATTCAATGAATAAGTAAGTAATTTAATACAAAAGCGAAAATGGCGTGCCTTTTATTCGAAAGAGTTTTTCAAAAGAGGAGTGTACTGGTTTTTAAAGGGACGACAACGCGCATTTAACACCCCTAGAGTTGTAGTCATCCATAGGAAACTACGACCGCTTACCATCAGACGGACCGTATGCTTGTTTGCTACCGACGTGGAATATAAAACAATAAATAATCTTAGTCACAATAATTTCCAAGCTAGACGATAACGTAGACCATCGCTTACGCTACGGTCAATAATTGATGAAAGGAAACGAAATCTACCTATATTTTTAGCTGAAGATAGTTTGAGGATACGATTGACAATTTCCAAGCTAATTAATATATTTTTAGGAATCTAATACCTGGCTTAGTCGAATTCTTACTGTTTACTATATTTTTTCAGTTGGGATCGATAGCTGGTAACCTGATGGTCAAACATAAGCACAACGATTTCCCGTCAGATGTTTTCCTTTTATTGGAGACTGTTGGAGCATACTTAACTATTCGTAAGGTTTTTTTTGCTAGCCTACTTTTGTGTCCCACAGCTGGTCAAAAGCCTCCCCTTGTTTTCTCCACTCGACCCTGTCATTGGCATTGAAATTCTATTTTACCAACTAAAATGTTTAACTGTCACTTGTTTTTGATTATATGCTATTCTTTGTTTTATACGAATGTCATTTAATTTCAGAACAAGCTGATGGGCGACTAACAAAAGTGACACCTCAGGAATTCCTCAAAGTGGATATGAAGGGAAAAGTTATAGTAAACGTCCTTCTTCCTCCCCTTGGGAAGAATTACAAACTGGCAACGTTTAAAGTACGAAAGTCAGGCTTATTTTAAATCTTAAGGACTAGTAGGTTGAAATATTTAATCATCATAAAATATTAAGTATAATTATTATACTAAAAGAAACATAAAATAAAGTAAAAAGAACTTTTTATTTTCAATCGCTCGATATAAGTATACTCAACACTCATCTGCTGGATAGTGTGTCTCAAATTCTTGAATGAAAATACCAACTAATTGGTCCCACACATCTTTCAGCACAGATTTTGGCTTCAACAAGACGAAGGAAGATCATGGGTAGGGCGATCTCAATAGGTACACTCTAAAGAAGCTCTGAAGCATTCCATAAGCTGTACCCTAATAAAGTATTTTATTTCATGTATCAGAATTTATTTTTCAGTGTTTTAAGGTGAAAATTGTTTTCCTTAGCAATTTTTTGGTTCTAAGTCACAGAAAAAGGAAATCCTAGACCTGCAAATCTTCAGGAAATTCGGGTTTGCAGGGGACGGTAAAGAAATTTGTGGAATACTCCTTATTCTTTTTTTCTCTACTTTCAGATCATGCCGCGTGCCCAAAACGCACACGCGATGGTCAACGCTGGCTTCTTATACAATCTAGACGAATCCAGCACTGTTAAAGAAGCTAGAATAGTCTACGGAAACATCAACCCACGCTTCGTGCATGCTAAAGAAACGGAGAAGTTCTTGGTCGGGAAGAAACTGTTCACTAATGAGACGCTACAGGGCGCTGTCAAGGTGTTAGAGAAAGAGTTGGTGGCGGAGGAGCACCCCCCGGAGCCGTCGGCTGAATATAGGAAGAATTTGGCTATAAATTTATTTTACAAAGTAAATAAGAACTTCATTAATTTATATTTCAAATATTCACTGAATTGGTTACTAACGAGTTTTTTTTTACTTCAAATGTGGACTCGGCTTAAAACAAAATAGCACATTCCACTCTTCTTAACTATTCTGCGGCACATTTATAAGTACCTATATAATCTTAATAATCCAAGTCCCAGGATCTTAATGACGTGGTCGAATCCTAGCTACAACTTTTATGGGACTCACTAGCAGTTACAGCCTGAAATTGAAGAAACACAAGATCTTTTGATTTGCTAAGATATGAAAATATTGTTTTAATCCTACAAGTACAGTCAGTCAACTACAGTTCACTTGAAAGCTGCGAGTATTCGCAAAATGAGGGAGGGTTCATTCCTAATCCCGGACGTCGATTGTTAGCCCTCTCTTCACTTTACTATTATTATTGAAGGATTTTTCATGAATCTTTCTGTTCCTAGGGTCTACTCTCCCTGTGCCCGCCCTGGCAGGTGGACACTCGCTACGCCTCTGGAGCGAACACTTTGAGCAAGACTCGTCCCGTCTCCAGTGGGAAGCAAGACTTCGTCACCAACCCTAAGCTCTATCCGATCAACAAGCCTATTGAGAAGGTTGAAGCGTTGGTAAGATTTAATCAGAATCAGAAATCATTTATTTTCAGACTCTGCATGTCAGTGTAAAATGCTACAATATCACAATAAGTTCAAGCTAGTGTCACAATGAACCATTAACGAGCGTCCATTTGATTTATTAATATATATTATAAGTTGTTATATGAATCATTTGATTCGCTATACCACCCGCTTTTCAGTAAAGGAAAACATTGTGAGGAAACCGGGACTAATCCCATTAACGCCTGGTTTGTGTTGGAAGGTCAGATGGCAGTCACTTTCGTAAAACTAGAGCCTATGTAAATTCTCCCATGAGCCGTGGCAAAAAACGAGGAAGCTACAGCAAATCATCATCATCATCTTTCTCGAGTACATCAGGAAACTATGCTGATACGCTGACCGAGAAATATGTAGATGTAGTTCTAAAGGAGAAAATTAATACAGCATCTGTTTACGAGATAATATTCTAAACGCTGAGCAGATGTAGCGGGAAGTTTTTAGGCTGAGAATATATTGTATTATTATAACAGATGTCTGTATTTAGATCCAGTGTGCAGGTGAGGCACCGTACTCGGAAGATCTGCCGAGCTTGCCACACGAGGTGTTCGGCGCTTTTGTCCTCGCGACTGTGCCGATCGGTGACCTCGACAGTATTGACCCCAGCGAGGCTCTCGTGAGTTTCTTTTTTTTTTTCATTCTTTGCATCATTTTATTTATTTTCCTTTTCCGCTCCATTATCATTACTTAAACCATTTTTCATCCGATATTTAAGCCATCCAGAATCCGGATCATAATCCTATTCAATGTACATCCTCAATAAAAATCGTACAAATACAGTTTTCATAAAGTCAACCCTCAAAATAGTAAATGTAAAATTAACTCACAATTTCAGCGGCATCCAGGCGTCGTCGCATTTTACTCAGCCAAAGACATTCCCGGAACAAACACCTTTACGTCCGGCGATACTGCTTTCTTTCTCAAACAAGAAGAAGTATTTTGCTCCGGTGCTGTCCGATACAACGGACAACCTGTCGGAGTTATCGTAGCTGAAACTAGAGCCATTGCTGAATACGCTACAAAACTAGTCCACGTGAAATACAAAGGTGTTTCTAAACCAGTAATTGATATAAATGAGGCAATTAAGTATCCCGCAAGAGTAAGAAAGGCCGGTGAAAAAGACGGTGGTGGTGAAGAGAAAGGAGTGTTGTTTAATATAATAAGAGGGAAGCAGACAATATATCAGCAGTCGCACTTCTGTATGGAGACATTGGTGAGCGTAGCAAAGCCAACGGAGGAAGGTTTAGAGTTGTATTGCACAACGCAGCACATGGATGGAACGCAGATTGTGATATCACGGGCCCTTAATATACCTGAACACAAGTAAGTATCCACTTAGAACTATTTTTGCAGTTACATACTAAACTACTCTCATATCTATTTCCGTCATATATTATATGACGGAAATAGATATGAGAGTAGTTTAGTGAAAGTTTCGAACAGGTCTTATGTTAATACTGACACACTAATGAGTTTCATGCAGGAGAAATTTGAAATACAATATCGCATAAAATGCAGAAAATCCTTACATACAAACTAAAATCTAACACAAAATCACATGTAAATCCTAAAAAACTAATCATAATCTAACATAGTGTTGTCCGAGGCATTGGCTGCATTACCTCTTTGTACGGTTAAGTTCAGTCTCCGTGCAAAAAACGCCCTTGCCCGGAGGTCGCCAGACACACCAATAAGTTTTTGCGGTTCTTTTACTAGATTTTTGGTGTCTGACGACCAAAGCCCAAATATCTCAACCGCATTGCAATTGCATATCTTATATTCATATACTCTCTAGTACTTAAAATAACTAGTTATAAGCCAACTTATATCATCAAAGAGACCCATCTCTTTGATGATCTGAGGATGTTTATAATATACGTACAAGCTTTTCTCTTATCAATGAAGTTGTCTCTTTCTTTCTTCTCTCTGTCTCCCTATTTCTCTGATGTGCCTTTCCTCTCTTTAATTTAACTACAGCTGAGGATGATGTATCTTTATCCCTAGGATAGACATCCACGTACGTCGACTAGGAGGAGCGTACGGTCTGAAGATCTCCCGTGGCTCAATGATAGCGGTGGCGAGCGCGTTGGTAGCATATAAGCTGAACCGACCATGCCGAATCATACTGCCGCTTACTACTCTGTCCAAGGCTGTTGGCAAGCGGTTTCCTTGCACTACGGAGTATGAGGTTTGAAGTTGAAACTGAGCCAATATATTAATTGTACTTCATTGCTTTTCTTTGTGATCATATCTGTAAAAATTTAACGGGCATTTAAATGTGGCAACATATAGATCGTTATACCCACTTTCTCACGCTTTTCAAACAAGAAGTGTAGTGATTTCATGTGAATAGCGTAACGAGACCATTTTATCACTTAATCAAGTTGAATATTTGGCTCTCTTATGATCTAAATGAGTTATCCTCTTTATTGGCATGAAAATATGTACTTAAAAATAAAATAAAATAAGCAGTTTAGCTGTATTCATAACTTTCTTCAGGTTGGAGTAGATTTTTTGGGAAAGGTTCGTATCGGAAAAGAGAAATTGTATACAGACAATGGCTACATTGTCAATGAGCCATTGTATTTAGCAATTATAGAAAACTCCCAGAATTGCTACGAGAAGTTGCGTTGGCTCTTTACTGTGTATAATGTAACTACGGATACTGCTAGCAATACTTGGTGCCGATCTCCAGGTTTGTATAACTGTATCATCCACACTGTTAACTGACAATTCTTAAATAAGTGAAATTAGTAAACCTTATTGCAAATAAGATCCATGAGTGGTCAGTTATCAGCATTATAATCAGCCTATTTTGGATCTGGAGTTCTCACCAAGTATATAAAGACAATGTTGAAAGTCAAGTTATGAGGAAAGGCATTTAAATAAATAATCAGCATACAATCTCATAGCAATTCTGTTACATGTCATCAAATATCCAGAGTCGCAGAAACAGTAAGATGAAGTTTAGGTATGGTCTAGAGATGAGGCAAGATAAGTGATACCAAAGAAACAAGAACATTAAGCCTCATATTGACTGGAATTTTGGATATACCCGATACTTAACTACTGTCTCATGATAATTAACTAAAGTATAATTTTGATTTTAGGTTGGAGTAGATCTATTTGGAAAAGTGCGATATGGGAAAGAAAATCTTTACATGGATAATGGATATGTTGTCGATGAGCCGCTATACATCTGGACGTTAGAAGTTTATCAGAATTGCTATGAGAAGTTGCGATGGCTTTACAGAGTATACGACGTTACTACAGACACTGCTAGTAATACTTGGTGCAGATCTCCAGGTTTGTAGTAATGTACTTCTATAGTATAATGGATATACCTCTCGCTTCGAATGATCGTCCCTATGGCCGGAATTAGACTATCATAGAAATGATCATGAAATGATCATATATAAGGGGACCTATCTGACGGTAATAATACATTTCTGATCATATACGTCGATTTTGTTAAATTACACCATCGTAGGTTTGTAATTTTTCAATGACTTTTATAATATATCGATGATCACATTTCTATGATAATGAATAATTTATGATATTTTATTCGAGATGACGTTTTATTCGAAATGAAGTGTCAGTTGCAAACAGTTTTGACACATCTCGCATGTTACTTGATATCGAACGATATGGCAATCACCCCCCAACGTTAGTTTATCTCTGAATTTAAAAAAACTACGGATGCGTGACATGCGTCAAAAAGTTTTCATTTACCGCCATTTGAAATTTAGTTTATGATAATAAATAATAATAATAAATATTATAGGACATTATTACACAAATTGACTAAGTCCCTCAGTAAGCTCAATAAGGCTTGTGTTGAGGGTACTTAGACAACGATATATATAATATATAAATACTTAAATACATAGAAAACACCCATGACTCAGGAACAAATATCCATGCTCATCACACGAATAAATGCCCTTACCAGGATTTGAACCCGGGACCATCGGCTTCATAGGCAGGGTAGGCAGGGCCCACGAGGCCAGACCGGTCGTCAAAGGCCAGACCGGTTGCCGGTATATTTCAATTACTTTGTTTTTTTGAAGCTTATGATATGGAGTAGATAATGCAGGTGTATGTAACTGTACATAATTAGGCATTAAAACACTCGTATGATCCTTTTATGAATTTCATTTCATTCGTTTTATAAACCTAGACTCGTATTTTAATTAATGCCTTTCATATATATAAGTACAATACAAATACGGTAATAATATATTTATTTACATACATTTAAGTAATACAAATACGGTAATAATATATTTATTTAATTATTATTCGAATTAAGCGAAAAAAAACACTGAGGGAAATACCATAAGAACAATCATTCGACCGGAGAAGTGTAGTATTCTGTAGTCTCCTATATATGAATATAAATTGATTCACAGTGGTTTCGGAACTACAATGAAAAATGTAGCGAAATGTATTTAATGATTTAAAAAAAGGTGGTTTCATTGTTTTGCCACAGAAATTAGAATGCCTCTCTGAAATTAACTTTAGGTTAACTAACTTTTGAATTTTCATAAAGAGTAGCTGATTTGACTTAGATACTTACTTTATTTGTTTTTAGGTACTCTGGAAGCGATAGCTAATATGGAATTCATCATGGAGCGCATATCGTACGAATTGTCGATCGATCCACTTACAGTCAGATTGCGAAATCTGGATCTAGCCGCCATTGAACTCAGATTTATGGTGGAGAGAGTTAAAAAAGAAGGACAATACACAGAACGGAGAGAGGCTGTCGATAAATTCAATAGTGAAAACAGATGGAAAAAACGGGGCTTAAGGTTTTCTCTATTACGTTGGCAGGGCCTTGGTAACCAGATCCTAGACGTAAACATGTCGGTGTATTACGACGATGGGACTGTCTCTATAACCCACGGCGGCATCGAGATGGGCCAGGGATTGAATACCAAAGCTGTTCAAATCGCTGCACATTTTCTTGGAATACCTGTGGAAAAGATCCAGATTAAATCGAATAATACTATTTTGGCTCCTAATGGTCTTATATCAGGGAATAGTACAACTTCTATGGCTGTTGGTATGGGAGTTCAGAGATGCTGTGAGAAGTTATTGGCACGATTGACACCTTTGAGACTTTCACTGTTAAATCCTAGTTGGGAGATATTGACACGAGCGGCGTATACAGCCCAAATTGATTTACAGACTCATGGTTTTGTTTCTCTAAAGGACTTGCTGAAATCTGACGTGTTGGGTGTGACATTAGCCGAAGTGGAAATAGATGTTCTAACTGGAGAGTGGGAGCTATTAAGGGTAGACATACTTGAGGATGCTGGCATCAGTATTAGCCCGAATGTGGACATCGGACAGGTAAGCAGAATGACTAAGTACTGAAATAGATGTCGTATACTAAAGAAAAAGTGACCAAGCCTCTCTCTCAAGACTCTCAAGTGACTGAGGCCGGATTTATTCTTGTCGGTGGAGTATCTTCCAGTTTTTCCTATTTTCCGCCAGCTCTTTGACTTTTTGAGACGCCACGACCCCTGCCTCTCTGTCACTTGATCTAAGTAATTGCGTCTGGGTTTTCCTTTGCCTCGCTCGCGTTGCGTCTTATCCAGCCCTCCAATATTTTTTCCGCTTCTATTATCAATAATGTTCAGAATATGTGGCACCAGATCATGGTGGCACCTGTCCTAATTCTTACAATCTTTTAGAGTGAAGATTCAGATTCAAAACATGCTTTATTAGAGCAGGCCTAGCTCTATCGAATGAAGTAACGAGCTCTTTGATAGACCAGGCACCTTTGGAGATAGGCACTGTAATATATTATAATATTTTTATTGCGCAAGATTCTGAAAAAAAATTGAGCAATTAAAACTTTCTGTTCGATAAGTTCGATTACTCAATATTGGTCTATTATTGCAGGTAGAAGGTGCTTTCATCATGGGTCTCGGTTATTGGACTACAGAAGAAATAGTATATGACCACAACACCGGCGACGTGCTAACGGACCGCACCTGGAACTACCACGTGCCGCAAGCCCGGGACATTCCGCAGGATTTCCGCGTCTATTTTAAGGACAAATCTATACCAGACCTCAGAGTTCTTGGAGCCAAAGGTAAAGACTAATTACCACATAGGTAAATCTAGGAGATAATATGAGGCCCTTTTAGAAATTATTTTGGGCTAGAACATTTCAAAGTTATCTAGAAAGACAATACATAATACTTTATAATAATATTAATAATACATAGCACAGCCGACTCGGAAAGAATAGGTTTTTCAATTTCGACCTGTGTCTGTGTATGATATTTATTTCAGAAATCCTATTTGTCATCAAAGATATCTAAGTTAATATTGGCAAACTTTTACAGACTATTATGGTAAGGTCAATGTCGTAAAGGTCGTCTGCAAGCTCTTTCGTCGCTTTTAACTCTTGCGTTCGTACATACTCCACTCACAGAAGGTCGGTAGAGCAGAAGGAGTGAATTTCTTCCAGACTATTTTTGAGTGACGTACGTATACAAAAACGATAGTGCATGCCATACGACGATCTTTCCTTTCAAGTAACAAATTTTATATGCCGGTCTTCTTCACTTTGGCCTTAAGGATACTCGTACTTTACAAGCTCAAAAACTGGTGTTCCAGCGATCGGTGAACCTCCAATCTGCATGGCAGTGGCGGTCCCGTTCGCGATGCGTGAAGCTATTGTCGCAGCCAGGAGTGATGCCGGGATATCTTCCAAAGATTGGTTCCCGATAGGTAAATACAAAATTATTTGTCTATGCTATGGCGTATGGCTCCTAATCTGTATGGGGGTGGCAGTCCCATTCACGCTGTAAGAAGCTGTCGTCGCAGCCAGGATCGATGCCGAGATATCTTCTTAAGAGTGGTGCCCGATAGGTAAGTACAATATGATAGATGTTTGCCATGGCGTTTGAGCCCCCAATCTGCATGGCAGTGGCGATTCCGTTCCCGCTGCGTGAAGCCATCGTCGCCGCCAGGAGCGACGCTGTGATATCTTCTAACTAAAGAGTGGTTTCCGATAAGTAAGACATGCAGCTATCTGCAACAAATTTTAAGGAATCCGAAATGAAACTCGCATACGCCTCCTCGCAACCTCTACTACTAATTAATTAACGAGTATTGTAGCTGATTTGGACACATCAAAAAAAATGAGCATACATTTATAATATCTTCTTTATCATATTTATAAATAACAAAATAGATACTAATGTGTTTTGCACCTAATGAAAGTTTTCTTTTTTTTTACATACCACGACGGTGACAAACAAGCATACATATAAGCGTACAATATAGTATTATTAATAAAATGTTATTTTTACAGATGGCCCGTATACTAGGGAAGCTATACAAATGCATACAGCAACGAAACATAGTGACTTCAAATTTCAGTAAACACCGCACCCCATGGTTTACTTATGCATTCATGAATTCTGTATTATGTATATAACATACAATATAAACATTTTAATGTTAATGAAAAAGAAGTGTTCTTTATTTTGTAACATCTTACGGCATCAAAACATAAAATTACTTTTATACTACGTCGTTGGCAAACAAGCATACGGCCCGCCTGATGGTAAGCAGTCTCCGTAGCCTATGTACACCTGCAACTCCAGAGGAGTTACATGCGCGTTGCCGAACCTAACCCCCTCCCCCCCCCCTCGTCGAGCTCTGGCAACCTTACTCACCGGCAGGAACACAACACTATGAGTAGGGTCTAGTGTTTTTTAAATTTTTACTCATTTAAACTTACTTAAGTACGTGTGTGTAATATTATGGTACCGTAAAAAAAATTAAGAAAAAAGTTAAAATTATTGAATTAAAAGTTATTAGTTATTAGGTACTTCATTACGTATTTAAATACCTACGTATTCAATGCTTCGTGAATGTAATTGTATCCCAAAACAAATAATAAATTCCCAAAATATAACCCTTAATCGCCTCCAATCTTGGGAAAGTTTGGGAACCGTATTCACTTAACATACTAATCACAATAAATATAAAACTAGTTTCGCAACCGCATATCTCGTGTCACTGCATCATTTGAAAAGCGATCTTGTGTAATAGACTTAATGTTCATTTTAGCGAAGTGGTTGAATATGTGATAGGGTTTGGTGAAGGTCGGTTAATCAGTATGGTAATGCGACAAGATGGGTTTCGTGGGTGACTGGGAGACAAAATTGGTGACACACGGTGGAATTGGATGTCCGACAATGTATGTAAAATACAGTCAATATCGATAGTAGCGGTTTTGACTCCGTTTAGGCCGAAGCCAAAACTTTTATTGACGTGTTAAAATCGTTGAAAAATAATGTTAGTGGCATTTTTTGAGACATGTGAAAAAACACGTAATAATTCGTAAAAGTGGCATAAAAAACCGGTCCAGTGATAATAACTCTTCTATTTTATTTAAGAGAGACTAGTTAATTAGAATTCACTCATAATTGTAGATCACTATCCAAAAGCGATTAAAAAAAATCAAGACAAAAAAAAATTGAAGCGGAACATTTTTGGTCTTTCTAAGGAGGATTGGCCGACTTAGACAACCTGCCGCACCTGCCCCACGGATAAAAAAGAAATGTTTTTCGCGTCAAAAAGAAATTCCTTGTCGTTTTTCCTTATAAGAACACGATCCAGAATATGCCCTTAAACGGATCCCTACAATGTTTGATATCTACACCTGTATAATTTATAACCCTCAAAACGCAACGAATCGTTTATAGACAGTGGGAAGTCTGTACGCAAAACTATTCCATTAGAACGTCGATCTCAAGGGAAATGCCGAAGGGTTCGTATTAAGTATTAACGAGTTTTAGTCTTATAGAGAGAATTTTAGTCTTAGAGAGGTCCATAAAGGTTTTGTATTCTTACAGAGGTACATCGAACAAAAATTCCTATTAGAGAGGTAATTATTAAAACGCGTAAAGTACAGTCTTATTAGTTTCTTCGAGTTACAATCAAATTTCATTATTCGAGCTATGGAGGTAAAAATTGTAGTAGATAACCGTGAATGAATTGGTGTTAATTTGCTTAAGGAGGTAAAAAATTTAGAGTGATAGGTTTTGGGATTTTAAGGGATGGGAGTTGCATTTTATTTTTTTAGCGCTGGTGACCTAGCGGTAAGAGCGCGCGACTTTCAATCCGGAGGTCGCGGGTTCAATTTACGACTCGTACCAATGAGTTTTTCGGAATTTATGAACAAAATATCATTTGATATTTACCAGTCGCTTTTCGGTGAAGGAAAACATCATGAGAAAACCGGACTAATCCCAGTAAGGCCTGGTTTACCCTCTGGGCTGGAAGGTCAGATGGCAGTCGCTTTCGTAAAAACTAGTGCCTACGCCAATTTTGGGGATTAGTTGCCAAGCGGACCCAAGGCTCCCATGAGCCGTGACAAAAATGCCGGGACAACGCGAGGAAGATGATGGTGAGTTGCATTTTATTTCGTGTTAACGAGGATTTCGACTTATCGAGGTTCGAGCTATCGAGGTTGCACTACATATATGTATATTTTGGGACATAGAGCCCGGTTCTCTGTCCGGTCCGCCCGTGTGTTACCGCCTTAACGACCCGATAAATCAGGGTCCGTAATGAGTCCCGTGTAAACACGCCCGGATTAAGGACGATCTATTTCGCCAAACGGTGTGCCCACTGGCCCAAGCGTGGGCTTAGTGGGTTTATGGCGGCAAGACAGTTTGGTAGTGGATTGAGGGTACTCTTGGCTTGTACCTTTGAATGGTAATCAACAAGCCCCGTTATCTACATTTCATTTAATTGAAAATAAGAGTTGGCAAAAATAAGTCAAAGTAATAAATGTATTTGATAAAGTTGCAATCATAAAAGCATAATCTCATCAAATGACTCACTTGCAAAGATCAGAGAGACTTAAAAAGTTGCGTCAACTTCATCATTTACTAACTGTGCGCTTTGCCGAAAGCAAATAATATGGCAAAATAATTTATTTCGTATATTCTCCCAGATATAAGTGTGAAATAAATTAGCTAAAGAAATTTGCACATACATTGGAAAATAGAAAACCATCGCAAGTCAATAAAATACTAAAAGAAATACTTCACAAAGGAAATATACTGGTAAACCAACTAAATATAAAAAAAATATCATAAAAGTGATACCTAGATAGCAACAACACATCTCATAATAAAAGAGATTTTGCACACGATTGTCAAATAGAAATGAGTCCTTCATTTGAAATAAACTGTATTAAGTTTAAATTTAATTTCATCACCACGTATCAATCACATTTCAAAAACGGTCCCTTCTGTGGACAAAGCAATGTATTTTAAAGTCCCGGGTGTGTACTTTGTATATCACGTTATTCCTAAATAACTAAAAAAAATTATTCCATCTGTAAGGGCGGTTTCAGATTATCGTTTGATACGCGCCTATCGGCCCGATTCAAAGATTAAGATACTTACGTCAAAACATTCCTAAATATATGGATCAATGTAAATTCGCCAGAATTAATATTAAATACATTTACAGAAGAATAATACATAAGTTTTTGGCAAAAATTTCATTTTTGGTACAAGCTTTTATCGCTGACTGTACTTTTCTTTCCCCAAGTAACTAATACTCATCGAGACAATTCTAAAAACCCCAAACACAATTAGGTCACGTTGTTTTATCACAGAGTTCCCATGGCCACCTCCTGTCTCCATCATCAGATCATCTCGATGGTACCATAATATTGCATTGTCACCCGACTTACATATGTATGCAAATTTTCAGCTTCATCGGAAACCGGGAAGTGGGTCAAATTTAACTTGCAAGATATGATTACAAACAGACAACGGTCAGGTGAAAGTAAATAAAAGCTTGTAATAAAATACTGAAAAATTAAATACGAATACTGACGAAAGCAATTTGATGAAACAGAAACAAGTAATCACTCAACTTTTGTAGAATACGTGTTTCTTAATAATTCTTTGTCATTTATCTTTTTGTGACAAATAATGTCTTTTCAGCTGGCGAGGACAAAGACAGTTAAATAATACAAACTGTACAACAGCGACGTAATCTATACAGATAAGCTCTGGTTTCCTAGGACAGCGGTCCCATCGTAAAGCAGCCGTAATAATTATTACGGACGCAAAAAGCATGTTCCCTCAATCACCACCCTCTAGGGAACCGCGCCATTTCGTTTATATAGACAACGCTGTAGTGACGTCATTCAACTGCTATGTTACGATCGCTAATGTCGCTATATGACGGCACCGTTATCCTATAGGAAACTAGAGTTTTAGTAAATTTTTGACTTCAAAAACACGGCCCACATGACCAACACTTATTTTGATATATCACAGACAGTAAGACTCATAGTTATCCTTCTTCATGAAAATTGGCTACAGTATTTGCTGAAGGCTTGAACTGCTGTGAATAGGCCTGGGCCTGACGAAGGCTAGATTTACAGGCCATTCTAGCCTTTTTTTACAGGCCCAGGCCTTTTAAACTAACGTACAGACAGGTACAGTCAACTGCAGAGATAGTTGAGTTGCGTACACAATTAACTCATTAGACACTGTTGTGTTAAAAATACTTCTACCTAACTGACTGACTGTCAGTTGTCGGGTGTCAGACCGTTAACATCTCCAGCATCTCCTGAGGATGCCTCGTAGAGAGGCGAAACACGTGTCGAGTTTTGTACTTTTGGTGGTGAGTTGTTATATTTATTTGCGTATTTATTTTTGCGGTGGGAGGGTGGGAACATTAATTGCATGTAAAAATACGCAAGTAAGTATAACGTACCATTGATTGACTAATACGTTATTTTTTCGCGGATTATCAAAGTCATATTTCTTGCTTTAATACTTCTACCTGTTGTTGTTTAAAAAAACGCGATATTACAGGCAGATTGTCAGTCTTTAATATATAATAGTCTGCGATATGAGGGTGTTTTGTCCATTGATACGTTTGTAGGTCACGACTTTTAGGGTCGCCCTGGCGTCCTCTGGAGGTGTTTGTAAAACTGCTCGAATAAAAATCAAGATGTAATGTTTGAAAGATTTTATTTGAAGTATGGATGAAAAATAGTGTATGCTCCTCTAAGCTGGTAAGCGTCTTATATGTTTCTAAGAAGTTTTTATCTTTTGTAGCCATTGGTGTTTTATATTTGGATTTTGTTTATTTTTACAAGCTTTTATTTAACTTGCCCTGTCAGTTAGTGTGGGTAAAATCTTACCCCCTTATTCATAAACGTGTACTAAAGTTACGATGCCGCTAATCATCGTTTGTCCCTTTCCATCATACCAATACGTCGCAAAGGGATAAACGATGATTAGCGGCATCGTAACTTTAGTACACGTTTATGAATAAGGGGGTTAGAAGCTAACTTTACAAATGCGTTCTTTTTATAAAAACGGCTTAACTGTACCCCTAGTGTAAATATTTTCGACAGCGAAACGTGACGTACGCGTTTGCGTTAAGTGTCATTTTGTATGAGATTTTTGACTTTCCAAAACGTCCCGCTTGGCGCGCTGTTCAAAAACCCATACAAAATAAGACTTAACGCAAACGCGTACGTCACGTTTCGCTATCGACTAAAATTACACTAGGGGTACTGATCATGTTTAATTTCATATATAATAATAATATATATTGAGGTCAGAGTTAAATTGTCTACTGTCTGTATATTTAATTTTTTTACTGTGCCCACGTCTCAAAAATTAGATTGGGCGTTACAGAAGAAATAGCTCGTCTTTTGAGGACGTTCCAAAAAACAAGTCGCAGTTCTCACGTGTTTCTGCCAGTTTTCCTGTTTGTGTTTCGGGATGATTGAGCCTCTTGACTGTCTTTTATCAAATGTTTGCTTTTTAGGTGTTTGATTACTGTTTTTTGTGTTTAACTTTTGTTTAGTTATCCTATAAAATATACTTAATTGCGTCGCATTTTTAGGTAATCAATCGTTCTCTAAAAGAATAAATATGTAAATAGGTAAATTTACGTTTTTAGGGTTCCGTAGCCAAATGGCAAAAAACGGAACCCTTATAGATTCGTCATGTCCGTCTGTCTGTCCGATTATGTCACAGCCACTTTTTTCCGAAACTATAAAAGCTATACTGTTCAAACTTGGTAAGTAGATGTATTCTATGAACCGCATTAAGATGTTTACACAAAAATAGAAAAAAAAAATTTTTTTTGGGGTTCCCCATACTTAGAACTGAAACTCAAAAAATCTTTTTTCATCAAACCCATACGTGTGGGGTATCTATGGATAGGTCTTTAAAAATGATATTGAGGTTTCTAATATCATTTTTTTCTAAACTTAATAGTTTGCGCGAGAGACACTTCCAAAGTGGTAAAAAGTGTCCCCCCCCCCCGTAACTTCTAAAATAACAGAATGAAAAATCTAAAAAAAATATATGATATACATTGCCATGCAAACTTCCAGTTATAGATGTCTCAAAATTAACGTTGTTTCAATCTATCACTGTTTCAAGTCCTCGGTCTCCCCTCATGAAGAATAGTAATAGAATAAAGACATAATAGTTATGAAAGACATTTAATAAGGCTGTACAGCTGGTAATTACGACACCGACAGTAACCCAACGATTATGCGACAGTTCATAAGGCGAAAATGTCGCTAATTTCGTCGGCAAATTAGTCGCACTAGGCAATATGGCGACACGCGGACACTACGACTGTTAATAAGATTATGGGCGCTTTACACGATACGGGAACGATACGATTTGATGTTAAAAAGCTTGTGTCTTACTTACTACTTCTTTAAACAGTCGTTAGCTAGACGACCCAACCTCATTGAGCACGGGACCGTGGGATTTTCATGTGGCAGCTATTTGCTATACCTCGTGCATAGAATGGTTGTCCATATTCCTGCAAGCCTTCTTGAGACCTATGTTTTCACCGTGTTTCAAAATATATCTACAAACATATTACGTGACAGCTAATCCAAATAAAAATGACCTGTCATAAGGATCATCATTCTACGCGATAGGTACGAGTACCCCTAGTGTAAATTTAGTCGATAGCGAAACGTGACGTACGCGTTTGCGTTAAGTCTCATTTTGTATGGGTTTTCAAACAGCGCGCCAAGCGGGACGTTTTGGAAAGTCAAAAATCTCATACAAAATGACACTTAACGCAAACGCGTACGTCACGTTTCGCTGTCGAAAATATTTACACTAGGGGTACAGTTCTCAAGCGCTAACGTTTGACAACTTACTTATAGCACCATTTATTGCCGCTGTCGAAGCTGTGGCTACAATATTTTGGTACGTAATTTACATGTTTAAGTATTCCTTTGGGACTAAAATCTTGAACTAATAGTAAATAAATAAATATTTTGGGACAACCTAAATAACCTACACAAGTAGACTCGATAATATTGTATAATATGGTGGGTGCTAGACGAATGAATGAATTTTAAGGTGCAATAGGTTCAGCGAGCGAAGTTTTTGAAAAGTCGTAGCGCTTTTTAGATCAGGTACTCCTAGAGTAAATTCGATAGCGAAACGTGACGTACGCGTTTGCGTAAAGTCTCATTTAGTATGGGATTGGGATTGAGAAACAGCGTGCCAAGCGGAACGTTTTGGAACCTCAAAATCCCATACAAAATGAAACTTAACGCAAACGCGTACGTCACGTTTCGCCATCGAATAAATCTACACTAGGGGTACAGAATACGACTGCCTAAAGTTTTATCAGCAAACGCCATCGATTCGAATCCGAGTTTTTGACTTTCACTTGATAGAAAAAAACTCACGAACATAGGTCTAAAATGCATTTTGAAACTTTATATAAATTTTTGCACAAAAGCTAAAAGTATGAAAATTGCTTCTATAAATCGGTAATATCATGTTCGAGGGGACTTATTGATTACTTTTTTGTGTGCTTATGCTCAGTGTGAGTGAGAGAAGAAAACGCACTTACTGGGTCTTAATGAAAAATCGCGTGGTATAAAGGGCCTTCGAGGCTTATTACCCGCTGGGACAATTATTGCGACAACTCAATACGCCGGCTTTAGGGAATTGCTGCTTGTAAAAATCACTATCCTGACATTTAACCTCTGAGGCCGTTATCACACCGATGCCGCACCCGCATGCGGCAGCGGTGTCATAACTTATTCAAATACAGACGTAAGTAGTCTAAGAAAAAAAACGCGCCCCTTAGTTTGACATCCAAAACATATGACGCTGCGCTACGGAAGGTAGAGGCAAGGAACAAAATCTCCATATACCAAAAAGTGTCCGACAAAAAATCATAAATAGGTGGTGCTACAATACCTAGAATACTTGAGAAATCTAATCATAGACAGCGCACTTCACTCCGTCAATAACGCCTAGGTTCTTAGCTACTCTAGAGAGATTTGGAACTATTATTTATAGCTGACAGCTGGACACTTTTACAACTATGGAGTGTGGAATTAAGAGGTGTGTAATGATGACCATTGATGTTTACCACACTTAATGCAAATAAATATATTTAATCTAAGTCAGATATTATAGAACACTTCGGGCTCTAGAATATCGCCAATTCACCCGACACGGAAGCACCAGATCTGTAATACCTATAAACTAAATAGATGTACTATTAAAGCCTTAAAAATGATCTTGGTACATTCGGGGCGTGTGGGGCCATAAGCCCGGCATTTCTAACTGCAGATGCGGGCCACATTTCGCGCGATAATGTCGTTATCGAAAGGCGACGGCTGGACGCGTGGAGCGGAGATTACAGTCAATTTGTCGGGCTTTGGGCTCAGTTGGGTGTGGTCTATGTAAAGAGAGGCAGCTTTTTAAGGGATTTGTTTAGTGAAAGTTGAACGATGTATGTTGTCAACAAGTTGTCAAAAGTTTCTCTGGTTTCAAATTGTATCTAGTCTTGTCAATATGTTGGATTCTGCATACAATATGCAATATGTTCTGCAATATGTGCTGGTAGCGAAAAGTTTCAAAAAAAATTCAAACAGTTCACGGATTTTTTTGGTAAAATTCTCAGAAAACGAAAGGAAAAGGAAAGGAAACATATACAATTTTTACTTTGTTACAGATATGAAATATGTATACGTATTTTTTCATGTAAAAATATTATAAATTTAGAAACTATTCGACAGCACATCAGTAGTCCTGAACTACTAGTTCTGCAGGCTGAACATTTTCGTCCACCGTGTCATACATCACTCTCGCATTTTTCGCTTTAATTTTAATTTTAGAAAAGTAATTCAAAACAATTTGTATATAAAGCAGAACGGCTTTTCATATAGATTTTCGTATTCGTACATTGACCCATCTGTTGCTATCTCTATTGCACGCGCATAATTATACTGCTATCCCGCCCATGATGCCGATTATCAATGTCACTGTGCGAACTTTACAGCAATTGTATAATTATGCGCGAGGAACAGAGATAGCAACAGGTAGGTCAATATATGAAAATCTATATATAATAAATAAATATTATAGAACATTATTACACAAACTGACTAAGTCCGACAGTAAACTCAATAAAGCTTGTGTTGTGGGTACTTAGACAACGATATATATAATATATACATATTTATAAACACTTAAATACATAGAAAACACGCATGACTTAGGAAATATCCATGCTCATCATCACGAATAAATACCCTGACCAAGATTTCAACCCGGGACCATCAGCTTCATAGGCATAGACCAGACAGGTTGTCGAACGAAACGTATATGGAACGCGTCTCTGCTTTAGCTCGATAAAAAATAAAGTCCATATTCGGCTACAGATAAAAATCCGCATGCCGCTTCTAGCTTGCACCAAGAAAGAAGTTCCGGTGAAGAAATGACAGAGTCGTACACATTTTCTTGCGCCTATTTCCACGAACTGCTCTAAAAATACTCTCATTTTCTGAGTGCCGTCGTAAAGACTAGAAAGAAACAAACATTATAAATAACATTTATATTTAAATAAGTTACAAAGTACATCTCTCTAAATCTATATCCTATCCTCTTTGAGTCCTTTTATCTTTTTTGTAATTAACTTTCTCATTACTTACTTGTTTCTTAATTCCCATAAGTACCTTCATCATTGATTCTATAAGGATTTGCGAAGTATAGTCTACTGTTGTGTATGATTTTCGCTTGATTTTTCAGTTTGCAATTCTGTGTGATATCTTTCATGGTTGTACCTTCAATCTTTTCCGTTATGTGGTTTTTCTTCTGTTCCCGTTTATCAGGGGTTAAGGGGGGGTTGTAACCATGGTCTTTAGTTTTTGAGAATCTGAAGGAGTGGGATTTCCGCTTGTCGTGTTTCATGCCTGGTGGTTTGGGTTTGGTCTTGTTTTTATGGGAAAAAAAAGGGAACATGGCGAAGGAGCTGAAACAAAACAACATTAATGTTGGCGTGCCTTCGACATTTTTGTATACGAAATATATTTATTTATTTTAAACTTTATTGCACAAATACAAGTATAACGTACAATAGGCGGACTTAATGCCTTGAGGCATTCTCTACAAGTCAACCACTGGGCCAAACAGAAATTTGCTAAGGTGGGTGCAGTGTGAAAAAAAATTATTCCAAAATTAAATACTAAGTCTAATACTAATAGGCCAGTATATAAACTAATAGGTAATATATATAATACTTTAAAAATAATAGAACGGAAACCGTTTATTCGTGGAAAATAAAGGAATAAAATAAGCGAACAACACATAATGTATAAGTCACGAAATGGTTCCGAATCAGCATGGTGGTAGCTCGGCTGGGCTAACGCTGGTCTTCCGTCGAGGCCATGACCCAATAGTGGTCTAAGCTAATAAAGTAAGTACTTTAATTTGCAAATTTTTTGTAAAATACTTGAAAAATAGCAATAATATAATATTTATGACAACTAATGTAACAACAGCTGCCAGCAGTAGAGTTATTGGTAAATCGCGTTTATGTTCGTGTTTTTTACGGTCTCGTAAATAATGCACTCTCAAAATTAACCTTTAACTTTCAACTCGAACACTTTACGGCCCTAGCCTGGTGCCGCCCACTGTACCTTAGGATGTACACTCCATTTTGATGGAATGTCAACCTTTATTTTGTTCTGTTTCTAACAAAGTGGCGTGTCGTTTGTCTCGTTTGAGATTTGTTTGATTCGTAAATAATGAAATTCAATTCATTCATTCGTAAATAAAGTAATTTTGAATGGGCGGGACAAGGTTAGACGTAAGAACAGCCATGGCTTAACCAGTCACAAATTAAATGGTACCTATTTTATCATGTAAGTTTGTACCTACAATAATAAATAGAAATAAGAAACATTTATTGTGACAGAAGAAAGAAATAGTACGAGTTACAAAATATATAAGAATAACATAAACAATTAGCATGTGTGACAAAAGGATCGGGCTCAGCATAAGCTGCGTCAGCCATTTCGAAATAGACGAAATTTTAAGCTCCTTACGACTGCCTGTTGCGTCTTGCGAGGTGAATCGGACTGTGCCGAACTGGTGGCGCAATTACTGCGTCTTTTTGTCCCTACGCCAACCAGAGTCAATTTCCGGCCTCGTGACCGTGGTCTACTTGTAGGCCCGATTTCGCGAACCGTGTCTCATAGAAAATCCCCACTTGTTCGCCCATTACCCCTCGTGAATGCGCTCTTAGCATCAGCGCCCGAGTGTGATTTATTTGCTGGTAGGTGGAGCGAAGTGCGAGATGAATCGTTGAGGTTCTGTGAGAGGATGGATGTGCCTTCAACAGTTTGAATGTGGTTGTTATATCTTAGTGTGGTAACCTGCCTAGAAACTGTCGATGCCTAATTAGTAATTGTACATAATATTATTAGTTAACCTATTTTTGTTTCATTTTGTTTGTAGTTTTGCAGTGATTTATTATATATTGTTATGCTGTACAACTATTTTGGAAAATAAATAAATAAATAAATTTCTTTACAACATGACCGCGCAGCGCTGGCTTTCAGCCTGTCCCCCGTTCACTGAGCCACATTGATAGGTATGCGGGAAAAAAGATTATTCTTAAACAGAATATACGTTTTCTGTCAAAAATTAAATTTTTATACATGCTTATATCGCTGACTGCACTTCTCTTTCAATTGACAACTAATAATCATCGATCAATTGTAACAAATCCAAGCACAATTAGATTGCGTTGTTTTATCACACAGTTTCTGTCAGCTCCTGTGTCCATCATCAGGTCAGATGGTACCATAATATTGTATTGCATATGTATATAAAGTTTCAGCTAACTCGAATAATGGGAAGTGGGTCTAAATTAGCTTACAATATTTAACCCATACATAGATTGAAAGTTAAATAAAAGCTTGTAAAATTAGCCGTGCTTATGTGGACTCTAGTCTCGGTAACAAGCATCTTGTTAAGAGGAAAGGAGATGACCGCTTCCCTATATAAACGTAGTCCTCATTTTCATCTCTAGATATTAACTTATTTGATGCTTAGCTTAGCTTTATTCGACGTTCATAAGCGCATTATAATACGTCTACTTGGAAAATAAACTATCTTTATCTTTAACATTACAGAGGCACAATTTGATGTATATTGACCTTAGCTATGGTATTCATTTGAATTTCGTACGATTTTTATTTTTTATTGTAAGAGTTAGGCACGACAAACGAATTTCATGCAAATTTGGAAATGCTCCTAACTCATATAAAATTATAATTAGAAAGAGAAACGAAGGAGTATAAAGTGCCACAGCTATGGTTGCAATACATCAAATTGTATCAAGATTTTTTATAAACTAAAGAAAAATGGGGACTACGTTCGGGGCGGCCGTCCACTTTCGCCTTAACACCGTATTACCACTTTCTCTTAGGATGGTGCGCGAGATGGCGACTGTGCAGCCTACTGTGCGTGCGCGCACTCTGCTCGTAGGCGGGCTCGAGGCGCGAGCGGCGCAGGCGCGGCAGTGGCAGTTCCTCGATGCTTAATCGTCTGAAATTATAATTAATTTATTTATTTATTTAAACTTTATTGCACAATATAACAAATAAAGTACAAATGGCGAATTTAATGCCTAAAAGCATTCTCTACCAGTCAACCAGCAGGCTAAATAGAAACAGTAGCACGTGCAGGCATTAAACAAAAACAGAATAAGTAACTTAAAACAAACAAAATAGCGATAAATAACATATACTAACGGTAATAAACTTACATAAATATACTATAATTAAATATACGTACATATATATTAATTTATGTACCCAGTAAAAAAAAATACTATGACTACGAAGGACAATTAACCAGAGAGCTTGTCGAAAAAGTGCTTGCGTAACATGCGCTTAAACGAGAGCTTGGTTTGAGCCTGTCTGATGTTGAGTGGGAGATCATTCCAAAGCCGGAGCGCCGGAACGGTAAAGGAGTTAGAGACAAAACCAGAACTATGACAAGGAACAGTAAGCTTGAGACTACGGGACTCGCGAAGGGTGCAACCTGTTCGGGCAGTTATAAAATGAAATTTGCATTGACTTGGCAGTGGCAATGTATAGGCACGCACGCCACAACATGCTTCACGTAAAACTTGGGGTAAGACTGCGTGGACGGACCATTATGTATATTTAGAGTAAATCCCTTATTGTATGTAGTCGCCAATATCCGAAGATATACGTTTCATATTCTGTAATTAAACTTAAGGTTTTATTTATTTATTTATTTAAACTTTATTGCACACATAAAGAAAAATGTACAAATGGCGAACTTAATGCCAAAAGGCATTCTCTACCAGTCAACCATTGGGTCAAACAGAGACATTTGTGTATGTTGGTGCAGGAAAAAATAATAACAAATAATAAGGAAAAAATTAAACGTGAAGTCAAATAATATTAAAAATATATAAATAGTTAAATACTACTACTTATATAATGTATAAAAGATAGACTAATACATATAATTATGTACATATACATGATGGTGAACCTTATAGTTCTTTTGACAGAAGATGCTTGCGAAGTAGTCGTTTGAAAACGGGTTTGCTTGGGGCTTGTCGAATAAAGAGAGGGAGGGAATTCCAGAGACGGATTGCCTCAACGGCGAAAGAGTTAGACATTAAACCAGTACGGTGAGAAGGAATCGAGAGTTTGAGAGAACGGGAGGAACGGAGTTTCAAACATTTAAGTCCTAGGTTTACAAAGTTTTTAGTGTCTGGCAAATTGCTATCTTATTTTAGGAAGGCGTTCAATTTCATTTTGTTTATGCCGATTTATGTGTAAACTGATGAAAATTAAGCCATAGACGGATCAAGAACTTGCATGCAATAATTTCAGCCGATCGACCAAATACCGCTACGTAACGAAAATCGTATACAAGTACTTGAGCCGTCTAAATGGTAAGTACTTATGCTATAAACATGTTTAAATAAAACATGAAGTAAGCACTGAAAATAACCACTGCAAATATAATTTATAGTTTAAGATTGTTGTAAGATTTCTGGTTTTATAATAAGAAACGTTGCAATTGTTACACTTGCAAACACATGATTGTACTTATTTAACAATGAAGTTTCCATCAGATATGTGCAGGAATGCGTAACGAGGGATGTGTTTGTTAGAAACCAAAAGAATAACATCATTTACTTATCTTCGTTCAGCGCAGCGCTATTGACAATATTCTATTGGTCCTTAGCAAATACATCTCTCGCTAAGCGTCCTCCAGCATTCCTTGCTCATCTGCGGTGGAAACGCAGTCTAAGCCCTCAAATCAACACACCTTTCAGTTAAAATAAGTCTTCAAACTTAGAACTTAAACATTTTTCCTTTGCGTCGTGCGGTCGAATCATAAATTTCGATATTTATTGTCACGAGATTGATTTTATCTACGAAAATGCATTATCATTGTAGTTACGTCGGCATCATGGAGCTCAATGGGATATAAGGCGCAATTTTTGCGCGCAGGATTTGTCCTAAACAACTTCTTACTTTTCATTATAGTCAAATGAAAGCTTATTCAACACTTACTGTGGTTTCTCATAGTTATAAGAATCAAAGACTTCAGCTTCAGGTTTCATAAAATTAATCATATCTATACTCTCATAAGGGCTGCTTGACGTAGTCTTATGAAACTTGTGCGGCACATACTCCTGCCGCCGCCTCAGTCTCCTGTGCTCTTTACCGTGGATAGGGTTATAACAATAAATTAGCTCGAAATAAATGAAACACAGCAAATAAATATATCTTAACATTTTGATTTCATGACAGTCTGTCAGGTGACAGGTTTTGAATTATGGTACAGATTATAAATACAAGTAGTAGTAAGTAAATCAAAGAATAGTATAATATTCAAGTAAATACTTCTGTTGGCGTTGACTTATTTAAAAATATTTATTGTCAATATGACAGTGTTTGCAACATAAATATAGTAGGTATATTTATGTATGTTACAATTTATAATTATGCCTTTTTGAATTAGAAATGCAAGATATGATTGAGTGCAATGCGTATGTATGTATGTAAAGTATGCGAAAACGACGTCAAGGATAGGGGCAGTGGAAGCGAAAGACACGAAAAGCTGACCCCATCACCATGTGGAATATATAGCTTGGAAGAAAGAGAGAGATATAAACAGAGGTAATACTAATAATAACTAGCTTAAATTTGAAATAGGTTCTTGAGGCATTGTACCAAAGATGCTGGACGTTGTGCGAGGAAGCAGCCAGCTCTTCGATCACCAGCTACGTCAACCAGACGTTACGCGATTTCTGCAAAAAACGTGTGCGCGCTTGGACCCCATGGACCTAGAGTTTTAACGGCAAATGGTACAAAATGGTACTCTCTACCGAGGCTCTTATATTTATTATACGTTTCAAAATTTCGGCGCTTTCCGCCGCTGCACCCGCTTTTAAATCAGTTCATTGGAGGCGGGACGCGGGACGGTGCCAGTGTGTCTACGCAGGTATCATCCCACACTAAGGCAGCGGACTGGACGCAAGCGGCGAGCGGCACGGCACAACACGGAGTCGTTCAATTGTGCCGAGAGCAATGTATGAATGCTTGTGGCCTAACATCCGTCCCAACCTTCAAGGACACCCCATCAGGCCTCTTGTCATCATCCTTGATGATACAAGTCGGCTCAAGAAGAGCAGGCACAGTGGCAAGAGACCGATGACCATTAAGCGATGCATGTCTTGAAAAAAGACCTGCAACTTTTTTGACAAGATATTCATGGTGTCTCAGTCGGTCCACGTCCGTGCCACAAGAGCATATGTGGCGTACATACCGAAACTCCGAGTCACCAACCATTCGCCAGTCTAAGGGAGGTCGGATCCAAGAAAGTACCAGTATTCTGTACCACTATATAACGAATTACTGAAAAATATTGAAATATCGGATGGAAATAATAGATTCAACGTTTTCCCCAGGGATTTTTGAATTGTATAAAAACGGAGTAGGTATTATGAGAATCCGCATTAGTGACGTCTGGATGTTCCGGCGCAGTGATTTCGTCTGCTAAAGGGATTAAAATGCAGAATGCAGCTTGAACCTTTCGGAGCTCTCCTTTATTTAATAGTAATTATTCTAGTTTTCACGCGACGATCCTAATCCTACTATATTAAGGCGCCGTAAGTTCCAGGTTCTTCACTCTCACTGAGTGTGAGCGAAGCGGCTGTCTGTGCCTGGGATCACAGATATCATTTATTTTTGAATTGTCATTTTTACATTTTTAGTTCGTTTTAACAAAAAAGTAATCGATGAGTTCGATCAAAAATTAAATTGCCCATTTTTACAAGTAATTTTCCTATTTTAAGCTTTTGTATACCAAATGTTACAAATTTGTAAGTCTATTTTGATCTTAACTTCGTGATTTTTGTCTGTCACGCGATGAATTTTTTTATCAAGTTTTGAATCGATGAAGTTACCGAAGGAAGGCCTGAAGATTGCTATTCATATGTTTTGGCAATCGTATTGTGATCGCTACTATTTTTCAAAAACTACTGGCTGAACCTACGGCACCTTAAATATTAGTTCTCCCTCCATGGGGCTAGGTGCGAACATGCGTTTCATACTTGCGTACTCTGCCATCGATTTGCAGTAAACGCATTGCTTCCAGGCATGGTATGCGAACGGCTAAGAAGTGGAACACACTTTGTGCAAATCTATTCCCAGCCCACTATAACTTGGATTTTCACAAATCGAGAGTGAAATGGAGTGAATAGACATCTCTTAGGTAAGCATGCTCCATCTTAGACCGCATCGGTACTTACCTAATCTATAAAAAAAAAACGAAAAACTCTTTGGAGTGTGAAAGTGCGGTGCGGTTGACAGACAAGACTTTCGAATAAAAACCGCACTTGAAACATTAGATCCATTTGATATGCTAACTTTTCTATAGTCATTTGATATCACTTTGATATCGATATTTATGCATATGATTATTGAATGTCCCCTTACTATAAAGAGGTTCGATATCATACATTTGTCCTAAAATATTTTAATGCTTAGGTACATCACTTTTGGGCGTCCGCTAGCTGGCACGGAACGGGTGAGCGGATTAACGAAAAATAGTAAGAGCGACGCTAACTGGCGCGGACGCATGCGACGGATATTAACTACAATTAAAGCCTGTAATATTATAATCACGTGCCATATTGCGGAATTTCATTGGAACTAAATTTTTCACCCAATACATGAGAATAACAGCGCCCTCTTGACAATGATCATATATTTCTGGTCGGGCTTTACACCCGCATGTGTGTGCCCTTTCCGTGCACCCGCGCCAGCTAGCGGATGCCCAAAAGTGATGAAAGTATTAAAATATTTTAGGACAAACAAATATATCGTGATCAAACATGATGTCGAACCTCTTTATAGTAAGGGGCAATTGCACTAAGACCACAGCGACGCGATCTGTTGGCGGTGCCGGCGGCGCGCACCGTGTCGGGCATGAATTCGCCACTTGTTCGCTGTCTCACATTGAATGCGCTCCTGACATTATTTTTTATTTTTATTTATTTATTAAGAAACAAACAGTCTTACAAAACAGATAAGTATATAAAGTAACATCTTTCTAGTTATAGACCTATAGTTTCCTATATGTAAACAAATATTAATAAAAACTTATCACTATAAGTATAAGTATAAATTACATGCATATGTATGTGTGACAGTAATGAGATCTTAATTTAGCTATTCAGGTATTTTTATTTTAATGAAAAGTAAACTAATTTCTTAAACAATCTTAATGAGTTGCTAAATATGTCTACGTTTTGGCACTTTCCATTGTACAACCTACATGTGCGTTTAATGTATGCGTGCTGCGCATGTTTAGTTCTGCTGCCTTTGATACTAAATAACATTTTGTTACGACAACTACATTAGCACCGGAGTGCGACTTGATTGCGTGGCGATGGGCGGCTGTGAGAAGGGAATGCCTGAGATTCTGTGAGATGATGGATGCTAGGCCCTCAACTGTTGTTCTGTAGTTTTGAACTGTTCATTTTTATAATTTCATGACGCATTAGTTGCGACTGTAATGTCATGTAAATATGTTTGAAAAAAAAGGGGATATTCACACAAGAGTTAGAATACGTGTCACATCACAGATTTAACAAAATGCGTCTATATGGCTCCATAGCCTGTTAAATAGGATGGACTGTTTGAAGTGCGGTTCTTGATTGAAAAGTCTTGTCTGTCAACCGCATCGCATCGCACTTAGCACACGTATTAGTTCAATGGTTCTAACGATTCACACAACTATTAGAAATGCAGAAGAATTATGTCAGTTGAGTAGGAGGCTGGCTCAACTGGACTCGGCTGGAAAGAGCTGGAAGTAGCCGCTCAGGATTGCGACAAATGGAAAATTCGTCTACGAGCCCTATGTCCCTAATGAGGGATAATAGGATTTCATCATCATCATAAGAAATGCGAGAATTTAATTTTGTTTCACTGTATATACTGCCTTTGGAGTTTAAATTAAAACGTTTCAATGAAAGGATTCATTTCGAAAACCCTACCTAGATTAGCCAGACAAAATTCAAAATTAATTAAGAATTTCAATATAATAAGATCTCACAATTGATAATAATAACGTGATAAAGGCTTTAATTTACTTATATCATAGGGAGAGTAAAGGATAAACTCGTTCGTATAATTAATAATATAATAATGAATTCAGCCTCGCATGAGCGACAAAAATTAATAAAGCTTTTCGCTTGCGCGTCGCTTGTTTCACCGATTTTGTTCCAGGAATTACTGGAGACTACTGTTTTTGAAACCTTTTCGTTACGGTAGCCGGGATGTTTATATTTGCACCTAAATTCATTCAAACTGTCATAGTTCTAAAATATTGAATTGTTAAAAAACATGACTGTATTTATATGAGATAATCGTTCCTGTTATTTTGACAGTGTTTTTAGACAGAGACAAAAGGACTATCCAGTCGGCCAATTCGAGTTTTAGTTATTCAATCTGTTTCCGATATGATACTGATCTGTAAGTGTCAAAACTAACATTTGAAGAAATGTCTCTTGTCGCTATGTCGCTGTCTAAAACTTGAATTGGCCTGCTAGATCTTTCTTTTTTTTCGTAAGATGTCGATAAACAGAAATTCTCCACTCCGTAAAATATAAGCGCAATTTAACCGTATAAAATCAATTAAAGTTATGCTCTCATTTGACATGAACATTCAAGTAATATATAAAGCGTTATTTCCATTGTATGGCAGCGACTTTTGTATTGTATGGCGGCACAATGCAATGCACAACAATTAGGAAAAGATCCAGATGGCATATACCAATTTATTATTGAAAATGATTATCACAAAAAAGAAACATGTAAAATGTTGCCAAGACGAGTCCATATGGCTCGCACTGTTAACACGTTATCAGTTATATGTAGAACCAAGCTTCTATCTCTTCTACATACCCTAAGGGCTCATTTAGACGGTGCGAGAACTCGCATGCGAGTTTAATTACATTGCGGTATTTGATCGGTCTGCTGAATTGGATGTAACCTCAATAGTCCGCAATGAAACTAAAATCGCATGCGAGTTTGCGTGCCGTCTAAATGAGCCCTAACTCAACAAGCCCTAACTTCACAAACTGTAGGAGTTATAAGCTTGCCTCTACATGAGATCTGTAACATTTTGACAGTGCAAACCATATCTCGGTCTCGTCTTGGCAACATTCTACATGAAAATGTTTTTGTGGGATTTCACTTCTTTTTGTAAGTCTTGTACTTTTTATTTACAATAGGTCCAATATTGATATATCCCGAGAATTTTCATCTGGGATATTCCAAACCCAAGTTATGAGGATTCAAAAAACGACGAACCGCTTCGAGAAAAGGTTAGGTAGTGCCCTTGCGCTTCGCTTGGCTCGTCTTGGCGGCGGCACTACCGTGCCCTAAGATATATTTTACAAATAAGTATTGCTAAAAATGCATTCACAAAAAGATCATCAAACACATTAAAAAGTACTTTCTTAATAAGTTTATCACTCTCTAAATTTTTGAGAAGCATTTCTCATTTATTTATTTTTACTTACTTACCTATTATTTTAATGGAACGAAGCAATTTCGCAATTCAGTCATTTAAGTCTACGCCGGGATTTAAGATACAATTAAGACTAGTGACAATGATTGCGAAATTGTTTAAAGCGAGGCCCGCAGGCCTATTCTCTCTGGCCCTGGAGGCTTATCCTAGAAACATTTAAGAGGAATTTCTTCCCGCGGACGCTCCGGCTATGGAATGAGTTCCCAAGGTTTTCCTGAGGATATACAGTATGGGGTTCTTCAAAAAAGGAGTGTACAGGATTTTAAAAGGTCGGCAACATGCATGTAACACCTCTGGAGTGGCAGGAGTCCATAGGCTGCGATAACTGCTTACCATCGGGCGGGCCGTATGCTGGTTTACCACCGTCGTGGTATTAAAAAAAAAACTTAAACTGCTTTCGGCTTGTCTGGGATTCGAATTTGAAATTTGCCTTCTCAATATGTATTATTTTTGAAGTCAAAATCGGCGTCCATCAAGGTTCCGCTTTAAGCCCTCTACTTTTCGACATCACTTATTAGAGACGTCCAGTCCCCCTTGCCACGATGCATGCTATATGCAGACGATATTGTCCTAAATAACAACAGTCCACAACAGTTACAAATTACTCATAATTTTGTTTTATTCTTATCATTGTATTATTGGTTCGGTGTCTCAAACATCACAATACATTGCCGCTCGAAAAAATTACAAAAAGTTACTACGCTCTGGTAGTTAAGAGATGAGACTTTAAAACTTGCTTGTAGATCCTTCGATACCCTCCCCGTGGGAGGGCTCTCATACCCTGAATGCAGAGTGTGGTGTGGTGTATTTCTTCTGTCTACAGTGTAAAAGAGCTCTTTCAAAAGCTCTTTGTCCGGCGGTCGTGTGAAGTGTGGCGCGATCCCCCGAAGATGCTTCGTGGCTGGCATTGGCATTGTCCGCGCGGTCATACATGACCCGCGCGAGACGCTCGACTAACTCCAGACCGCACCACTTCAGATTAATTAAAATAAATCTTTCTAAATCCTTTTATGTCTTTAAAACGTACGTCTCGTTTAAATTGGCGGTTATATTAAAACATAAGCGGTATAGGGACCGTACCAACAAACCATCAGTCATTGTGTAAGTTACGTTATGATTAAAGAGGTGTAAGGTATCCAACAGTGGGCGATCTTTCGACTGATATTATAGGTATAACTGTCACAGCAGTTATCTAAATCCATTTATAATATGGTTTCGCAGGAATAGACTTATACAGAAAACACGCTCCAACGGTGTCCCCAAAGACTAGAGTACTCGTTGCACAACTAATACACGGCGTCGGACACGGGATAGGCGACAAGGGACCGAGCTTATAAATGCAATTAATGTTGGATGCAGTTGCAAGAAACTGACGGTGCACGGGTTATTATAAACGTCAAACTTCTATGAAATTATGACGTTTACTTGACACTTGCACCATCTGGACTTTCAAAATCGCTGCCAACTTATCTTGGTCTGACTCTAGGTGTAAATGTCCCAATTCTTAGTATAAAATAAAAAAATACATAAAAAAAACCTTTTATTTCTTGCAAGTAGTTACAATGTCAACATCATTCGAAAATTGGAAGGAATATACATTATTATTATAATTATGTAGTCAAAAATGTCATTATTTTTACATAAATTGAATTTAATATTGAATTTTTAAATAACATTAAGAATATTCCTACGAAGCAAGAACCCCTTCTGGAGTAAAGAGAGAGCCAGTTAGATCTATCTTGTGCTGTTAGAGTCCACTTTTACGACAGCAATTTTTGCAATGTCATCGGACCATCGCATGTACGGTCTTCCATCTTTGCGTTTGCCTCTTTGTCCGGGCCACATAGTGGTTTGTCCATCTTTTGTCTGCCATTCTTGCGACGTGGCCTGCTTCTTAGTATACAGTCAAATCATATGTTGCAGACCGCATAAGTGGAACCTCGACTTGTAGTTAGAATCAACCCAAAGAGGTACCTACAGGCGTAAAACTGATGAAAAATCATATTAAGGCCGTATGTTTTTTTTTCGTCAGATTTTGATAAAAAATTGCAAGTTTGAAGAGCTTCTCACTTCTCATTCTGGGCGAAAGAACATGAAATCCCAATTCCGGACAAAACAATGTATGAAATTTTCCGTTTAGTTAAGAAAATTCCATACGTTTTCGTAAGTCAGGAAAATAATTTATAGGATATACAATGTAATTGCGCTTAATTTTGGGCCCTTCCCGTTGTTTGGGTTGTACTTAACCTCTTTGCTAGCCTAACGATAATATATATTTTTTTTTATACTACGTCGGTGGCAAACAAGCATACGGCCTGCCTGATGGTAAGCAGTCTCCGTAGCCTATGTACACCTGCAACTCCAGAGGAGTTACATGCGCGTTGCCGACCCTAACCCCACCCCACTCGTTGAGCTCTGGCAACCTTACTCACCGACAGGAACACAACACTATGAGTAGGGTCAAGTGTTATTTGGCTGCGGTTTTCTGTAAGGTGGAGGTACTTCCCCAGTTGGGCTCTGCTCTAGATCTGGAATGACATCTGCTGTGCTGTGCCCTACCACACAAGGCGAGATGACATTCACAATGCCCATACCTCTCTTTTGGACGTAGTTTAAGGACATACCCGGGTCCATGATGAATATAGGATTTCACAAGTTCACAAACATCTTTTTTCTTTGCAGATTTGAGTAAACCGTACCACGAAGCCTCCCATCATCAACAAGCAATTGGTAAATCGCATTACGTCAATAAATATATAAATATAAATATTATAGGGACATTCTTACACAAATTGACTATGTCCCACGGTATGCCAAAAAGGCTTGTGTTGTATACTTAGACAATGATATAATATATATAAATATACAAATACTAAAATACATAGAAAACATCCATGACTCACGAAAAAATATCTGCGCTCATCACAAAAACAAATGGAACCCAGGACCATCGGCTTCATAGGCAGGGTCACTACCCGCCAGACCGGTAGTCAATATAAATCACAATGATCTAAAAATCGAGATAGAAGGAGCAATATATTCGAATCACTTCAACCCAACCATTTTAAGAAGTCAAAGTCGGTTATAAATATAGCTTACGTCCATGGCGTCAAATAATCTGGTGGCGCGGGGTCTAAACTGCTATACCTACTCAGTAGTTTTAGTCGCCACGGTGCAACACACGACATCGTACGGTCAACCAATTTGATTCCTAGGCCACTATAGAACCATGTCATAATGACTTCTACGACAGTGGCCTAGGATTCAAATTGGTTGACTGTACCTACGTATATACATATATACTAGTATAGTTATATGCATATACTTCGTTTTTTTAGCATTAGAACCAACAAAACAGAAGGAAGCTTGCGATTCCAAATCGGGCACCTTTTGCGGTAAAAGTTGAAGTAAATTACAAGTTTCGGCTACGCTACATTAGATGATTCCATTAACATTTAAAGAGCCTGATTAAAACTGCACGCTAACTTCTGTGGAGGTCTTTCAAATGTAATCAAAAGAACTCCAAATTCTCATGAATAAACACTTGATTGGCTATTGAAAAGATAGACATTCAGCTCGACAATTGTAAAACCCTGTCCAACTTTAGTCGAGTCGTTGGACGGCAAACAGCGAGTAGCAAGTGCGACAATACTCTGAAGCCTGTGGGAAATCAGAACATTCTGGATCCGCTACTACGAGACCATTCTATAATAATCACTTTATTTTGGTCCCTGTTTACTCAATATTACTAAAAACTTTTTGGTACCTAGTTGACCTGATATATCATTGTGATTAGTCCGGTTTACTAACTCCAATAAGGCCCAGTTTACCCTCTGGGTTGGAAGGTCAGATGGCAGTCGCTTTCGTAAAAACTAGCGCCTACGCCAATTCTCGGGATTAGTTGCCAAGTGTGGACCCCAGGCTCCCATGAGCCGTGGCATAATGCCGAGACAACGCGAGGACTTCAACCATTGCATAAATGTATTTTGCTTAATGCTTCAATAAATTGACTATATTCCCTATTCAACATCTTTAATTAACCGACAACAACAACGTCATCTCTATTTTTCTATGTGAAATCTTGGGATTAGATGGCCAAGAGTTCCCGACTATGTGTCCGACGACGACTTTGACAAATTGCTGGTCGAATAATTGCTGAATAATAAAACGTACGGTCGAGTCACAAACATCTTTAAAAGCCAACGTCCTAAAAATATATTTACCACCATATAATTGTCAGTAAATAAAGGATGTTTATGACGACCGGTCTGGCCTAGTGGGTAGTGACACTGCCTATGAAGCTGATGGTCCCGGGTTCAAATCCTGGTAAGAGCATATATTTGTGTGATGAACACGGATATTTGTTCCTGAGTCATGGGTGTTTTCTATGTATTTAAGTATTTATAATAGGCCTGTGTCGTAAATTTCAAAAATGGCTTATTTCGATAGTTTAGTACCTGTATTACCCCAAAAAAATAATATTTCATGATAAAAATTATATTTAAAACACATATTTTAAGTTTGAAAAAAATATTTTTAAACTGACGTAAAAACACAAGAAAGTGTCATGGCGTCGTGAATGACGTCACATAGTTGCAAGCGATTGTGTTCACTTACGGCGAAAGTTTGTTTTGTTTAAATAAAAATGGAAACTTCGTATTTTAAAAACTGTATAGTGCCCCAGTGTATAAATACAAGTATAAAAACTCCGACTAAATTATTCATACATGTTCCGGTCAAGGAAAAAATGCGAAGAAAGTGGTTAAAACTGGCAAGGAGGAAAGATGCTCATTGTTTATCAACAACATCGAGAATTTATTTTTGTGAAGATCATGTCGATGTAAGTATTATTAAAAAAAGTAGTGACTACATATTCAACTCGTAAAACTTAAGAAAAACCAAAGCTTTTTTTGTTGCCCTGGGAGCAAACAAACAATTATTTTCTAATTCTTACTTTCGAAATAGGCAATTAAAAACCCACTATTCCACAAACTTGCGATAGGGCTTAAGACACTAAGACAAAGTAGTGTCTTTACAATATCATCTCTCTATATTTACATTGTAATTCTAACCTCAAAATCAATTAATTTGCAATTGGTATACATTCCTTCAAATAATAATTGACTGCGTGCTAAAGTGAAATATACGTGAAAATGATAATAAGCAGTATTTTAGTATTGTTTATACTTACATAGAAGTTTTAACATTACGAAATTCCGATGAACAAAAGTCAGTGTTCGACGCGAAAAATCGGCCTAGCATAACAGCGTCAATTTTGGGTAAATTATTGCTGTTCGCTTTGATAAATCCAGGTTTCATGGCAGTTTATGCTAGTATTATCCGATATGGGTGGAAATAACACTCTCAACTTGTCGAAAAATGATAATAATAGAAAAAAAACGAAGTGACTTGTGCTGTTGTATGAAAATCATAACCAAACGTCAACAACAACAATGGCGCATATCACCATGTGACGTAATGCGTTCTAATTGGCGTTCACGGCGGAGGGGCCAGGGGGGTATTTTTTTGATTTTAATTTGTAAAAATAACAATAATCTTATTTTTTTATGAGGAATTATTTCGGTTTTCCTTGATTAAATATTACAATTTACGCCTAGAAACATTCATCCATTGGTTTCATTGTTAGTTGACACAAGCCTATTATATATTATACATATCGTTGTCTAGGTACCTACAACACAAGCCGTATTGAGCTTACTGCGGGACTTAGTCAATTTGTGTAATAATGTCCTATAATATTTATTTTTATTTATTTTATTTTTTTATGAACTCCATTGCACTAACGGGTGCCATGACCAGGTTTTTGTTACCCCAACATAAACCAAATGAACGCCGTTAGTAGTGGTTTCTGAAATATATCCCGTTCACTTTGTACATTGAATGGTGGTCTTTACAGCGTACGCCACATTATGGCCCGTCGATATTTACTTTCGACCGCCCACTATAAGTTGACCTCTATCTAACACTAAACTTGGTAAACTTTCGGCTCAAAGTGGATTGGTCAGTTATAATAGCCAAATAGAAGCGTTATTGTAAGTGCATGTTATTTTAAATTCGAAAGTTAATGGGTTTTACCTGAAATGATATGAGAGTAAGTGCATGGAAGCACAGCGTTGGTGAAATTAAGCTGTTTTAAAAATTAATAAGACAGTGACATATAAATAGGTAACTATTGGCTCTGAGAGCTGTAGACCTCACGTTAAGCTTAGAAAATGTAAAAGTGAAAATGCTTCGTCGAGTCGTTATCAGGTTATCACAGTGAACCCATAACGATCTTAATCGCCATAGACGCTATTGGCGCTTAAGTCCTTTATACTAATTTCCGCATATATGTAGAAAAATTGCCATAAACTGAATCGACAAAAAACTATTTGATCATAGATTCCGGTCACAAAATATCACGAAAATCGGTTGAGAATTGCGACCTGTATAGGAGAACATCCGGCCATACGAATACAAAAATACCCTTATCAAAACGGAGACCTTTGCTAACGCTTCGGTTAATAACAACTAAGAATAAATTAAATTGAGAACAAATACTTTTCTTGAACCGTGATTAGGGTTCGCACGACGGATCTGAAATGTATGGGAAGATCCGTGGATCCGGAATATCCGGATCCAGATCCGGATAATTTCATATATTTCGGATCCGGATTGCAAACCGTAACCGTGATAAAAAATAGTTAACCGTACATAAGGGAATCGTAAAACATCTTTTGTATCCATTTTATAAGTAGAAGAAGAGGGAAGTATAGTAACTTCCCTCTTCAACAGAAGTACACAAAGAAAAAATCAAATGAGAAAGAAATTGTTAAAAATAATTAATTTGCGGTATATCAAATAAACAATCAAAGTGGATACAGAATAAATATAAAAAATTATCCGTCAATCAACCAATCAATTTCAAAGTCAATTTGTGTAATAATACTAATAATGCCGTATAATATTTATTTATTTGTTTATATATCCCAAGCCCTTCTTTGTTTTATGACACCTGTTTTCCGATCAAATGTACACGGAAACGGTTTCCCTTCAGACTTTCGTTAAACGTATCGTTCTCCTAATCTCCTCGGAGCTGCGCATCAATTATCGAAGCAATTCCACCAATTCCACCCAATTCCGAGAGCGCGTGTAATGCGAGTGTGCGCCTAAGCCCGATGCCTGTGAGTCCTAGACTGCGAAACACAATAAGAGACACAGAAGACCAGTATGCCATTTATGTTCGCGCTGTATTTTCTGTCACCGTGGCTGTCGCGTTCTAATGTAGCGGCTTACGTGAGCTATTAAAATCGCGAATGCGACGCGTCGCGGCGCGGCGGCCCAACGATTCGCGTCCACAACGAGATCGCCCACTTGAGAGGACACTTCCATAGGTATCAAAGGATTGAATTCACCCGCGCCGCGCCGCGCCGCGCCGCGAGTTATTCGCTTAAGACACTGCCTTAACCGACCGCTCTGGCCTAGTGGGTAGTGACCCTGCCTAGGAAGCCGTTGGTTCCGGGTTCAAATCCTGGTAAAGGCATTTATTCGTGTGATGAGCATGGATATTTGTTCCTGAGTCAAGAGTGTTTTCTATGTATTTAAGTATTTATAAATATTTATATATTATATATATCGTTGTCTAAGTATCCTCAACACAAGTCTTATTGAGCTTACTGTGGGACTTAGTCAATTTGTGTAATAATGTCCTATAATATTTATTTATTTTATATTAGGGACCCTATTTTATTATGACCCATTTCGCAATATACCAATACCTCAGAATTTGTATGGTCTCATTAGGTAAATTAATAGCTTTTAGTTTTTTCCATAGGATATTGTAGAAAACCAGGTCGAAAGCCTTAGACATGTCTAAGTCGCACGCAAAAACTGGCGTCTTTCTGTTTAAATAATACTTGATAGTGTGCTTAAGGTACAGTATTGCAGTCTCCGTTGATAACCCTGGTTGAAAACCAAACCCTTGCACTTATTTAACTGTATATTAATCCCATTGTCAAATACTTTAGCAACAACAGTCGCAAGGAATACGGGACAAGGAATTATTGGTGTCGGACAAATCTCCAGTTTTATTTTTAGGTACAGGAATAACTACAGCCTTCATCATATCCTCAAGCTATATTACACTTTTAACAATATTAATGAGCAAAACACAAAGGAATTAATCTCGAGGCTTAGCTTGCGTTGGTCAGTCCATAAATTGTGGTTGGTACAACTGGCCCTCATAGGTACCAAGGAAAATAAAGTAGCATTCAGAACATGGCGTTCTTTTGTCACCACTTCCCATCGCAATGAATCGTAGTAGTTTCTACAGGGAACACGCGTTAGTATATACTGGAAAACATGATATTATTAAAAATTGGGTTTTATAATCGTTTAATAAATTAAATTTACTTAAAAAGAAAGTTTATTTACGTTAATAACAATACTAAAAGCTTCAATGCCTCGGCAACAGTTTCATCCTGATCCCTCCGACCGGGAACGGTATGACCTTGTACGTATTAAACCGGAGCTCCCGTCGAGTGTCCTCCGTTGGCTCCACTCTAAACTTGCTTAGCAGCTTTGCCATCACCCCGCGGACCTGCATCTTCGCAAACCTTATCGCGATACAATTCCTCGGCCCGATACCGAAAGGAAGATACACTCCTGGATGTCTATTAGCCACCTTTTCAGGACTGAACCTGTCTGGATCAAACTTTAACGGATCAGGCCAATACTTTTTATCGTTCTGCAAGCTAAGAGTAGAAACAACAGCGGTATATCCCCTTTCAAGAGTTACATCGGTTCCCGGGACTTTGTAGTTCGCAGCAGCGACCCGAACAATAGATTCTGCCACCGGGTGCAAGCGAAGAGTCTCATGGAAAACTCTATCCAAATATACCAAGTTGTTCAGCGCATCGTAAGTTATTTCGCCACTGTGTCGCTCCAAGACTTCTTCAATTTCCGTAGCCACTCTCTCCTGGATTTCTGGATTTAAAGCAAGGTGGTAAAGCATGTACGTCATAGTAATTGCAGATGTTTCGAGTCCTCCAGAGTAAAACACAAGAGCCTGTGCTGCCATTAAATCTTCAGTTATTTCTAAAGTATCCGCGTCCTCGTCTTCCAATCGTTTGCTTCCCTGTACTATGTTTGCTTGTTTCATCTCTAATAGTAAATCCATGAAATCTTTTCTGTTTGTTGGTAATCCATTTCTTGCAGCCGTTACTTGAGCTACGAGCCCTTTAAAAAAATTTACTATTTCATCAGAAAAAAATGAGGCTCCCAATTTAACAAATATTCCAGGATAAAGTAAGTCTATTTCATAGGCGTAGGTCATCATACCTAATAATTTATTAATTTTGTATAGGGCTTCCATTGTCGCGCCCTTTTCTGTCGGGTCCAAATCCAGGCCAAACGCACACGCTGCTATAGACCCCATAGTGAAATTGTGCATGAGTTCATAAACTTCTTGTTCAGGTTGCATTTGAACTAACTCTTCAACGTGCTTCATGATTTTGTCACTACTCTGGTTCATCAAATACAACATATTTTTCAATTTACCTGAAGTGAACAGAGGCGTGAATTTGGTCCTCAATATTCTCCACGTCTTCGCATCAGCATTAAAAAGATTACTACCCAATCCTTCATTGCTAAAATGGTCACCACGATCCGCGAAATTATCAAAATCTTTAATCAAGACATGCTTCACAATATCAGGGTCTCGGATTAGGAGGCATGGTGACGTCATTCTGTACACTCCGACTACTTTTTCGTCTGGAAAATCCTTGTAAATTTTCTTCATGACGAGTGCTGTGTGTGTGCGACGTAAAGCGGACTCCATCATGTTCCCAAACAGAGGCACGGGCGCTGGTCCCGGGACATTCCGGTCCTTCCAGTAGTTAAACGTGCGAGTGAAATGAAGATATAACAGATAGGCCACGGTAGATAGACCTAATAGAATATAAGCAAGAGCCATGTCAATTGGTCTATCGATGCATGAATCTAAAGACAAACTAATTAAGAGAACCTATACTACTCATTTAAGTTCTGTCTGTGCTTGTATTATGAATTTTTGTTTAATAGTGCACAATTTATTATTATTCAGTGTTAATGTTTGCTTTTGCATGCATTTGTGTCAATAGTCATATCAATTGTGTTACAAGCAAAAAATAGTCGTACTTTTGTTAACACAGATGTATTATATTAAAAATGTTAAGAAAAATAATGTCACCTTATACGTAAACCAGTTGTCCTTATTGCAACAAACAATGTCAAAGCGCTGGAGAATATTATCGACCAAAAGAAAACATAAAATTGTTGAATTTTCTCACAAAATTTAATGATTCTCGATGTTTAGCTCAGGTGATTGACATCAGCTGACACACTGTGGAGCAGTCTGCTGGCATTTGTTTACGTTTGAATTGCACTAACGAGCTCTGGTTTTATTTAACGTCACCCTGATTGTCCAACACCAACTCGTGTGTTAATAAACAGTACCGTCTAAAATTTACGAGACCATGGTCAGTTTGTGGTTCCAGTGCATGCTCAAGCTTAAGGCCGGCGACCACAGTATTCACAGGCGTTTAGAAGATGAGTCCTCGAGTGTTAGCCGCAATCCAGAGTCCAGCACATGGGACGCTGCCGCGAAATTCGGCATGAGCCAATTATTTATTAAGCAGTTTTGGAAGCTGAAGCAAAACATCCGTTTAAATTTCAAAGGGTACATGATGTCATGTTAGCAGATTACCCTAGAAGAGTTTGTTTTCGTCGTTGACTGAAGAAAAACTTACACTTAAATATTGTATGGACCGACGAGGCAACTTTTACAAGAATCGGCATCTTTAACGTCCACAATGAACACTGGTGGGCTGATCGTGATGCAAATCCCCATTTTGAACACATCTTAAAATACGTTTAGGTAAAGAAGGTTCACGCTTAAGTCTACTTATTTAAACGGAAGGAAAGGAGCAAAGTTCATCCTCACTTCTTAGATACATGGCACACCAAGAATAAGCGGGCATCTCACTCGTTTCTACCTAGAACGTGAGGAATGTGGATTGACTTGCCTCCTGAGGTATTTCCTTTGCGCTACGACATGGGATTCTTCAAAAAGCCGGTATTTAGGGTTCTATTTATTACCTATTATACAAATAATAGGTAATATAATAAGTACATAGGTACAACTACCAAAAGCAGCGGTCGACAACAGGCGGCCCGCAGGCCGCACGCGGCCCAAGAACCTTTCGTTTGCGGCCCGCGAGCCTCCCTGGCTATTTTGTGAGTAATATTTACAAACGACTTTGTCTAATAAATAAATAAATATAAATATAAATATTATAGGACAAATTGACTAAGTCCCACAGTAAGCTCAATAAGGCTTGTGTTGAGGGTACTTAGACAACGATATATATAATACTTAAATATTTATAAATACTTAAATACATAGAAAACACCCATGACTCAGGAACAAATATCATGCTCATCACATGAATAAATGCCCTTACCAGGAATTGAACCCGGGACCATCGGCTTCATAGGCAGGGTCACTACCCACGAGGCCAGACCGGTCGTCAAACAAAAACAAAAAGTCAAAAATATTTACTCAGTGCGGCCCGCTTCAACTTCGGTAACTACTATGTGGCCCTTGGCTACTCAGAAGTTACCGACCTCTGACCAAAATGAATGAAATACATAAATCAGGTTGTTGTATTTTGATACTGTGTCGAGGTTAGAGTTGGCAATTTCTATTAGGAATGTAGACACAGGTTTCCCAGTGCGTGTAAGGTGAAATGGTGGTCAAACGCCTGCCTATCCTCCATAAAAAAAACCGGTCAAGTGCGAGTTCGTTTAACCCTTAACCACCTACCTACCGTCTCACAGACTCATTCAATAAAAAAAATGGTATAATTTCTAAGTGTGAGCATCGGAGAAACGTGTGTGTCCTTGTACCTTCCTCCCTCCCGCCTCAGTGCCGCGTCACCGCTCGCCGAGGTCGGTCGTGCACGCGTTTAGTTTTGATGAGTATATTTCTGCCTCGGCCCGTCTCTGAGACGGGTGGTAGGTGCTTACGTTTTTTTTCTTGGGGTCTCGGAGACGGGTTGTAGGAGGCTACGTAACTATGCACTCTTATTTTCTTTACCAAGGCAACTGTTTGTCTAGTATAATAGTCGGTGTCCTTGTCTTCGTAAAAGTACACTTATTATTTTATGAGCGACGAATATTACTTTAAAAGTTTTAAGTGTTTTTCTATGCATCTAAGTAGGTTTGTAAATACTTAAAAATGCTCTAAATTGCATACTTTTCCACAACTACAACGATCATTTGCCAACACTCCAAAACGCTAATGGTGTTGACGAACGCTTGGAAGTGCGCAAAACCTGCTCTACGTGTGACCCGAAGAAGAAACGCAGAACCCAGTACATGTGTTTCGAATGCAAAAAACCAATTTGCCTAGAATGTGCGAACAAATTGTGCATTCGCTGCCGCGAAAAGCAGTAACTTGGTGGTCTGCAATTTTATTAAAATAGTGCCTTTTTTGTAGCGTTATATTGCTAATTAGCTTCGTTGATTATTAAATAATAAGAAATAATTACTTGGATCTCTATAAGAAGTTATAATTTTCGTTGATCTCACCTTTTAAAGGATAAATTGTTCCTAGAGTAAAATTAAAGACTGGCGCCATATGTTTTTGAGAAAAATATGTTATGTTCGTGTTTTTGATGTTATTTTTATATTAATAAACAATTTAACTTGGGTAATTGTTGTTTCTATTTCCAAAAACCTATATAAACCATAACATTTAAAATATAAGGTCGATATTATGTAGCCGTCCTAAGGACGGGAGGTAGGTGCATGTGTAATAAAAATAGTAGGTAGGTAGTTAAGGGTTAATAATTGTGGGCCATCTATGGGCGAATTGGGTAATTAATTTGTGCGATCTGTATGTATGTTGGTTTATCAGGGATAATTCTTTATCATGTGAACCGATTTCAATAATTTTTATTTTATTTGAAAGATGGTGCCTTTAGTGTAATCTCATAGGAATTTCAACTATAATAAACTTAATTGCACCGTTTACGGGTGTAAACGGGATTAAATTGCAAATTAAATTACAAAATTTTTTTTTTTAAACTTATCAAGATAGAGGTCTGATTTTATTTTTCCTGTAATCTTTATGACAATGTTATTATTATGTAAAAAAATTATAATTTTTCATACGTAAACTTCGGAGATAAGGGGGGGGGATGGTATATTTTTCACATTTTCCTTCATAAGTCAATTTTTTTCACTATGAAAAAAATATAAAAACTGTTTTGTAATGTTCAATTTGAGCTCTTTCAAATGATATCCCATTTGACCTAGTAACTAGACTTTGAAATTTTGCCCCCTTTTATATTGGGAATTTTCCATAATTAATACAAATAAAATAACAAAATTACACATCCAATATATTGGGGATAGCGTTATTCATTACTATTCCAAATTTCAAATCGACAGCTTAGTACTTCTCGAGATATTTAGCAATGTGACAGACGGACGGACGGACGGATAGAGTCGCACCATAAGGGTTCCTTTTGTACCTTTTTGGTACGGAACCCTAAAAAGTTGTTAGGATTCAGAAAAACACCCAATTTACTTCCATCTTTCGCGTGATTAAAGCTTTTAGAACGCTTTTATTCTTTAACTGATATGTGTTAAATTTGTCAAATATCAAAAAGTGGCGCCATCTTATAGATCAAAGGCGTTTCGAGTGATGACGTCATAACCTTTAGCCGATGCCCGGTAAGCAGGGATCGGAACCGGTTTTTTGGAAAAACTTTGAAATAAACATATATTTCGGTTTATTTTATACTCCAAATATAGGACTCGGTTGTGTTTTTAGATAACGACTTCGTATTATGAGATTGCCCAATTAGAAATGAAATAATTAACAAAGAACGAAAAAATACCGTTTTCGTTCCCATACAAAAAATACCGGTTTCCGATCCCTGCCGGTAAGATGGCGCCACTTTTTGATAATGAACAAATTGAACACATATCACTATCAGTGAAAGACTAAGGATCAAACTCAATCACTTTATTTTTTTGTCAAATGGTGGTCTAAAAGTTGTAATCATGTGTCGAAAGATGGCAGTAAACTTCTTCAGTAGTAAAGTCTGATATTATTATTTTCTTTATTTATCTTTCATTTAGGCTAGATTTTTATTATATGGATATAAAAGTAAAGTACAAAACGTTAAACAAAAATAATACAAAATATATATGAACATATTATAAATAACCTTACCAATAATGTGTCCTATTATTATTTTTAATATTTCAATTACATACCTCTATGTCCTCTATACCAGGTTTAAGTCCCCTACTCAAAAAAAGGTTTGATAACAATACAAAATTTTCAACCCCTTTCTTACCACATTCGAGGATACATGTTCAAAAACATTGCAATTACTTTACTTCTATTTTAATAAAAACAAGTTTTATTAAAAAAGCGGCCAAGTGCGAGTCGGACTCGCGCATGAAGGGTTCCGTACAATTTAAGACGTATTAAAAAAAATCTTCTTATTAGATCTTGTTCAACATTTTCCCACTTTGGACACACATTTTACCACTTTGGAAGTGTCTCTCGCGCAAACTATTCAGTTTAGAAAAAAATGATATTAGGAACCTAAATATCATTTTTGAAGACCTATTCATAGATACCCCACACGTATATGTTTAATGAAATTTTTTTTTTTTTAATTTTATGACGTATTAAAAAAAAACTACTTACTAGATCTCGTTCAAACCAATTTTCGATGGAAGTTTGCATGGTAATGTATATTATATATTTTTTTTAGATTTTTCATTCTGTTATTTTAGAAGTTACAGGGGGGGGGGACACACTTTTTTTCACTTTGGAAGGTTCTCTCGCGCAAACTATTCAGTTTAGAAAAAAATGATATTAGAAACCTTAATATCATTTTTGAAGACCTATCCATAGATACCCCACACGTATGGGTATGATGAAAAAAAATTTTTTTTTTTAATTTCATGACGTATTAAAAAAAAACTACTTACTAGATCTCGTTCAAACCAATTTTCGGTGGAAGTTTACATGGCAATGTATATCATATATTTTATTTAGATTTTTCATTCTGTTATTTTAGAAGTTACGGGGGGGGGGGACACACATTTTACCACTTTGGAAGTGTCTCTCGCGCAAACTATTCATTTTAGAAAAAAATGTTATTAGAAACCTCAATATCATTTTTGAAGACCTATCCATAGATACCCCACACGTATGGGTTTGATGAAAAAAGATTTTTTGAGTTTCAGTTCTAAGTATGGGGAACCCCCAAAATTTATTGTTTTTTTTCTATTTTTGTGTGAAAATCTTAATGCGGTTCGTAGAATACATCCACTTACTAAGTTTGAACAGTACAGCTCTTATAGTTTCGGAAAAAAGTGGCTGTGACAGAATCGGACAGACAGACGGACATGACGAATCTATAAGGGTTCCGTTTTTTGCCATTTGGCTACGGAACCCTAAAAAGCTTGCCATATACAAACTTTAATCACTTTTATTTTGGGGGTTGACTTTTTTTAAAAACGCTTATTATAAGTATATTATTATTATATATTTATAATTCTTCTTTTTCCTTCCGATGTGTTGAACGTGACTTGACCTCATGGATAAACTTGTCACAGCAGTAAACAGACTTTATTGTTTACCCGTCTCTGAATGTAACTTTCTATATTTTCTTAACACATAAACTCTATTTACTACTGCCATATAAAATAAAATAAACAGTACGCATCATGTGACAATAAAAATATTAATTTCTGTTGAAATTAAAAACGACCAAGATTATTCTTCTTCTATGCGAATTGCCGGCGCTGAAAGCTCGAGGAAATAAGGGCTCTAGTTTTATTTTATTTGTAACAATGTCATCATCATCATCATAAATTTAAGAGGTGCGCTCTTGTCGGTGAAGCAATCTCCAGGCATGCCGTTCATTGGCCTCTTCCTTGACGGCCTGATACGACACGACGTTCACTTTCTTGGAAGGAGAAATAGAGGAGAGGAAAGCCAAGAAGGGCATACATGGATCAAGTAACAATGTCAAAGCGCAAGAAAATATTATCAAACAAAAAACATATCTAACGAATATGCTCATCAAATTTTACGAAAACGGTTGAGAAATGCGGCTGAGAAATGAGCTGGACATACGAAAGCATTTTGTCCAGACTGAATCATAGTTCGCACTTCATACTTGCTCAGAAAATAAAAAATCTAAGTATACGAGATGCTTAGAAAAAAGGCAAAGATATAATTATATAGGTAATAATGTAAAAAGTATGCAAAACTGAGAAAAGCACCTTCAAGGGTGCCTGAACATGTTTCTTGTGATGAGAAGCCACCCCGCGCCGAGAAAGGATTCACACAGGCGTTTAAGGAGAGGAGGCCGCGCAAGGCGCCTCGCAAGAGCCAGTGTGGCACGGCAGAACCGGCGGATATTGCTTCTGGCCTGAGGGTTGCCACACCGAGCACGGCGCTATATGTTTCGCGCCTGCATGTTTCCGCCACGGCAGAAGATGTGGTGGAATATGTCCGCAAGAAGATTCGTTACGAGCTGAAAGTATTCCAGCTGCGATCGCGGCATTACGTGCACTTCAGCTCGTTTGTGGTGCGCGTCCCGCGGCCGCTGCTGGAAACCATCGCGAGTGCAGACTTCTGGCCGAAAGGTGTGATATTTCGGCGGTTGCGTGGGAATCTGCCGAATCCCGCACCGGAACAGGCGACGCAACCGAAAACTGCGTCGTCAAAATGATATTTATATTTTAAGATTTTTATTATTGTATGTATGTTAGTCCGTAAGGTATGTATATATGGGCCATAGTTGCCTGAAAATAAATGATATTTAATTTAATTTAATTTATGTATGTATAACCTTAAAGAAGTAAATCATTTTTTCATCAAATGAATATTCAAACTTTCACTGCCTTGGCACCAACTTCATCTTGATTCCTCCAATCGGGTAGGCCACGAGGTTATACGTATTATACCGGAACTCGCGGCGCGTGTTCTCCGTTGGCTCCACTCTAAACCTGCTGAGCAGCTTTGCCACCATCAAGCGGATCTCCAGCTTCGCAAACCTTGCCCCGATACAGTTCCTCGGTCCAATACCGAAGGGAAGATACACTGCTGGATGTCTCTTAGCCACATTTTCTGGACTGAACCTGTCTGGATCAAATTTCAACGGATCAGGCCAATACTTTTCATCATAATGGAAAGCAATATTAGGAATAACAGCTGTTAGCCCTTTTTTAAGAGTTACATCGGTTCCTGGGACTTTGTAGTCTTCAGCAGCGACCCGAAGAATAGAGTCTCCCACCGTATGCAAGCGAAGAGTCTCATGGAAAACTCTATCACAATATGTTAAGTCCTTCAGCGCTTCGTATGTTATTTCACCGCCGTATCGATCCAAGACTTCTTTAATTTCAGCAGCCAACCTCTCCTGAATCTCCGGGTTTAAAGCAAGGTGGTAAAGCATGTACGACATTGTGGTCGCGGATGTTTCATACCCTCCAGCGTAAATCACAAAAGCCTGGGCAACGATTAAATCTTCCGTTATTTCTAAAATTTCCGCGTCCTTACCTTCTAATCGTTTGCTTCCCTGCACTTTATTTGCTTGTTTCATCTCTAATAGTAAATCCATGAAATCGTTTCTGTTTGTTGGTAGTCCGTTTCTTGCAGCAGTTACTTGAGCTACGAGGCCTTTAAAAAAATCTACTAGTTCATCAGGAAAAACTGAAACACCAAATTTAGCAAACCCAGGGTACAATAAGATTAATTCATAGGCGTGAGACAGACCTAATAATTTCTCATTTATGTGTTTTAAGGCTTCTATGGTAGCACTCTTTTCAGTCGGGTCCAAATCTAGACCAAATGCACAAGCTGATATAAACCCCATAGTGAAGTTGCCCATGAGTTCATAAACTTCTTGTTCAGGTTGCATTTGGACTAACTCTTCAAGGTGCCTCATAACTTTATCACTACTCTGGTTCATCAAATACACCATATTTTTCAATTTACCTGAAGTAAATATTGGCGTGAATTTGGTCCTCAATATTCTCCACGTCTTTGCATCGGCATGGAAAATGTTATTACCCATTTTTTTATTGTTGAAACGTATACCACGATCCACGAAATTATCAAAATCTTTAATCAAGACATGCTTTACAATGTCAGGGTCTCGGATCAGGAGGCATGGTGACGCCATTCTGTAAATTCCAACTACTTTTTCATTCGGAAAATCCTGGTAAATTTTCTGCATAACGAATGCTGCATGTGTACGACGTAAAGCGGACTCCATCATGTTCCCAAACAGAGGCACGGGCGCGGGTCCCGGGACATTCCGGTCCCTCCAGTAGTTAAACGTGCGAGTGAAATGAAGATATAACAAATAGGCCACGGTAAGTAGACCTAATAGAATATAGGCAACAGCCATGTCAATTGGTCTATCGATGTATGAATCTAAAGACAAACTAATTAAAATTACCTATACTACTCATTTAAGTTCTGTCTGTGTTTGTGTTATGAATTTCGTTTTAATTATTCAGTGTTAATGTTTGCTTTTGCATGCATTTGTGTCAATAGCCATATCAATTGTGTTACAAGCAAAAAAAAAATAGTCATCTTTTATTGACACAGATGTATTATCAAAGGTGCCCGTGAGCATTGCGAGAGATTTTAACGGTGCATTTAGAAACTAAAATGTCATATAAAATTTTCTGGATTAGGCCTAGTTTCAGAGATAATTTAATGTTTTTCGAAATCATTCTTTCGCCATATGTCGGCAAAACACATTTTTGACTACGGTATTACCACTTTAAGGTCTAGTCTGGACATACCTATTGATCGAAATCGAGAAATTAAAAAAAATGTATACGAGAGGCTATACCCCCAAATAAAAAAAAACTTTTTAGTTAATTTTAGGTTATGTTGTTTATCAATAAAAATTACGTTTTATGTACAGGAGTGTTCAAAAAACGGAGAAAAAAAAAACAATTTTTTTTTCCAATTTAACATTTTTTGCTTCTGTTGCTACTCGTATCAGGAATGCACCGTTAAAATCTCTCGCAATGCTCACGGGTGCCTTGTATTAAAAATATCCAGAAAAATGATGTCACCTTACACGTAAACCAATTGTACTCATTATAACAAACAATGTTGACCGAAACAAAACGTAAAATTATCGAATTTTCTCACAACATTTCACGACAAGAAATACGACCTGTACCCCTAGTGTAAAATTCAATAGTGAAACGTGACGTACGCGCTTGCGTTAAGTCTCATTTTGTATGGGATTGTGTGTTTCCAAAACGTCCCGTTTGGCTCGCTGTTTCTAAATCCCATACAAAATGAGACTTAACGCAAACGCGTACGTCACGTTACGCTATCGAATAAATTTATAAGACGCTCTTTTGGCATCTCTGTTGCCCCGGAGGTCTTCCAAAGGTACAGTGACCCCCCACTTTACGTGTAGGGGAGGTACCCTAAAAAAAAATTTAGATTTTATTCTACGACTATGTCGGCTTTATTGATTTATATATCCATGCCAAATTTCAGCTTTCTAGCACTAACGAGTACGGAGCAAAGCCTCGGACAGTCAGACAGAAAGACGGACATGGCGAAACTATAAGGGTTCCTAGTTGACTACGGTACCCTAAAAAAGGATGAACCTCACGTCATAGTCGCTAATCGTTTTGACTATCCTAAGGGAAAAAAACAACAACATGTAGACATTTTTGCATATTTAGTACCCTAATATATTTAAAAATGCAACATTTAATAATAAAATCGAAGTTAAATGAATGAAATGAATTTATTTATTGAGTATATTAAAAGATAAATTAATGTTTGCAAGAATTCTGTGTCTACTCGCTTGTACTTAGTTCGGCTAGGGAATGCAAGCCGGTAATAGATTGGTTGGAAAAGGTAAACCGATAAATTTCCGGTAATTGTGAGAATTAATATTTACCGGTTGCATTTCCTAAGTGTGGCCATCAATTACCGGTTCAATTACAAGCAGATTTTCTTTATCAAAAAACTCACTTAACGGTGCGACGCAAAGGAGGTTAATGTGCATTGGAATAACTTCGTATGTGGAATATTGAAGTTACTAGAATAACATGTGCACTACTGCTGTAGTATGTACGTATGTATGTATGTATATACTTTATTGTACATAGAAATAAAAACACGAAAAACACAGAACACAGTGTACAGTGTGTGTGTGTGTGTGTGTGTGTGTGTGTGTGTGTTTGTATCATGGTGTGTGAACAGTGAAGCGCTTCACAGCATGATACAAACAGCAACACTCTTACCTGCCCATCGGTGGACCTTATGCCTTCTGTAATAAGGTCCACCGATGGTCGGTTAACAGTGTGGGCGACGGTACTTACTTAATTTAGTAACTGGACGACAGGGACGTAACTATGCGTACGGTAAAGACATCTACACAGCATTTGACTTCTACGTAATGCTGCGACTGTCGTCAGTTACGAAATGAAGTAAAGTGTCGGCCCGATTCGACTCTTTAAGATACGTCAAACATTTGCTAAAGATAAGATCCCACCAAAAACATTTTCATGTAAAATGATGCCAAGACGAAACCAAACGTCTCGCAATGTTAAAAAGCTATCAGATCTCGTGTAGAGCCAAGCTTCTAACTTTAAGCCCTAATTTCACAAACTCTAAATCTTATTAATCAGTACCCCTAGTGTAAATAAATTCGATTTCGAAACGTGACGTACGCGTTTGCGTTTAGTCTCATTTTGTATGTGATTTAGAAAGAGCGCGCCAAGCGGGACGTTTTGGAAACTCAAAATCCTATACAAAATGAGACTTAACGCAAACGCGTTCGTCACGTTATGATGTCGATTAAATTTACACTAGGGGTACAGATCGCACAACTAAAACTCGAATTGGCCCGATAGTATCGACATGGCACCATTAATTGTTTGTTGAAGTGAATCATGGTACAAATATACATAATACTGCGTCAGAGATAACAATCAAAGACACAAAAATATGTAAGTATGACGCACATATATATCAAGCTGTATTAATAATAATATGGTCAGAGCCCGGAATTTTTGAACAGGTATACCAGGCATGAATGATAAAACAACGTGGGATTAATTTTGATTCGAAATGATTAATTATTTATTATATTTGAATAATGATGATGAAATGGATATTCCAATGCATGTATTTCCTTTGTTGTTTTTATTATATTTGTTTGACATTTAGAATTTATTCTAGAAACTATCTAGACAAGTATTTTTTATAATTTTTTTTTTGTATGACTGTATTTTGTGAAAGTTTTAGTATTAAATTTGATCTATGAATTATATTCATTAGTATTATATATGGAATAATATTTACAACATCAATAAATTGCTCTGATAATTAGATTAAGATAATTATATGTAATACTGTCTTACTATTCATAAGTGCTTGTTGCTAGGCCTACATGAATAAAGTATATTTGAATTGAATTGAATTGAACATGTAAGTTACTATACAGTGAATTTAGTTTAACAAGACAATACTATATATTAGATTAGATTAGATGGTTTATTTCATGAAAGACAATTACATAATAAATTTGCATTGATGTCAAAAATATAAGAATTTCTATCATGATCGTCAAAATAAAAATAAAAATAAATAAATAAATAAAATAAAATAAAATAAAAACCTACTATATAAGTACTATACTATATAAATAGTATGTGTGTTTGTGTTTAATAGTCTCCATATTTAGCTCCTTGCACTACCTGTTGACTTTTGTATGAGTTCTAAATTTGCTGCTACCTAAAGGTTGTCTGGAAGAGATCGCTTTTTAACGATAAGACCGCCTGTTGTTACCTGGTTCTATTTTCTTTTAAAATTCATTTGTAGTTTTACATGTAAGTATGTAAAATGTATAATTGTTGGTGCAATAAAGAATATTTACTTAACTGTATAAACTGTATAGACATAAATTATTGTATTACTACTATATACTAACATATATAGTATATAGTAGTAATACAATAATTTAAATTACTAAAATAATACTAATATTATGACGGTACAGTTGAGGGTACGGAGATCGACTCCAAATACCGAGTTGTTGTGGCTAGAAGTCTCGGTTCCTTCTGTGAAAATATATCTGCCTGGGGGTCGAATAGAAGGATATTATTCCGGGTATTTCCTGTAACTGGAGCAATAAATTAAACTGTAGGCTGTACTCCTCCAACTCACCAACATTTGTTCAGCAACTTTTAAAAATAACTTATTTTAATTTTAATGACACATTCAAGTTAATTCTAAGACGCAATGTATAGCGAATTTTGTTACGTTTAAAGCGTGACAAGCAACGTCAAACACACTGATGTCAGCGTACATTGAAAATAATATTTAATTTGTATGAAAAAGATAAAATCTAAGGATTTTATAATTTTTAAAAGTTAACAAAAGTTATATCGTTTTAAATATATTTTATGGTTTAATTATTTGCTCGTGTTACAGGAAACACCCGGTTTATGTGATTCAGTGCTACATACAGATCGCTAGTGACTAAAATTACTACCGTCGTTGACTAACCTACCCTCACTACTCATTATTTTTTACTATACAATACTTCCTGTAGTAACGAAATGGCCAAGCCACATATTTTTGACTAAGATGTAGAGTTTGAGAAGTTAGGACTTGTACAGTAAGAAGCTTGGCTCTACAAGAGATCTAATATTTTTTTGACAGTACGAGCGTTATGGTTTCGTCTTGGCAACACTTTACATGAAAATGTTTTTGATGAGATTTCACTTTTTTTATAGGTTGCTTATGACTAACTTCCATCCCCAAATTTAAAAGATTGGAGGCGATTTACTATTAAAAGTCCTGAAATACGTATCTGGAGGCATCTTTTGTACAATCTGTTTTTTTTTTACTGATTCCCCATACAAACTTCAACCCCTTTTTCCCCCTAACGCCCTTTTCCTTCCCCTTTTTACCCTTACGGGATAACTTTTGGATTCAAATCTATTGTATATCCTTCCCCATAAAAAAAACTATCTACATACCAAATTTTTACTGAACAGATTCAGCGGGTATTGATTCCCCATACAAAATTACATCTCTTTTCACCCCCTTAGGAGCAAAAAATTTCATGTTTTTGTTTTTTTTTTGTTGTTTGTGTACTAATGCTATCCTACATACCAAATTTCAGCTTCCTAGGACTTCAGGAAGTACCCTTTAGGTTTTGATGATCATCAGTGAGTGAGTGAGTCAGTGACAAAATCGGGATTTTTTAGAAATGAATAAAATATAAAGTATGGGAGCCTAGTATTGACATATTATAATCCCGAGAATTTTGTTTATCTAGTATAATCCAAACACGAGATATGAGGGTTCAAAAAAACGACGAAGTGGTTCAAGAAAAGGTAGGTAGTGCCCTTGCGCTTCACTTTGCTCGACTTGACGGGGGCACTGCCGTGCCCCCAGATCATATCCTGACTGTCATTTTTGAATCATAAAGTGAGCCTTCTGCGTCTGTTTACTTGTAGTAAGGCTATCAATGGCCGGTCCAATTACAATCAGATTAGAGCTCACGCCTTGAGACAATCGTAGAATCGCATTAAACAGCACAGGCTTTATAACACGTGTGTAGTATGGCAATGCAAAATTTCTCGAAATCATTGCCGAAAATTATTTTTCTCAAACTTGCTATGAAATGATGACATGACTTACGTCAAATAAGGTCCGGAAATACTACATATCAGGTGCGATGAGTGAAGATGATATGTAAAAGAATTTCATACTGCCTTACACACCTAGGACTGTAAAGCAACCTTCTTTTGTTTTTTAACGTCAAATTGTGACACAACGCTTTGATATCCAACCATCAACTAGCTTCAGTTAGCTTGGTACGGTGATTTGTTGTGCATTTTCGTTGCTAAGCAACGGCGGTTTCGCATCGCGCAGGCACGCGGACTTACGCGCGTTAGGTTGTACACCGCTGGTAGAGTGGCGAGCCGAGTAGGTCGCCACAAAACAAATTGACTATTTTTTTTTGTTTTAATTGCAAGTTTGAGAAAAGCACTATACATATCTCGGCGAGAAACGGGGTTGCCGGCCGCGTATCTCTATTTATCTACTTGGCCTACAACCCTACGTTTCCCGGCCTCTATAGTAATGTACTATTACCGAATGTCATTTCATAATTCATATATGATTGCTTTTGTGGGTTTACAATAGGTCTTATAACTAGAAAAAAGTACGTTTACCACAAACCCAGTCAGGACACTGCATTATTATATACTTATAAAATAAATAGTAACATGCAATATCAACAACATATCTATCATGCAGAAAGTTAACATATGTATAGGCTCTTAGAATTATTTAGGCTCATTAAAGTTATAGTATTCATTAATATCATAAAAATAATTTGTAACAAGGAAATTTAATTTTGCCTAATGATCAAGTAGCAATTCAACACGATTCGTACCTTTTATTTCCCAACCTAACAGTTAGCAACTGTATGTTTGGACAACAACTTAAAAATACACTTTTTAAAACAAAGTTTCAGGTCGCAAAATGACTTCGCAAGTCAAATACAAAACACTAAAACTTTATCTTCGTAATTTAACATCGTTCGATGCAAAAAAGTCGGTTGCTGTTTGTTCGCAGTTCACCTAACATGCTCCTCCTCGCTTCACTCGTTGTATGACTAGACTCATTGACTTGAGTTGTCGTTATTCAGCCAATTTAATGATTTGGCAAAATGGCGGAATAAATTTTGTATGATGTCATAATAATAAAACATTAATTCTACCAAGTACAACGTTATCATAATGAAAAATTGCCGGACGTTGGTTGGCAAGTCAAATTCGGACAATAAAACTTCGACGAAAAGGCAGAAAACCGCTGCAAAATAGTTCATGTCACCTACGATGACGCACAGATTTGTTAAATCTAACCTTTAATAACATGAAAATAAGAGTTAAGGCATGCATCTTCGTGAACGACACTATCTTTAGCTTAGACGGAATCTCTTTTATTGGACACAATTTACATGAAGGCATAAAGTTGTACTTTGACTGAAAGCATGTACAGACGAGTTTATAAATGTGTATGTATAATTTTTTACCTCATTGCAATAGATTGAAGTAAAGAAATATATAAATATTTATGAACTCGACTCTACGGATGCGAGGCGATCCTACTCCCAAGCATTTCAGTGCTAAGAAAAATCAAAAGGCGGTGCTTTCTGGCTGAACGGTGCATTGGGGTAACTTGGAAGTCTGGCTGATCCAGTCTATGAAAATGGCAAATATCTAAAGAACCAGACACTTCATACTTTAGCAACACTTACGCCTCTGCAATGCTTACCAAGGCGTCCTGCTCACTGTTGCTACACTTGCTACAGTAGACAGTTACCATAGTATATATTTGCCATTTTCAAAATTATACCGCATTCGAAGTTACCCCAATGCTTGCGGACTTAGGACAGGCCGATTCAAATGAACTCTAACATTAGAAATATATTTGAATCATTTAGTTATCTTTCGTCTCGCCCGCGCCACTATACATATATTACGGAGTGAATACATAAGTCATACTGAGCAACTTTTCTTACTTTGGGATTGGTCCCATAGTATAAGTTGCTCAATATTCAGCCCGTAAATTATTGCAGGTGGTTAAATAAACTCCGTTTATAATATATAATATACGGACAAGCACGAGCAAAATGCGCGATAACTGAATTATATCAGTTAGATGTAATTCTAATACTCGTAGCTCGTTCTTTGAATCGGCTTGTGAGTTGTACATGCGAGACCCACACCAAACCCAGAACTTTTGCCTCGTTACTTGTTATGTTCAAAAGATAATTTAACTTTCCCCGATTTCGTATTATTTAGATTTTATTGTTATAATATCGAATATAAATGATGTGCATTCTGAATATTCTGATGTGAATTTTATGTAGATTGCAGATCAGAACAGGAAAGGAAGAATGGAATGGATATGGTATCATGCTGTTTTTTAATTTTTATGATATTTCGTGAGTCCCACTTGGTCTATCGTGCAGGTCGGAGTGCAGGCAGACGGAAAAGGAGATGGCAGGACGACTTGGATGCATTCAAACAACAAAGTACAAACTACAGGGTCGAATTGAAGAAGTTCCCAGACAGAGAAGAAGTTCGATACATCCGGGCAACAGCCCAAATGGAAACACTTCGCCGATGGAAGGCAGAGCTCGACGCTGCAAAATAGGGCGTGATGACGGTGGACGCAGTACTGCCGCATCTGGAACGCTGGGTGGAAAGGAGGCAAGGTATGCTAACTTTCCACATGGTGCAGATACTTACTGACCATGGATGCTTTGGTAAGTACCTGCACCGCAGAGAGAGGGAGGAATCCCCCATGTGTCATGAGTGTGGCGCACCGGTGGAAACGGCGCGTCGTACTCTCGAGGAGTACTCTGCATGGGGGCTCCAACGGGCCACCCTTCAGGCAAAACTAGGAGCAAACCTTTCATTGCCGAGCATTGTTAATGCCATGCTTGAGAGCGAGGAGGCATGGAAGGCGATGGCCTCCTTTTGTGATGGAATTATGTCGCAGAAGGAGGCAGCGGAGCGTGCGCGTGAGAATGACCCTGACGCGCATCCACTCCGCCGACGACGAGCTAGGGGCAGAGCCAGGCGCTATGCGCGGTTGCTGCCTCCGCCATAGTGGGCTGCGCAAGGCTTGGGAGGAATCCTTGCGGTTAGAAGCCCACATGACTGGGGTGCCTGACCAACTGGCACCCATAATGTCTGCGGCCTTCAGGCCGCCCGCCGGGGCGCACGCGGTCGAATGCTGATAGCGACCCGGCAGCACCCCATCTAAGGTTAGTCCGTCATAACCCCTGGTTCCCCCCGGACCAGGTGGCATGCGTAAACGCCTTTCCCCAACGAAAAAAAAAATGAAGAAAGAAAAAACGAGCCTTTGCCGAGCAATGAGACATTAAAGTAGGCTAAAAAATCTCCCGAACACTCCGTTACAAAGCCGCATCCATACAATTAAGTGTTCTCTCATTTAAAGTTATGTTCTTGTTTTAAAATGAGAGCGTAACTTCGATTGTATGATTCAAAATCACCATTAAAAGTAATTCTACCTGCCAACTTATTTTGGCAGGTAGAAAGGGAAACAATTAAAATTCGCATCTAATTACTTTACCTCTTTTGTGGATAAAATGCAACTTTCTCATCATTTTTGGACAAAAAGCCTGTACGAGCTGGCGTGGTGAAAATAATATTTTTCTGGTGTTATTTAGATCTTGTCTTATTTCATAATTCTGCTTGGCCTAACAATATAACCATTGATTTACATATCTAATCATCATAATCTTTAATTTGTTTACAACTTATCTAGTTACCTATTCATCACTAAGTTAAGGAATGTTACTCATCATATGCAAAATGAACTCATGCTTGTACGAATATTGCTCGTATATCGATCACACATGGCAGGAATGCTCAATTCACACCAGCATCCATACAAATCGACGGAGTACGTTCCCCTGACCTAAATACCTTCGCGTACCGAATTCGCTGTTACCGGATCCCACAGATCGCGTACTAGATACCTCGTATGGTGTCTGTAATACGGCTATATCTGAAAATTTATGATTTTTTGAAATTAAAACAATAAAGTATCCTTTAAAGAATTTGGTGCCCAAGTGGCCGTATTGTCCTGAGCTAGACATCTCCATAATATTTTTAGCGTACCTAAGTATTATAATTAATTAAAAAAGTATAAAAAATAAATAAAGTCTAGATTTTTTATGACATGCAAAAATAATAATGTTTTGCAATGCATCTGTTTGGAATCTCCTGTATTTGTTATTTGACGCTTCTATTCGTAAATAATAACGAAATAAAATAGGTACCCAAAACAACACACCGTGAAACATGTTTAGTTGGAAATTACCAGGAACGGCATTATCTAGAACTTTACAAAACGGTAATGGTAGTTCTTATTTCGTTTTGACAGTGACACTCAGCTCATTTCGCTCGCATCAAACCTGTGTGGCCAAACTACAATGTGTTTTTTTGTCCACATACCTAAATTAGGTCGCCACGCTTGTAAATTCTGACATGTGCTCGATTTTTGAAAACAAAAATGAAACCCTGAATACAATACTTAAATAAGTTTTATATTTTCCTAAATTTGGCAGACCACAACACATAGCGGAATTTACAAGCGCGAAGACGCTATCGCGGTGTCTACGAGGAATTATCTGTGCCGGATCCTGGCGTCTTATAAGTAAGCCTCGAGTTCTAATCCCGATAGAAAACTCCAAACAACAACACAATGGCGAGGATTTGATAAAGGACGAATTTGATTCGCGCTTCTTAGATATCCTAAGAAGCGCAAAATAAAATATAAAGCGCGCTGAATATATATTCAGAATCGGAAATATACATTTTGGTAGAAAGCGCTCTGAAACGCAAGGTTTGAGTGATTTTTACAAGATTAAGCTTAGAATAAATTTAAAAGTGGAAAAATTAGTAGGTACCTTGGGTGAGACTTGAACTCTAGAGGCCGTGAGTTCAAGTCTCACCCGAGGCAGTAATTTTTCCAAAAAAAAGCTTAATAGCATCGTTTGCAGACGTTTCTGCTTGTTAATTGTTTTTTACAAGATTTTATTTAACTTGCCCTGTTAGTGTGGCTTAAATCTTGGAAGCTTTTGATCCACTTGTCGATTTCCGATTGAGCTGAAAATTTGCATAAATATGTAAATCGGTTGATAATGCAATATTGTGATAATATGGAGCTGACTTGATGATGGAGACAGGAGGGCCATGGAAACTATTGTATTTGGGTTTGTTAGAATCACCGATAAAAACTTGTACTAAAATGTAATTTTTGTCATAAACTTACAATTTGCAAACATTAATTCAGTCGTATAGGGAGTGTGTAGGGGCAACACAAGAGCCCATTTTTATTGGCGCGAAGTGTAAATATCAAGTTTAAGTCAATATTGGACTACTGCTTCTCCATACAAACATAGACCCATTTTTACCATAATATCATTATGCACGGACATGTGCTAAATGACACAGTAGGCAAAATTTTAAACATTACGTTCACACCTTCCAGCTGGACCGGCGGCCTCGGTATCCGCTCGACGGGCGGGTTCGCGCTCCTTGCCTTTCTGTCGTTTGTCCAGTCCTTCAGACCCTCATTGGTGTTATTTTACGTTTACCTTCAACCGCTGATGTCCCGGTGGCGTGCCTGACCCGGCGAACAATTGCCTAGGGAAAAAGCTAGCCAAGCAGCTTTGGATTCCACAACTGTCAAAACACAACACGAGTATTTCATTCAGAGCTCGCTAAATGTATTTGAAGCTGCCTCCCCAGCATGGCTCTACTGGCATGGCATGCTAAACGATCTTATTAGACGTGCTCTTTCCACCGCCTTTCTTCCCGCGACTGTGGAGCCTTCGGGCCTCTCTGCCGTGGAAGGCAAGAGTCCTGATGGCTGCACTCTCGTGCTCTGGGACCTGGGCTGCGCCTTGGCGTGGGACGCTACATGTGTCGACACTGGCTCCGTCTAACGTGGAGGGTTCCGCTCGGAAACCTGGGCCTACCGCTGACCAAGACCAAACATTAAAGCGCCGAAAATACTTTTGTTTTAATGAATGAGTATGAGTTTGCGGCGCTTGCTGTATAAACTATGGGTCCTTGGTCGTCCGACACCAAATAATTTGTTGAAAAGGTGTCGTAACGCCTAATAGGTGTCTTAGGGGACCACAGCGCGGGCTCCTTCTTTGCTCAGAGGTTGAGTCTGGTGGTGCAAAGAGGTAACGCCGCAAGTGTTCTGAGGTATAGACCTCGCGCGATCCGGCCCGGCGGCGGCGGCGGCATAGGCCGGAAGCAGCGACTTAGGGAGGTATTTTATATTTAGTTGTAGTCGTAGTTTTAGTTCGGTTACTTAGGTCGTCTCATCACTCATTGGCCTTTGAGTCTATTACAGACTATTCAAACAGTGTCAGGTAGGGCGGCAGCGCTTTTCATGGCTGTGTAGGCCAATACGGGAGCGGCAAACACGACCACAAGCCAGGCAGGTGTAGTGTGTCCGTGGCGAACAGGTGTCGGGCTGATGACGCTTGGCACATAATTTTATCATAATTTTGTTTGTGTATTTCATGTACTTGTGGATAAGAAATTACGTTTATTTGATTGAAAAAGAAATATATATAAATATGCAAGGATTAAAATTTGCATGTAAGTATTTTTGTACGAAAAAGCGGTCGTGCTACTACTACTATCCATTTAGGTAAGTTTTCGATTTAGGCCTCAAAATGGCAGACCCTAAAATGCACAAGGAAGCGAGCGTGAACTATACTAACATCAAATAAAATATTATTTATTTTCAGCAATTAAGTTCCATAAATACATAGCTGATAGATTAATTAAAACCTAAGTACTACAATGCCTAAATACCTATCAAATTCCCTTATCAACCAAGTTAGAGATTTTTGATACACTAAAAATACTTTGTCCGCACAAATATTCTCAAACCGATCCATTTTATCACCCCTCGTACAGTTGAGTAGTTTGTACGTGAATTTACTACTAACCGTACTTATTCCGAACAGTTTTCAACGTTTTATGCGTTCCCGATTCCGAATCACATAAAATGAGACCGAAACACATTTCACTAACCAAATTGCCCCAGGTGTCATAGATTTGCTTATAACAAGCGACGGGTGTGATAGGATCGCAATAATCATAGGTTTTACGATATTTTGTGTTAGGGCTAACTATCAGGCCAATTCGAACGTACACTGACATAAGAATGATATTTAAATAATTAATTATCGTGCATTTCGCTCATTTCTCCGTACTGTACTTATGGCTCGATAACCACACGTCATCATTCATAGATTATTTTCTCATGAATAAAATGTATGGGATAATGTAGTGTAAGTACGTACTTTTAAAGTCTGTATACTTGCTATATTGGCCCGTCGGCCATTTGTCCGGTACATGGTGCTAAAGGTAGGTAAAAATAATACTAACTTTTCTCTTATTCTCATGGCTGATTTTATTGTAAGGTCAGCCGTGACAATTGCAACTGTGGGGTAATTGCAACTATGGAACAGTTGCAACTATGGGGGAAATGCTCTCTTAAGAAGTGAGTAATAATGAGAATGATAATGACTGATGAAAGTATGTGATGAATACAAGAGGCCAGCTCATTACTTCTTGTATTTTTACTTGTTGCATTGGTCCCATAGTTGCAATTGCCCTGGGTGACCTTACCTATGTTTTAGAAAATACTGTTAAAATGGATAATCAACATTGCCAGATGCCTTAAAGCTGTCAAAAAATAACGAATAGAATCAGGCATCACTTTGCGGAAATCCATATTAATTAAAACAAAAAATGTTACTTTGCTAATCCGCGAAAACATAACGTGCTAGTCAATCAGTGTTTTGTTTTGCGTATTTCTTTTTTGCGGTGGGAGGGTGGGAACATTAATTGCATGTGAAAATACGCAAGTAAGTATAACGGGTTAGCACTGATTGACTAGCACGTTATCTTTTCGCGGATTAGCATAGTATTTTTTTTTGTTTTAACTGTCAAAAAATATTGTAACTTTACTTATATTCTCACTCTTTATTTTTATATGTGATACTCAGGGAACTATAAGAAAACATTTTGTAAGCAGCCAGACCAATTGAAGGGGCCCAACCATCCCCCGGACCGACGACAGGCAATGTTGATAGTCAATGTTTAACAATATTTTCTAAAAAATACTTTAAAATCAGTCATGACAATAAGATAAAAGTTAGTATTATTTTCTTAGCATTTAGCACCTTGTATCGGACAAATGGCCGTCGGGCCAATATAGCAAGTATACAGAACTTAAAAGTACATACTTACACTACATTATCCCATACATTTGATCAGGGACCGGCCCGCTATCCCTTATAAGAGGTTTTGTAAGTGTTTTGCATAAGGCTTAACTCACCATACCCTTTGCCCGGCGAAACCCTTTCATTTTGCTTTTAAAGCCCTTATATTAAAGCTAACCCTTTTGAGGTATCGGTATCCTAATACCCTTACAAAACCCTTATCATCCGCTCACCAATACCTTGCATATCGCTTATAAGGGTTAGCCTTATAAAGGGCTTCCCTTTCAGCATATAAGCGTGCTAATTTAAATCATCTACCTTGTTCATAAAGCACACATTACTGTAAATCCAATAGTCAGCGATCGTTGTTGGCGGCGGTGTTCTTTGATGTTCGCGCGCTTCCGAATGATCGATTTTATTCATGAGAAAATAATTAAGGTCTGGCGGGTCAGTTGGATGGATCCCCAAATGTACACAGTACTGCAATAAATCATTATTATTCTTATTCTTATTCTGGGATCTTGGACTATTAGATCATTCTGATGTCAGTGTACGTTCGAATTGGCCTGTGTGACCCTTTGGGAGCCGTTATAATCCTCGTACAACCCTATGTTTACGTATCATTGGTTTGTTATAGATTGTGTCGTTCACGAAGACGCGTGTCTAAGACTCATATTGACATGTTATTAAAGGTTAGATTTGACAAATCTGTACGTCATCGTGGATGACACGAACTATATGAATATCGTTATTCTTGAACCTAATTAATTACTTTAATTTTCTTGCCATGTACTAACATACTAATGTTAGTATAGTTCAAATCAAATCTTGGAACCAAAATTTGACCTATTTTACGATTTCCGATTGAGCAAAAAGTTGCATAGATATATAAATTGAATGACAATACAATATTATGGTGACATGGAGCTGATCTGATGATGGAGACAGGAGGTGGCCATGGAAACTCTGTGATAAAACAACACATACTAATTAATTGTATTTGGGGTTTTTAGAATTGTCTCGATGAGTATTATCAGTTGTCTGTGGAAAGAAAAGTACAGTCAGCGATAAACGTGCACAATTTTTTATCGCTGATGATGATGAATTGGGTTTACCAAACATTTTTTGGTACCGCATTGTTTGTTGCGAACACTATTTCAAACATAATTTGTGAAATAATCCTTAAACATACCCACATACTTACATACGGTTGATAAAGCATAAAACCCGCGCGATGGCCATTTCTTTCACGTAAGTTTCACGCAGCACGCAAAGAATTTTGTCGCCTTCAACTTCCTGGACTTACGCCCCCTCTAAGGACATAAAAGACTCAAGCTTATGATATTCCCTTTCTTAGCTCAATTCAAGAATTATTTATCACGAAAGATTTCAATAGAATTTTCTATGTCCGCGACGCGAATAATGGCGTTCGGATCGGATACAATAGTTCACGAGGTAAATAATAAATACGACAATCGGGCTAGACGGAAATGCCACTAAAAACACACAATGGCTGTCGTGAATCATTAGAAACTTGTAAATCTCATGTTGGTTTCAATTAGACGGAATTTAATACAATTTCAATTTCATTTGTTTTCTCCGTGGAAGAAATGGCCTACCAAGACAATTAATTATCAATATTTATTATCTGGGTGAAACAAAACAAGGTGTACCTAATGTAGGGTGTTTTTTCAATCCTTAGCTTTACTTTGCGTACTTTGGAGTTCCAAATGGCCGAAGACCGTCTGGACGCCCTAGGTCCCGCTGGAGAGAAAAAATGTATTTATCGTATGGCATTTTAGTCACTGGATTTAAGTTAATGATTAATGTTTGCACTCTTCAGATACTCGATGGCCCTTTCACTAAAGTTCGCCAGGTCCTCAATCCGTCCCTTGAATTTAGTGAGAGGACATTCTAGAACAATGTGTTCGACCGTCTGATCGGGGTCACCACACACACTGAGGGGAGTCACACCAACCCTATTTATGCCAATGGTAGGCACAGTTTCCAACACCTGTTCGTAAGCGGTTCAGTTGACTCCATACCCAGCGCGGTTTGTCGCATCCAGGTGGACGTTTGTTTGGGTTGAGTGTGAAAAGTTGTTTTTCCTTCAATTGCTGGTCATTTTACTCAGCTATCCATGAGCCGCGTACATATATCCCCTCGTTGTCAATATTATACGCACCATACCAAGAGCTGGCGGGTTACGGGCCTTGAGTAGTTTCTCTACAAAATCACTGAGGTCTTTATGAAAAGGTAGCGTGGGTTGGCATTTGGTTTTTATTGCCTCTCGGAGATGACACTTTTTCGCCGCAGGTGTGGTGGTTCTATGGCGCTAAGAGAAGAGAGCCAGAATGTTGGGGTAGGTTTGAGGCAACCAGTAATGAGCCGCATGGTTTCGTTCAGCGGGACATCCACGGAACCAGCATGTGCGCTGTTCATCCATACTGGAGCACAGTACTCGGCCGTAGAATAAATCAGGGCCAGTGCCATGGTACGCAGACAGGACGCAGTGGCTCCCCAAGAGGTTCCAGTAAGTTTTTGGACTATGTTCTTCTTGGTCCTTATTTTACTTTTCAGCTTCTCGGTGTGCAATCGTTATGTCAGGTTTCTGTCGAGTGTAACACCGAAATACTTTGTTGAAATATTATGTTGTAAGGTTGTATCACGGAATCTAACTCTCAGGGCCTTAAATGTGCAAGCTTGTTGGACAGATGGAAACAGCAATCTTCGGACTTACAAGGATTTGGGCACAGGCGCCAACGGGTGAAAAAGTCGTCCAACTTCACCAAATCTTTCTCCAGTATGGGTTCCGTTAATTCCATGATCCACTGCTGGGTTACAAGGGCCAGATTATCAGCATACCCAAATTGGCGAGATACAGTATTAGGGATGTCATGTATGTATAAGTTAAACAGCATTGGAGCTAAGACAGAGCCTTGACGGAGACCATTATTGAGCTCCTAAAACAAAATTACTAACAGGTAACAGGTTAGAGTTAGCAAAGTTAGTTGATGATTAAACCAAAATGTATCGGTTCAGCGATAGGTATATTGTTTTTGAGGCTTCTAGCGTGACTACATGATGTCAAACACTTGTACAAACACTCAATTTATTTTTAAATTGATAGCCTTGTTAAACATGTTAAACATTCATTACAATACATATGTAACTTGTTGTGTGATAATATGATAATAAGTATGTGACATTCCACTGGAAAAGGTGCCTTATAGCGCTTATCGCTTAAGCTACTCAACGTAAGCGCCTTACATTACACAACTTAAGGTACTAGTGTATTTACCCTTGAAACATCACATAAACGTAGATACGTATACATACCATCTGTACAACTAGGTCAATATAAATTAATATCTGAAGAATGAAGTGACGACATATACCTAATACGGCCTCTCTGCTTGACAGAGTGCGCGGGAGTAGCAACAAACAGCATTCTAATAATGCAATGGGTCGGCCGACAAAGTCGTTACTGTTTATTATTATTTCTTTTATTTATTCATCTTCATATGTTAGGCTTTATACACTATGAATATAAAATTAAAATACAAAAACACGTACAAAAACATATAAATATTATAAAAAACCTAACCTAGGGTGCCGCCAGCAGCGGGGCAAGGCCAGGGCCGCAGAGAGAGGAACCGCCGGACTATAGGATCCGCGCCGTGTCAATGCGCAATTTTATTTTTGATCAAACTTATCGATTAGATACTTTTTTTAAACTTACAGATATTAAAATTCAAAAACAGAATATTTGCGATCCTGCGCACGCGCAGCCATCTCGCTCAAGCTTCCGTGCAGTGAGAGTGAGAGAAAAACCTGAACTCACAGGGCCTTAATAAGAACTTTGGTTTTCTGTTTGTATTAGCTTCCTTTTACCAGTTGATGAGAGATTTACTAATATCATTACTACATTTACCAACCATCAAAGAAGAAGTAAATAGCTTCTCAAAGAATGTAAACGTGTATATTTTTCCTTTTTTTTTATTGTGGAACGTACAAAATTACTATCTATAAATTGTATGTACAGATGTTAATCACAATCAAAAAATCAACGATGATCATCAAACTCTGGTCAACGTGGGACTCGAACCCACATCTTTGGATTGCCGGTCTGACGCGTTACCAATTGCGCCAGCTGACCATCCGTCATTCACCGCGAATTTAACCATTGCGACTGTGACAACGTCATTAGCGACATCTGCTTTTTAAGGTGTACAACAATAACCAACTTTTTTTAAATATTGTAATTGACATCTGTATATGCAATTCATACATACTATCTGATTATGGCTAAGAAAGCCGATGGCAGAAAGTAAAATCAAAAAACAAAAACATGTATGGATAGACTTATGTATGATACGTGGGTAGCAGAGATTATGAATAAACAGTCTTAGCAACGCATTACGCACTCGTTGTCTCAATACATCATCCTGCTCATGTAAGTACGTTACATGGCACAGTCGGTAGGATTTACAATATATGTGATGGTCGAAAATCGTTGCTTCAAACCTCGGGTGTGCTGAACCGCTCGCGTAGCCAAAATGCCAATTATTAATGTTCTCTAGCACTCTTCCATATTAGTGTGACAGTAACAGTTGCGTTTCGTTCGCTACGGAGCGGTAACGATTAGCATGTTGGCTACGCCAGCAGAACAGAAAAAGTCTTTTTATAAGAAGATGACAAAATTCAGCCACGATCCTTATCATCACAAACAAGAGGTAACGCCGCCAGTGTCATGGGGTCCATGCCGCAGGCCGACTTATTGGACGGGATGTTCTCTATGTAATTGGGTTTATTATTATTTTGTAGGTAAGTATATTTTTATTTTTCCTTTGTTATTTTCTATACTTGATTTTATTTTTAGGTTTACCTAGTTTTCATTTCATAATAGTATTATTTAATTTAGTTTAGTTTTATTTAATTTTATTGTAATGAATGTATACAAATAAATTTAATTGTTATTGTAACAAGAGTTTAAATGTGGACTTACACATTCAAAGTAATTGTTATTTGTATGCAATAAAGGTGAAACATAATAAATAACCAAAGGTCAAACAAGCCATAGCACTCGGCCTACACGTCCGATATTATTCCGGACAACATGTGGTTCCGTTTGCGGACGTATCGGAATGTCTGCCGCAGAGCACGGGAGCCGGACGCATTCAGCGTTCTTTTTTCTTTTTATTATGCGTTTAAAATTTTGGGTCCAGTCCCCGCGAAATGTACGGGCGGCTGGATCCGTAAGGTCTGTGGGATGTTTTATATCTCTAATGAGTTAATTATGTGACACTGGGGTGATGTTATGTTGTTATGAAAGGTGATGGTGGTAATGAATGTTAAGATATGACTGGCGCTTACGCTGATATTCACGACGCTCCAATACAAATACGCTGCTACGCGTTATAAGGACCAACCGCCAGGTACCTTTACGCGTGAGACGATATTATCATGTTGCTATATGTGAAATCCTGTGTTTGGCTCTGTATCACTACAGTACTGTTGTTATTATCAGCATAGCTAAAGCTACGTTCTCTAATGAAATGAACTTTACCAAGGTGTTAGTAGCTACTAATATTAGACGCACATGGAAAGCTGCAGGCGTCTGACCCTGCCCTATTCGCCATAAAATAATAACCTACCAAAAACATTTTCATGTAAAATATTGCCAAGACGAAACCATATGTCTCGCACTATCAAAAAGTTATTAGATCTCATGGAGAGCCAAGATTCTAACTCTATAAGCCCTAACTTTACAAACTCCACACCTTAGTCAAAATATGTGGCTTGGTCATGACAAACTGCAGGGGTCCGATCCTGTCCAGCGGTGGCAGCATGGGTCCATTTTTTGTCACCTGTCACTATGCCCGTCAATTTGGCGCTTACATACTTGTTAGAACGTGACAGGCATGGTGACAAATGATAAAGAGCAGACCATCTTAGCCCTACTGTTCTCCATAAAATAATATCTAAGACAAATATCCGTTTCCTACTTATCCCAATCGGTTATTATCAGTCCAAAAACTGAGGAATTTTGACGTCAGTCAGAGCTGGAAGTACGAGTGGAGCAAAATTACTGCTGGAACTACCCTACAAGCCATAGATCCCACAGCGAAACCAGACGGTTTTGGCCTGTCACGAAAGCTCTGGTGTCGTGTAAACAGACTGAGGACAGGTCACGGGCGCTGTAACTATTTTCGCCATGAATGGGGCTGGCGGGACTCTGCGCTCTGCGACTGTGGTGAAGAGGTTCAAACCATCGAGCATATTATACAGCGCTGCCCTTTGCACTCTTTTCCAGGCCCCCCGGAAGATCTGCTTAAATTAGCACCAGACGCAATCTCGTGGCTTGAGACCCTGAATGTAGATTTATAATTATTTTATTTAGCTATATATTTTTGAAATGTTTATGTTAATACGCCATACGATTAAATAAAAATTATCAGTCCAGCTCCAGGTCTATACACCGATATTACACGCACATGACAAAGTGCAGGCGTCCCTACTCTCCATAAAATAATATCTAAAATATCGCATACATTTCCCATGGGACATTTCCTGCTATCGTGTGCCATATCATTTCATTATTGAATTGCTAGCGATTTAAATAATAGAAATTTCCTTTTTGGAAATACGTTACATAAGAAAAATGGATGGCCTTTTAGACAAAACACAGTTCTGGAAATTCTCATGGAATCAGGTACTTAGTAGAACCATTGTATTTTGTTAGAATAGAATAGAATAGGAGCGTTTATTTGCAAGAATATGTAGGTACAAGGTGTTACATTAAATATTGTCACAGTATTCAGCCGAAACAGCATGCAAATATTAAATTAGACTTATAATTTGGTTACTTGCGTAATTGGGTGAATACTGCGTTATGATATTTGTGTTAATTATATCGAAATCAATTTGTATTTGTATTACACTTGCACATCCGTGGCAGCCTTGGAATTCGTGACGTAGCGGATAAGCTGCAGGAAAGTCGCCTCCGATGGTATGGCCATATAAGCCGCAGACCAGTAGACTACGTCGGAAATAGATGCCTCAACCTCACTGTCCAAGGCTCTGGAACACGCGGCCGCGGTAGGCCTAAGAAGCGCTGGCTGGAGGTCGCGAGAGCGGACATGGAAGAGAACAATCTCACACCTGAGGATGCCTAAGACCGGGCAAAGTGGAGAAGATTTAGTAGGAAAGCGGACCCTGGCGCTAGGCCGGGAAAACGCTAGGTTGAAGAAGATTACACTTGCTAATAAATAGATAAATAAACAAAAGACTAGAATTTTCCCCAAAAAAACTTTTTCTCCATGCTAATGTTTGTGTTGTGAGTAAAATTTTGTAAAATATTTTTAAAGTATTTCAAATTAAACCTGTATCAATAATTATACGTACTTAACACAAATACTTCCACGTAATTTTTCCGACACTAGTTGCTTATCGCTTATCACCAACTAAAGACACTCCCAATTAACAAGACATCATTAACCCGCCCATTTTTCCTAAACTAAATCATCCCTCAGCCCTTAATGTCCCTCGTAAACGCGTCCCAATTCCCTCTTATTAAGTTACGGCCGAATGAAGCACTATATCAACCCTTTTCAACCCCGTGACGGCTTAATTAAAAGTTTGATTCACGCGTTGACTTCATGTTTCGTTAAAGAAAAAGGTAAGGTGGTAATTGCTTGAACAATTATGAGCTCATAACACCGTTTCGGGTTCGTTATCTTAACTGAGAATAATATTTGCGCAAGGGATTACGGACCTACTTGTTACTGGAAGTTGTTTTGGAGTCTTGCTTTTTAATACTCTAAGCTGTACCTTATTTCTTTTTTATAACACGAGCGTATTTTAGACCATTTCATGAAAACATAGACATATAATCTTATTAAAAAAAAAACCTACGAGTTGATACCTACTTGTTGTTTACCTTAGCGACTGCGTGAACGTGAACTCGATCGCATTCCGACTCTATCGCACTAATCCATCAGTGCGAGCGAGTTGGACTGCGATCGAGTTACGCAAATAATAACGTAAACGTCAAGTGTCAACTCGTGGTACGGCTACAGATCTGTGATTGCGACTGCAATTCTCATTAATAATGTCTGCGCGTTCCGCAGCAACAATAACTGTTTTAATATGCAAAATCCAATTATTTACGGGAATCAGAAACGAGTATTAAAAGCTTACCATCATTTTAATTAAAACAGCTGTTTAACCGCGACTTAAATGTGCTTAAACTGCGAGTTCAAGCACTGTGGCAACAATAATTAACGCTGTTAATATTTAAGTACTTCCCCGACCAGTGAAGAAAGGGTATATATACAAAATAATAATAATAATTCAGCCTATATACGTCCCACTGCTGGGCACAGGTCTCCTCTCATGCGCGAGAGGGCTTGGGCTAGTCCCCACGCTAGCCCAATGCGGATTGGGGGACTTCACATACAGCTTTGAATTTCTTCGCAGATGTATGCAGGTTTCCTCACGATGTTTTCTACTAGCACCATTCTTAGTGCCCGTAAGGCCCGTCCCCCCGTTAGAGACCCGTTAGATATGCCATTGAGCAGGGGTGATCAAAACCCAAGTACACGTCACGGCAAAAATTACTCCTTAAAAACTATCTCGGCAAAGATACCTCATTAAGTAAAAAATAAATTTAGCAATATTTTAAAATGGAGCTTAATTATAAACTCAATCGCTTTTTGCCTTTTGCTTACAAAGGTTGTTGATCTTTCTAAGCTTTTAAGTATTTTTAAATGTTGTATCTAAAAAAAAATATAGAGCTAGTCAAATAGATTGGAGAATTATTATTATTATTTTACTTAAAATTGAGTCTATTAATTATTAAATGAGTTTACTTAATTGTAGAATTTCGATCCAGCCAACGTTTGGACACGGCAAGGGCTTTATGAGAAATTACAGTCGGCGCAACATAGCAGGCACATTTCAACGTACACTGACATCAGAATGACATCTGATGCCATTCAGTTATCGTGCATTTCGCTCGTACTTGCCTGTACATGTATTGGCGCTGCGAAAGGCACGATTCAAATTTGATATATATCATGAAAAAGTTCTTTACACAAGCACACACACACACACACTTTGCCGCATGTCTAGAAATAGCGGTGGTTTATTCCCTAATCCCTATAAGATAGGTTTACCTAGTTTAGGGCTCAGTACACTATTCCTAGGCTATCTAACAATAGAATGCTCCTAAAAATGGAATACTCTTCTAATATGTTATAAGCTGCAATTTTGATTCCTAAATAAATCCTTCTTCATTTTCAAATATCATTATAACATTGAGTGTGCGTTCGGATTGGTCTATAAGATCACATGACGTCAGGTGACAACCAAAACTCACTAATTGCAAAAAACTAAAGAAACAAAATTATTGACTTTCGGAGTCTTTATTTACATAACTATTCACTAAATAAATAAACACTCTAAGAAACCTTATTGTTTACCTTTTTATGTGTTGCACACGTTGAATTGACTAAAAAGTTTTTTTTTTTTTTCACTTTTAGTTACGTGTGTAGAGTGCTCCACCTCCCCGATCCCTATAAATATGATTTTAACTTCTAAACTAAGTAGCGGATCACTAAAAGATACCTACGTTTCAAATGTTATAAAAATTAGCGTTTTTCGACTAAAATGGCTGCGACATACAGACAAACTATGTAGAGGCTTCCGTTTTGTCAGTTTGGCAACGGAACCCTAAAAATGATAAAACACATTGTTTTGAAACTAATTTAATGAGCCAACGCAAGTTCAGCTATACAACAAAATTTCATAATGAACGAGTTTACTTTGAAATAAATCGCAGTTTAAAGTTAACCTTAACAGGGAGTAATAGAGTATAAAGTTGCATAAACAAAGTCAGTAAATATGATATTCTTTTGTTTCCATGCAGCGAAACTGCTTCTGATACAGAATTTATGCGATCTTCTCGAAAGGCTAATGAAAACTTGTTGCTGCGGGAAATTGGAGTTTAATAAGTAGCATTAAAGTGTATATTGCAGTGATTGGGGTCGGGGAACGGCGCTCCGTGGTTGCGATTTTGTGTGCTGCAAGTAACGAAAAACTGTCGGCAATTTATCAACCAGCTAGAATGCCCAGCTAACAACCTTGGCTGGTTGTTTCACCCAGGTAGGAAGCTCCTATCTGGGCAAAGTATCTTAGTCGTCACTAACGGAATAAGCTCCGTCTATAAGCCCATAAACGCTGGCGTACGCCAATGAACTGTACTTTCGCCTACCCTGTTCCTTCGGCAAATAAATGTTATATTATTAACCAACAACATTTCATCGACCAAGCGTATTTTATCACCGCACCTTCTCCCAAAGGAGCAAAGCCCATTCCCACTTTTTAGATACATGGCGCTACAAGAATAAGCAGGCATCTTGCTCATTTCTTACCAAAGCGTGCAGAATGTGAAATGAATTCCTGAGATAATGCCTTTGCGCTACGACATAAGGTTCTTTAAGAAGCGGGTATTCAGGGTTCTCATTGGTCATAGTGGGTCCTCGATATTCTCTGGCAATTGCTCGTACCCTGGCAATCGCCTGTCTCTTATGACTCGCGCCCAACGCCCGGTGCAATAGGGGACGTAATAAATAATACGGCATGCAGGCGACCGCTAAATTAGCTTGTGAGCAAACGCTCTTACTGTGGCTCCTTCAGGGTTTATTAAAGCGTGGTGGCGGGACGGAAGATCGTTTGTCAAGTTCACACAGCGGAGAAGGATTCTCGAGGGCGAAAGCACGCCAACAAGACCGATGTTTTGGTCAATATCTACACCTCCGGGAAATACGCGTGATTATATGTATGTATGTATGAACGAGGGGGTGCTTGAGCTTGATTAGCTGCCCAGCCTCTTTGCGCTGCTAAAACAAAGACGCTTACGTTGGCTGGGGCATGTGCATCGAATGCAACCTTCTCGTTTGCCGCGACGTGTTTTGTTTGGCGCTATTGATGATGCCAAGAGAAGCGTCGGTCGGCCAATGCTACGACATAAGGATTGCGCCAAGCGAGACGTGCACGCCTTTAACATCCCAGTTCACAAATGGGAAAAGCTTGCCGAGAACAGAGTCAAGTGGCGCAAATTGATATTCGACGGACGTAAAATTCACGACGACGCTTGGTTTAAGACACTCGCAAGTAAGCGGGCCAAGCGTCATCAGCCTGACACCTTTTCGGCAGGGGCAAACGACAACTGCCAGGCTTGTGGGCGTGTTTGCCGCTCCCGTATTGGCTTACACAGCCATGAAAAACGTTGTCGCCCTGCCTGACACTGCTTGTATAGTCTGTAATAGACTCTAAGGCCAATGATGATGTATGTATAACTACACACAAGAAAGACCGATTCGCTTGATACATTACTGATTTTCCATCAAACGAAACTATTAACTATGATTGCACCTCAAATATCACTTATAAACGTATCAATATGTAAATAAGTGGAATCTAATCTAAGTTTGAAACGAAATTGAATCGTTGGCTTAAACGGCTGGAGTCAAAGCGATGTGTCTCAAACGGTCCCGCACTCCGCAGTAGTTACGGTGTGCAAATAAAGTGAGTAGGAGATTGAAATGCTATGAAGTTTACTATACCTACCTCTCGCGTCAAATGATTGTTAATTTTCAGGGTTCCGTAGTCCACTATAGTTTCACCATGTCCGCCCGTCTGTCCAACCGCGTCGTTGCTCCGTGATCGTTAGTGCTAGAAAACTGCAATTTGGCATGTATACATAAAATCATGCATGACGAACGGTTAAGTAATAACTACAAGAAAAAAAATACGATATCTTGTTGTAAATGTTGTTTATTTATTATTATGTTATTATTATTTTTCCATTTAACCCAATGGTGTGGTGTATCGTTGGATAGGTATTTCAAAACGAATACGGGTCTTTAACAACCATTTCTTGATAAAATAAATATTTTTAGAAATAATTGCTCCTAAAGAATGTGCACCCCCTCTAAATTTTCAACCATGAATCCAAAAATATGAAAAATGCTTAATACAAAAGCTTACTATTAAACACTTACAATAAAAACTATAGCGAACATGATCGGTCCAGCCGTTTTGAGTTATTGCAATAGGTCTTAATTAGTTAATTTATGTTTCATTTCTCCACTACCTAAAGATTGTCTGGAAGAGATCGCTCTGTAGCGATAAGGCCGCCTGTTGTTTACCTCTATCTTCATGTTTTTTATGTGTTTCCATGTACATTTTTTTCAGAGGTTGTGCAATAAAGAGGATTTGTATTGTATTATATTGTATTGTATTATCTTCTCTATTAGCAAACACCTAAAATTATAAATACTCGTAAAATTAAAATAAATACCTATATAAGAGTACATAAATTTGGTTTGTAGATCTTTGCCTACTAAAAATACAACAGTTGTATTATATTGTATGAATATTCATAATAACACTGCTATTAGGTGTGATCCTAGACAAGCCCCGGCTCGCCTCGCGCGCCACGTTACTAAATATTTTAGATATCAATCACTGAAAGTCATTTCATTGTCAAATAGTAGTGCTGGAGTAAAAATAATAATCATAAAACTAGGTACTTATTTACAAGGAAAGGTACCCAACTGTCTGGTTCCGATTTGATTTTTATTTATATATGTTATAGAGTAGTCTAAAATAACGGACAAGTATTTTTTTTTAGCTGCCCAAACTCAACCTATTGAGATAAATTGTCCTCCAAAGTATTAAATTACTAAATCTTCTAACTCCTATACAAAGTGATGCTCAAGCAACTTGCTAGTTAAAAGCTAGTTTGAGTATATGTTTGAAAGCAGGAAAAAATAATGTTAACGTGTTTTGTTATATCTGCTTAAACTCAAGTTTTCTTAAAACAGACAGGCAGACCCTCCAACGCGCACGGTCCCTATAAAGAATATTTACTTACTTAAATTTATAGTTTTAACGTCACTTTCATATTATTATCGACTGCTATTAATGCTATTATATTTCACACAGCTGTACACGCACACGCTCGAAAACATATTCTGTCGAATACATATCTTCTGACGGCAGTTGGGTAAATATATTTTTCATTTCTTATGCTCTGAAACTGGGTCGCTGTGTATGTGTAGCCGGCTAACTCGAGCGGTAAATAAAAACGTTTTTCTTAAGGTAAAAATGATGTAATAATAAAAATATATAATCTTGGACACGGCGCGGATAGTCCGGCGGTTCCTCTCTCCGCAGCCCTGACCACCGGCAGTTTGTGCCCTGCTCCGCTGCTGGCGGCACCTTATGTTTTTTATAATGTGTTTATATGTATTTTGTATTGTTTTGTGTTTTTATATTTTACTTTTATATTCATATTATAAATAATCTAACCTATAATTTGAAACGAATAAAGTAAAGAAATATATACAATAAATAAAGATCCGTCAGTACGTGAGCCGTGTGTAAGTAAAAGATCGTCACTGGCCTTAACGTCGGTAGATCTTGAGGTAACTCGGAACAGTACGAATGTGGCTTCGGATATTGTATGTCTCAAAGGCACTACTTACTTACTACTTACTCCGTTAGTTCAGCGACTCAAAATGAGACTTGGCCTGCGTCACAAGACAGCGCCACTTTTCTCGGTCCTGTGCGACCTCTCGCCAATTGTCAACTAGAAGCTCATGCAGATCTGCCTCCACCATGTCGCTCCAGAGATACCTAGGGCGTCCGCTAGGACCCACAAAGGCACCCACAGAGAAATAACTTCAGCAGCAATAAAATCAGGTAAATAAGCAGAGGCAGTCGTGTTTCTCAAGACTAAGAGAAAAAGTAAGGGCTGCAGCAATTGTGCGTGCTTTCATTTCCGTTCGGAACCTAACCCAAGCCTCATTTTGTGAGAATAAACCAGTAACGTACAAATAAAACGTGGGTTAGGTTTACTTAAACAATAGCAGAAACTTAATACTATATATAAGTGGGAGCCCCACCCACAATAGTATAACAGATGATGTATGAAAGAAAGAACATGTATGCAGAATAAAAGTGCGAGAGGTATAAAAGCGAGAACTGGCATGAATGAGAAACTGCAAACATAGGCTCCGATCCGAAAAAAAAAAAAAAAAAAAAAAAAAAAAAAAAAAAAAAAAAAAAAAAAAAAAAAAAAAAAAAAAAAAAAAAACTCTATACCTACAATTATATTTATACTGGACCCAAGATAGAACGGCTTGGAGACTGTCCTCAGTCGTCTCGTCCCTCAGCCATAAGGATACGATAAGGCCTGTGTTAGAGGCAGCCCGCATAATATTAACTTTTATCACAAATATATCATGAGAATCGAATAATATTAAATAAATAGAATCAAAGTGGATGTTCATATTTGCAGTAATTCAGAGAGAAAAATTATAAGAAAGAACAAAAGACACGCATTAAAATTGGGTCAAAATGGATTTGTTGTACAATTTTCATTTTAATATTTTTCATTTCTCATGATCTGTAAGAGGGTCACTGTTGTTCTGAAAAGTGATACGTTTCTGCACAAGACCATTTTTTTACGATACGCAATTGAAATTTGGTTTTAAATGGATTTGTTATATAATATCCATTCTGATATGTAATTTCCCATTCAATAAATAACGATACTTTTACCTAAATGCTTAATTGAACCATCAAGAATTGCTATAAAAAATTATACATAGTAATGTTTAAAAAAACACATGAATTTTACTTTCCTCGTATTCGAAATCAAAATTAGAGTGTTTAACTCGGGTGAAAAGCGTCATTTCAGCCTCGGATTGTTGGCGACGGCGTTCTCACTGCAATCAAGTACCATACTACATCGACAGAAATGAATGTCTTTCATCCCTTGGTTAACAATCGACTACTACGGTAAGTACAGTACAGATGGTGTAAAGGGCCATATGTATATTTACTGTAAAACCTTGTACAATACACGTGCGAATAGGTATCACCACTAGTTGCTAATTTCCGCAACGAGTGCTGAAGTAAACCCATACTTTCCGCATTTGTATCGCAAATAACTGATATATTATCTGTGGCTTCAAATTCTTAATTTCCGGAAAAAGTTTGCGATCTATTCGATCCTGTAAGTATACTAATACTGTTTAGGTTTAACACAGACTAGAAGTATAAGCATAATAAATACCAGCTACAATATCAAAACCCAGAAGTGGAGCAAGTATGAGGAAATCTCGGAAACTCGCTAACTAACTTGAATCTTATAATGTTGGAAACTTGTGGCCCCTTGATAGTGCCGCGGGGTGCGTGCGTATCTAGAACGAGATCCAGACCCAAATATTCCATGTTGTGGTGTGGAGTATCTGCAGGCGGATATTTGAAAATCGTATATGTCCACCTCTATCACTGTAATAATTTAGCAAAATTATATTTATTCTGGCGCAATTATACCTACGTTTATGATAGTCACAAAATAAATACAAAATTAATCATCATAACGAAATTGCAAATAAATACAAAATTATTGGAGTCTATGCAGAAAGAGAAGAGCCGAGGAATTTACGGGAACCAATAGATTCCATACCAATTTATTACTCTTATTCACTAATTTAATATTAAAATTTAAATTAATTAATAAATTTATTTATGATCTGAAATGTATTAAGCGTTAATCTCAATAAATTGACGTGTAATGTATCATGCATTTACGAAATAAATATGAATATGAATATTATTATTGTTGGGTTCTGTTAAAACTTAAAACGTCCCATGAGTGGGCAGTCTATTCTGGAGATTAATGCGTTTAATAATGGAGTGACAAATGAAGATAGACAAATATACATACTTATTATATATATGGAAACAGAAGACAAACTGCGAGGTAGTAATTCGGTGAATAAAAAAATATAAACAAAAATATATACCTATGTACATCTCCGAAGAAATTTATTTTTAAAACACACTCGCGTAAGGGGATAATTCAAAAACCCCTTGGAAAGAAAAAATAGAAATACTTATGTCCAGTAGTGTAAAACACGTGGGTAGTATAGGCTAACGATTAAATTGTCATAATTGTTGTAATCTTTTTTTATTTATTAGGAAAAGGTAAGCATTTGACCACAATCTCATCACCTGAAGGTAAGTGCCGATGCAGTCTAGGATGGAACATGCTTATACTTAAAAGATGTCTATTCACTCTCGATTTAAAAAGATCCAAATTATAATGGACTGAGAATAGATTTGCAGGAAGTGAATTCCACTCCTTAGCCGTTCGCATGATAAAGCCGGATGCGTAGCGTTTAGTACGAATCTCTTATCGATAACTATTAAATTCTGCGGCGGGATCTCGGATACCAATGTGTATGTGTGGCGTTTGCGTGTGTGGTTTATCCGTTAATTACGACTAATGCCTGTAACCCGTTAATCCTCGTTAAGGAGACCTAAACTAACATAAAAGTACCATCCGTCGTCAAAATTGGTAACTGACAATTCGTAAACTTTCTTACAGAGATAAAGTCCATTGTAGGTCAGCTCGGAATAAAAAGAAATAAATAAATGATTTCAATGCACCAAAAGTATTCGCCACCCTCGAATACTTCTTTTCTAAATAGATATGTAATCTTTACAGTTCGCGTTCAAGTGTATCCCAGTTCGATGGTTCTATTGTACTACATGTAGACAGATAGCATATCATTTTGTTAAGTTATAGGAGACAGCTAGATATACTTAGATCGTGTCATTCACGATGTATACCTAGATATTTTTCTAGCAGGAACAGAATTTGCTTAGTGCTTACCACAATAAAAATATCGACAATCTTGTTTTCGATAAGTACATACTTACTACTTCAACGAAGTATACATATTTAAGTAAAAGAGAAAGAGGGTCATTAATACATCAGTGCGATACTGTTAATAATAAAAAACTAAGATACACTATGCTAGATTTGCTATGGGATAAAAAATGGGTTTAATATAGTACATGTTGTATCATTCTGCGTCAATTTGAAAGACAATTTGGGTGTGTGTTTATCCTGGAGTACTTATGGGAGAATTAATTCAGTGACACGAAGAAAGAAAATTACAAAAGGGTTTCAATTTGTTTGTATGTAAAATATAAATAAATTTATAGTTTTGTTACTATTATCTATTTTTAACGCACTCTATTACCCTATTTTTTTCTTTGTATTACCTCTATCACGTTGAAGTGGCACTTATCGATAACAGAACTGTCGATGTTTTTATTTTAAAATATCTAGGTATAAGTCGATGACATATGCCTTGACTCATGTTATTAAAGGTTAGATTTAACAAATCCGCGCGTCATCGTGGATGACACAAACTATATAATTATTTTTTTTATATATTTAAAGATAGGCAGGCGTTTGACCACGATCTCACCTGATGGTACGAGTAAGTGATGATGCGGTCTACGGTGGAGGTTTTGGAAAGTCAAAAATCTCATACAAAATGACACTTAACGCAAACGCGTACGTAACGTTTCGCTGTCGAAAATATTTACAATAGGGGCACTGATCCGTTACTTCTAATATTGATTGTACAGAAATTTTACTTCTCGTCCGACCAGCCAGCCGTTTTAGAGTAATTGCAAAAACTCCTTAGAAAATATATGTACAAAGCGCTGCGAAGGTACTCCCTTAAGCTTAAAATATACATGATACTAATAGCCCTCGTTTAGCCTATTCTGACAGGATGGTAGCTACGGAACCCTACACTGAGCATGGCCCGACATGCTCTTGGCCGGTTTTTGTATCTACTAACATGTGTTTATGTGGATTGTGTATGGGCATATCTCTAATGTCTATGCCGTGTATTCTATTGAAACTACTCAGCCAATTTTGAACAATGAGGTGTACGAGTAGATCAATTAACCTTTATAGGCTACTAGCGACCCCCCCCCCAAAACCTTAAGAGGGTACAGGAGCTGAGATTTAAATATTTTAGGTAAATATATTCGTCTCGCTAACGGAAGCGGCTCCTAAACTACTACTACTACTAGTGCGATAAAGACAACGCCAGGTTAGGCGAAAAATCTTGCGTAAAAATCTCAAAAAAAACATGTTTTGTACTCGACTGTTTCCACCTCGAAAACTTAACCAAATGTAACGAAATTTTGAGATCTAAATGGTAATGAAATAATCTGTGTCGGACTGTTTCGCTTTTCAGGCTAATCGATGTCAGTTTTGAATAACATCCTTCTGTTTGCGGCATAGTAAATTAGGCCGTTTTTGCGAATATTTGAAGTGCACTAGCGCCTTAAGAAAAAAACATTCCGACACAGATATTAATAATAATAATCTGTGTTGAAAAAACCATTGCTCTAGCTTCAAAAACCACGGAAGAAACAGTCGAGTACGTTTTTATGGAGAAATGACCACTCCTGTTGCCCCTTAACAAATTATACACCTAAACCTTCCTCAGGAATTACTCTATTGATAGGTGAAAACCACATGAATATATCCAATCAGTAGTTTTTGAGTTTATCGCGAACATACATACATATATACAGCCGCGGCAGGGGACTTATTCTATATATGGTGTAGTGATTTTTTTACTGACTTAGAAGAATAAAGAATTTCGATAAAATATATCCATAGATATCCATAGGGTTCCGTACCTCAAATGGAAAAATGGAACTCTTATATATTAACACTTTGTTGTATGTCCGTCTGTCTATCAAGGCCCTTTATCTCGGGAACGCGTGGAGGTATCAAGTTGAATTTAAAACCATGTACTCAGATCTACAGCTCCTTTAAGCTGTGAAAACTTCTAAGTTAATGTAAAAAGAAAAAAAAACATATTTCGACACTCTCAAGGGAATTAAAATTTATAGAACTATGAAATGACCTAGAACTATGAAATTTGGTAAGTAATAACTTCTAATATTACAAATATAGGGAATAATCTTAAAACTATAAATTTGTCAAAATTAAATAATAATATAAATAAAGTATTGCGATACAACGAGGAAATGCCGCGAGCATCCTTGGTACAATGCCTCGAGGGCCTATTTTAGATATAAGCTAGTTATAGTAATCATCTGTATATATCCATTATGTATATTGTTATTGTCAATAAATAAATTAAACAATGAGTTTAGTTTGTACGCTTGCACTTGTCCGGTTTTTTACGTTTGTATAGGATTTTGAGTTTCCAAAACGCCCCGCTTGGCGCGCTCTTTCGAAATTCAATACAAAATGAGACTAAACGCAAACGCGTACGTCACGTTTGGAAATCGAATTTATTTACACTAGGGGTACTGGATAGTAATGGTAGATGACCAACGACATCAGTTCCTGTTTGACATTTAGCTCTTTCCTTCTCAAAAACGGTAAAATTTTATCAAACATTTTAACAACTCAACGTTAAGGTTTTACGAATCATATGCTTTTGGATTGTATATGAAAGAGTTTTCCTTTGACGTCTTTGCCTTTGCGTATTTTTCACATCATTAAAACTTTTGGGACAGGTTACTTTTTAAAGTAGGGAAACGGTTTTAAGCAGCTTTCCTCTGAGCAAAATTTATCCAACTGTTTACACCTAAAATGGTAACTTTTCGTAATATGAAATGACATTTTGGCTTAGTAAGTTTAACTTAATAAAATTGCGTTTATACCTACATTTGTGTTGGGGTTGTATACTTTTACCGTCCATTGTGTCTATTTTGTACCTACGAGTTCTTATATTTTCATGAATTGAAAATATTGCTCATTTAAAAATTTAGGCGTTAATTAACTTGGCGTAAGTCAAAACTAGTGATGGGCAGCTGGTAAGTTTCCAAACTGAAACTTACACTTTAATTTAATGTAAGTTTCAAATGGAAAATTTCGCTTATATTCATTTAGATTTTTCTTGGTTTTCGAGTTTTTAGAGAACAGACAGATAGACGTGGCGGGGTGACTTTGCTATGCGTCCTGTGCCTCGACAAGACCCGGACATACGTAATTTATACTTTACATTTTTGCCCAATCTGAAACGGAGACGCTTTGCGTCGCTCGGTAAATAATGAAGAATACGTCGAGAAATATTTTGACAACTTGCCTATCTCCGTCTATTTGTCGCTGACAGTACCAGACACTAGTGAATAGTAGGTGCGAATAATTTTTATTTTCCTTCGTGCAACTTCTACTACAACATAATAATATTAAATCCGCCATTAAAACTGCGCTGCACCAACACTTTCTTAAAAGCTGGGGCCGATTCGGTCTTAAGATGTCGCCATGGTTTCATCTTGTTTTGATATGACTTAGAAAGTAAGCCCCAGTGAGTGAGTTAGCGGCTCAAACTTGCTGATACTTTTTGAACAATTAGGAGGCTTATTCTGACTCTAATAACTGGTTATGAAACTTGATCTGGATTTGATTTGATATGATCTATCGGCTGTCAACAGTGACAGCGGAGCTCTGGGTGAAGAAATGTCATTGTTGACAGCTGTATAATAAAATTCATAACCAGTTTCTACGGTCATAATAAATCTGTAGTGGTCACATTGGGCATCTCGCTTGCACTTATGTGTATCCTACAATATCTTATGGTGCCTATTTAAATAAAAAAACCATTTATTTCAAGTACCATAATGACTCATAATTACATAATTAAAATAGTATTTAAATTAAACAAGCACTAACATTAAACAAATAACATTAAAATTTAGAAAAATAAAGCAATCGTGGTTAACACTTTGACAACCGTCACTTAACCACAAAGTTATATAAATCTTTGACCACAGTGCTGCCGGGCGTGTGAAGTCCACAGCAAAATGTAATATACGGGCAAAACTTGCCCGCAATCATTGCCAGGACGCCAACATTCCATTAAAATCGTCCCGGAACAGAACCGGCCTCCGTCTCGTTGGAAAAATCTGGATAATTGCGAGAGCTAACCGAGTTTCAAGACGGGGAGAGAAATTGAATTATTTTATTGTTGAAGTTGGAGGAAAATATACTTTTTATTAGAAAGCCTGTGGAGTAGATTTATGTCATTTGGTGAATCAACCGTTTTTTTTGTTATGGCTAACAGCCAGGAAAAAACAAATAGAACAATTATATAACACAATATATTACAGGTAAAAAACTTAAGATGACGCATTGTACATTTTGGCGTCAGATATCTTGATTTAATGTTGCCTTTGGGACCTTAAAACGTTTTAACAGTAAGAAAAAACGCCTCTGCTTTGACAGGCGTTTCGGAAGCTATTCCGTTCCATTCAGACAACTTATTAAGAACTGAGAATATTGTATCTTCACCTGTCCGGTATGTACAATAAAGTGTTTACATACATACATATAAATCATTGATTATTTCCAAAATGGAGGTAATTAGAATACCGGTTTCTTCTGAATTTAAGCTAAGGATTGCACCCTTCAAATTAACGAATAAAACACCGTGTATATCATTGAGGTTTTTAATTTTATTTATTGTTGTTAAAACGAATATTAATATATGTGGCGGTGTATCAAGCATGATGAAAAATCCGAAGGCATTATTATTTACCCGTTACAGTTCTTGGATCGCAGCTCGCTAGACAAACGGACAGACAGCCAACTAGACTAAATTAACAAAAATATAAAGTCGGTAATGAATATTTCTTCTCCACAAGGTTCTTTTTTACCTAAATTATGAATAATCCTTGCCAATTTCTAGAGCAATTAAACATCATTAAGAGGTCGCTAATTCTGCACTGCCTACAAATAATGTATGAAAATAAATTTACCCATCAATAATGGAGAGGTTTCTAAGCATTATTAAGAGATAAGAGGTAAGCGCTGGTGGCCTAGCGGTAAGAGCGTGCGACTTACAATCCGGAGGTCGCGGGTTCAAACCCCGGCTCCAATGAGTTTTTCGGAACTTATGTACGAAATATCATTTGATATTTACCAGTCGCTTTTCGGTGAAGGAAAACATCGTGAGGAAACCGGACTAATCCCAACAAGGCTTAGTTTATCCTCTGGGTTGGAAGGTCTGATGGCAGTCGCTTTCGTAAAAACTAGTGCCTACGCCAAATCTTGGGATTAGTTATCAAGCGGACCCCAGGCTCCCATGAGCCGTGGCAAATGCCGGGACAACGCGAGGAAGAAGGAGGAGAATGGAGATGTTTCTAATGGCTCTTTATACGTTTTTTCTACCGTTAACATACCGGTCGAATTCCTATTTTTGGGTTAGTTTGTATGAGATATTGCACAAACAAAATCATAAAGCAATCACTAAACTATTAGAAAATGAGTTTTGGCATGTCGATATTACTATTTCATAATAGAATAAAGCAAGCCTTGTGGAGGTAAGTTTTATTATACCTTTTTTTTCTCCATACAAAGTTGGACCAGCCTATTCAACAGTAGTACCTATACAAGGAGGCAATAAGCTTAGAGGCAATAGGAACAATCCAGGTCACAGGTTCAAAAATTCGCAACAGCTGACATCGGGAAGTGCTAATACTTTTATCTCGAGAGGCCCCTGGGACAGGAGAGTATTTGCGGTATTTTGCAAGCTTTTATTGCGACTTTTTTATTAAGAATTCAAGTTAATAGATGACCTGCTATATTATTACGATTAAACCACCCTTGAAACCCTACTATTTTTAATAAAACAGATACAAGATGGAGCACCGGCATGGTCTCATTTTTATAACTTTTCATGTCATGCGTCACTTTCGCACTTACATACTTGTTAGAACGTGACCGCATGATGACAGGTGATAAAAAACCGACCATCGTAGCCCTGCTGTAGTCTCATCCAAATAGCTGCAGAATACAATATATGTATAGACAAAGCTTTCTGTACATTTTTGACTTCAAAAGAACTAATTGAATTCTAAGGACAAGGACTCAAAAGACTCCAGACTTATTTTCACTTACATTTTTTCATGTCACTTAGCCATACTGAGCTGACGACACATGTGTATACACCGTTTTTAATGAATTCCGTTAACTTCTGGGTATGAATAAGTAAGTAATTTTCCATACAAATTCTTTTTTTATATAAAAAGTAATCAAATGTTGCTTATAGCGTTGTTGTAACACGGGCATTACATTTAACTGATTAACTAAACTAAACAATTGAAAACTGTGACATATCAATGAAATTTCGAACATCGATCGTCCGAGATAGTACTTATGTTTAGTAGCAAATGTATTAACTCGTACTAAACACTAATCAATATGTAAGCACACACACACACACACGTAGGGGCTGTATAAGATAAAAATAAATTATTGATTATCTCCGAAATGTTGCTTAATTTAAGCTCAGGAATGCAGCCTTGAAATTAACGAAAAAAAAACGATGTATACACATTTTTGACATCTACTGAGGTATATATCGATGAACATACCAATAACAGATTAAAAAGAACAGAAAAAAAAAAACAGAACAAAAAAAAAGAATAGATTAGAAGTCTGAAATGCCGCTCTTGGTCACATTAATTGTCACCCAACGGTTCCCGATCAGCCTCAATTTAACGGCTGTTTAAAAATCGTTCTCAGTTAAGCGCCTCGTTAATCCGACCGTTACCCGCAGGTTAGATAACGGTTAAGACTGCCGTAAGTTTGCCTGCGACGACAGAGGGCTTAGTTTTACACCCATAATTTACTGGTCGGTGCGAAGTTTGGTATTAAGTTAGTTAAAGTAAGTTGGGGTTCATGTTTATGATTGCGTCGGTCTGCAGTTACTTTGTGTTTTTGTTAGGAGTAGTATTTAGTGTGCTATAATATAATAAAATATATTTTATTTAATATAAGAAAGATTTATATATGTTTGTTGTACTTATATATGTATGTATGTATATTCATATTAATGAGCATGTAGGCAGCTGCAGCATTAGTTCTCAGCAAGTGGGCTGCTCTTAAACGTTACCAAATCAAATATTATGTTATTTTCAAGTCGAAGAAGTCTCAATACAATGCCACAGTGTATGAGAAACTTCCCTATGTGAGATGAATGTCGTATTAAAGGATTCACACTTGATACTCAATTAAATTGGAAGGCCCATATTGATAAGCTGAGTTACGTTGAGTGGTGCGGCGTTTGCATTGCGAAGAATGAAACTTTTAATCTCAGGCGACATGCTGAGCCAGGTATATTTTGCGAATTTTCACTCGCTGATGTCTTATGGCACTCTAATTTGGGGTAACTCCACAGATATATAAGAGTGCTGATAATACAGAAGCGAGCACTGCGCACGGTTCGACCCAAACTACTAAATTAATAAATTAAAATTTAGTTTTTTTTTATCTATTAATCTATTTCATATTTATATTTCTTGTTAATTCTACCCTAACGATCCTTTTTAGTGGATGGTTTTTATGAAACTCTTGCATGTTAGTTTCTAATTTGACGATCGTGACGTAAATTCTTATAATTTTGGTTTAAGCAAATTTGTATTGAAATTCATATCATGAAATAAAATAATTTAATCTAATCTGATCTATTGCATACTCATCCTCTTATCCCCGCTGCCCATAGATAGTCTGGAATCTGGAAGAAATCTCCCAATAAGTTACATTAAATTTTTATGTTTAGAATTAGAATTACATATTTAAGGAGGTTTAATTCAAAACCAATATTTAATGTGTTCAATTTCCTTTCTTAACAGTAATACTTATTTATTTTAAATTAAAATTCGGTTAAGAATTTACCGCCCGTAATGTTGAAAGGATGGATATCTCCCGACTATTTACCTATCCAGAACCATGTTCAAAATAACCTTCTGAACCCCAAGGCGGACTAGAGACAGAGTAGATGAACACGCAGTAGTATATATAGTGTTGTCAGGAACTCGAGTATTTAGAGTCAAATTTAAATAAATTGACTAAGTGTCGAGTCGAGTACTTTATTAAGTATTTTATAAGCTAAATTTTAAGCCCAACTCTAAAAAACTCGAGCCTCCGAATATAGACTCCGTCAATAGTTTTATACATTTTATCTAAATAGCTGTAAAGAAAATAGGCGTTACTGTATGGTTTCTGTATCTTGTAATATCAATTTTACATGAAAACCGTTTCATTTTAAATTTTTTATTGACAAAATGAGAGTTAAGTCTTTACAAAAGACTCTGGTCTCTAACAAGTTAAAAAGGACTTTAGTTTAGACTTATTTATAAGAGTTAGAAAAACTGATTTGAGTCTTAAAGCAAAGAACTCAAATGTACCGACTAGTGTTCTATCTTCCCTTCAATAAAAAATATACCTAAGAGTTCCGTTTTTAATAAATATACCTAAGAGTTCCGTTTTTACCATTTTGGCTACGAAACCCTAAAAAAAGATACAGTATTTTCAAACTAAGTGGAGAAACTAAAGTTTCTAATTATTTTTGTCTTTGAACGTGAAATAAACATAATTTAAAGTTTCTTATAAGAGATTTTTACGACCCAAGTTATTCTGCCAAATCTAGTCGTCGCGTACGATCAATATTGAAAGCTATTCAAATAAGAAATGAATATGGTGACTTTTGCCGTAATATAAGTCCTATTTAGTAGGGAAAATTGACAAATCAAATACAAGATCCAAAAATGGGTTTTCAAGTATTTGACAATGTTTCGGTGGGGTCCCAAGGTCTCAAACATAAATGTAAAGGTGGGATTCTACCAGTGTGCAGCACAAACATTTTTGTACTTAATATGCTAGTGTCGCACAGTGCAGTGGTAGAATCCCACCTTTACAAGAACATTCTGTCACTATTTACATAAAAGAACCAGATCTCCCTTATTTAATCCAAGGAAGAATGTGGCAACTAAATAGGCTCCAAGTCTTAGCGGCCAGAGTTGGATTACTGTCATTATCTCTATGCTGTGTTAAGGGTAAAATACCTGCATACGAAAAGTGCTTAATTCAAATTTTAAGGCGCCCGAGGGTGCGAGGGTGTATTTATTTCACTTTGTAAGTGATAATTATTTGCTTTGCGAGCCTTTGAGATGGGTTGTTGTTTTAATTAATTATGTTGGGATAATCTTAACGTTAGTGGGTTTTAGAAAGTTAATTTTGCCTTTTTGGCGTATACGTACAGATGTGTTCGTCAAATCTACATATCTAGCATATGTATGTTAATTTATGACAGGCAAGATTCGGAAACCGGTTAAATTTCCAAACCGTATACCATGTACCTGGCGCAAAACCTTTTAATTTTGGTGTCGCTCGAAAAACCATTATTTTCAAACCGGTTTTTATGAGAACACTTCTTGTGAAATTAACCGGTTTAAACAATAAAAAACCAGTTTCTTTCTATGCCGGTGTCTATGCTTGATGCACACCACCAGGCGGCCGGCCGAACGTCTCGTCGCTCGTCGAATAAACCGGTTTATTTAGATTACAATAAAGTTCTAAAAACCTACACGTTCTTATAAAAGATCGGAGCAAAACCGGTATTTACCGGTATTTTATAAACCGGTCCCGAGCTCTGATAGCAGGAACAGGAGTCAGGCAGATCTACCTACCAAAGATTGTTATAGATAGCATCAAAAATTGGACCAAGCTAAGTTAGCAGCTATTTTGACAGTACACGCAGTGCAAATGTTATTTAAACGTCATAATTTCATAGTAGTTTGACGTTCAAAATAACACTTGCTCAGTCTGGGCTATCAAAATCACTGCCAACTTAGCTTGGTCTAACTCTACCATTCTCTATTTTTTTTAATATTTGGGGACAATTTCTTAAACGTAAACTATAGAGATATTAATATCTCTATTTGGAAACGCCAGATACTTCTGGTGCGTTTTATTCACTACTTTTGATGTGTTGCCTGCCTGTCACACTTATGTACGAATTTACAAGTGCGACAGAGAGGCAACACGTCGAACGTGATTCGCGGTAGGCCCTCTAGTACTGACTGTACGTTACGTACTCGTATTTTCGTTCGTAAATTCATACGGCTTTCGCTTCGCGTTACTTCTTGTGTCCACCGGTGCAGTCAAAGGTCTGATCGATTCCGTCCCGCTCTGTGATATCTTTCATCTCGCTTATCTCCATTGGTTGCGAAAGTATTAAGAGGCCTTTGACTTTGAAAACTTATGCGTTAGGTACATTGGGATTATTTCATGAATGGAGTAATTCAATTATTCTTAAACGTCCTAAATTAAGCATTATTGATGCAATGGTAATATTTGTTGAGTCACCACTTGTGCTGTACTTCAAATCGACACGAGTTACGAATTACTATTCGCACCTGTATCGTACGACGTTTTACAGTACATATGGCCCTCTTAATTTTCGACATAGTTACGTAATGTGCTAATTATCGCACTAAATTAATGCAGTCAAGTAGCACCATATGTACTGTAAAATATCTTATGTTCTTCTCCTCAATACCAAATTTTATATTAATTCGAGCAGCGGATACGCGTGAAAAGGTATCAAAAAGACAGTAAGAGCTACTTTTGCATTTATAATATTAGCAGGGAAAGCTTGTAACCTTCAAAACGCACATTTGTTTTATTTCATAAATAACTATCGCGGTAACTGAAAACAATATTTTGCGACCTTCAAGTCCGATTACAGACATAACTTTCAAATCGCCGAAAAATCCATCGAAATAACCCCACGCCACCTCATCTAATTTGGTCTGAGTCTAATATAGTGCACATAAGTTTGAGCTAAGTTTATAAGCGTTTTAGCAATTAATTCTACTTGCATATGTATAAACTTAGGAGATTTATGTCTTTAGTTAGAAAGGTTTCTGATAAGAAAACACATTATAGAAATATAATTCGTTTTTGCCATGCGTTTACAAGTTAAACATATCTATGCTGTACATATTATATCTATAAACATATCTACCTATAATTAGCGCAAACCAATTGTCATTTGAGTATTTAAAAAAAATAAACTACTCCATATAAAAATGAACTGAAATTGGAATCATCCTTCGACGCGTCAGAGGGCCTACCGCGAAAACCGAAATTCTTTCTCTCTTACTCCAATGAAGGCGTAATTAGAGTGACAGAGAACGATGCTCGTAATTTGCGAACTTCGATTTTCACGGTTATACCACAGGGGGCCTACTGCGAAAACCGAAATTCGCAAACTGCGAGGATCTTTCTCTTTTACTCTTACTAAGACGTAATTAGAGTGACAAAGAATGTCAAGCGCCAAGTTATTGTCATCTTTGCGTCGTCCACACAAACGCTTAGCTATTTAATGCTTGAAAATTGAGGCCGAGTTTCTTCAAACTTTAGAATTATACTACCATAAGTCCCCTTAATGACCTATCCGCGACCTGCGCGTGAGTGCACCGCGTCGTGTGTGATCGTTGCACGTAGTGTCGCGTGCCGCGTGCTCACGCGCATGACTGGGTACACTATCTGTGAACTTAACTGTGAATTATCTGTACAATACCATAGCGATAGTATAAGAAGCGCTGAAGCCAATTGACAATCTTTTATCGAGAACCGCTAGTCGAAAATTAAAAATACAAAAAAAGAAAGAGCGACTTAAAATAAGTTTATGACAAAACTTTCATTTCTGGTACAAGCTTTTATCGCTGACTGTATTTTTTTCCACAGGCAACTAATACTCATCGAGCCTATTCTAAAAACCCCAAATACAATTAGGTTGCGTTATTTTATCACAGAGTTCCCATGGCCACGTCCTGTCTCCATCATCAGATCAGCTCGATGGTACCATAATATTGCATTGTCACCCGACTTACATATGTATGCAAATTTTCAGCTCAATCGAAAACCGGGAAGTGGATCAGATTTAACTTGCAAGATTTGATTACAAACAGACATCAGGTGAAAGTAAGTAAAAGCTTGTAATAAAAGCTTGTAAAAATAGGACACTCTGCAACCACATTACTCTGTAGTTTCATGTCATACAAACAGCTGAGCTACTCTTAACTATCTATTGGTGAACCTTATGCCTTTTGTAATAAGGTCCAGCGATGGACAGTTAACAGTGTGGGCGATGGTACTACTAACTATATTATTGAGTTATTGTCTTGAGTCATAACTGATAGCGTTAAGTGGCCATTAAATTGCTAACGACACTATCTATTGCGAAACTTATGTCAGAAGCTGACATTCGGAGCTGCTTAGCAATTTTTGATTGATTGCGATAAGTGCGAAGATATTTCAGATTATCTAAGGTCCGCCAGGGCAATTGCAAAAATGCAACTACTCTCAAAATACAAGAAGTGAATCTAGAGCTAGTCACTTGTATTCATGGCACAAATACGTCATAAAAGGGAGTTCACCCAAGGTATAAGTGGCTTGTGTTTTTAGAGTGGTTGCATTAAATTTGTCTCATAGTTGCAATTGTCCTGGTTGACGTCTAGCTTACAAATCATTATTACAGCTTACATATTTCAGTCATCTATACAGTCATATAGACAAGTAAGTAGACAGCTAATTAACAGTACGGGCTGTGTGGTCCCTTTTATCAGGGCGGTCGTTTAGTTTTAACTACGCCCGCTTTATGGCCCAACTTGCCGGCGTGCCTGATATAGGGACGTAAGGCTGATAAAATAGGGACAGAGTGAGATATACATACTATATATATACATGAAGATGCTGGCCCAGTGTTTTATATATTTGAATTTATATTCTTGGTGTGGATATGTTTCGCGGTGTAGACTAAGCTGAGGTCACAACGTGAACAATCTATTGATATTTGTTCCTGAGTCATGTGTGTTTTCTATAATATTTAAGTATTTATACAAGGTGCCCGTGAGCATTGCGAGACATTTTAACTAAGCATTCCTGGTAATATTTAGAAACTAAAATGTCATATAAAATTTTCTGGATTAGGCCTAGTTTCAGAGATAATTGTTTTTCGAAATCATTCTTTCGCCATAAGTCGGTACAAAACTCATTTTTGACTGCGGTATTGCCACTTTGAAGTCTATTCTGGACATACCTATTGATTAATATCGAAAAATTAAAAAAATGTATTCCAGAGGCTACCCCCAAATAAATAAAAAACTTTTTAGTTAATTTTAGGTGATGTGTTTATTAATAAAAATTACGTTTTATGTATAGTAGTGTTCAAAAACAGGAAAAAAAATCAAAAAAATATTTTTTTTTTGTCGAATTTCACAAAAAGTCATATAACATTTTTTGCTTCTGTTGCCATCAGGAATGCATCGTTAACATCTCTCGCAATGCTCACGGGCACCTTGTATATTATGTTTATCGTTGTCTGAGTACCCACAACACTTCTTGAGCTTACTGTGGGCCTTAATCAATTTGTAAAAGAATATCCAATATTTATTTATTTTTATTTACTGAATCTGTAGCTGTTACTCACGTCCACGTCTCACGAACTCTCGTTGACTTTATTTCTTGCCTTTATAGAGACAACAAAGCGTGTACATAATTAAATTGTAATTATCTATCGCTTCCCTAAACCCACGCAACAAGGCATACTTTAAACCTATTATCGCTTGATTCACACCATACGCTCGCTTCATATCACGCCATAATTCCTTTCATCACCCAGGTAACGAACACACCTGTACTTCCAGAACCACTCATCCACCCTCACCTGTATATATAAATTTAGACTTTATATGGCTTTTAATAAATGTGATTCTCCTTTAAACAGCTAGGGGTGTGAGATAAGATCTTGTTTGAAATTAAATGTAATTCCCCCATTAACCGGTGCTCGCCTGTAATACGATGTCTCCGTTAAATGTTGTCAAAAATGGAGGATTTTTAGATTGATATATGGAGACGATATGATTGAAAACAGATAGAAATGTATGAAATATTTCAGGCTTTTATCACTATATGTTGCTTAAAAAAAAATTCACCAAATACTCCGGTTGACTTTACTTGATTCAAAATACGGATAAAATGTGCTTTGTATTGTACTAATGTTTTGTCTTTATTTTTGACAATGAGGTTGGCTGGTCGAAAGTGTTTTAAAGAAGGCACTAGTATGTTTTTCTGTCGATCCCTAGAATTTTGTTAAATTTCGTTTTTTTGTGGAATTTTATAATATTTAAACTAGAGAAAGTAAATCATCTTACCAAATCTTCATAAAATAACGTAACTAGTGTAAGGATCATTATTGTGTAAATAACTTATATTTTTATTATTTTTACTTTTATCTATGATACTCGTAAGCTTATAAAAGAGTATTAACTGACTCTTACTGGTTCCCGCCATTTTTAATTCTTATAAAAACACGGGTACACAGTGACAAGCGGCCAGTTCGATAACGGACCACTGGTCCGGGACAAGTAGACAATATGTCTTGAAATATTTATTGTAAATTGGTTGTTATTATGTTTGTAACAAATGAATAAAGTTAAAATATTGGTACAAGTGTTCGTTTTTATCATCAACCCGGTGGGATTATTGTCCTAAATACCCTAAAATCATAATTTAAATTACACAAACAACTCAATGAAAGCGACTCATAACTGGATGGCCATTACGGGTCGAAACAAAAGAAGTTCGCAATCAGATCGTAGTTAATTGTACACACAGTATGGCTATTAATAAACGCTATCTGATTCGTGTGACAACCTTGTGTGGATGGATGATGTGGCGCAGTGGTAGCTATGCAGTGGCGCGAGATTTTTATGTATATTAAACTTCCATTTGCACTTTTAGCAGTTAAATTTATTAGTCAATTGACCTAATATAGAAAACCCAATCATTATAATAATAATAATAATAATAAATATCTTTATTCAGTAATAAAGGACAATATTTGCTTACGTTTTTGTTTACATAGATATAGTTATTAATTAACTTAGCAAGTAGATATAGTACAGTACAGTTACATGGCCAACTACAGTCCCTAAGTCAATATAATAAGGTGGACAATTGGTCAATTAACTGCACTGTTTAGATTACAATAAAATAATATATGATCAACATTTCATGAATAAAGTAAGCTACATCTGTTCCCCGTACTAGTATTCAACTGTATCACGGTGGAAACAGGATTCGCCATCCTCTATTTTTAATATGTTAACATTGTTTACAATCAATAAGCAACATCATGTTATCACTTAAGTTAAATGTTACCCGTAAACGTGGGTCGCTTGACAAAAAACCGGATTCCGATGCTAGTTGCATCATTGGTAAAAAAATAGATTGTTATTAAAAACGACTGTAGAAAATAGTACATTTTTAGAGCTCCGTAGCGTAAGTGGCAAAAACGGAACCCTTATATTTTATTTATTTTATCAGTCCGCCCGTCCATCCGTCCATTCGTCTGTATGTCACATCACAGCTATCTCAAACACTTGAAAAGATATATTTGAATTAATTTTGGAACATACGTGTATCTTGTGAGCTCGTGTGCGTCGTGTATGTGTGAAATTAAGTAAAATAATTTCCGAAAAAGTTTATTTGATAAAGTAATCACTTTTAAAAATAATAGCTTCGATATTCGAAAAGTTGACCCTAGAAACTTATATATTTCACTTTGACAAAACATACCTTACTTGTATTATAAATACAATCATGTAAATAGCTGATCAAAATATCGCCTCGCTTCGCTCGGTGTGTGACGCAGGTGAAGTAAAAGCTGTCTTGTATTGTTAGAGTTTGACGAATGTGATCAGATATTGGGCAGTGGTGTAAATGATGTCAACCGTGATACAACTACCTACCAATCACATCGTTACTGTATCCCGTTTTTACAACCTTTTATTTAGTTTCACCTGTCCCGTTGGGGGGCGTCCATTAATCGCGTCATATTGTATAGGGGGGGAGGGGGTCAGCAAAAAATCACCAATGATCACCACAGGGGACGGGGGGGTATGGACAGGTATCACGTGTATTTTTTTTTTCATCTGTGCTATACTGTATTATAGTCAATAAAATAAAAATAATAGTTAGGTTCATTTGTTAGAAAACTGTTCTTTAGTTATCGAAAAAAATACACGTCATATTGGATGGGGGGGGGGGGGGTCCTGAAAATATCACCAAAGATCACCATGGGGGAGGGGGGGGGGTCTAAAACAAGCCAAAAACGTATGACGCGATTAATGGACGTGACAATGCAATATTATGGTACAATCGAGCTGATCTGATGATGGAGACAGGAGATGGCCATAGGAACTCTGTGATAAAACAACGCAACCTATGTAATTGTGTTTGGGGTTTTTTGGGGGCTTTGATCTCGCTAATTATATTGGGTATCGCAACCAGCTCCTCTAGCTCCCTATTCTTCCTACGCCTCCAAGTTCCATCTTCATCTCTGATAGGTTCCAGAATCTTCCGACAGATTTTTCTTTCCACCACTAAGAGCTTGCTCTCTTTTTTCTAAGTCAAAGTCCAAGATTCACACCCATACATCAAAATTGGCCTAATTATTTAATTATGAGTAGGACTAACATTAAAAAAATCCAAGTCAAACAAAGGGTAAGTGTACATTATCAAAAATTCCCACGTATGGTTAGTTTAAAATATTCATATTACCAGTTACATAAACACCAGCGATCTACAGGAAAATAAATTAAATGATTGCTGATTTATTACTCATTATCGTATTATTTAAGAAATTTCCTTTTACCGTCACTTGACACGCCTAAACACTAAATTAAAACTAATAAAAAACCTGTAATGATTTACCAACCAAGCCCACATCCTCTGTTACATATAGCATTATTGACAGTTGACTGATTATGCTCCCTATTTCAACGTATTAAAGTATAACTATTGTCAGTGAAAACTGTGTAAGAGCCATCTTAACTGGATCACTTGTGGATGACCAATCATATACCGTATCGCAAGGAGATAGGGTCTAAATATTGTGAGATAAAAGTAAGAGTCATCCTAACCGGACCATTTCTAGGGCATATGTGAGTGCATATTACATTTAAATGGCGGGCGTTCACCTGTGACTGGATCTATTATAAGTATTATAACATTGTGTCGATGTTGAGACGCGAAATGTCATAAGTATTAAATGGAATAATAATAAAACTTTATGCGTACATAAATTGAGGGTAAATACAATTGTTTGGGTTTGTTAGAATTGCCTCCATGTTGCGATATTTTATTTATCACAGAGTTTCTATAGTCATCTCCTGTGTCCATCATCAGATTAGCTTAATGGTGCCATAATATTGCATTGTCACCTAATTTACATAACTACCTATGCATGTAAAGTTTCAGCTCAATTTAGTATTGGGAAGTGGATCTAATTTAGCTCGCAAGATTTGACCCAAGCATACATACATTGCAAGTTAAATAAAATCTTGTAGTGTACAAAGTGTCCGCAGAAACCAAAGCCGAACATTGGAGAAAAGAAAGCCGCCAGTCTCCGATGGCTCGGGCACATAGTCCGGATACTAACGATCATGCAGTCAGAAGAGCGGTACTCTGGAGTACCAAATGACCGAAGACCGTCTGGACGTCCCAGGTACCGCTGAAAAGACGAAGTGCTAAAAGATCTTATTGAAATTGGCGCCATTGACTGGACAGAAACAGCGTTGCACAGAGAAGCATAGAGGTCTTTGCTGTCGGATTCCAAGATCCAATATGGGTCGTCGCGCCACAGCAGTAAGTGCAAAAAATAACCTAATATCACCAGTTCGACGCTATGTTTTTAACACAAATATACAGAATAACGTCCAATTACACAATTCTTACTGTACTGTCTATTGGGTACTGTAGTAGCGTAACAAAGCAAATCAAATGCTCTTTGACCTTATCAAGATGGTTAAGGCTAGATTGCTTATATGACTTGTAAAGCTGGTTCTAAAAGTTCATTAATTATTAATATTTCATGATGCTAGACCATTAAACAGGCTGAAAATAACACTATTACTTATTTTAGTATTAATATTAGGTATTTAACGTCGTAGGATTTTTTCCAATAAAATTAGATTAATTAAAAAAAAATAGTATTGAAACTAAATTAATCTCAAGGAGTGTAATAACTATTCGTATACATTGTGTCTGTACATATTTAAAACACTTGTTGACTAATCCCTACTAATGTGAAAGTAACTCTGTCTGCCTCTTAAACTGATTTAGATTATATTCGGTATGCAGATAGTTTGAGGTCCGGGGAAGGATGTTTTTATCAATCATCATCATCATTCCACGCAAATGATTTTACGGACAGAAGCAAGTGCTAAAATAAATCTAATCTGTAACTCTGTATCTTTAGGTATTTAATTAAAAGTAAACAAACAATTTGTACATTTTCGGGTAGTTATAACATTTATTGGTTTACCAACGGAATACAAAACCGCCTGATCCTGAATCTGTTACTGAACGACCTGGCTTTATTTGATCATGTAATATTTTCATCTACCCTCAACTGGCTCAAGAAGCCATTTGAGGGTCTACAGAATCTATTTGTTTACTTTTAATTAAATACCTAAATATACAGAGTATAAGAATAGGGTCACCTACAAGTCAAATCAGTGAGTTTTTTTTTTCCAAACGGGCAAAAGGATTAGCCAGTATGGAATTTATATAAAAACAGAATAAGTCACGTACTGTCAAGTCGCCTACTCTTTAACGTTCTATCCGATTTACTAAATAGAAATTATGTCAAAGAATAACTGCCGTCTACGTTTTTCTAGGTAACAATTTTCTAGTGTTTTGGTTTATTTCGCGCATGGTGTGAAATAATTTATTTAACCCTTTCTGTACGGGTGACAACCAGAGTTGCCAATTAGGCATCATCACTGTAGTACGGGTGTCAACTATAGTTGATCGAAACAAGGACGAAGTTTGAATTTTTTTTTCAACCAACTTAGACCTTATACAGGATGATTCAGGAGACGTGAGCAGGATCAAGGCTGCATATTCAGTAAATTATCAGCAACTGTTTCGTACCAGTATTTGTGAGATTAACGTTAATTTAATTTTTACTGTTAAAAAAAAGAGTTTTATTTTATTTACGATATTTATGGTCACCCTCTTTGTTTTATCCATAATAAGTGACAAATTGAATGTCATCGGAGTGTGGTTACTTGTATAAAATCGTATCTCACTCAAGTGTGACATTTTATTTTCTTCATAATCAAAGTGCTGTCACAACGGTTAAAGAGGTATTATCTTTGTTAATTAAGTGTTGTAGGGTGTCCATGATTGAAGATAATCAAATTTGTCCTTAACAAAAAGTTAAATAACAGATAAAAAGCGTGATTGTTTTACTTAAATATGATGGTGAACGATTCATTAACATTTACTGATTGTGTAGGCTTAGTCCAGCTCACGTCTCATGAATCACCCTGTATGTTGGTAATAACGATGATATTTAGTAGTAGCATTAGTATAGATTCAAAGAAAAAAATGGCAAAACATTCTGGTAGATGGCGTTAAAACAAATATTTATTTAAAAATCCCGCATTTTTTCTGTCAACTGGGGTTGACACCCGTACTCCACGAGTACAGAAAAAGTAACTCAATATGGCGGCAAATAGTGTTGTTTTATATTTCATCGAGTTTTAGTAGTTAGGCTAGTTGCAAGTGTTATAGTTGTAAATTTCGTGATTTATAGAATAATTATAAAAAAAGTTATAAAATTGGATTATATTACAGTGTATGGTAATAAATAATAATAATATGTTCTTAAGATTAAAATAGTACTGATCTCTGCTACCCTTTTTTATTTTTACCCTTGAGCAGTACAGATAAATATCGACAACTCGATCGATAGGTGCACATCACTATTTTATTCAAATGGCAGTCGTGTTTTTATGTTGCGTTAAAACGGTTGATATTTTTGCATTTTGTTAATAATTATTATCATTTCAAGGCCTTGTTCTATTCAAAATATCATAAACTAATATTTACATAACTAACAATAGTTAAAATCGCTTGTAGTAACTTACATTTATACTTTTTTTAGTGAGAGATATTACGCGTGAAATATAAAGTACTAGTGATTATAAGTGCAATAAGTGAGTAGTTATCAAAAGTGCATAATGTTTTTAATGTGTGTACAAAATTTCAACCGCACAGCTGTTATATTTCAGAAAATACACGTAAGTGAAAATATGTCTATCCGCCGACTCTCGCAAAGACATGCCCGTATTGAGGCGGTGCTAGGCGTTCCAAGTCCCCGTACAGAAAGGGTTAATATACAGTCAACAGCCCTATTTCTACATCTCTCAATAATATAAAATTGACTTAATGTTAATACATAGTTTATTATGAATGTATATAATGTATATAGCTTAATTTTAAGATCAATATTTGCATGCTGCCATTGGCTAAACATGTGATACCTACTGCTTATAATGATTATGTCAACTTCAATTTACCATGTTTACGCAAATAAATCATTATCTTATCTTATCTTATCTTATCTTATCTTATCTTATCTTATCTTATCTTATCTTATCTTATCTTATCTTATCTTATCTTATCTTATCTTATCTTATCTTATCTTATATTATGTCAATTACGCGTGACTCATTTCGCCTTTTAAACCTCAATAAGAAAACATTATATCGTGAAAGTTGATCTATATTCGGCAACAATTCGTCCGTTATTCGACCGGTGGCTGACGTTATGCAATACGTGAGGATTAGATTATGATCTAATTCTGGCCTGCCCATCTGCTCACAGTGCTTATTCATATGAATAGTATGCCACTCAGTGAGTGCGTGTTTGAAGGTAAGGACAAACTAAGCACATTTAATAATAAAATAAATATTTGGGGATAATCTTACACAGATCAACTTAGCCCCAAAGTAAGCAAAGCTTGTACTATGGGTACTAGGCCACGATATACATATAGTGTTGGTTAAGACTCGAGTCTTTTGAGTCCTCTGCTTTAAGACTCGACTCAGTTTTTCAGACTCTCATAATTAAAGATGAAACTCTAGTTCTTTTCAACTTGTTAAAGACTTGAGTCTTTTGTAGAGACTTCAGTCCTTTTCGGAGATTTTGTATTTTTTTTACATAATAACTTCAAAATGCGTTGTCTTAATGTAAAATTCATGGATGTACATAACATAAACAATAAAATAACACCGATTTACTTTACTGTTGTTTAGATAAAACTAAAAAAAAAGTTGATTGAGTCCTTATCCGTAGACTCGAGTCCTTTTGAGTTGCGCTTAAAAAAGACTCAATAAAGGACTCGACTCGGGACTTAAAAGACTCAGAAGTTTTTTAAGTTCTGAGTCTCGTAAAAACAAGTCGAGTTCTTCAATTTAGACTCAAGAGACTCGAGTTGCTGCCAACACTATATACATACGTATATATAGACATACATAGAAAACACCCATGGCTCTGGAAGTATCTGTGTTCATCACACAAATAAATGCCCTTACCAGAATTCGAACCCGGGACCATCAGCTTCATAGGCAGGGTACTACCCGCTAGGCCAGACCGGGTCGTAATTTATTTTATAGTAAATACTTACGTATACTTTTTGTCACTTTTGTTGACTTATTAAGCTATAAGATATATAAACAGTCGTATCATGCCTTGCAAATAAAGCCGTGACGAGTGGCGGAAAACAGGGGAGGCCTTTGCCCAGCAGTGGGACACAATATAGGCTATATAAAAAAAAAAAATATTCAAATAGACGAAAATAATTACTATATTTAAAAACTAAGTTTTTTTCACAACAGTAAAGGACATAATTGTTTTTTATAATAAATAAATAAATAAATATTATAGGACATTATTACACAAATTAACTAAGTCCCATAGTAAGCTCAATAAGGCTTGTATTGAGGGTACTTAGACAACGATATATATAATATATAAATATTTATAAATACTTAAATACATAGAAAACACCCATGACTCAGGAACAAATATCCATACTCATCACACGAATAAATGCCCTTACCAGGATTTGAACCCGGGACCATCAGCTTGGTAGGCAGGGTCACTACCCACTAGGCCAAACCGGTCGTCTAATAATAAATGGCCCGATTCTGATTTTAATGTCTTGCTCTACTGTAACTGAATTTGATCTGTCAGCTGTCAAAAGTAATACCACCAAAAACATTTTCATGTAAAATGTTGCCAAGACGAAAAAATAAGGCTCGCACTGTCAAAAAGTTATCAGATTTCCTGTAGAGCCAAGCTTCTAACTCTACAAGCCCTAATTTCACAAACTCTACACCTTAGTCAAAATATGTGGCTTGGCCGTTACGCTGTCGTCACTTGGGCGTAAGGTGAACAATTTATTCACTATTCATTAATGTTTTATTATAGTAAGTATCGAAATCGTATAAAAGGCGCAATCTGCAGCAAACAATCAAAGGTACACTCGAATTTATAAATATGTATAAATTTTTCACCTTATTGCAATGTACAGTCAGCATCAAAAGTAACGGATCAAATAACGCTTCATAAGCATCTACTATTCTGTAACAGCTTAACAAAAAGTCATGTCTTTAATATAGAACAAACTAAGACTGTAAAAGATATACTTTTGAATGTGAATTTTAGAAATTTATCTATATTTGGAAAAGTTTTCCGGGATGTCAGATACTTTTGGCGCGTTGTTTCATCCGCTACTATTGATGCTGACTGTATTACTGTGAAGAAATTTATATATATTTATGAACTCGACTGTATACACGCGCGGATCATTCTCTAGATATAGAAACACACATTATATAGAAGCGCTGGTGGCCTAGCGGTAAGAGCGTGCGACTTGCAATCCGGAGGTCGCGGGTTCAAACCCCGGCTCGTACCAATGAGTTTTTCGGAACTTATGTACGAAATATCATTTGATATTTACCAGTCGCTTTTCGGTGAAGGAAAACATCGTGAGGAAACCGGACTAATCCCAAGAAGGCTTAGTTTACCCTCTGGGTTAGAAGGACAGATGGCAGTCGCTTTCGTAAAAATTAGTGCCTACGTCAAATCTTGGGATTAGTTGTCAAGCGGATCCCAGGCTCCCATGAGCCGTGGCAAAATGCCGGGACAACGCGAGGAAGAAGAAGATATAAAACACACATTAGTTGGCCGAAGTGTATGACGGCCCGATTCGAAGAATGATTAAGACACTTTTAACATCATCGAAACATCTTTAAAAGATCGATAATTAAACGACATGTAAAATTTTACGTTTATTTTGATTCCGCTGTGATCCCAATTAGATCTATCTACGATATTTCTAACGTCAAAGTGACACGACGTCAAAGTTGACGACGTACAAACGATATCTAAATGAGAACTTATCTAAACCAGAACTTATCGACATCGTATCTCATTCTTCGAATCGGGCCATGAAACAGATTTTTTTTCGCTATTGCAGTATTAGATTATCTAAAGGAGCACACGCTTATCACTTTAAGACAATATATTTTACATAAATAAATGAGACTCTCAATTAATGATAAATGCCACTACAACCAAGATAGGATTTTTTGCGGTATTAAAACCATAATACAAAACATAGGATTGTATAGGTAAGTACAATCGATACTGGAATTGTAAGTACAAATCGATACTGGAATTAAAGGATAGATTTAGTGTCATTTGTCTACTCGTATATATAACACGGTCGATCACACTCAACTTTTTGTAGCTATTTTCTAATAGTTTGTACAATCGCATATAATATTATTTCTAATTGTAGTAGATAATAAAATTAATTTCAATACAATAAAAGTCATCATAATAAATTATCATCAACACTTGTTAAACAAGATATTACATTTACGGCACTTTACTCTCAAAAGAAATGTATGCCGTGGGAAATTGATCTACGCCATAACCAGTTACTTTATTTTATTGATATGAAGTAATGGTGATATTACATTATTGGTAATATAACATTAGGTAATTGGAGAGGCATCGGGTTTGATTACTGATTTGAGTCGAGTGGTATAGTTGTCGTTAAGGAAAACTTTTTAAAGGGCGGATATGAATGAAGTAATTTTAAGTAGTTTTATGTAATGGTAAGTGTTGTAATTAAGAGGCTGTCAATACCTAAAGCGCGCACACTGTCTATTTGCATCGGAGTAAATGAGATAGCACTGTCGCATGTTACTGGGCCTGGGCAAGGGAATAATAAGAAAAATATTTAAATAAAAAAAGTGGATTATTAGTGTAATATTTAACTCGACCACGGTTTAGATATAAATGTTTTAAAATTGTGATTTTAATTGCAGACCCATAAGTCAAAACAATAAAGACATAAAACCGTTTAATTGTGATTTTAAGACCAATCTTTGCAATTATTTTCTATCGAGCCGATTTCGTTCAATCGTGTATCGAGTACGACCACGGTCTTTGAAATATAATTAATATGAACATATATTTTTCTTACTTGACTAAAACAAATAGTCTTTCTTAAAAAACTGTTTAAGTAACATCAATTTCAAGGACATTGGGTGTTGACAGCCTCTTAAGTCTTGTTATATTTGAACCAGTTGCTGATACCCGCGATTGAGTTGGAATTAAATACTTATAACTACTTACTCAAATTATGCTATGGTGGTACAAAATAATAAATGCGAAAATTTGACGGCCAAACACACAATTTCTTTCTCATTCCGTTCCGACAATTTCTTTACGATTGGTTAAGTCTTGGAGAAAGAGAATGTCGAGTACAAAATCTTGGTTTATGAGATTTTTGCGAAGGATTTTTCGCCTAAGCTGCAGTTGTCCTTATCGCAACAATTAAAATTAGCCACCCTCATCAGTGCAACGGAGATATTTATCTAAAACTCTCAAATCTGAAAAGGGGCTCAGCTGGTATTTCCTCCTTAACGCAGTGTCAGTAAGAGTAGCACAAAATTGGTTCAAGCATTTTCAGTCCAGGGATTTGATGTCAAAGATGAAGGTTAGTTAACGTTCTGCAGGGCTAATATGGTCGGCTTTTTAACCGACTTCAAGATTTCAAAAGGAGGAGGTTCACTAATTTTTTTCTTAAAAATTATTATCATCTATCATCATGTCTGCCACGTTCTAACAAGTAACTAATTGCGAAAGTGACGCATGACATGACAAGTGATAAAAATGCGACATTGAGTAGAGGTACTGGCCGCGCTGTTACGAATAAAGTAGATGTAATTTTTGAACAAGTGGAGCAAGATCGGCATATTAGTAGTTACAACATTGCTGAAGTGCTGGGCGTTGACCAAAAATAGTTTTAACTCGTTTGAAAAGTCTGGGTATACAAAAAAGCTCAATATTTGGGTACCATACGAGCTCAATGAATGAAACCTATTGAATCGTGTATAACCCCAGATCGCAGGCATTTTTAGCCACTCACCGCCTGTTAGTGTTGACCGAAACGTTAATGCAATTGACTATTAACCATTACAAATTGAACCGTAAACTGTAACCGTCCGTTACGGTTCAATTTGTAATGGTTAATGTTCAATTGCAATTAACGTTCGACCAACACTGCCGCCTGTATCGCTTATGCTTATGCCGCTTACGGCGCCGCCATAGTGAGTGTGGGATATATATTGGGAGCGTGCACGACTGTCACGCAACCTAGTGTCCGCAAGTCTAGGGGAAAACGTCAATTCACTACATCTTATAAAACAACTCCAAAACTAAAAACTACTGAACGGATTTTCATACGACTTTCATCTATCAATAGAGTGATTCTAGAGGAAGGCTTAAGTATATAACTTGTTAAGGTTTTGTGTAAATTGTTTGAAATATAACGATGTTGTCGGAAAAAATCACGCTGGCTAGGAGCTTTAATCGAAAACGCTGGCTAATCCGTTTGAGCTATAACAACACAATGTATGGTGGGGTTGTTTCTCATTCATAGGTCTACAAAAAAGTCCGCGATGTTAAATGTCTATCTTTTAAGGATAACTTACTATACATATTCGTAACTTCTAGAAAAAGATCACGTAATATGTGGAATTTGCAAAGCTATTTACATGGATACGTTATTAACAATTATCAAAATAAATACGTTAGTTATATTAAGCATTTCATACAGCTTACAATGGTCCCTTACATCATACAATTTAAATGAATATTTCAGGAGTAATCGGAAATCAAAGTTTCATTTCGAGCCATATAATTGTACGAAATGTTAAAGACGCTATCCGCAGATAGTTCAAATTTTTACCACCTTATGCGCTGGGATCGCTTTACTTACCCCCACCATGCACTTCGCACGGTCCCAATATGTATTGCTTATTTGACAGTCGTCAACTACAAAAAATGAAGGTCGTCCTTTGAAAGTTTTTATTTTTTCCACGTCGTGTGTTGTCATCGCTTATATTCAACGTCTGTTGACAAAAAGTCCGCAAAAAAAAATAGTATCACTGAAAATCCACAACATGACGAAGGCAAAGCTCTGCCCGAGAGTGCCCGAGAACGCTTGTAAATGTAACATCTGTGTGCGTAAATATCACGTCTGTGTGCGTGTGGCGAAAATGGCACTTTGTATTGTACTGAGCGGACTCTCTGCTCCGGAGCGCGCCGCCGCTATTTACTTTGTGATACAGTTCAATTTGTAATGGTTAATATTTCAGTATGGTCAATTCTAATTAACGTTCGGCCAACACTGCTTTCTGCATTATATAAAAATTCGAACTGCCTTAATAGACATTCGGTACTTTAAGTAACACTACAACATAAAGTCATAAACCAAAGAGTTTAGAACGTAAAGTATAATGTAGAGTTACTTTGGCAGAGTGCAAGGAAACTTGCAGTCAAGTTCGTACATAAAAATAAATAAGGAAGCTACTTAAAATAATGCGGCAAGTTGCAAAGTTAGTTGTTTAAGGAAACGAACACACCTCGGGAGGGTGGCGCCACTGGCGCGCTGCCAGGTGTACATAGTAGCTAACTTTATGACCTGAGATTTTGAGGTCTATCTTTTATTATTAAAAAAAAACTCTTTCGATTATAAAACCAAAGATTTTATAATTCGTTTAGAAAATATATAATAATAATAATAAAGGCCCGAGATAAATAAAGAGAAAAAAAATAATTCAGCCTATATACGTCCCACTGCTGGGCACAGGCCTCCTCTCATGAGCGAGAGGGCTCGGGCTATAGTCCCCACGCTAACCCAATGCGGATTGAAAATGAAAAAAAATGAAAGAGAAATGCGACGAAAAATTAAAATATTTCTTAAAACCTTGTTTTTGTGCTGAAAACTATTTTTAATAACCTAAAAGCATGTTTTGTCTGATGTTTTATTAAGTATACGTAGTCAATTAAGACGAAGGAGGAGATTTTGGAGGGCTCGCAAAATCGCCTTATCCATACAAACGTAGTCTTTATTTTTTTTGAATGGTTATTAACATTATTCAAAATATTTTGACACAATATGATGTATTATCAACAACACAGCTATGCCCCTTTGTTAGTTTTTTTTTTCGAATTTATAAAAATAATCTGTAGAAATTGATTTAGCTCCTATTTTAGTTTAATAATCAGAAAATCGAAAAAAGTTAGACGAAGGGGTAGCTATGGTTAATATACATCAAATTATGTAAAAATATTTTCCACAATGTCAATATCCATAGAGGAAAATGAGGACTATGGAGAAGAGGTCGACCCTTTTCCCCTGAATAATGCAAATTAATAAGTGATTTTATTTATAATGGGTCTACCATATCTTACGTCTACCCTCCTATTGGTTTCCCTATATAAATTTCTTGAATGTAAGTGTGAACAAGCTTTAGACAAAAAATTTGAAAGTCTCAGCGCATGAAATTGTTTTATGATGTTAATAAAACTGCGACGTGGGGACTAGGTCGTAACTCGCAAGTATTGGGCACTAGAGTGCTTTATATAATACTAGAACTAGATCGCTCTAGTTCTTCTGTGTGATGTTGTTAAACTACTAGATTACTAGATTTACTAGCCGGACAGTACATATGGTGCTACTTTCCCGCACGCGTGCATATATCGAGTATATCGACCGGTTTGGCCTAGTGGGTAGTGACCCTGCCTACGAAACTGATGGTCCCGGGTTAAAATCCTGGTAAGGGCATTTATTCGTGTGATGAGCATGGTGTTTTCTATGTATTTAAGTATTTATAAATATTTATATATTATATATATCGTTGTCTAAGTACCCACAACACAAGCCTTATTGAGCTTACTGTGGGACTTAGTCAATTTGTGTAATAATGTCCTATAACATTTATTTATTTATTATTATTATATCGAAACTTTAAAGAGCCATATGTACTGCAACTCGTGTCGATTTAAAACACTCCGTTCGGTCCTGTTTTATTTTATCACCACTCGTTGCGAATTTCCTATTTTCTGCACTTGTATCGTAAATAACTATTATAGAGCTGTATCTCCTAAACCGTCGTGCGTCGCAGCGCAAAAATAATCAAATTTTTGTTTCCCTTCATTACCCCACGCACTGAATAACCTATCACATTAAGGCATGAAACAGTCATTATCATCATCCTATTTTTACTATTATTTCATTGCAAGTTTGAGAAAAGCACTATACAAATCTCGGCGAGAAACGCGTATTGCCTTCCTACTTGGCCAGCTTGGCCTGCAACCCTTCGTTTCCCGGCCTCTATAGTAATGTACTATTACAGTTCATATGGCGCTAATTTACCGCCCTAGTGCGGTAACTAGCACTATACGTGCGTATGTCGAAAATTTAAAGGGACACAATACACGTGCGAAAAGATAATTCGCACTTGTATCGTAATGTACTTATCTTCAATGTATTCTCCTTTGGCTTTAATACAAAAAGGCAAGTTTAATGTAAAAATTACGTTCTTTTGCCTTAAGCTTAGCTGATGAAATTAACTTGTTTTCATATAAAATAATATAAATCCATACTTCAAAATATACCTTAGTATAGTGTACCTATTGTAAACCATTTAATGCTCAAAGTAATTTGCGCCAGGTCAAGGCCTTCTAAATACCTCCGAGGTCTGTGGTTAGCATATAGCATATTAACCGCACAATGCGGTTTTGCACTGACGGGACAGATACACAGACAGCATAGTGGTAACAGCTTTCTTAGTATGAGCAAAGAGAATTGGAAATAGAGGTGGATTGTCAAAGAAAACTATGTAGCCGCAGTAAATTTACTGCCATCTTTCGACAATTGATTAAAACTTTTAGATCGGCATTTGAATTTGATCCTTATTCTTTCACTGATATGTGTTTAATTTGTTAAATATCAAAAAGTGGCGCCATCTAATAGATCAAAGGCCAAAGTTATGGTGAGCGATGGCGCCACAACCTTTGGGTTATGCCCGGTAAGATGGCGCCTGTTTATGATATTTAACAAATTTAACACCAAGAATCAGGATCAAAGTCAAATGGTGTTCTGAAAGTTTTAATGAAAAGGTGGCAGGAAATTTACTGTGGCTACAAAATTTTCTTACCAATCCACCTCTATTTCATATTCTCTTTGTTATGAGCCAAGGTTATGCGACTTTTCATAATACAGCGTGCTTACTGTGGGACTTAGTCAATTTGTGTAATAATGTCCTATAATATTTATTTATTTATTATTATCTCCTTGGATTTCACGGGTCTATAAATCCCGGTCTTTTGATAGGCTTGCGTGGGGATATAGATCCAACACGTAGAGGCCCCTTGGAGAGCTTTAATGTCATGTAGAACGCCTGCTGGAACCCGTTCACAGGCCCAACAATAGACACCCATGAACCGGTCGCACCAGGCATTGGGACTATTGTAGTAAAAGTGAAAAGTATAACGGTCTTTGGATTGAAGTTTGGGAGGACAATGAGACTGGGTTATTGCAAAGAGGTCCGGACACCTGCCATAACAATGTTTTCACTAGTTATCGAGGCAGGCGGTGACTCGGCGCCCACTAGATGTGCCCCTGAAAATGCCGTCGTGAAGACGACCAGGAGCAACACCGGTGTGAGCGGCTCAGGGGTGTCGAGAGGTGTACGCCGCTTTCTACCCAGTGGCTGATAACAGCCACTGTGCCAACTCGCATCTTATGCAAGTTTTCACTTCCACCCCTGGTGGTGTGGTGGTGGTGGTGGCTGTTGGTGCTGAATTTAGCTCTAACGACTCCTCTCTGGCCGGCCAATGAAGGCAAGCCAGAGCTGAGAGTCCTGCGGGTCCCCTTGGAGTCCACTCCGACCGATGAAGACACGCCGGAGACGGAGACCCTCACCGACTCTCAGGAGTACTCGGGTCCGTGGGGTCGTTACTCCCCAACAGCTCGCCACAAGCTGCCCTGCGGATTTATTTATTATTATTATTACAACGTGTATTTTTGATACGACCGCATAATCAAAGAGTTAGTTTCGGCTTTAATGAACACATTTATCTAAGTTTTATAAAACAGTACGACTTTTTTTTTTTTTCCATATAAAATATTTTTGCAAGCGTATCACTACTTTGTTTTAACTCAAAACGTCGCATTTAATGATGCGATGACCCGACACTTGGTAGTAGACACGTGACGAAACTAGGTACTCTTGGTAGATTTATTTTTTATAGAACTCAATAAGGCTGGTTTAAAAATTCCGCTCCGATCTAACTTGTTCCTAGTTATGACTTAAAACCTAAACGCCTTTACGCAATTGTACCCCACACATTATATTTTAATCGCCGCCTTGCGTAAGTTGCATTTAAGCTGCGACTAATGCAACTGCAACACACGTGGCTGGGTCAGTATGTGCGAACTATTTTCTTTGCCAACGTGCATTCTTGACAGACTTACTAGACTCCGCATATCGCGTTTAAGTACAGCCCGATATTTAAAAATACAAAATAAATGAAGAGGAACTAGGCCGACCAAACTAACTCTACTTGTGGCAATAACAAAGTGTGGACGTGCCATCTTACACGTTTTTTTAAATGAAACTATGACATTTCTAACGATAGCTACTTTAACAGTAATGTCAAAGACCTCACTTAAATGTTATGCTTGTAATCATCATCGTGTGAATATATTTAATATTTAACTTTCGGCCCACAAACAAGTTATACCGTAAAAGTATGGAGGGGATATATTATTGGCCGATACTGTGCGTTAGTCATCTGCGTAGTGGTCAGTACTCGGCAGCCTAACACCGCTATAGCCCTATATCCTATATGTCACGTGCAATGTCAGACTGTTCTGGCTAGCACCTAAATTATATAGTTTACAAGCGAGTATATATCTATATGTATTCTTAAGATTAATATTTTACATAATCCTAAATCGGAAACTAAAAGACAGCTATTACTTATAGTTAGGTATTTGTTACTGTTTAGTAGTTATATTCGAAATAGGTGGCTTTATTATTGACCGTAGCGTTAGCGAAAGTCTACGTATGACTCGGGCAATTTGCGTTCGTATGTCTGGATGTCCTCCTCAATTCTCAACTCAATCTCGTGAAATTTTATAAGCAAGTAGAAAATTTTAAATTTTATAGTAGAAATTTTCTGTCTTTCCGTTTGTTTGGAAAATGTTCAAAATGGTGGAAATTGGCATAAAGAACTTAAGTGTCATTATGGTAAATGGCTTCCAACGCGGATCTCTTTGTTTGGCATAATTATTGAAAGTCATAATGTAATGATAGTCAGATTATCATTAGTCATAACTCTGAGACTGTTATCTTCTCAGGATTTTCGTTGGGTTATCCTATAGGTTAGGTAGGATAGTTTTATAGCAATCCTTAAAAGTTACGCGTTTCTGAGAAAAAACAAATTATGACTAACGAAAATGCGAACAAACAATACATTATGACTTAAAACTTTATGGGAAATGAGACCTGTACCCCTAGTGTAAATTTATTCGATAGCGAAAGGTGACGTACGAGTTTTCGTTAAGTCTCATTTTGTTTGGGATTTTGTGTTTCCAATACGTCCCGCTTGGCGCGCCGATTCTAAATCTCATACAAAATGAGACTTAACGCAAACGCTATCGATTAAATTTACACTAGGGGCTCTGGCTCAACTAAGTACTTAAGTATTTTTTTTGTTTTTTACGTGTTTTACGCTTATCGATCTTATCACGAAGTTTACAGGCTCACAAACCAGCCTGACCAGTAATATATAATCACGCGCCATATTGCGGAATTTCATTGGAACTAAATTTTTCATACTAAACTGTCACCCTATACATGAGAATAACAGCGCCCTCTGGACAATGATAATATATATTTCTGGTCGGGATTTAGGTTATTTAGGACTGGCAACCACAGGAGTTGGTATTGGTAACTGCAGCCACCACTGGTACAGGCTGGAGCTCCTCTCCTGCCTGTAACTGCGGGCACCCAGACCAGACCACCAACCACATCATTTTGGGTGGGACTTATTAGATACATAGACCATCTAGAAAATTTTAAGATCCTGTCAGAAGATGCAGTCACGGACCTGAGAAGGGCAAAATTCAAACTGTAAGTTTTTCTTTTTAAATGTAATTTTCGTTGTCTTGTTTTTGTCTCTAAAAATGTGACAGAATGGAGCTTTTTGTATGAGATGAACCTTAGTTATTAATAATTTATACAAAAAACTACACTCAGTCACATTTTTTGAGAAAAAAAAACAAGCAAATGAAAATATATTTGACCCACTTTCCTACGTATCCATGGATAATGAACGAACCTTTACCGATTATACTCCATCAAGTCGGGCTTCAAAGACAATCTGACGGACAGCCGAGCGATCTCCCAAGCATTGGGCCTCACACGAATTCCCCCTTATCTTTGTTATGCCTACTTGAACATACTTGACTTGTCATACCTTTACCATACGGGCCTTTCAATTTCCTGATCGAGATCAGAGGAAGGGCTAATTTGGCTGAGTATCTATGGAAAAGGCAATATTAAAAGACCAATTTTAACTTACGATTCGATGACGATTTGATCTCTTTTTAACCGACTTCAAAAAAGGAGGAGGTTTTCAATTCGACTGTTTTTTTTGTATGTATGTTACTCGATATCTCCGAGAATCGTAAACCGATTTTCAAATTTATTTTTTAATCGAACGGGTATAACCCCGAGATGGTCCCGTTGGCACCAAGTCGGGGTGTGATGATGGTATCTTGGAGAAATCGAGGGAATTCTCCAATGTTATAGGTAGATGTACGGCGCTTTTGGTAATATTTGAAGTCGGTTTTATTTTTTGTTAAAAAGTTTTATTACATGTCAAATATTGCTAACCATCAGGCGGGCCGTATGCTTGTATGCCCCCGACGAAGTATTTTTTTTTGTAGGGATGCAAGGAGTGGAATACTCGTAACAATATGAAGTTCCAGAAAAGATGTCGAAAGTTGGTTAAGAAGAACTATTTAAAACAATTTAGTCAACCAACTTAACCGGTAAGCTGCTCAACATCTTTTGAAACGTTTTATAATAACACTGGAAATGTACGTTTCTTCATTTTAATACGTAGTTTAATATTGCAAGCATGCTAGGAATATGAACAAACATATTTATGTGCCATTTGGAATCTATTTAAGACGTTTTAAAGTTGTAATGTCTGGTTAAATAATAGTACATTACGATACAAGTGCAAAAAATAGGAAATTCAAAACGAGTGGCGATAAATTAAAACACGACTGAAGGGAGTGTTTTAAATCGACACGAGTTCCGAATTACCTATTCGCACATGTATCGTACAACGTTTTACAGTACATATGGCCCTTTAAATGTTTGACACAGTAACGTAATATGCTAATTTGCGCACGAGTGTGGTAAAGTAGTACCATATGTACTGTAAATACATATTATAGGGACATTCTTACACAAATTGACTAAGTCCCTCGGTAAGCACAAGAAGGCTTTTGTTGTGGGCACTCAGACAACCTTAATTTAGTAATATGTTTTTTGTATATTTCTAGATAGTAATAAATAAATTGACGACCGGTGTGGCCTAGTGGCTACCCTACCTGTGAAGACGTCCTGGGTTCGAATCTCGGTAAGGGCATTTATTTGTGTGATGAACATAGCTATTTGTTCCTGAATCATGGGTGTTTTCTATATATGTGAGTATGTATTTATCTATACAAGAATGTATATCGTCGCCTAGTACCCATAGTAAAAGCTTTGTTTAGTTTGAGGTTAGGTTGATCTGTGTAAGATATCCGCTAGTATTTAATTATTTATTTTATTTTTCATGACATAAATAAACATACAACATTTTCTCGTGACGTATATATAACGGTAAATATATTTTTATTTTCGTTTTAATTCGAACTTTGATAAGAAAGCGAAAGTTTTAAGAACCTTATTGTAACCTAAATAAACCGGTTTATTCGACGAGCGTCGCGTCGAGACGGTCGCGGTCGTCCGGCCTGGGAGAGTGCCGCGTAAACATAGACACCGACATAGGTAGAAACCGGTTTTTATTGTTCTAAACCGGTTAATCTGACAATAAATTTATGGAAAAGTTCTCCTAAAACAGGTTTAAAAATAACGGTTTTACGTACGACATCGAAATTAAAAAGTTTTGCGTCAAGCGCATGATAACGGTTTAGAAATTTAACCGGTTTCCGAGCCTTAGTCCTGGGCTCGAATCCTGGTAAAGGCATTTATTTATACTGTCGGTGGCAAACAAGTATATGGCCCGCCTGATGGCAAGCAGTCTTCATAGCCTATGGACGCCTGCAACTCCAGAGGAGTTACATGCGCGTTGCTCTAACACTCCGCACCCTCTTTGAGCTCAGGCAACCTTACTCACCTACAGAATTTATGTAAATATCACAAATATTTGTTCGTGCGTTATGGTCGTTATGGATGTATAAGTAATTATATATAACTATATATAAAATATATCTACTCGTAATACCTAGTCTAGTTCCCACATCATAAGCCTGATTGAGCTTATCAGGAAAGCGTGCGTGCGTGCGTGCGTGCGTGCGTGCGTGCGTGCGTGCGTGCGTGCGTGCGTGCGTGCGTACGTGCGTGCGTATGTTGTGTATAAGTCTTAGGGCTAATAAAACTAAACGAAGTACCAATTGCACAACGAAACTTAAAGCTTAATATGTTTTTTCCTGTCCATGTTAAAATGTAAACATTGCTTGGTGATGACTAATGTTCCTGTCAATCTGAGCGGTAAGTAAGCTGTTAAGAATGACAGGTTATTACAGGGTGGCCCAAAAATACAGTTGCTTAGTTAACAGATGTTTGCGTTTGTGCAGGTAAAGGAGAATATTTTAAAAGGAACTTATTTTAGTGGAATGATTGCACTTTTAATTTTTAATTACATTTTGTAAAAACTATGTAAGTAAGATAAATATTCTTATTTATTTGTTAACGCTGTTTTGGCCAATTTGTAGACAAAAAGTTAATTTGTTGTGACGTTAATAACAATGTAGGTTTTACTGTAGATTTTTTACTATCGGACCAACCCCGAAATCACAAAAAAAAATACATTTATTCGTAACGATTAAAAAACATGTACAGTCACGTCAGAAAATATCGGTACGAAAAATGTGCTACAAATATCTATACACTACCTTAATGTGTGGGCAATAAAGTCGTGTACTTATACATATTTTTGGCACTTTTTCGTATCGATATTTTCAGACGTGACCGTACGAATATGGAGCCCGATCCAGAAAACATTAACATATGTTTTTTTTTCGCGTTCCCAGGATTAGCAGGCAAAACATGTTTAGTATGACAAGCAAATAGACCTCTCCGTATATGGTCAAATAACAAAATCATCCTATAAAATATTGGGTAAGAGTGTGCGCGGGTAAAAGTTCGCGACAGACGGCCGGGCGGCCGGACGTGGGGTAACTCGACCTGGTAGTCGGGTCGCCTAAAATTGGCTCCTCTGGTCATTACATTAATAAATGAATTTATTTTAAGTTAGTAAGTAATAATATTCTTTATTTTACTCGTTTTAAATAAATTCATTATCAATTCCTAATAATTAAATTACCACTAAATAAGGTATTGTAAAATATTACATAGTAAAAATATTTATACATTAACCGTCGTTGATGTCTCCACCTCTAGTATAAAAATACGGACTCTGCTCTATCACTATGTTATTTTTCTATGTATACATACTTTTGAATTAAAATCTCAAATTAAATGTATAATTACATTACAAAATTATATGTGTGGACTTATGTATTTTTAATTATTTATATAATAAATATATCATTGTGTAAGTACCCACAACACAAGTCTTATTGAGCTTACTGTGGGGCTTAGTCAATTCGTGTAATAAGTATTTAAATATGCATTATATATTTTTATATAACTACTTGTTTAACATAAACGAATATCGTCAAAAATAGCCTACGAACATTTTCTAATTTGCAAACATAAGCGATTACAATAAGAAGTTACTTATTATATTATTGATACATTGATCAAAGAATTTAAACTTTTTAACAAATTTAATCAAACACCGAAAATAATACTTCATTTTCAACTGACCGAGTGGCCAATCCACCAGCCATCACTGCATCCCGGCAAATCGTCAAACTGGTTGCGCGTACGCATATAAGTGAGCTCGCACGCGGCGCGCCCACACATACAACCATACCCATCGCAGTGAACATGAAGCTTTTGGTCAGTGCCTTTACTGCTATTTACAACGTGTAGTTAATAAAAAAACAAATGACGTGTGATTTATAAGGAGCGGGCGAGAAAAATGTACACATTTGAATTTCCAATGTGAATAAAAAACATTAAAAATACGATGACAGTGATGTGCATATAATTCCGTAGATAGTTCAATTATAGTGGCTTTAATATGATTAAAAATGTATAGGGTTTTGAATTTCGAATGTGAATTAAAAATATTCGATGTTAGGTCGAAAAATATAGTGACAGTGGTTTATTAGATACTTCGTTAAATTATAGTGGCGTTAATGATAAGTGACACCTCGAAAACGTTATTACAAATTAGCCTCTCCTAAATAGTTTAATTACAGTGGCATTGGTAATTAAGTGATAACTAGAAAATCTTATTTAAAAAAATAACGGTAAATATTTCAAAATGGTGTAGACCAAACTCATATCAGAAGGTAAACAGGAGCAGAAGAGACGTGTGTTGTTATTGTTATTTTCTTTATGTTTAAATTATCATTCATACAGTGAAGTGAGGTAAAAGAAGCGCTGGTGGCCTAACGGTAAGAGCGTGCGACTTGCAATCCGGAGGTCGCGGGTTCAAACCCCGGCTCGTACCAATGAGTTTTTCGGAACTTATATACGAAATATCATTTGATATTTACCAGCCGCTTTTCGGTGAAGGAAAACATTGCGAGGAAACCGGACTAATCCCAACAAGGCCTAGTTTACCCTCTGGGTTGGAAGGGCAGATGGCAGTCGCTTTCGTAAAAATTAGTGCCTACGCCAAATCTTGGGATTAGTTGTCAAGCGGACCCCAGGCTCCCATGAGCCGTGGCAAAATGCCGGGACAACGCGAGGAAGAAGAAGAGACAGTGAAGTGAGGTAAAAGTTTGTGTGAGTGATGTGTTGTGAATTGATACAGTTAAACAGTCATAACCATCTTCATAACACCAATTGAGTAAGATCCGTAAAATCTACGACAATTTCGTGCTTCGAATTTGAACAGGGAAACGAGATGGCGCTGTACAGCTCCTTACATTTTGCGGTAACTCGCATTGTCAAAAGTTGACGTTTACCAATTCAGTGACCGCAAAACAAACAGCGCCGTACAGCACCATCTGCTTTGGATATCAAACTAAGGGGAACTCTTTTTTTTTAAACTTTACCTCTCTATTACAATTTTAATGTTTATGATGTAAGCACATGTTATTTATTGACAATAACAATATACATAATGGATATATACAGATGATTACTATAACTAGCTTATATCTAAAATAGGCCCTTGAGGCATTGTACCTACCAAGGATGCTCGCGGCAATTAATTACAATTAATTCTCTTTGATAACAATTTAAAATTCCATAATTAGAATATGTTTTATCCCTTTCTTACTAATTCATAAAATAGACGGCCTTTCCTAGCTAATCTATATATCTAGTTCGAATCCTAGCACGGGTGTAACTTTGTGTTTATGACAAATATTTTGATTTATATATGTAGATTTGCGCTACGTGTCTACGTATGTATTTATCTATAAGTATGTATATCGTTGCCTAGAACCCACAACACAAGCCTTATTGAGCTCACCGTGAGACTAGCTCTGTATGTGTAAAATTGTCCTATAATATTTTTTTAGGGTTCCGTACCTCGAAAGGAAAAAAACGGAACACTTAGTTGTCCGTCCTTCCGTCTGTCTGTCTGTCAAGACCCTTTTTCTCAGGAACGCGTGGAGGTCCCATAGAGTACTGTCCCTTGGAGCTGTGAAAAAATCAAACTTCTAAGCCAACGCAATAAAAATATACAGCCGTTTATGCCGCAAATTTTCGACACTCGCAAGGGAATAAAAACCTAAAGGGTACTTTCCGAACCCAGAATCTTGAAATTTGGTACGAAGCAACGCTGTAAATGTTTAGTTACATCATATAATAAGAATATTTTTAATAAATGATATGACTCGATTGTCGTGATGGATGAACTTTTACTTATATAGGTACCTACAGGTTTGTACGGAACCCTCGGTGCACGAGTCCGACTCGCACTTGGCCGGTTTTTTTATTTATAAGTCAAAATGGCAAATGATTTATAGCTGTGAGGCTTGTAGTGCTTTTATTAATGTCCCCGACAGTGATTAAAAAGTAAATTGAATTTTCAACCTTTGGGCAACTTAATACTTACTTACATAATATATCATTGGAGACAATTGTGTTAATTCTGATTATTAGAGAGTAAGTGAAAGTAGGTAATGTTAAATGGAATGAAAACAAAAAAAATCTATCGGTTTAGAAAGTTCAATGTTCTATAGTTAGACTACATCCGTAATAGTTATCTTTTTATAAAATTTGTGAACTTTTCTTTCAAACAGTAAACAGAAAAAACTAAAAACGATGTGTTTTAAAATTTTAAAATCGTGTTAAAAGATTTGGTTTTTATGGGCTATTTTATATCTAACATTTGCGAGGAAATTTGCCCGTAGTGTTGATTAAAGACTTGTTCCTGATTGAGGTTATACATTTTGTGCTACCGGCCTTTCAATCAGCATCTAGTTTAGATTCGAGCTCAAACGCGCTGCAATGGTACACTGAATAAGTAAGATAGAGGCCGGTTGCACCAACCTGTCATTCAACGGTATAACTAGCAAAAATATTTTTGGTATTTGTTTGGTATGTATACTTTCTGTTCCTCTTTTTGTCTGTCTTTTCTGTTTCGTTAAACGTAGATGCCGCCACTATCAAAGTCTTAAGTCAGGTCCCCACTGAAAACCAGCGCCACAGATTGCCGCGGCATTATGCTGAGTGGGGATCCTATTTTAGTGTCCAATGTTTTTTTTTCTTTGTATGTTCTTCTTTTCCCAGATGTAATGTGTTGTGGCGTTAAATAAATGTATTTTCTTTCTTCTTTCTTTCTTTCAACGTGTCAGTAGTCCGTTAAAAGCTTGTATAAAAGTGAGACGGTTCTCTATGTTTACTAATTTCGCTGTCAACTATTCAAACCAATATAAATATATGTTATATATTTAACCTTTTTTTATGCGTCTGTCTAAAATTTGCTATTTATTTAGCAACTATGACATCTTCATGTTTAAGTTCAATTTGGTTGAATATATATGGAGCAAATTTGCTCTTAAGCATAGCAAAGGTTAAAAAAGTCGATTCTTCGACATCAAACATATCGGTACTTACATTAAACGAAACATCTCTCTTAATAACAACATATCAAGAAATCATTTCATAAAGCGTATCTGATTGACTTGACTCGTTAAAACACTTTCCTTTTCAGCTATCAATGGTTTATTATGGTTTGTCCATAATTGGTTGGTGTGGTTAGAAATTATATTACTCACTTTACTTCATTGGCTTAGTGACCCAAACAGGATGTTGGCATCTGACACAACACAAATTGTATCAGAAATGTATTTATACTAGTTACTAATAAATTTTAATCTGTAAAAGAGCATCGGCTAAGCATCGACATAGACTTTTAAGTCTTCGTTCCTTGAAATAGTACAACCATTAAACCATCCTTATCTTACTTCGCTTTATGCCTTACCTTTAGCTAAAGTTCAGAACGTGACCATAAATATTAGTATTTCGAAACCATTATAGCTGCATCTGCGAAATTAATGGATCAATTATCGTTCAAAATTGGTTAAATGTCCTACTAGAAACGGGTTTTAAATAAATAATAATAAATTTTAGAGGATCTTATACAAATTGCCCTAGCCCCACTGTTAGATCTTTAAGGCTTGAATTATGGGTTATGTATACTAGACGACGATATATTATATAATAACTAACTATTATCTATTATATCGTCATCTATGATTCGGTCAAATTATGTTTTTTTGAAAAACAAATTATATCCAAATTGAAACGAATGCAGCATGATACCTTTGGCTATTTTTTTTTTATGTTACAGGACATTATTCACGGCTTTTGTTGAGGGTACCTACTTAAAGAACGATATATATATAATATAAATATTTATAAATACTTAAATACATAGAAAACACCCATGACCCAGGAACAAATATCCATGCTCATCACACGAATAAATGCCCTTACCAGGATTTGAACCCGGGACCATCGGCTTCATAGGCAGGGTCACTACTCACGAGGCCAGACCGGTCGTCAAATCCGGCTATGGTGCATTACACACACTAGCGTCCGGAGGGGACCCCTTCTGACGCAACCCCCCTTTACCCTGAATATAGCAATATATTTTTAGTATAACATAGGTAATGATGTAGCCGAGGGATTTGACTAGCAAATTTTAAACAGAAGTATAGTTTGAGAGATGTTGACGAAACACGACAAAACCCGCCCGCTCGTGAAATCTTCCGTCACAAGTTTCGCGCGGATTGCCTAATCTTTTGTTCCTTTCTGATTTCCTGGCTTTATAACCCATCTTATTGACAAATGTATGAACTCACAATAAAAACTAGTTAATGTGTTAACAGATGTGAAAAGCCGGCCACACTTATTCCGCAGCCACACTTATCCATATTAGCAATAAATTACTTATAAGATTCGTTTGGAATACACTTCATTAATTTAAGTTTCTTGGTATTAAAGGTAGCAACACTGTTGCTGGTGGCAGCATGCCACGCAGAAGTAGCCAGGAGTAAGCAGAAGGAAGACAGCAGGATGGAGAGGAGGGCAGAAGATGGGGTTGTTCAGAAGAGGGCCCCTGCCATTTTGCCCACAGGTAGATGCATACAGACCTAGTCGATGTCGACTGTGACTAATTAAAGACAATTAGAAGAATACAGAAAGCTGTGAAAATACACTATATTTTACCGCTTTTCAATGCAAATAAATATTTGAACAATTAAATTTTGACTAAAAAATCGCAGTTAAAACTAGTTTTTACTAGGTAAAAACTAGTTTTAAATGCGATTTTTTAGGAACGCCTTACAGAAAACTAGTTTTAACTAAGGAACACGCGCTTTCACGAAAAACTGTTTTTTACAGCAACAGACATATTGCATTAAAACATATTTTTTTCTCATCAGTAACACCGTCCACCCCGGGAATCGAATACGCTGACTCCAAAGACTCACAGACTGAGAAAACTCCTGTCCGGGTAAGTCTTTAATTTATATTTATTATAGTAGTTTATGTGACTGCTACATAATGAAAGGCATTAAAATACGAGTGTAGGTTTATGAAACGAATTAAATGAGTTTCATAAAAGGATGACATTAGTATTTAATGCCTAATTATTTACAGTTACATACACTGCTTTATCAACATCAATATCATTTTTGACGTACCTTGCAGTTCGAATGTCGATAGCACGAGGGCGTTGCGTGGCAATTCATGACGTCATATATCAAGCAGTGACGTTTAGGGAGCCAGGGGACTGGGGAGAACGGTGTTTACCTTCTGTACGGGTTATTTATTATGGCAGCTTATCGTGTTCTACTACTGGGCGAAGATGAGTTCATCATTCTTTCATGACACTCTATAGGAGGAGCTTTAGACTAGCTAGAGCGTTTTCACGTTGCCTGATCCGATATCGGATGACGGATGGAAGTAATATGTAAGACATGTTTATCTGTACTTACGAGTATTTATTCATTTAGCAAGACATTATTACTAAAAAAACGATTGATAACGCAAAAAAGGTGGAGTTGATACCATATGGCACTCTCCTGCAGCTGTTTTTCTCATAGGCGCCTTCGGACTCCTTCCGAAAATTTCAGCCATATCAGAGCCTCAAAAGTCTCCTGTTGGACCGATCACATCTGTTAGTGTGCGTATGTGTCTGCAAAATATTTGTTGTAGTATGCGTGACCGCTAAAGACGGCGCCCCCGCGGCCTGATTACGCGGATGTAGGACCCTACATCACAGAATAATGAATAGTACTATCGTACAGAAAATAAACTTCCTACAAATCCGAAGTTTGACAGTGATTCAGGGACGAAAGATGGCCCTTTCTAATGTATGGCACGATGCCTATCGGCTATCGGGTTGTCAAAATTTAAGTCATTATCTTATCTGTGGCCGTGCACGCAAAGGGACAAGTTGTGCCAACCCTAATAATTGCTCGGAGCAATGCTTAGCCGAACGTATTCGGCAATGCCCGAAACTGCATTTTCTCCTCCATGCCTATATCCAATATCTGCAGATCAGATAATGTGAAAACTCTCTTATTCGAGATGCTAAAATGTCAACTTTCGCGTCCACATCAAATCAACACATGATTCTCTCACGTGTTGATTCTCTCATGTGTTGAATCTATCATGACTATCTGGATTATGTGTGGATTATTAATGTCAAATTTTGACAGAGGCGGATTCGATCTCTAGACTTTTTTGTCTATGGGTTTGACCACCAGTACCCAGAAATCCCAAAAATCAAGCAATAACGTTTTATTCAAGTAATACAATTTCGTAGGACCTCAAGATTAAAAGTTACATACTTGTCACCGAGTATGATTAGGCATAATTATTATGCGAAGCCATCTTTTTAAAGCATAGAAAGAAGGAAGTAAATGTGATCAAATCAAATAAAAGTTAATTGTCATGCTCCAAATGGCATGTAGTTATAACGAGAGAAACAAGGCTAAGAAATGATAGAGAGGGCATTTTGAAAGTGACCTTCTTGTGTAATAAAATAACAATCAAATACTTTCAAATAGGCAACATCTTCATTCTACTCAACAATAGTGTAGAAGTGAATCATTTTTTTTTTGGCGACCAGTTTGGCCCAGTGGGTAGTGACCCTGCCTGCGAAGCCGATGGTCCCGGGTTCAAATCCTGGTAAGGGCATTTATTCGTGTGATGAGCATGGATATTTGTTCCTGAGTCATGGGTGTTTTCTATGTATTTAAGTATTTATATATTATATATATCGTTGTCTAAGTACCCTCAACACAAGCCTTATTGAGCTTACTGTGGGACTTGGTCAATTTGTGTAATAATGTCTTATAATATTTATTTTATTTATTTATTTTTGCCCTGTTATTGTTTAAATGTTTGCATAACAGTAACAGTTGCGAACTATCGGCCGAATTCGATCTTTAAGATCGTCAAATATTAGGTCTAGATACGTTAGAATCGGATATGTCAGTGTCAATAAAGTGATGTTTTTGTTTGAAGAAACTTCACTTTTAACACTGGCATATCCGATACCTAATATTTGACGTATCTTAAAGTTCGAATCGGACCGTGTTTTACCGGCCAACAGGTTGGTTTGTAACTACAAAATCGGTTAAAGTTTTTAATTACTTAATGAGTTCGGCTAAGTAATATATTTTTCAGTGTTTGAAACCAATATCGGATTGAGAAATTTTGATGTCCAATGAATTTCTAGATTCTCGCACTCTCTCCTTGGACATCCATCAAATTCGACCAATTCCTGAGATTCAAGTTTGTTTAACTGCGTCCTCACTGGACTGTGACCTGTGACAATTGCTGGGCAGGTTTTCATTAAAAAATCATAAATACCACGCTCGAAAAGTGTTTTCAAGTAGAAACATAAAGTCAGGCCAAGATAAGTTGCCAGTGATTTTAATAGCAGCTTGTGCAAGTGTTAAGTAAACATAACACTTCAAAAAAACATAACACTGTTAAAATCGCTGCCAACTTATCCTTCGTCAGACTCTAAGTATTTTAACATAAAACAATCTCCACAGAGCAAAACGTTTGATGAATCAATATTAACATCGGTTTAAAATAAAGATCCCGATTCAAAGATAACTCCAATATTGGTTGAATGGCGGCCGCAGGCCCGTCTGTATTTGCCCTTACAAAACAACTTTACCAAGAAATTTAATATAAAAGTTCCGTGATAATTCCAAGGGGGTAGGGGGAGGTTTTTATCGCGTTTTTGCGGAATAGTTGGCAACTGGCATGCCTTGTATCGAGACAAGGCAGTATAATGATTCTACTTGAAACTTTCATTGCGAAAATACTGAGCTATGATGACAGTATTGAACTTCAAATTTATTGTACAGTCAGCTACTACTTTTCGTCACAATTCTTGGATGCCACATCGCAGATAAAACGATTTTTTGCAACAGCGTAGAAGTAGGTATAGAAATATGATACCAGGGATCGGAAACCGATATTTTTTGTATGGGAACGAAAACGGTATTTTTTCGTTCTTTGTTAATTACTTCTTTTCTAATTAGGCAATCTAATAATACGAAGTCGTTATCTGAAAACACAACTGAGTCCTACATTTAGAGTATAAAATAAACCGAAATATATGGTTATTTCGATGTTTTTGCAAAAAACCGGTTCCGATCCCTGTATGATACAGAACAAAGAAGCTACATTTTTAAACCTTACCCTATCGTTATATTATTTATTTTATTTGTCAAAGTGGTCATTCCATGGTTAGTAGTAGAAATAAAATAACTGCTAGTTCCTACGCTTGTTTGCTACCGACGTAGTATAAAAAAGTACAAATGATGCTTGTATACATATGTGTTTTCAAATCAAAACCGCGAAACGCGAAGATCCAATTTTTTGGCAAAATAAAGCGAGAAAATAGCCACCTAAGTTTGCGAAAACTAAGTAGAACTAGAAAGTTCTACTACTGGAGTAGACACTCCAGTCACCTACTTAAGAATAACACGTGTCATTTATATAGGTCAGTAGCAATCACCGCACACAGTAAAGCTGACAGCAGGCGCATTTATCACTCGCTGGGCGTGTCTGGAATCCCGCAAGGATCCCTTCTCGGGCACATACTTTATGTGTGCTTTCGTAAATAAGGGAGTGCCACCATAATCAAGAAGGGCCTTAAGTTTATTGTTTTACTAAATATACTGTCTGTTTTGGGATATGATTTTTTATTGTTAAATAAAATGTTTAAGGAGTATTTTAGATGTTCTTAACTTGTAATTATAATACCTCTAGGTAATTTAAATTTACATTTTACTAGTATGTACGATCGAATTATACTATTTGCATAAATGAAGATTATTTTACGGGAAATGCTAATATATATAACTAGTTTGATGAATATAGTTTTATATATATATATTTACTATTGTGTCGGTAAAAAAATGAAGGAATATTTAAGTCCCAATATCAATCACCAACTTTATCTTCTTTCTCTTAAATACATCTTAAGATATTACTATAAATAAAGTGAAAAGATACGGACTAGATTTATTTCCCACGGAAACTGGTTTCCCGCTAAACGCCACTGCATAAAATCCGAATCCGTGCGAACCGGACCGACGCCGACGCGCGGAAATGGAGGACATTGTTTACGTTGTACAAATTCTATTATTTTTGACGAGCTATTAGTAAATAGGCTAGGTTCTGTAAGATGTGGACTTTAGTGGAGATTAAAGTAAGAATTGAGCTCAGTGTATCACATTTTTTCATCATTATTTTCCATGAGACCTATAGCGATAAGTGTTTATAGAAAATACTTGAATTGTTATGGCGTTGTCTGATTGGAAGAATATAAAAAACCACGCGTTGCACTCCGGGAGTTTGCACGAATTTCTTTAATTATCAGTATAAAAGTACTATCATTTATGTGGTAAAATACAATACTTCCTCTCCTACGCCGCGCCCGCGGTCTACTGGCTTCAATGACATTGTAACAGTTTTTCGATCAGGTCACGTGTCCGTCTTACGAATTTCCAATCTGACGAAACTGTCGGTCACGTGACCTGTCGCGAGTTTACCATTTTTTCCCCATCGCAAAAAGTGCACTGCGCCGCTAAAGAAGTTTTCACATCAAAATTAACTACATTGTATATCCTGCAGCTTACATAGGCTGTCTGAACCACATTCATGGTCGATAATTGTAATTTACACTGGCATTTCGAACCACGCTTCAAAAACGCGATAAAAGGGCTTTCTTTTGACATTTCAACGAGTGACAAAAGTGACAGGACCACGCGCGACGTGAATTATGGACCGATGGAAAGCTGGCTTTAAAAATTTAACGTACTTAAACTGAACATTTTTGTGAAGGAGAACTACAAATTGACAGAGCCAGTTTAACTTTTTGCATCGTTTTTGTGCAAATTATTGAATGTATTGACATTTTTGGTGATATAAACAATGTTTATAACAATTATAACCGTCATTATAAAACAAAAAACAATTGGCAAAGACCGAGATTGACAGATATATTATTCGCTATTCTATCGCTAAATCAAATATAGATTCAAAGATAACTATGAAAATCTATTCAAATACTGCAAAGTTCTAACTGTGTATGAAAAAGTTGATTTAGCCATTGTAACTCAATACTATAATCATATAACATAATTAAGGAAAAAACACGACCTGCGCGATTACGTAACTTAGCCAACCTCCCGACATTTGAAGTTGCAAAAACAAACAATGTATACGGGCAAAGAGTGTGGAAGTGCATGTTACCGAGTATCTTGAATAGATTTCCACAGGAATTATTAAAACTTATAGAAGGACGAACGAGTGGACAAGCTAGAAATATTATTAAAAAATACTTTATTAAAATAAGAGGGCAGTCTACCGAAATCATTTAATTAGATGACCTATGTACCTAAAAACAATAATAATTAAAATGTATAAATATTTCATATAAGACTCCTAAACTCAAAAAATCTTTTGAATTTAAGATTAGTAGTTAAGTTTAAGATTATGTACTGTGATTTTTATTGAAATAAACAGCTGTTTTTTTTTTTATCGAATGAACTTTATCTGATCTTGCAAAGTTTAAAGTTTGAGTTTTAGTCACTCTTAAAGTTTAAAATTAGTGTTGTTGCTTTCCGCTTATAAATTAATTTCACTGAGTACAAATCCTAATAGATTATTTAGCATAACGGTTTCAACTAACCTCGACAATAATTTTATCTGTTGTAATTATTAAAAATATGTTATTTTCAATAATAATTGAAGACGTATAAATCTATCAGAGTGAAATTGTGCCACTAGGTAGCGTGACCTGCCTTCGAATTATGTACAACCTAGAATATTTCCAGAGAAACCTTTTCAGCACAAAAACAGTCCCCTAAATTACAGCAAATTTATTTAAAGCGTCATTGAAACGTAACAAAGACGCTTTAATATCCGCGGGCAGTAAAAAAGGTTTGCGCCGTGGATAAATGGCTCATTACTGGCCAAATTGGCTATTTGAGGAGAGCACAGGAAGACATGTTGGAGGAATCAAAAGTGAAACTGTTTTGGTTGTAAGTGTGTTTCAGCAGATGGCTTTGGATTTGATCAATGTCCTTGATCCAGTTCTTAAGGAAATAGAAGCGTAAAATGAGGAACTTCTGACGACCGGAGTGGGCAGCCAGCGTATGAAGCCGATGGGTTCCTGGGTTCGAATCCCGGCATTTATTTTTGTTATGAACACATATATTAGTTCCTGAGTCTTGGGTGTTTTCTAAGTATTTATGTATTCGTATATTATATAATATCGTTATCGCAATACCCACAACACAAGCCTTCTTGAGCTTATTTATGGGAATTCCGAGTAAGAATATCCTATAATGTAATGTAATGTAATGTACCATTTCCGTCTTTAGAATAAATCCGCAAATTTAAAAAGTGTAAACGCAAAGGGTTATCGCCCCATAAAAAATTTGAATTTCGCAACATTTGTTCTGACAAACTTGTTCGATCGGCTACATATATATTAGAGTCTTTGCAGATGAAATTACGCAGCTCACAAAATTACATTCTTTTGGCTTCACCCTTAGTAACCTTAAGTGGCTGATAGACAGGCGAGTAAGTTCGCGAACTTATGGCTCGATGACTTTTTTCGCTTGTAAAGTACGCGTACTTAGGCTGACACACGAGCGAAAAAGGTCGTTGAGCTGTAAGTTCGCGAACTTACTCGCACGTCTATCCGGGACTTTAAATAGGAGCAGAAAGACCTTTTCCGTGGGTGAATTCTACGAAATAAAGGCTAATTTGCCCCAAAATATTTCTCTTTTGATGAATTAATTTAATAAGGGCGCGTCTATTTTTGAACACTAATAACAAAGATATTCAATAAATGCGCCTATTTGGGTCTCCTGTCAGATGAAACAAAATTGACCTTTTCCCTGGTATGTTATTATTTACGTTATTATCTTTCAAGGATGATATTACTTAATGGAATTTAAGTATTACTTAGACAAAATATATTTTCTACTAAGAAACGTTGTAGGTCACAGATTTATACCCTGCGTCACTGTTGATAGAGTTATTTTTTAAATGTGTGAACTAACCAAAACTATACGAGTATTGGCTACTTGACTGTTTTTTGAAAATAATGTCAAACGATCTTGATTTTCCTGAGGATCAAATGTCTAGGACTCATGGCATTTAAGCAACACAAAGATCAGAAATGAGACTTAAAGTCTGACGCTCGCACTCGACGATTGAAACGCCTCTAACAAAATGATAAGGTTATGTGACTTCACATCATATAAGTCTGTCCTAAATGTATGGAAATTGAAATTGCCATTTTGACCCTGAAATATTGCGTTTATGTGTAAAGTTGTCATACAATTTATTTTTCAATAAAATGTAAGGAATCGAATGGTTTCATTTTCTTTTCTATTTATGAAAATGAAAAAAAAAATTGAGATTTCGGAGCCTTGTATTTTTTTTATAATCTCAATATAATTTATTAAATTCCACTTTTTTATAATGAATGGCTCATTTTCTATCCATTTAACTAAATTTTGTTATAATATTCAACATGTGTCTAGTACCCAATTGTGGAACTAAGTAATTACAATTACTCTGCACAAATTTCCATCGTCATTTCTGTCAGTCTTTTATTTATTTAATGATATAATTTTTTTTAATTATCAACTATACATTTAAATAAAAACAAACTTAGAATAAAAAGTAACCTAAAATTAAAACTACCTACAAAACTAAAATTAAATCCTAAAAAAAAAACCATAACATGAGTGACCTAGCCCAATATGTTTATATTAAGCTAGATCACCCAGGTCAGAGCCCTGTGGAAGGGTTCCCATAAGGCTGGCTGCATTCCCCTTTTGGATCGCTATGCCGATCCGTTGGGCGAGGAAGGAGCCAGCCCTACGGTCCCCCGTGACATCAATGATTTTTTTTTGAAAGTTGCCGAATTAATTTATGAGCGCTTGGGCACCACGGTCCTAGAGTTTCGACTGCAAAAGCCACAAATATATGCCGGTCAGTGAGAGCTATATATTTGCGGCATTTTGCAGCCTCGCCAGTACGGCCGCCCCGCCCGCTCTCAATGATGTTGAGCCGAGGTGAGACGGTGCCAGGGAGTCCACACACGTTGCGTCCCGTCCCGTCCGTATCCCGTCTTTTATTTATATAGGTATTTGTAATACGTAGGTATTAGAAACAATATCGCCTTAAACACTTTTCTCTCATCTAATTGTTAATTGTATTTTATATTTGTTGATATGCTTGTTTTTACTTGTATGTGAATTCCATGTTGACGTGTTAAAGTGCCCTTGTAGCCTGTTTGCTGAATAAATGTTAAAGTTGAAGTTCTTGTAGTTCATCTAACCCACCTCAAGAAACGTTTTCTGGTAAACTTTTTTAAACAATATTTCATTCAATTTTTATATAAATTCCTGTGAGGAAACAATACACCAGACCGCTAGAATGGATATTAATGACTTAAAATACATTATCTTTCAACCCGGAAGCGGAATATTATATTGCTTGACGCTAAATAAAGACAGAAACACCATCCAATAATCACATCAGTGGGCTTAAGTATAAGGCTAATAGTTATTTGATCTATTTTCGATTTGATAATGATTTGTCAGTATCAAAAGGGACGTTTTTATCAGTATCATATCGGAGACAGATCTAACAAAAATAAATACAATAAAAAACCTTTATTGACTCTCTATAAGTACAATATTAGGTGCTTACGGTGCTTACACTAAAAATAAAATGTTCGAAAAGGTAAAAAATATAACTATTTTATAGAGACCCCTCTTCGGGTGAAGGTCTCCTCCAGATTCAGCCAGTTTTGCCAGGTCTTGGCTTTCTGCGACCAGACTTGACCGGCTGTAGCCACGATTTCGAGCCATGTCTCTTACCTGCCACAGATCTATTGACTAAAACTCTAACTGGCCAATATGGTTAGTGACACTCCATAACGAGCCTGAAGGCTGAAATATGGCCGAGCTGCTAATGTAAACATTTTAAAATATAACTTTGTGTACAAAGTGGAGGGTAATTGTCCATAGAATTCTATTCGCACTCCTTTTGTCATTTTCAGAAACGACTGAGGACTTGAACTTGAAAATCAAAATCTCGTTACCTACCTCTCTATATCTAAAGGTCTAATAAGGTTGTCTGGAAGAGATCGCGTTTTAGCGATAAGACCCCTGTTGTTTACCTTTGCTTGTGTTTCTGTTTTCTTAAACTGAGGTGTGTAATAAAGAGTACTTATATTTGTATCTCTCGAGACTTTTCAAAAACTAAATAAGCTAAACTAAGTAGCTCCAATTTGTCTAACGAATAAGTTTGACACCTCACCACATAAACAGAGCTGTTTGTGCCAAAAAGAGAAAGATATCCACTAAGATCAATTGAATGATGGACGATATAGAGGCATGATGAAAAATATAGTGACCGATCACTCTAGACAAAGCGGTAACTATCTCTGTATCTTAAGGCATTGAAATAAAAGTAAACAAAATGTACCCTTAAATGGCGCCTTAAGCCAGTTGAGGGTTAATGAGAACATTACATGATCAAATAATATTGGTTATAGTCAGGTTGTTCAGTGACAGTTCCAGGCGCTTTTGTATTTGGTTGGTTAACCAATAAATGTTATAACTACCCGACAATGTGCAAATTGTTTCTTTACTTTTATTTAAATACCTAAGGATACAGAGTTATACTCGTAGTATCATCCTTTAAAGTATAAATCGTGCAAAAATACCGACGTACTGTAGTCAGCGGGCTCATAGGTCGCTGCACCAGTTAATCTTCACTGGTAAATAAAATGGGGATTGTATTTAAACGGGCTTTTATTAAAATTAATTGTTTAGCCAGCGGGATTAATTCCACTGCAGTGTATTTAACATTTCAGCTGGAGATAAAAACGCTCTTAATACTGATGGACGTGTGTGTAATAAAACGTGTTAATAAATTACTAAAACGCTAACGTACATAATGAAAGTTTTACAACTTGACATTAAATAGATGAGCAAAAAATTGCAACGCATTTTTAGGTGTTTGAGCACGAAATTTAAAGCGTGTAATATAGTCTATCATTACACATTGACGTGATTCAATGGACCCGGATGGTCCCGGGTTCAAATCCTGGTAAGGGCATTTATTTGTGTGATGAGCATGGATATTTGTTCCTGAGTCATGGGTGTTTTCTATGTATTTAAGTATTTATAAATATTTATATATTATATATATCGTTGTCTAAGTACCCTCAACACAAGCCTTATTGAGCTTACTGTGGGACTTAGTCAATTTGTGTAATAATGTCCTATAATATTTATTTATTTATTTAGTTTGATTTCATTTGAACTGTTTATCCATTGGATAGCTATTCAAATTTATTTCGAACACAAAATACTTCACTTATATAAATAAGTGTAAAATTTACTGCTGTCCATCCAGCTGAAAAAGTGCATGGCCACTCTATCAATGAATTTCATTATTGCAGCTCGCTTTACATGACACAAAAAATATTTTAAAACAGAAAAACTTTAATTTTATCTATATATTGCCAAATATGAAATAACACAACTGTTTTTCCATTTACGTCGGAGGTTTAGAACATCATTTTACGGCAAAACAAAACTTCCTTCTACAAATTATTATTTTCCATAATCCCGAACCTAATTTCTTTCCACCGCCTTATGCAAACGCTCAGAACAATCAAAAAGCACTCTTTGCTTTACTTTCGCTAAACGCTTTATTGCGAACTTGAAAGTTTCTAAGAAACAGACTTATTTTGAAAGAATCCACTTTCCATCAAAATAGCGAACTTTTCGCAAGATCGCTCCAAAGTCTGGTGCTATCTATGGCGCGGCGTTGTCTTTATATCAACGATATTTTTAGGGTTTCGTAGCCAAAATGGCAAAAACGGAACCCTTATACAGTCTGTGCGAAAAGAGAAGAGTCGTGGAATGTATGGGGCCCAATACATTCCACGACTCTTCTCTTTCCGAACAGACTATAGTTTCGTCACGCACGTCCATCCGTCTGTCCGTATGACACAGCCATTTTACGCGGAAACTATAAGATATATTTTAATGAAATTTAGAATGTATTTTTGTGAGCCGCTATTTAGTTTAGAAGTTAAAATTTATAAAAATATATTTTAAGGGCCGATACATGTATGTATGTAACTAAAAGCAAAATAAATGTATGGCATATCATTCGACAGGTCTTCAGAAATAAGCTTAAGGTAGCTAAGAGTGTTTTTTTATTTGGTGGATACTTTCGGCGAGAAAAAAAAAATTAAGAGAATACAACTTATTAAATATCCCCTCGTGCGGCAAGATGCCTCGAATTGGACGCATGCGGCGGCTGAATTTTTTTTTAATATTGAAAACTTGCCGTCTCAAGCTGCGCGCCTAAAATTTTAAATATTGATTTGCCGCCCGAATATGATCGGCCATTTTTTATTGTCTTATACTTACTTTTCATTCTTAAGTTATGAATATCTGAAAGTAAATGAACTGACTAACGTACGTTTTCCTATCCTTTCGTGTCAGATTCGGGTTTTAGTGAAGACTTTCTAAAGTTTAATGTAATTTTATTAAATAACTAATCTGCAGCTCATGAGTGATATACCTACTTTAATAACATTTTTAATTTCTACAATAACGATTGGTCACCGACAGATGTGTTGACAAACATACTTACATATAAAATTCGATTAAGTATATTGTGTATTCAGATAATTCCAAATTTCATAAACCGTCGCGGATAATTCTAAAAGGGGACTCATATTTTGATGGAATTCTGGAGGATTTTCATCTTTTTCGGAAACTCGACATACGTAATTACCCCAAATACACTTTATTTAGCATCTTAATAGCAACTAAAATCTTTTAGACACTTAGTACTAAATAAATATCGATAGATGTCCGTTACAGATTTTAAACAAATTGGTTAGCCAGATTATAAATAATATGTTTACCCAAACCCTTAACCTTTTACATCCATAATCAGCTAACACGATTCCCGTGTAACCGCCATTTCGCTTCACGGCGGCCATCTTGTTCAGCTCGGTCCCATGACGACATGGCTGCTCCTAAGTTTAATTAAATATAAATACGTTCGAGCCGAACTTTTCCCATCTAATCGGATTAATGAATGTCGAATGACATTAATAACTTGCAATTTAATCGGAAGGGATTGTAATTTAGGTTGATTAATCACATTAATTTGTGGTTCAAAAGTAAATTTAGGAATATTTCGTTATGATGATTTTTAAACTCGCATTAAAATTGACAGTGTAAAGTTGAGTTTCTATGCTGATAAAATGACTACAGGTTTTAGCAAATAAGATACTAACCGCAAAATATTATTCATTTACTTCAAAAGACACTGCACCTACTTAATCTTTCTGGTTTAACCCATTGGTTGACTGGTAGAGAATGTCTTAAGGCAGAGGTCGCCAAACTTTTTTACCTGAGGGCCATGTTGGACCTCAGAAGCTTTCCTGCGGGCGGGCGGGCTCCACTCCCAATAATGCTGAACCCCTGGAGCCAGGTATCTGTTTGGCAACCTCCCGCGGGCCGGACCGTAGGCTGTCGCGTTGGGTGTCCGCGGGCCGGATTGGAACGCCTTGCGGGCCGGAATTGGTCCGCGGGCCGGGGTTTGGAGATCCCTGCCTTAAGGCATTAAGTCCGCCATTTGTACCTTTATATATTGTGCAATAAAGATTAAATAAATAAATAAATAAAAGGTAGGCAAAGATCAAACTCATTCCAAAAATTTTATATTTAATTCTTCTGACCTGAAATGGCGTTTCTAAACTAAATTGGGTAAAGGCACCAGTAGTCAGCCTTTTTACGAAATGTCTATGTTCAAGATCGCCTCATTTGCTTACTAATTGACCAATAAGAATTATTAATGTTTTTCTCTTTAATAATTTAATAAAGTATAATTTTTATAAAGATCAAGACGTAATTTAATTTAGCCTTTGGAAATATATAATTAAATATAATGAAAGGCCAGCCAGTAATCAGCCCCCTGTGTACCTATAGACAGCCTTTAAGTACCCAGTGTCCAGCCATCTCATTTTAACGGCTGACTATTGGGTTCTGAGTTCCGTGATCTCAGTTTCCAGTGGTCAGCCACAGGTTGACTACTGGGTATTTGATGTATTTCAATCAAATAAAGTCATAATAATGCATATATTTAAAGGTTTTAACGACTTAAAAATATCTTGAAACCTATGGTCAGCCTCCCTCGGCTGGCTTCTAGGTTTACGACCTTTTTAAAATTACTGCCTCAAACCCAGTAGTCGGCCAGGGGAGGCTGACTATTGGGTTTTGTACAAAAAAGTAGTTCCCAATAGGCAGCCCCCTTAAAAATGTTACTTTAATATGAATTTATATCAATTTTTTACGTTTTTTACAGTTTTGAAACAGTGCACATTCTTTTAACAAAATATCACAATTCGGCTACTAACGTCTGATCAAAATATCATGTGACGCTCCAAAAAAAATGGCGCATGTCACATATCCCTTCATGTCAGAAGACAGCACTTCTTCGAAGTAGTGTTGTGGTTTATGCTAGACAATTCTTTTGAAAATTACTTATTTTTGCATATTTGACATTGTTTTTGTTTCTTGATTCTATTTCATTTTTATTTTATTATTGTTTTTCAATAAATTCTGACTTGACGATCCTTTTCAGGTGAACATTTCCATTTATTAATTGTTGCTATCTGGATTATGATGTTATTTTTTGTCATTATTAGAATTTATTTTTGACAATCACAATATAGATTCATATAAATTGACATGAATGTAATTTGTAATGCAATCGTATGTTGTGTAATAAATAAATCTAAATCTAAATCTAAATTAAGTTTTTTTCCATTCATAGTTTATCAATCTATAATATAACCTACTTTTGGCATGAAAATCTGAACAACTTTGATAATTACAACCAAAAATAAGCAAGAAAGGCTGACCACTGGTGCATGGCTGAGGACTGGTGCCTTTACCCTTTAATACAGAAGGTATGTTGAATACCAAATGTAAATATAAACTCTGGAAAAAGGGACATTCTTCTCGTAAATTAAAACACGATGGCAATGACCGAGCATTCAAATAAAAAATATCTTGAAATAGACAATAATTTTAAAATAATGTTTTTTAACACCTGCCTTTCTAAATTGTCATACCTTACTATCACACTGATTTATATTATTATATTTATTAAAGTATTCCAATTTAATAAAACAATACCTACCGTCTGGTTTCGCCGCTATTGAATATTTCTTGTCTCCTGGAAAATTGAAATTAGTTTTCTCTTAAAACACAGACTCCGCAATTTACCAGCGGCTAAATAAACAAAATGAAATTTTAACCGTGCTGTTTTTATTAATATTTTATTTGGAAACTATTCATATTCGGTCTCCAATATCTTTGTTTAAGAAACGCTTTAAAAAATAATGTTATTATCTTAATAGTTTTAATGTATTTTGAAGGCGTACAGAAGCAGAAGTTGCTAAGCGGGAGCGATGTTCAAATTGAACTGAACAGATTTGAGGGCCTTGCCAAGATGACACTTGTTTGCCCTATAACAATGAAATGCTCTGTCTCTATCACTCTTCCATATAGTTCGTTTTTTCAGCATTAGACAGAAAGTAAGCGATTTTGACGTGTCTTCTTATTGTTTTTGAACGCAACCATGTATATGACCGAATTATTTTATTCCTGTATCCATTCACCGACTCACTCAATCTCTTCTTTCTCAACAACTCCACGGTTAACATCGCTCTGTAATTAATATCCGTTTATAAGTGAAAAAATGCTTTTAAACAATAATAAATTGTTAGTTACAGTAGCATTTGCCAGGTTAGTTATTTTTATATTTACCTTATTTCATTTATTTCGTTGTAAAATCATGTACATAAAATCTAAAAGGTGTTAAACAAGTAATAATGTCAGTCCATGACGCCCTGCTAGGGCACACAACATACTTATAACTAATTAAATTAGGCCAAAACAAAAAAAAATTAAAATTAAAATAATTAAAACAAAATAATTTAAATTAAAGTACCTAGAAATAACACAAAAATCAATAAATGTATAAAATAAATCAAATCAATCATTAATTAAAACAAATTCAGTCAAAGTAAATTTAGTAACTATTGCAGTCCAATTACTTAAAATAAGATTCAATTACGTTTATAATAAATTATTATCATTTAGGAAATCTTTTGCATTATTCATCCTCATTCATCCTTAAATAAGTCTTTGAGATCAAGTTTTACATAGAGATCAATTATTACTATTATGAGATATTCATAACAAAATAACATTTGTTAAAGGTTTAAGCATAACTACTTCTGACGAACAAAATTAAACTTTTTAGACTATTTTTCTAAACATATATTGAAAATAATCTTGAAAAATAAGTCACAACAAATATGTATCAATTATAAATCATACGATCTTTTATATTCTTCTGCTCTCATAAGTAATATAAACTAGTAATATAAGCATTTTTCAATTTTATATAAATTTTTTTCAATAGACTAATACACTATATGAGTTTTTAGCTCGAAATAAATGATTTTCATTCATTCAATAGTCAACTGATTATGGATGTGGATAGTCGCAGGGCAAAATAATGTCATCTTGGCTAAGCCCCTGAATAGCGACATTGATCTTTTTCAAATAGGGTTTTGGTATTAAGCGACCAACCCGAGACGACACGACGACAGTAAGGACACACATCAAAGACCAACAGTACATTGTACAGGAACACAATACATCTAAAGACCCTATTCGAACTTAGAGTTTAGATATATGTCAAAGATTTTCTGAAGATATGGATTGGATATGTCAGTGTCAAAAGTGACGTCACTTCATACAAAAACGTCACTTTTTTCACTGACATAACTAATCCTTATTGTATCTTTAGCAAATGTTTGACGTATCTTAAAGTTCGAAGTCTTGAAGAGATCGCTTTTTAGCGGTAAGCCTGTAGTTTTCCATTCGAAATATTTTTCCTAAATTACAAGGCAATTATACTGCGTTTCCACCAAAGATATGGGAGAATGCATAGCGAGGGATGTTAGAGTATCGTCCACTAGAGCTGAGCTGAACGAGGATAGGTAAACGAAGTGATTCTATACCTGTAAATTTTCGTCTGTCGCGACACTCGTGACATCTGGGGGCCTACCGCGAAAACCGAAATTCGCAAATTGCGGGGATCTTTTCTCTTTTACTCTTAGTAAGACCTCATTAGAGTGACAGAGAAAAATGCCCGCAATTGACGAATTTCGATTTTCCCGGTAGCCGCCCTGGTGTCAAGTAGCGGTACTTATATTAATTCATGACAAACATATACCTAGCTACTTATCCTCACACATCTCTGGTGGGAAAGCAGCCTTAACCGCCACGACGGATAAGGATAAACGATTATCAAGGGCTTGTGAGACTTGAGAAGCATTTATAAATAATGCCATTAAACTACAAAACTGCAACTATAAAAAACCAAATAACATTAGACCCTACTCATAGTGTTGTGTTCCTGCCGGTGAGTAACGTTGCCAGAGCTCAACGAGGGTGCGTAGTGTTAGGGTGAGCAACGCGCATGTAACTTCTCTGAAGTTGCAGGCGTCCATAGGCTACGGAGACTGCTAACCAACAGGCAAGCCGTATGCTTGTTTGCCACCGACGTAGTATAAAAAAAAGTCGCTATTGTTTCGAACTTTGTCTCAATAATTATGTACGCACGATATATACAATTGTACATACATACACAATTGTACATACACGTGTACAGGTAGAAGTTGCGAACAGGGTTGCGAAACAAACGGGAAACTCACAGGCAATGAATTATTTAAATTCGATAAACTCGTTCGTTCGGTTGGTAGTTGGTAATGAAATGGGGCACGAGTCATGGCCGAAAGCGGACGTAGCAATATTTGTTTTTGATGGGGGCAAAGTTGTTGTTTAACCCCTCGTGCTAAAATTGATACCCGAGCAAGTTAAAAGACTTCAAAATTAAACCGCGAGCATTGTGAATGGTTCAACGAGAGGAGTCTTAAGCGGTGCGAGGGTTTTAAGGCACGACGTTTAAACATACTTTGAGTCCGGGTGAAACACAAAATGAGGTGTCCATGGGCGGTGGTAATAGCTTACCATCAGTTGATCCGTCTGCCTCCTCTATCATAAAAAAAAACATCAATTAAACGCCAATTCTACCAGCCAATATGAGCTCAAAAATTCCATTAGGTTACTTTGCCACCCATGTGGATAAAATGCAACGTTATTATCAGTTTTTGAAGTATAACGAGAGCGTTACGAGCTGCTTCAAAACGTTCCATATTTAAATGTTGCAAGCTTGTAACTTGTGCGTTGTGCCATACCATGTGTGGAGGGTGTGCTGTACGGCGCAATTGCAGAGATAACTGACCCTCCTGCCGGTCTAGCCAAGGTGACAATCGCTTCGACAGCGAAACACTTTGTGCCTCTCTATCACTCTTCATATTAGTGCAACAGTGACAGTTGCGTTTCGATCGCTACGGACCGTCAGTGATTTACACGGCGGCCTGGATAGACTTTTGTTTGTAGGCCGGGGGGGGGGGGGGGGGGGGGGCATCTCTGCAGCTAACTGTACTCCAAAATATAAAACGTATCAATTCCAAATCGAAAGCTAAGTAGGTATTTAAAAAAAGCTATTTATCGAATCGAAGTAAATCATTGAACCATTCTAATCTACAGACAAGACTTATTTGCTGATCCACCCTTTACTTTCGCACGTAAAGTCCAGGGTTATCACCGTCATATATCCCGCAAACTGCCCGTTCGACGCCAAATTACCCAGGGCTGCCACACAAACGATTTTTCACTTCGTGTCGGCAACTTGTTTGCACTCAAATTCTCGCCATTTTTCGTGAGCTAACTATCTAGTTGAGTTATTTTATGTTTTCGCACGCCATCGACTCAAAGTTGCTTGATTTTTATTATATTATGATGATATATATTCATGTACTATGTTGTGACGTTAAATGCATTTTCTTTCTACTTCTTTCATTTATTTCCACTTCTTTCGTGGCTTAAACTCAACTGTATATAATACAGATTTCTGCATGTTATTAGGAGGAAATACCGGCGGAGTCCCTTCCCTGATAAGAGAATTTTAGGTTATTATCTCCGTCGCGCTCACGGGGACGACTCCTAAAATTGGTGCGATAAGGACAACTGCAGCTTAGGCGAAAAATCCTGCGTAAGAATCTCAGAAATTGAGTTATCGTTCTCGACATTTTCCTCCTCATCCAAAACTTAACCGATCGTCACGAAATTTTGGGAATTAAATGAAAAAAAATCTATCTGTATCTGACCCGTTTGATTATTGCATTTATTGTTGCCGATTTTGTATGCTAGGCGTCTGTTTACGGCGCATTTATTTGCGCTTTTTAAAGTAACCTAGTTCATATAAAAAGCAAAACGTACAGATACAGGTACTGGTAATATTGAACTCGTATAATAAAAAAGTAAATCTAGAGAGGAAAATTACGAGAAGAATTGTGGAAAAAATACCAGTAACGTTTCCTCTTAAGGTCACATACGCGCCACATCCCCGACAAAGTAGAACTTTTTATATAATGTCCCAGCTGTGGAATAGTTCAAAGTAGAACTTTTTATATAATATCCCAGATGTGGAATAGTTCAAAGTAGAACTTTTTATATAATATCCCAGCTGTGGAATAGTTCAAAGTAGAACTTTTTATATAATGTCCCAGCTGTGGAATAGTTCAAAGTAGAACTTTTTATATAATATCCCAGATGTGGAATAGTTCAAAGTAGAACTTTTTATATAATGTCCCAGCTGTGGAATAGTTCAAAGTAGAACTTTTTATATAATGTCCCAGCTGTGGAATAGTTCAAAGTAGAACTTTTTATATAATGTCCCAGATGTGGAATAGTTCAAAATAGAACTTTTGATGTAATGTCCCAGATGTGGAATAGTTCAAAGTAGAACTTTTTATATAATGTCCCAGGTGTGGAATAGTTCAAAGTAGAACTTTTTATATAATGTGCCAGATGTGGAATAGTTCAAAATAGAACTTTTGATGTAATGTCCCAGATGTGGAATAGTTCAAAGTAGAACTTTTTATATAATGTCCCAGGTGTGGAATAGTTCAAAGTAGAACTTTTTATATAATGTCCCAGGTGTGGAACAGCTACCTATAATTAATTATTTCACCATATCGGTATTGTTTAAATGATTGTACGAAACTGAATCAGCAAGGGTTGTCACCTGCGTTGTTTCGAGCTCGTCAAGGGTGTCATACGCGTGCTAATGGCAGTAATTTGTTTAATCTCATGTTGCTGCTGGTGTGGTTCCGCTGGATGGATCATAACCACAGAACTATTAAAAAAAAATTGTACAAATTTACGTTTAATTTAAATTGACCTAGGCTATACAAGAGTTTAGCGACGCGCCTCATAGACACTACAGGTGACCAGAAGGCTGGCCAGTATTTCACCCAACGTATAAGTATATACTTTACAATTGAATACCCACCAGGCTACTGCGGAAACTCGGGCAAACTTAGTTTGATTGAATTTTCATTTCCATACGCCCCTATATTGTAAGTTTCTTCGAAATCGCTAGAAACGTTTTTGAGAAATTATCAAAAAAATATGCAAATGTATATGATAGATGCGATATAAATACACAGAAAACACCCACAACTCAGGAATAAATAAAATACCAATAAAATAATGATCTAAACCGTATCCCACCCTTGACAACACGAGTACATATTTATTCCTAATTACGTGTATACCACTATCATTTTCTTATTGTATGTTTATAAGCGAAATCGGACCCGCCCAAGGCCAAGTAAATAAATAACAACACAAAAGGCTAGAACAATATACTCGTTAACAATTATACCTTCAATATTGTGCGCTTAATAAGTTCATTATTATAGGAATAATTGGATTTCTTAACAATGGCGCAGATGACAGATAATGTAAAGGGGACCGAAATTACCTGTCTTCTGAGAGCTTTAGCCGTGGAACCGTAACACATTTTAATGTAATTTTGAGGACAATGCAGTCGAAATGCATTGTTTGTAGCAGGTTCATTATGTTTGTTATTTATTAGGTGATAAATGAAGACATTTCAGATTAATTATCATTTTGTAACTTGGGTCATACACATTTATAGTATGCTTAACTGGTACGCATTTTTTTATACTACGTCGGTGGCAAAGAAGCATACGGCCCGCCTGATGATAAGTAACAAGTAGAACACAATATTATGAATATAGGGTCTAGTGTTATTTGGCTGCGGTTTTCCTGTAGGCATCGCAAAATGAAGGAAATTTAAAGCAATTTTTTACGCTGCACATTTACAGGCTGGATAATTTTTCCCAGTACTTGAGATTCACACAAGAAAAACAGGACATATTTGTACCAGACTCGATAACTTTAATTTAATTATCCACAGAGGCACCTTTTTCTAAAATGTGTTTCACTCACTTGCGTCTAAATTTGTCAGAATAGATGTTAGCGCTTATTAAGACTTATTAATATACAAGGGGGCAAAAAAATATGTGCATTCCAGTTGCCAGGGAGGTTTCAGTATGAACAGTAATGTTTTTACCCTCCCATATAAAATGGACCAGCTAAAAGAAAATTCCCTGGCAACGGGAATGCACAGTATATTTTCTGGCCACCTTGTATAACAATAGGTATGTAGTTGATAAAAACTAAATTATTTTCTGAAGTATATATTCACGTGCACAGAACCCGTAATTAAAGATAGGTTCAGGCTTATCCCCAATGCCGAAGTATTCGCGGTGACATCAATAAACTCGATGACAAATTGCATTTCTCGCGTCGCGTTCTGGCGTGACGAGCGATATTTTGTAGTATTTATGAATACACGCTGCTGTTTTTACAATTGATATATTACTATACGAAATACCAAGGTACAGTCAGTTTAACTATTAGTATCCTTGCATATTTATATTACGTATACATACATCAGATCAACCCGAGCAACACCGGCTTCCGACACGTCGGAAACGAGGAACCCAAGCAATATCTTACAAATCGTTTTACCATTTTTTGCGGGGGCAAACGTGCACACAGACGCCCTTCTCACTCAAAATCCAATCTGTAATGATGACACAAATAGATATAAAAGACAAATCTTGTGCACCCCGATATCTTTTTGTGTACGGACAAGTATCATGACACGCACCTGAGAGGGGAAATAGTGCGAATGCTGACTCCCTTCCCGGTGTTGCTCGAAGGATAAACCTGTTTCATTGTGGCAGTATCACCAATAACGTCAAATTACTATGAAAATACGACGTTTAATGAGTAGCATTTCCCGAATTGTCGTAAAGCTTAATGCGTGTACATTTTATAACGACTGCAAAATATTCCCCGAACTCAGAATGTTTTCACTTTTCCGAAATCTTATTTTACTATGTAAATAATAATAATAATAAAAATTCAGCCTATACACGTTCTACTGCTGGGCACAGGACTCCTTTCATGCGAGAGAGGGCTTGGGCTATAGTCCCCACGCTGGCCCAATAAGGGTTGGGGACTTCACATGCACCTTTGAATTTCTTCGCGGATGTATGCAGGTTTCCTCGCGATGTTTTCCTTCACCGAAAAGGTAGTGGTGAATATCAAATGATATTCCGTACATAAGTTCCGAAAAACTCATTGGTACGAGCCAGGATTGGAACCCGTGAACTCGGGATTGAAAGTCAAATTTTACTATGTTGCTCTTATTTGTTAATAATTGTCTTTACCAAAAGTTCAAAGGAATACTGGTCCTCAACCACAGCTCTGGGTGATTTTGTGAACTACCCTGCACAGAAATCTGATTCGGCATTAATAAACTTGTTTATAATGCCGTTAAATAGCATTAAAACACGCTTAATGCCGGTATAAAGTTAAATGTTACTCAGCAGAGATTTTGCCGTGTATTATTTGTTTTTACGTTTTATCCATACATGCTGCGGTTTATGTTTACGTAATACTTTATTATTGTTACCTATATTAGGATATGAATTATGGCCAAGCATTGGAATAACTCGTTGCACTCTTTGTACAGTAACAACTTGGCAAGCGACAGAGTATGAAAGCGCCACTATACTGTATTATATAACCTTTAGTTTTTTAGGGGTTTGTTTAGTATGTACAACAAATTTTATTACACGATATAAAGATTACAAAAATCTTAACCTAATAAAATAAAAAACTAACTTTTCAAATAATTCGCTCCGCGCCCCTCCAGATGAAAAGGAGCTTGTTTAGCAAAACAATATTTTTACAAATATATGAAGATTATGAAGGCTTTCTGATAATTTTGTCATTTTATATGATGGCCTGCGCTTTGACTAATTATCTGCCAATTTAAATATTATACCTTTAAACGAGCAATTCTTGTATATATATTTCTGTGATCTCGGAAACGGCTCTAACGATTTCGCTGAAATTTGGTATATGGGGGTTTTTGGGGTTATACAGTCGATCTAGATTAGTCTTATGTTTGGGAAAACGCGTGTTTTCGAGTTTTCATGCCGTTTTCTTTCGACGCAGAATATGGTCTCTAATTCACACAATTCTCTAAGCACATTGATTTAACAATCTTATACCTTGTAGTAAAAACACCTTCAAATATAAAAATACCTCATATTTTCTTGGTTTTTAAATTCTTTTATATTCCTCAAAAACTTTAGTAGTAAACTTGCTTAAAATGACTCGTAAAAAATATCTGCAGGAAATTTCTCAGTGTTTCTCTCGAGATTAAATTTTTTCACATAAAGAACTTTAATTTAGTTACTGGCGTGAAAAATAATATTTCTTTATAACCTAGTTTATAACTTGGACAGAATAAAAAACCGGCTGCACACTCTAGGGTGCCACCGGTTTATGGTTTTTCTTAACAGTTCCACTCCACCAAATGTCTTTAAAAAAAGCCACAAGCTCAACGTGCAAGAGCTCAACGACGGTGCGAGGTGTTAGGGGCAGCAACGCGCATGTAACACCTTTAGAGTTGCTGGCATCCATAGACTACGGTGACCGCTTACCATCAGTCGTATGCTTGTTTGCCACCGACGTAGTATCATAAAAAAAGCGGCCAAGTGCGAGTCGGACTCGCATTTACGAAATATTAAAAAACTACTTACTAGATCTCGACAATGTGACATAGCTTTGTCGCGGTAAAGATTTGACATTTAGAATTCTATTATAGTCAATAATAACTTTTATTGAAGAATCACAACTTTTTTTTTAATAGCGGGAAATGCTGCGGGCAAATGATGCATTTATGGAGAAAGGACAACTCTTAGAGATGAGTCAGATGAGTGTCAGTCATGTGGATCGTTTTTAGCGACCGACGCAAAAAAGGGTGTGTTATATGTTTGACGCCAATGTTTGTCTGTGGCATCGTAGCTGTCCAACGGATGGACCGATATCGATGTGTTTTTTTTTACGTGAAAGCGTGTCTTAGCTATGTTTGATTGAAATCGATCCAGCCGTTTGAAGAGTATCAGCTCTTTTCCAAAATGATGTACGGCATTATTGGTATAAAATGGTTTTTTTTTGGGAACATAGCGTAGGGTTTCTTAAATTTTTCCTTTAATAGTTATTCGAAGTCAAAAATATACTGGTTTGTCTATATTAATTCCATCGCTGATGGATAGATACCTGACACTTCTTCCTTACTGCAAACCAGCCCACTTTCATTAGCAACGTAATGCCCATGCCCATAATATATTCATGTTTATTAGCCGTACTGACATAATCCTTCGTATAGGAACCCGTCAGTAATGTGGACCGCTTTCACCCCACACCCAGCTCATATGTGGTACTAGATCAGATAACATTACGTCTATAGTGTCATGTGCCTAAAACCAGTTCAGCGGTGGTCTAATCTTATATCCGTTCCTTATTAGATAATAATAATGAGTGTTTATTCTTCAATTTCGGCCTTACAATGTGCCTACGTGTGTCCCTACTCTGACCTGTGACGATGGCACTAATTAAATTACTTTAAACAAATGTACACCTTATAATTAGGATTTTATCACGGAAATTGACAGTGAGAGCTTCCGCGTCAAGTCCGCATCTGTCATGTAACAGGATTTTGACTCTTGGAGACCCTATACATCTCTCAGGATAATTTTGATAAACTGTATAATCTTTTCGTTCTGACACTTCTTTATTTCTTATTTTCAAATACAATTATACTTTTATTTTATTCGACATAAAGAGACTTTATACGTCACTACCTAATACATACATTACATAATTGTTCTTTTTTTTTATTGTATGTAAATTCCACGTTGACGTGTAAAAAAGCCCTTGTGGCCTATTTGCTGAATAAATGTTGAAGTTTGAAGTTAATGCAGCTGCAGTTTTCATCCGAAAGTCACCTTTAGTCGACGGATTACTAATAAAGATAGTACCTATAAAGACTCACTTCAGCTCAAGGTAACTCGGCATATGTCAAAACGAAAGCGTGGAAGTGACACAATATAACTAGGTATATACGTCAAATAGGACGTTTATAGTGGCCCTTCCACATTTCGCCACTGCAAAATTAACGCAGAATTAGCTGTTTAACCAAAGGTGTGTCGTTGTTTTGAAAACAAAATGGATACCTTGAAATAATTATATTTGTGTAAATAATGATTTCATCTATAAAATAATAATGGGTGCTCCTATTAAATAGATATAATGTGTCGACATGTAAAATCTAGTTTATCAATAAAGTTTGATTCTGATTCTGTACCCCTAGTGTAAATATTTTCGACAGCGAAACGTGACGTACGCGTTTGCGTTAAGTGTCATTTTGTATGAGATTTTTGACTTTCCAAAACGTCCCGCTTGGCGCGCTGTTCAAAAACCCATACAAAATGAGACTTAACGCAAACGCGTACGTCACGTTTCGCTATCGACTAAAATTACACTAGGGGTACAGATTCTGTTACGTTTTTCTAAATTACACACAATACAAGTAATACAACAGGTTGCGTTCCGATTCCAAGTAAAAATGTATATATTTACCAGTTTTGTTATTTCATCCCCAAAGCAAAACATCGCTTTGCCCCACACAAAAACAAGATATGCAATTCCAAAACGTTAGCTGATAACGTGTTTACCTTAACGTCGCCCGACAACATCAAAACAATCCTGGAATGGCAAATCAGAAAAGCGCCGATAAAAGTCCAGTTTCACATTGACCCCTGATTATGGAGATTTATTATGACCAAGAAGGTCATGTTACACTGGCATTATGTGCGAAGGATGTTAATACATAGGAAAATATATAACAATCGTGCAAAGTAGTCGATTTGTCTTCCGTGTAGATGCGGACGAGCTGAGCGAGTAAATCGGACTTTCTTAAGGAGGGTTATTTTGTTTTGACAACATTTTTTTGAACACTGTTGATATAATTATGCTTCTAGACCAATGTAAAAGGTTACTTTGTTTAAACAAAAATGCTTATTTTTTTACGGTTATTACTGGACCCATTAAGAGACAATATAATTGTGACTACCTAACGTGCATTTACTCACAAAAAATAAATTATTATAAGTTTCATCAAATTAAAAAAAAAAGTGTGGCTTTTTTACCATTGTTGTTGTTGTTGTTGTTATTGTCCTAAAGTACCCCAGAGGTACAAAGGGCCCTCACAAGCTCGCGTCACGCCTTCCTATCTTTTACCATTACTACTAAATTACTTTAATTTAACAAAATGTGGAAGCGCCACTACAAACGTCATATATGTTCTTTTTTTTAACTTACACAGATCAACCTAGCCCAACTAGCCCGAGGCTAGAAGGCCGTTATAGACATTAATTTGACATTAATATTGGAGTTCCACACTCTTTCGCTTGCCAACTTGGTGTATATTTAGCTCAGACGGACTCTGGACACCGAAATCCAACTGGCCCAATGGTATTACTTTTCTCCTTTCCGTCAGCTAGTTCACCTGTCACTACGTCATTAGACTAATTAGGCAACGCGAATGTAACATGGACGTAATGCGACGTTTACGTCGACCGGTCGGCCGACAAGTCGCCCGATGTGTTACCTGGCGCGGATGTGATCAAACATTCAACCGGATCGGTCTAGTTCCCATAACCGGTGGCATGGGTGACTGCTGGGTGAGACCAGAATATATGTGACCTTCTAAATGTAACCAGATTATAGAAAAAATACTTAAGAGTTACACAATTGCTCTCTTTTTAAGTTCCAAGCATCTTTGAGCGTAACGTTAGTCAGCGCTATGGAAAATGGCGTCGCTGCGCAGTTGCGCCAACATTGCGACGAACAGTAGCCATAGAGGGCATAGTGTTCGCTAGAGACGCAAACGCTTGGGAACGCTATTGCGGGCTGACCCGACGACGTTCTGAAATAATGTGAGTCTTGCCATGAACATTTACGTAATATATATATAGATATATATTCTGTTTCTTTTTGCTGCTAAAAATTGTTATACAAAGAAAATAGAGCTAGTAGACATTTTGTATGCAAAACTTCTACTCTAACGGCTCTTAAATAAAACCCCATATGTATGTAATTGTGTATAGTAAAAATATATATATATATACCTAACAAGTTACTGGACAGGAATAATATCTGAAAATCTGAACTCACTACTGTGGTCTTTAGTCCTCATATTAGAACTCGACTCAGTTTTGAGGCTCGAGTTTTCTGTAAGCTTGAGTCCTTTTTGGAGAAGACTTTTTTTTCACAACAATACACAAGGCGCTGGTAACCACGGCTACCAAAAGTAAGTGGTTGCAGAGTGATTTTGTTATGTCTGACCTGACCATACTCTGAGGAGCGAATTGAATATGTAGGTCATATTTGAACAACATTTATTATGCGGCCATGCCGAAAACGCAAAAAAAATCAACAAACTGTCTCATACATTTTGGTGAATTACATGTCAATGTTTTCTATAGAACAGCCGTCTCTTTTACACAATTTCGGAATTAGCTCCATTATAAAAGTTGTTCAGTATGTACACGTATATATTCATACCTCAGAGTATGGTCAGACATAACATAATCATTCTGTATAGGACTTGAGTCATTTTAAACAGACGGTTCAGGATTCAAAACTATGAGTAAGCTCATTCTCGGTGAACGTTCGGAATAACAGCGTGTGACTCGCGAGAGTTATATTGAGCTACAATGATGGATAGACTTGCTTATCTGTATATACATGTAGTTTGATTTCCTGCTAAATTATATGTTATCATATAAGAATATCAGTGTCTGATATATAATTCGCATTTGCGCACTTAAATTAAGTACATAAAATAGGTAATTTCAGGTATTATAGTAAGTTATACATTAAGTAACAGACAGTGCACAGCTTAAATTGTTAAAGATAGGCCTTTAACATTTGGTATAAACTATACAAAGTAATATGTATATTTAGCTCCACATTTTTAAAATTCATAGCCGATGGGGTGAAAATGGGGTAAAAAGTAGTTATTAACTGAATTTTTGTATACATATTTATATAAATAAATAAATATTATAGGACATTATTACACAAATTGACTAAGTCCCACAGTAAGCTCAATAAGGCTTGTTTTGAGGGTACTTAGACAACGATATATATAATATGTAAATATTTATAAATACATAGAAAACACCCATGACTCAGGAACAAATATCCATGCTTATCACACGAATAAATGCCCTTACCAGGATTTGAACCCGGGACCATCAGCTTCGTAGGCAGGGTCACTACCCACTAGGCCAAACCGGTCCTCATATATGGAAAACTGAACATCCAAAATATCTTTTATTATTTTAGAGAACTATAAGTACCTAACTATTTTTAAAGTAAGTAATTACCTGTTTTAGCCGTTTTATTAACCCACCATTTATAACAGTTGTATGTAACTTTCAATTATTTACAATAAAAGGCATTTTATTAAGCAATTTATAGCAATTTCTGGCCATGCCTCACTCATGGCTATCTACCTCACTAACGCAATAAAAAAAAACTATTATTTTTTCATCTTATTTAGCAGTATTATAAGAAGTGGGTGTAGAGAAAAGAACCGCCCCCCCCCCCGGCATTAAAATTTGTATACACGAGGGAGGTACCTTTTCTCTGCAGCTTACTGTACATATGTAATAAAATGGTTATTTCATTTGTACTTTCTTCTTTTTTCACTTCTATTCATAGCTTTTTTATTACTTCACACACATTTTCCTTTTATATGTGCCTAAAAATATAGGGTCGTTAAACCATCCTGATGACGACGCACAATATCCATATAATTTCAATTCTTATTTAAATACAATGATAATATTATAACACGTTTACTAAATTGCTATTTAATCATCGTAGGCGTTATCTAATAATATCAAGTTACACGTGGTAGAAGCTCTTTTGAATCCTTTTTATATGTATAGACATCTATAATTGTAATATGTCTTTCTTAACTCTCATATAAACGTGCTGTTTTAACCATTAACTTGCCAATAGTCAAATCGCCTCCTATGAAGTTGACTTTAAAAACCTATCATGTAGATTATACTCCACACGGTGTAAAAATTAAATTACGTTTACTTTTAATAATTACTCATACATTTGTATGTTACATGTTGTTAGATGTGTCCCGCCGAGTTTCTTGCCGGTCCCATATTAGGATACCTTCCTACAAATTAGGAGGGATTTAAATCTCGGGTCAGAGGTGTAGGGTTAGAGCCGGCGTAGCTCTATTTGACATTCATAAGCTCATTATGATATGCCTACTTGAAAAATAAACTTTCTTTATCTGTATGAGTTCAGTTGTACAGGTACACAATAATATTATCCGTGAAATAAACAGTCAAATGTTGGATGTAACTTAGCAAACATGTAATTAGAGCGTGTTTAATTTCCCCAGTGTCGCGAACTTGGAGTTAGGTACTAGTTATAGCGAAAAGCCGAGCAGGAAATATTGCAGCGGGATATTAATATTAAACGTGGCTCTTTACAAATAAACGGGCTAAACTGCGCTCATATTCCCGAAGCTTCTCCAGCGCTGAAACTTCGTGGTAAGCCTATAAAGCAGGATTTCAAAATCTGTTAATGTTTTGATATTGATATGATAATGAACGCCCGAACTGATTGATTCTTGTAAAATTACAAGTCGTGTCATTATGTCGTGCATAATAGTAGTTTATCTAACTGAAAAGTATTAAAATACCAGGGTGGGTTTATGAACTGAACCGAAAGCGAGTTTCATAAAAACATCACATGAGCGTTTCACCAAACAAATTACCTTATACAAGTGTTTACACACATTTTGTAAGGTCTCTTTGATTTGTCCAGGAACCGAATATTACATGAGAGACATTCGAAATGTGAATGTCATGATTCAACCCATATTGACATTATTATTATGCAATAATAACACTTTATGCTGGCCGTAATTTGCGGTTTTTGAGATTTTATTATATGTTTGTAGTTAAAAAAATGAATACTACAAATAAGTTTCGTTTATGATAAACGGTGGAAAAATCCTGCCATTATCGCACGATAATTTTCCATCAAACGCTCAAAGATATTTTGGGTTTAAAGACAAATGCTTAGTAAGCGTGTAGAATTACCCCCCGTTATTAAAATATCTAGCCAGTAGACTGCCCTTTAATATCGGATGCAAGAACGGCTAGTTTTTACTAATTCAAATCTAATTTTATGGATGTTTACAAGCTTTTTATTATGCTTGCAATGTTTGTAGCAATATCCGATTCAAGGTAGTCGAATATGTGACCAATATCAATGAAAGTCTAGCTAGAGGAATTGTTTCAGTTTTTTTTTCAATGCTATGTTTCGTGAGATTATATTTGGAGGTAACTGTACAACTTTAACAACATACACCGTCACCGTCCTTAGACATATGTGCTTAAAAATATCTGACTTTTGCTTTAAGTATTAAACAAGCATATTGATAATTAAAAAGTCAAAAGCATTAATTGCATATGATCGCAATATATACCATATATATCTTGTGGCTACACCCAATATTGTCGGCGAAACAAAAGCTCACCATCTCCGCTGGCTTGGCCACGTTTTGAGAATGGAGGAGGATCGCGGCGCTAAAAGGGCATACCTGGGACGCCCGGTAGCGGAGGCCTATCGGTCGTCCCAGGTACCGCTGGGGCGATGCTGTTGAAGCGGACCTGCGCGATCTCCAAGCCGGTAACTGGCGGGAGATGGCACATGATCCAGACAACTGGCGTGTACTCGTGTCGGAGGCCAAGACTAATTTTGGGTCGCTGCGCCATTACGTAGTAGTACCTAGTAGTAGATAATATTGTGTTCATTAATTCAATGTAGATATCTTGATATTGTTTACGCTTAAGATAGAATAACCCAAGGCGGTGGTAAGGTAGCCTACCGTACGAATTACTTATTTGGTGTTGGTAGCTATAGCTACCAGCCGTGACCCTTATCATAATAACAATAGTTACTTTGATAAGTAACGCTGCATCAGCAACGCTACAGCAGCAATCAGAATATAACCTTTAAATATCTAGAGCATTATAGAGTTAGTAGCATTAGGACGTGACGTAAAGAGCTGCGATAATAGCCCGCTTTTCCCTCTTGGCCGTAAAAACCGAAGCTGCGGACAGAAATGTCGGTTGGCACTAGCTAGTTTTTCTTGAAGCGGCATTCGGACTTCAACCATCTTATCTTCTTTGATATTGATTTGATATTACTGCTACAAAGCTCCAAAGTGGTTACGACTTTTAATTCGTACTCCTCTTTCACACCATGAAATCACAGTATAAGGAAGGTGTCTTTGTAGACCCAGTATAAATTTTTTTTATAGCCCAATTTCGAACATTTTATAATTCTCGTTCGATTCAAAATCTCGTATCACATCCGTCCGTCCGTGGGACTTAGTCAATTTGTGTTAGAATATCCCTATAATATTTATTTATTATAATGATAGCCCAGACTGTGCAAGTGTTATTAAAATGTCATAATTTAATATTAGTTTGTTTTGTTTGTCATATTCATTTAATAAAATAGATATTTACTTGTCTTTCCATACATTCATAACGATGTTCATGATTCATAATATCACTCAAAAACCATACGTCATTTAAAAACCCGACTGCTGAGTCAAAAAAATATTTTTTTTTTATAAAAAAATGTCTTTCGCTTTCGCTTTTTAGCGATAAGACCGCCTGTTGTCTACCTCTTCTTTATGTGTTGTATTATTTGTAGGTACTGTTTCTGTATTGAGGTGTGCAATAAAGTATATTTGTATTGTATTGTATTGTCTTTAGTAACAAAAATAAGAATATAACTAACTGATATTTTTTGTTCGCCGGCGACGGTCCGCCCGGGCGCGGCGCAACCCTAAGTACAAATGCTTAAACATGTTGAAATCTGTCGCGTCGTCACTTCTTTTACACGTTATAAATAAGTGCACACAGTACCCCTAGTGTAAATTTAGTCGATAGCGAAACGTGACGTACGCGTTTGCGTTAAGTCTCATTTTGTATGGGTTTTTGAACAGCGCGCCAAGCGGGACGTTTTGGAAAGTCAAAAATCTCATACAAAATGACACTTAACGCAAACGCGTACGTCACGTTTCGCTGTCGAAAATATTTACACTAGGGGTACTGTACCGCTAGTGTAACTTTGATCGACATCATAACGTGACGAACGCGTTTGCGTTAAGTCTCATTTTGTATAGGATTTTGAGGTTCCAAAACGTCCCGCTTGGCGCGCTCTTTCGAAATCCAATACAAAATGAGACTAAACGCAAACGCGTACGTCACGTTTGGAAATCGAATTTATTTACACTAGGGGTACTGATGATATGTTTATATACGTGATGGTTTCTTTCAATTATGTTTAAGGGTAAGCGTCATTCTAGATCTTTGAATTGGCCGAGTTCGAATGGCGAGGAAGCATAATCTATCTTACAAACATTATTGATTCCTCCTACAGACACCATATATTTGAATAAAGGATTTCTTTTTCACTTTACTACTTTTTTTAGGGTTCCTTAGCCAAATGGCAAAAAACGGAACCCTTATAGATTCGTCATGTCCGTCTGTCTGTCCGATTATGTCACCGCCACTTTTTTCCGAAACTATAAGAGCTATACTGTTCAAACTTGGTAAGTAGATGTATTCTATGAACCGCATTAGGATTTTTACACAAAAACAGAAAAAAAAAACAATAAATTTTGGGGGTTCCTCATACTTTGAACTGGAACTCAAAAAATCTTTTTTCATCAAACCCATACGTGTGGGGTATCTATGGATAGGTCTTTAAAAATGATATTTAGGTTTCTAATATAATTTTTTTCTAAACTGAATAGTTTGCGCGAGAGACACTTCCAAAGTGAAAAAAATTGTGTCCCCCCCCTGTAACTTCTAAAATAACAGAATGAAAAATATAAAAAAAATATATGATATACATTACCATGCAAACTTCCACCGAAAATTGGTTTGAACTAGATCTAGTAAGTAGTTTTTTTAATACGTCATAAATGGTACGGAACCCTTCATGGGCGAGTCCGACTCGCACTTGGCCGCTTTTTTTTTTCAATTGGCCGAGTTCGAATGGCGAGGAAGCATAATCTATCTTACAAACATTATTTATTCCTCCTACAAACTACTACAAACACCATATATTTGAATAAAGGATTTCTTTTTCACTTTACTACTTTTTTAACATATTAATAAAGTTAGCATGACAGCCTAATCTCCGAGCTATAAAATATCACGCGATAAAAGTCACTATACTCGGGCTATCCCTTCGTGTGTACGGGTACGAAATGTTATTTTTCAAGACTTTTTTTTATTTTTAAGTCACTCGAACCCGCCGCCTAAAAGCCGGCAATGACTTGAGCAAGTTTTTATTTTCTTGTTGGTATTGTAACCAATCATAGAGATTGATTGATAGCGTATTTCCCGAGCCCATGACGTGAGGCTAGTGATGTTACACATTGCGGACCATTTAAAACCTGCACACTACGCCTTCTTTTTTTAGGGTTCCGTAGTCAACTAGGAACCCTTATAGTTTCGCCATGTCCGTCTGTCTGTCTGTCTGTCCCAGGCTTTGCTCCGTGGTCGTTAGTGTTAGAATGCTGAAATTTGCCATGGATATATAAATCAATAAAGCTGACAAAGTCGTACAATAAAATCTAAAAATTTCATTTTTTTTAGGGTACCTCCCCTACACGTAAAGTGGGGGAGAAATTTTTTTTCGCTTCAACCCTAGAATGTGGGGTATCGTTGGAAAGGTCTTTCAAAACTAATAGGGGTTTTCAAGAAACATTTTTTGATAAAGTGAATATATTCGGAGATAATCGCTCCGGAAGAAAAAAAAATGTCCCCCCCAGTTTAGCTGTTTTTGAGTTATCGCAAAAAGTTTTCCCTTCATAGTAAAAAGACTTACTTTAATTAGGTACTGATTATGCAAATTTGCCTATTTGTTTAACTCTGGTGAAAGGTACCGTTTCATCCCTTGGTTAACAATTGACTATACTATAAGCTCCAGTTTAGCTTATTGTGACGGAAGAGTAACTACGGAACCCTACACTGAGCGTGGCCCGACATGCTCTTGGCCGGTTTTTATTGAAGATTAAAATGAAGTCTGTTAGGGAAACCTCAGCATAATTATAAAAATCTGCAGACGAAGACTTACGGCCCGATTTGAAGAATGAGATACTATAACGATAAGTTCTGGTTTAGATAAGTTCTCATTTAGATATCGTTTGTATGTCGTATAATTGACAGAAGCAGCTCGATTCGGACAACCAATGTCATTTTGACGTTAGAAATATCGTAGATAGATCTTATTGGGATCACAGCGGAATCGAAATAAACGTTAATTTTGACATGTCGTTTAGTTATCGATCTTTCCAACATCTTAAACGTGTCTTAATCATCCTTTGAATCGGGCCGCTACAACTTTTTCAAAAACACGCGGACGAGTAAATTGAGTATGCACGTTCACAGTATGACGGGACAATGTGGCCCTTATTGTGGACACAGACCACTACCCGCCAGATGGAATGTGTAACACCATTAGCAGTCTCCACGCGTCTGGTCAGTTTTCAAAATGGTACAGAATACTTTTTGTCCCGAAGCTCTTTTGGTCTTTTTTTAAACAAAATTGTTATAGCAATTTGGTTATTAATAAGTACTAAGAGCATTTTAGTACGTAAAATTATGTTTCCGGTACGTACGTACGTGAATTAAACATTAATGAAATAAAAAGAAATTTCCAACATCGTAACGATCCGGAAAATACTTTTTTCGTCTCCGTTCGAAATTGCTCGCAATTCTGAGTAAGAAAACTAAGAAACCATTCATAAATGAGCTGATTTACGATTTAAAATCTCGAGGTCATATACTCATTTATTGAATAAAGTAGAGAAGCCATGGTAACCACTTTCTATTTATCATAAAAGTACCTATATATGTTTGTTACTCAGTCACGCTAAAAGGCTGAACAAACATGGATGAGATTACCACACAGTCTATAAACGACCTTTTATCCATCAGGAATTCATTGATGAATAGTCACAAGAACCTAGCCGCTGCCACACAAACGATGCTACTCTCTATTTTAAAAACAATATGCTGAAATTGACATGAAAAAAGGCTGGTAGGCATCTACTAGTTGCCTTTCCTTGAAATTGTAATACAAAGAAAATAGAGGAAGTAGAAGCTGTACATACAAAACATCTTCTATATATATATAATAATGTTAAGATTATTGTGCGGAAGACCGGGGTTTTAGCGGCGTGTCCATGTTCTTAAATTTCGAGTAGAACTTTTTAAATTATTGCTAAGAGCACTCGAAAAGTAGCGAAAAAACATGGAAAAAACCCAGTTAATCCTGCATCCACAGGAGGTAGTCTGTATTTTGGCCTCACAAGGACCCTTCACTTTATCGCAGCATAAATTAATGCCCGCACCCTGACATTCAATTTTAAGGATACGGATTTGATTCGGGCGCCATCAAATTTTATTTTATGATTGCTGAAGCGGCCATTGGGCCCGAGTTTGCATACGCGTAAAGTCGACGGACATCCATTATGTTCGATGGGGTGCGATGTTTTTGACTCTTTATTGTTTTCCAGAAAATACGATCTGACGTTTAAAACACGAGTGAATAGGCTATATTTAAGCGTTGTGATATGTCTGGATTTTTCTAAGCCGTTCATTGTCCAATGTGATGCAAGTAATAGCGGGATTGGTTCGGTGTTATGTCAAAATCATGGAGACGAGGAACAGCCGGTCGCGTATTTAAGTGGGAAACTTAATGACAGGGAAAAGAAATACTGTATTTCTAAAAGATAATTACTATGTTTGATATTTGTGTAAAGTTCGGATTGAAATCGGTTTAAATTGTTTTATTTCATGGTTAACTACCGCGGTAACTGAAGAGATTATTACAGTGAGATTCATATTGAACTCGGTTGTTTAATTACGAGTATATTGTTGCGTTGTGTACTTTAAAATCCTAGTTTGGATAAATTAATAAAACAAAAACATGCGCATGCGGTATTTCCGGAACGATACGACCTTCAAACCACGGGTGTCTCCTATATTATAAAAAAAAACTTTTCGTGGTTATTTTTTGAATTGTGATTGTGTCTATATACTGTTTTAATTATTGTATAAATAAATAAATTACTTATAAAATGTAGGATGTAGATTGTGATTGTTATTATAATTTTATTTATATTAATATTTCATAGCCTGTACGCAATTTATTAGTCGAAATCTAAACTCATAATGTCGATAGTTGATTGATAAAAGAAAAAATAATCAGACATTCAGACAATATTCGACGTCAGTAACTTTGATAAACATTTAAGCTAAATATTCCTGTAGGAATAAGGGGAAAAATCCGAACAGGAATGTGTGAGGAAAATATTTGGGAGTAATTCGTCATGCCCCGTACATGCATAATAAACGTAAATAAACTAAGATAATCTGTATTTTTCCAAAGTTAGGGAAAATGTGGAAAACTCTGATTTATATATGTATTATAAAGACTGATATAGTGAAATAGCAAAAAGTGGACAAATAGAGATTTCATATTTCGGGCTTCTTTCTTTAGCATTCCTACTAGTCTACGCTCCACATTTATAGTTCATTTTATTCAAAATGTGCAAAACAAAAACTTTTTTTTTTTTTCAAAAATTCGAAACTTATATATTTAGAATATATTATGCTGAAACGATCAACATCAAAATCAGAGTGATTTGTTAAAATTTAGTTAATCGAAACCGTTTTCTCCCGAAATGGAATTTCACATAAAAAGTGCCGTTATTTCGCTAGAATTGAAAAGCTATTCTTCCCTCTTAAGGCAAATCCACCACGGGTGGGGCATTCATTCTTTTGCCGTTTCTTAGCCAAGAAATCCAAACCACGGCGCCTTGCGCAAATCACACTTCTAATTTAATCAAGACAGCAATCAAGACCTAGCTCATTTACTAAGAAATAGGCCCCAGGTGATTTGCCCGAAATGCCGCCTTTGAAATTATTAGCAATTTGTGGTCCGTCCGCGCCTTTTTGGGCATTCATCTTCGACGTAAAGCTAGAGGCCAATTCGAACGGACACTGACATCAGAATGATATTTGAATCATATTATTTCGTTGTAGTGTATTTCGCTCGTACATGTTCGCACATGTATATAATTGGCGCGGGCGAAATACACGATCACTAAATAATATGATTCAAATGTCATTCTGATGTCAGTGTACGTTCGAATTGGCCTGCTAGTTCGTTAAGGAATGAAGAGGTACCTTTTTCTGTTAATGTGTGAGTCACTGTTATAATTAAGTGTTTCTTTGAATGCTATGATTAGGATTTTCACTTTCGTACCTAGTTATTTTGTGAAGCAGACACTATTTCATTTCATACACACTATACATGTGTCTATCGTGGCCCATAGACCCACCACACCAGAGAGGTTTCAAGTTAATTGCCGGACTTTAATAGGGAGCTAAGTAGGTACGCTGTTTTCTTTACTTTTTGTACGTAGTATTGGTCTATAGAACTTTAATATTAAGTATGTGTTGCATAAATTGTTACTTCGTTTCACTTTTGATTGGATTAGTATACAAGCGCTTATTACTGTTATTACTTACACACAATTCAGTCCTTATTCATTTAAATAATGTGCAAAAAGGGTGTAAGTTTTTCCTCTTCGTTTCTGCGCTTAATATGCCCAATAACTTATTGCAATTACAAAATACAAACTGAATTACGTTTGACATTTTTATCAGGCAATAAATCCATATTCGATCATAATGTCAAGCCACTTTCAACTTACTCATGTATAAATTACTCCATTAAAACCTCATTTCTGTGTGAACCTAAAAACCAAATACCGACAGAGATCATATTACCATCTCTTTCACGCCTGCTATGAATGCTATGCAAGTGTGAATGAGAAGTTTTACAATCCCGATCGCCAGTTTAGTTTGCGAATAGTATAAAAATACCACTTTTAACTAGCCGAATGTGAACTTTATCTCTTTACAATAAGGTCTACGAAAAGTAACTCGATGTTACATGGCATGTACTGACAGCGCATGTACATGCGCTCAATCACGTCAATTTTTCAATCAGAGGGCCTACCGCGAACACCGAAGTTCGCAATTGCGAGCATCTTTCTCTGTCACTCTAATCATTACGTCTTCATTGGAGTAAAACTTCGGTGTTCGCGATTCGCCCACAGTTTCCATATTTAAATAGCAACCGTTACATTACTATATCCTAAAAGGACCGATCGAATCCAGCCAGCATTTATTTAAATATCTTACTTGACTGAAATTAAAATGGACTTTGACGCATTGTATTATAGTTTATTTTGAAATGTTAAGTTGTTTACTACTGGATTTATTCCGGAATAGATTACTTTGCTAGTGGCCACACTTGTTATCTAGGCAATAGAGTTCAATATCCAGTACCTAAGTAAGTCACAAATTAGACCCGTCGTCGGGTACTGCCTTTTTAAGGACTACAATTTTATGGTAATTATAAAACACATATAATAAATTCTTGCTCCTTAATCACCCATAATCCCACCACTTTCCCTCAAATCGCCCGAAACCCGCCTTCATACTACAAGGAGTCCTAAAAATAATACTCCATGAGCCCAGATATATATGAGGTCCAAGCTAAGAGACGGTCCATACAAAGATATGTCGTTATATAAGCAGGGCAAGGTCACGACGGACCCAGGAAGTAGTTCTGGGGAGTAATAACCGGGCCTCGATTCTACTCGTGCTGAAATCGTATGCGTTGAATATGTACCCTAAATTATAGATAATATGTTAACGGCATTTTTAAGAGAAAATTTGGAGTATTTTTAATATTCCACCGACGGGTGTGTAATGTTTTTAATAATAATATTTTGCGAAATTTCATTTAGCACAATTTGAATTGCATAATTTTGAAATGCAGAAATGATTTGGTATAAAAATAAATAAAATAATAATAAATCGCATAATTTCGAAATTAATAATAGTTCGGTAGCATAATAATGTATGTTCATAACAGGCAACCAGTATAATGTTCACTTTGTATACTATTTTATATTCAGAACGTTTTTTATTCATAAATAAAACCGGCCAAGTGCGAGTCGGACCCGCGCACGAAGGGTTCCGTACCATTATCTAAAAATCACATTTTTGTAAGGGAGCCCCCCTATAGCGGCAACAGAAATAACTAATCTTTAAAAATTTCAACTGGCTAACTATCACGGTTCATGAGATACAGCCTGGTGACAGACGGACGGACAGCGAAGTCTCAGTAATAGGGTCCCGTTTGACCCTTTGGGTATGGAACCCTAAAATCAACATCATAATGTTTCATCATTTCTCAACATCTCTCAACATCACCATTTCCAAGAGATTTGGTTCTGCCCATATATGGTTGCAGAGATTTAGTGAATGGAAACCGTTGATTGTCGAAATGGAAATTTCATAGAAAAAGTACCGTTATTTCGTTACGATCGCAAAGATTCTTCTCTCTTAATTATCCATTTAAGTTCTGCAATTAACGTAATTAACCACTTGAGTTTCCACATTTTTTCGTTACATTTAAAGTTAACTTCATAAAGTAAAGTAAAAAAAAAAAATATTGCCAAAACTAGAAAAAAACATCCAGATCACTACAATATTCAAAAATAATATTATTCTTATTAAGATAGTGTATGATCCAGAACAATGTTTCCAGGAGGTTAAGAGGTTGTCAATACCTAAAGCGCGTACACTGTCTATTTGTATCGGAGTAAATGAGATAGCACTGTCGCATATTTATTACTGGGCTTGGGCAAGGGGATAATAAGAAAAATATTTAAATAAAAAAAGTGGATTATTAGTGTAATATTTTACTCAACAGCGGTTTAGATATAAATGTTTTGAAATTGTGATTTTAATTGCAGACCCATAAGTCAAAACAATAAAGACATAGAACCGTTTAATTGTGATTTTAAGACCAATCTTTGCAATTATTTTCTATCGAGCCGATTTCGTTCAATCATGTATCGAGTACAACCACGGTCTTTGTATTATAATTAATATGAACATATATTTTTCTTACTTGACTAAAACAATTAGTCTTTCTTAAAAAACTGTTTAAGTAACATCAATTTCAAGGACATTGGGACTCGCTTTGTCTCGAGATTATTAAAATATTGTTGGAGTCTTGCTTTAATGAGCAGGCTAAAATGTCTTCATAGAAGACAGCAGGCAAGAATTTGACAAATTCAGACTTAAGATATACTTAATTAATTTATTTATTTAAACTTTATTGCACACATAAAGAAAAATGTACAAATGGCGGACTTAATGCCAAAAGGCATTCTCTACCAGTCAACCACTGGGTTAAACAGAGACGTTTGTGTATGTTGGTGCAGGACAAACTAATGACAAATAATAAGGAAAAAATTAAACGTGAGTCAAATAATATTAAAAATATATAAATAGTTAAATACTGCTACTTATATAATGTATACAAGATAGACTAATACATATAATTATGTATATATACATGATGGTGAACCTTATTTAAGTTATTCTGACAGAAGATGCTTGCGAAGTAGGCGTTTGAAAACTTTAAGTAAATTTGTTATAGCAATCCAATATAAACAGTACTAGCGCTAGTCGAACAGAGGTCGAGGGTAGTCCGTAATTCCGGCGTTAATCGCCTTATCTCTGCCCGCTTTGTCTGAAGATTGTTTAAATATCGTTGGAGTCTTGCTTCAAAGAGCAGGCTAGAGTGTCTTCATAGAAGGAAGTTCAGGCAAGAATTTGACACATTTATATTTTAGTTTTAAATGAGAAGACTTGTTTAGTTCAGTTTTTTTAAGTTAATGTTGTGTGTTCTTACATCAGGATGATCTGGGTGTCATGGGCTGACAATATTTTATTGAATAACATCTTACTATGTACATGACTTTACAACGAATAAATGATATGATAGGTTATAAATTTAGACACACTTTACAGGGGATTCCAGAAAGCATGGCTTTGCATGTAAGCTTGGAGTTGGAGAATTTCGTACACTGACCTGCCATTTCCTATGTATATACGTGAATAATTATGTTGCTGTCTCGCTCGCACTGTGGCATTGACCGCCGACATCATCGGCAGAACAGCAATATAATTATGTGCGTGCGGGCGTATATACAGGCGGGTCGATGTATGAAATTATCCTTGTTTGGCGTCCTTACTTTAACTAATTATTCTTATATTAATTAGTTTATGGACTTCTTTTTTCATACTGTTGCGTATTTGTAACCTAAAACCTAATTAACGAGTATTATGTTTGCTTCTTGCCGTTCTCATTCCTTTGACCTAGACACAAAGTTACTACTTGACTTATCAGCCCTATATAGCCACTAAATAAATAAATATTATAGGACATTATTACACAAATTGACTAAGTCCCACAGTAAGCTCAATAAGGCTTGTGTTGAGACTTGAGAGTACTTAGACAACGACATATATAATATATAAATATTTATTAATACTTAAATACATAGAAAACACCCATGACTCAGGAAGAAAAATCCATGCTCATCACACGAATACATGCCCTTACCAGGATTTGAACCCGGGACCATCAGCTTCGTAGGCAGGGTCACTGCCCACTAGGCCAAGCCGGTCGTCAAACCCCCACTAAGCCCCACGGTAAGCTCAAGAAGGCTTGTGTTGTGGGTACTCAGACAACGATATACGTATACATGTAATATATCAATTATTATATACAATAAACACAAAAAAAACATACTTAAAAAAAAAACAAAACTTAAACAAAATATATAAATACTTAAATACATAGAAAACAACCATGGGATTCGAACCCAGGACCATCGGCCAGACCGGTCCTCAATGACTGAATGATGCAAAATAAAATAAGGACAATAATATAAATGCAATTATTTCTACAATAATGAATCTCTAGACGAAGCATCATCGCCATTTTGCTCCATAAAACAGACAGCATCATTTAAAATGGCGGCGCAACACGACAATGTAGTTAATCTTGTCCGTCTTTATTTCTTTTAATCCCTTCGCCCATAAACTGGTACATAAACATTTTCTTAAGAAATAATCTTCCTTAATAGCTCCACGATAAGTGGGATACAGTATTTTACCTCTGTATAAACGTCCGAAATTAGCCCTTGTGACCTATGAAGCCATGATACCACCGTGATTACATACCTGATTATACCACATTTTTTTATAGTACGTCGGTGGCAAACAAGCATACGGCCCGCCTGATGGTAAGCAGTCTCCGTAGCCTATGTACGCCTGCAACTCCAGAGGAGTCACATGCGCATTGCCGACCAGCATTCCCCCCCTCGTTGAGCTCTTACTAAGCGGTTGTAGGCTTAGTATTTACAGAGTTGTTGGTGTTTATTATATTAAGTAATATCCTAATACATATAATACGCACGCGAATATAATGTAGCTAAATTTTTATCCTGCGACTGCTGCGATCACTATTAGCTACAGAAATTTAAACCAAAGCCGCTTCTGTAAAAATTCTAAGCCAAAATTGCCTAAACACGTTGGAATCTTTCTCCTTTTGACTATTTGCAAAGCAAAACTTCTCCAGACTGAATCGAATTATTATAATTTCGGGAAACAAACCAACCTTTACCCTAGTGAGTATCTCCAACCGTCAAATATGCTTCAAGAACACAATGGGACTGTGTCAACTGTTACAGCGGAAAATTCATGAATTAATATTATAGAAGATAGTTTCACGAATATTATATTAAGTACATTAAACGCTAATTCAATCTTATATTATGATTATGACATCAAAATTACCTACACCTAAATGATGTTACTCGTCAGTGCGTTTCGCTCACGCCAATACACTCATGCACGGATAAGTACAAGAGAAAGGCACAGGCAATTATCGTCTAGGTATCATTTTGATATCACAATGTAAAGAATTAGCTTCCAGCTCTACAGAGTGAAGATACTGGTTGTTACTTCCCCTACCGTGCTAATAGCGCATTCGACTGTCGGGCTGCGCCGCCCCTAAATTCTGCTGAAACGGCTCCTCCGTTGACCCAAATTGGGCCCTTAATTTATGATTCATAGCTCCTTGTGATGGCACAAGGAGGCATTTTTGCAAGCGTTACCCAAATTTATTGAGATGGGAGAAAACGTGGGAAATGTTTTGCGTTTTATACAAAGGAATGCAAAGCGGGGTATAATGTTGAGTTTGTATTTTTTTGGAAACCAGGGCACGCTTTCTTCATTCTGAATCGAGACAGACCTTCACTTATAGTGATATCCAAAATTACAAAGAGAAAACTGACAGCAGTTTGAAAAAAGAATTTGTAATTTAGATACCTTTTACTTGAAATATTTATGGGAAGGAATATAACTCTGAAAATAAAAGTAACTAAAATAGAGTCGGATCAAGCTATCTGAACAAACTTTCATAGGAAAAATTTGGAAACATCAGCATTAAACGTAAAATTTCTATGAAAATATGATATTGTTATGGTACAACCACACTTTGTCACGTCAACATTTACGCAGAATTAGCTGGGTCTGACTATATAACTCGTAAGAAGTACCTTGGAACCATATCTTAGTAATCTCATCAAATATATGCCCGCAAATGTCTAATTTCTCTTGTTACTTCTGTAGAATTTAAAATAAGTCTTCATAGAATTTTATCTTTACGAGTGTTGTATAAATGTGTTTTTCATTTGACTCCATTTTTTTCAAAACACTTGCATATTTAAAGCTGGAATTCTTCAATATCTCTGTCATGGTACCCCCGTCACCGCCTGTCCAAACCCTGGTCGAGAATCAGGTAAAAAGACAACTGCCAAATTCGTTTGATTGATTAAACTGTAGGTAGGTAGTTTTTCAGTGGGACTGAAATAGTTAAATACCACCCGTAACCTGAATTAGAAAAAGTGTAGGGCATGGATTTTATTAGGTTACACTTATAAATAAGTTATTGTGTAAATCTTGTTCTTTTTATGAATTATTACTTCCATACTTATCGAATTTGGACATGTTGTAAATCGAATCCAATTTCAATTTTGATTAGAAAATAGTATATACTTAAACTTTAAAACTGATGCTTATTTAATATCGTAGTGTATTGATGGCAGCGTATAAGCTAAAGTACCTAATTCGTAAAGGCAGTTCCAACAAAGATGAAGGCTGTTAATTCTTAACAACTATTGCCAGTAAAATTAGGTACAAAAACGCTGCAAGCTTACCAAATACTTTTGATACAACATGTAAAGGTAACTGAAACTGTTTGTCCACAGCAAATCTACGCCCAGCCAGAGTCCCAAGTGGCCAAGATATCTGATGTGCTGACGGGCCAGGGTCCTCCATTCCCTGCCGCTATCGCCAGTCATCTCTTCTCACCAATTCCTGTCTACCAGCCTCGTGTAAGTCAACACATTTAACCATTTCTAAACCTTAATGCAATGGCATAGAGTTCACTATTGTGTGGTGATATTATCCAGTGGCAAAGATATCCGACATGCTGACGGGACAGGGTTCTACATTCCTCTGCTGCCATTCGCAGTCATCTCTTCTCACCTATACCCATACTCAGTTCATAATTTCTGAATCTTAATGCAATGGCATATATTTCAATAATGTGTGGTGCTGCCAGCGAGCCACTTAGCCAAAATATCTACTGATGACATCTCTTCTCTCCTGTACGTCATGTACTGGTCTATCATCCTCGTAACTTAGACGATCCCATTCATGAAATACCTCTAAGACCATCAACTCCTAAACGATATATAGTAGAACTCCCATAATTACGATGACAAAGCGTTCCCAGTAGTCGTAAAATAAACTAATTATTCATACTTAGCATGTTACAATCCAATCTCAACTTAATTGCCGAAGTTATAATTTAGACACATTGCGATTCTATTCGACTATTAAGGCGATATTCAGATGGCAACTGAGACAGAAATGCTTTCGTATCTGTCTGGCTGTTCTCATCTACAAGTCGCATTTCTCAACCTCTCTTTTTTTTTGAGAAAGTTTGATAATATTTTTGTCGATTCAGTTCTCGGTTTTTTTTAATGGCAGATTAATAGCGCAAGGTATATTTACGGCTAGTTTTGGCGCAGGCGATTTCACTGTTAATTTCCTTGATAAATTGCGTGGTTGTCGTTGTTGGATCATTGCTGTCGCGTAATCGTTTAACGATCGTTCAATCCGATGTTTTATAACTTCGTAACTGCTACAGCAATGATGCAACAACGACAACCACGCAATTTATCAAAGCATTAACAGTGAAATCGTCTGCGCCAACACTAGCCGTAATGCTGCGACAATGGTGCTGCAGTTGCCATAAATGCAATCTGTAAGGATGTATAATTGTATATATACCAAGTGTAAGTTTGCCATATATTTACTATGGAGTACTTGATCTTAGAAAAACGGACAGACTATATATGACATGTTGTTTATGTTTTGTGAGCTCAACCTAAGTCCGATTTCCACACCAAAGACAAAAAAGGGTATATTAATGAAAGCAACATTGATGTTCAAACTATCTAGAGCGCATGTAAACTTAATGTTTATGGTGGTCCTTATCCTGAAATGAGTGGTCATAAACTAAATGGAATTTTCACAGCCACTTCGTCTGAATAGGTTTTCTGTGCAAACTTGCCCGTTAAGTGTCTTCATCGTTTATTCTTAGAGCTTTTTTTATTGATTTAGCTATGCAAATAGAACTGCTGTGTCAAAAACTGCAAATATTTTGGGAATTGGCCGGTATCTTTTTACCGTCGCTTAAGACGGATCTCAAATAATAAATAATTTTGTATTTTTTTTAAGTTTATATAAAATTGAGATTTTTTTAAAAGGTTTATCAATGTTTGCAATGTTAGCTCCATTGATTATGCAATAAATTAGTAGCAAAGAATCAATAAATGTATATAGTCAGATTTTTTACATATTTTTAAATTTTTGTACGATTTTTTTTTTTTTGAAATGTCATATTGAATCAGGTCATTTGACTACAGTTTAGTTCGTATTTGTACATAAAGTATCATGTTGGATTAACATCAAATTGAAATAAGTAAGTAAGTAAATATTCTTTATTGCACCACAAAGAAAACAAATTTAAAAACAGATTTACAATGTAAAAAAAGGTAGCAACAGGCGGTCTTATCGCTGTAAACGATCTCTTCCAGACAACCTTAGGGTGAAATAATATTATATTTATTTCTTTACAGCTATCATCACCCACAACATACGAGATTTCCGCCCCAATCCCATCCCAACTGGCGTACTCCGAGCACAAGATTACCTACCAGCCCCAACAGAATGCTATCCAGTTGCAGGAGTACAACCCAAAGCTGCTCAACCCCAAGCAGGCCATCGCTCGGCTGACAGTCAACTACCAGCCGTATCAGCAGTTGCCGCAGCCGCTTGTGTATCAGCCTCAGCCTATTCAGCAGTTCCCTGTCTATCAGCAAGCCTTTAATCAACCGATTCAATATCAGGTAATTACTAAATCAATCACCTACCAGCTCCAACAGAACGCCATCCTGTAGGAGTATCTGAAGCTGGCCAACCCCAAGCGATCGCTCGGCTGACGGTTAGCTACCAACTGTATCCTCAACAGTTGACGCCGCACCGAATGTGTATCATCGTCAGCCTATTCAGCAGTTCCCTGTCTATCAGCAAGCCTTTAATCAGCCGATTAAATACCAGGTTATCGCTTAATCTTATTTTTTTACTACTACTGCTATTTATTTTGGCATATTATTTTTTTGGCATAGTAGTTCTTGTTGCAATTTAAGGTTTAGATGATTTTAAACAAAGTGTTATTAACTAAAAACAACGTGCCTTGACTATTGAAGTAGGTAGATTTTGTTGTACCTCTATAATCAATAACTCTTGGATATTATCCATATATAAACGTTTGAACACCCTACTACTACTTTAATATTACATATATTCAAAATTTAATTACAAATTATTAATTACTTCAGGGCCCAGCTCCTCAATACCAGAACCAAGGATACCAGCCGCCTCTCATCCAACTGGTGCAAGCCCAGCCTGGAATTAATTACGCCGATGAAGGTATAAGTGAAGAACAACATCAAAGACCAGCCCAGAGAGAGCTGAAGACCGGACAACCTGAAGCTGTGAAGGCAGCGGAGGAGAGGGCTAAATCACAACCACTACAACAGCAGGTATGTATTAATTTAATTCTCCTCGGAGGAGATAAGATGTTTGCGGTTTTAGCCGACGAATATATAGAATCGGCAAGACCAGTACGAAAATCAAAAACAAGAAACTTTCTATTAATAAGTACGGTCAAAGCCAATGTAAAATTGTGGCCACCATATGGTCTATAATTTATTATATTTCAAATATCTTGTAATTTTTTCCAGAATTACAACGTACCGCCTCAAGGAGCCTACAGCTACGCCAGTTTCTCTGTAGGAGCCCCTACAGCAAGCTACGTTCAGCCTCAACAACTTCAATATCAACCGCAACAACAACACGAACAGCAGCTACAACAGCAACAATATCAGCAGCAGCAGCTGTCTCAGCAACAGAAGCAATCTCAGCAACAGGAGCAACCTCAACAACAGATTCAAAATCAACCTCAACCTCAACAACAGATTCAATATCAACCTCAACCTCAACAATATCAGCAGCAGCAACAATCTCAACAGCAGCAGCAATACCAACCTCAACCTCTACTCCACGTAATACAGTACCAACCTCAACCCCAATACCAACTCCAACAACTTCCCGCTCGGCAAATCAAATCTGAATCTCAAAACCTCATCCCTATCCCAACCAAACAGCGTCAGATCTTCATCCGCCAAGGACCTGTAGTGGTCCCATATCAGGCTCAGGTCTACCAGGCACCAACTCCAGCCTACCAGGCCGCCGCTCCCCATTTCCCTCCAGTCCAGTATTTTGGTAAATTTGCCCATTCCATTTTCGGGCAGTGAAGTGTAGGAAAATTTTCTTAATGTGAAGTATATGTGTACGTTAGGTAAGTTCTTTTAAGTATTGGTAAGAAAATTGGGGTGCTGAAAGTATTTTTTCTCTGTGATGCCATATTCTTATACAAAGTGTACTTTAATAAATAAATGTATTATGTTTTAAAAGCCTTATTTTATTGATTTTTCCTAATGGGTTAAAGATAAAGATAAAGATAGTTTATTATTCAAGTAGGCATATTACAATGCGCTTATGAACGTCAAATAAAGCTACACCGGCTCTAACCCTACACCTCTGACCCGAGAATGTTAATTCATACCCCCCCTGTTCATGATGTATCAAGAACTTTTTGCTTACAATAGCGAATTTTAACATTTATTTGTCATAGGCCGTTCAACTTTTCGAGCATAGGAAAAAATGGTATAACGAATTTGTTTATTTGTAGATTTGGGTCTTCTTTTAATTTGTTGTCGATTTCTTTAGATATTTATTAAATTTGGTGGAAAGATGAGTTCCCTTTTACGATATATACCTATAACCGCAAAAACCATACGACACTCGGCGGAGATATCATACATTTTTAATAGGACAAATAAATAATATAAATAAAATAAACTGGAGCTTAAAGTATAGTAAATTGTTAACCAAGGGATGAAACGGTACCTTTCACGCGAGTTAAACAAATAGGCAAATTTGCATAATCAGTACCTAATTAAAGTAAGTCTTTTTACTATGAAGGGGAAACTTTTTGCGATAACTCAAAAACAGCTAAACTGATCATATCCGCTATAGTTTTCATTTAATGTCTTTCTTAAGCTCTACTTCCACGATTTTTTTCATATTTTTTGGACCTATGGTTCAAAAGTTAGAGGGGGGGGACACATTTTTTTTTCTTTCGGAGCGATTATCTCCGAATATATTCACTATATCAAAAAATGTTTGTTGAAGACCCCTATTAGTTTTGAAAGACCTTTCTAAAGATACCCCACACTGTAGGGTTGAAGCAAAAAAAAAATTTACCCCCACTTTACGTGTACGGAAGGTACCCTCAAAAAATTAAATTTTTAGATTTTATTGTACGACTTTATCGGCTTTATTGATTTATATATCCATGCCAATTTTCAGCTTTCTAGCACTAACGACCACGGAGCAAAGCCTCGGACAGACAGACAGACAGACGGACATGGCGAAACTATAAGGGTTAGTTGACTACGGAACCCTAAAAATGGGCCCATTTAATAGACAACAAACAATTTTGAAAGTCGAGTACATTGGACAGTCTCCTAAAAGTTGGTATAGTTTACACGCTCTCTCTCTCTTACGCTCACTCCTCAACGTACATTTTTTAGTTTTACTTTCAAAACTAATAGCAAACCTTTACTGACCACACAAGTTCGTGCACCTTAAAAATACGATGCATCCACATTCCCACAAATCCCTCAATGTCCCACACTTGTGCAGGAAAACATAATATTTTCCTTTCAAACCTATTTCCAAGCAAAATCCTGAATTGTGTCCAGGCCAAGCTATTCCATTTAATGTGCAAGTCAAGGTCTTAGGCCATCCAAAGTAGTGTGACCCCCAGATTTGTACAGCAACTATATACCTATAGGTATTTATTAGGAGCAATAGATTTATTCCAAAGATGAATCGCGTGGATGCTGATGGAATCGACATAGAAACAGGACTATGGTAAGGGACGAAGAGCATAGATCGTGTCATTTACGAAGACGCATGTCTTGACTCGTATTGTCATAAAAGGTTAGATGTAACAAGTCTGCGCGTCATCGTGGATGACACGAGTTATATAAATTTACTTCAGGAGCGGAGCTCGTGATTTAGCCGCCACGAATTAAAATGTATACTGCATAATACAGCTTTCGCACGTCGATAAAGATTGATCGATTGAAAAAACTCGGACAAAAATATTCACATCACTACCACGAATGCTTTGCATGTGTGTGCAACAACAGCCGAGGACGTGGTAAATAGAAATGGAAACAATTTGCCGCGTGCGCGCCGCGATAAGGCCCGGACCGAGTATTCTTCTAAACGCGAAGAGAGTTGTGGCGACTTGGCGAGTAGAGAGTAATAAAAAAAAAGGTTTTGATCTATTTTTATATGACCTTAAAGATCGCTCATGCTGATTGGTGCATGTGAGGATTGTGTCCTTAGTATACAGGAGTAATGTTGATTTTTTTCTGTTTTTAGTACAAACTAGCGCGACTCTTTTAGAGTAGGTACAATTGTTGCTCTTCTAGTTTTTCTAGGGATACAAGATATCGAAAAACTATAAAGAAAGCGGGTGCGGCTGCCGAGGCTGCCGAGGCCCTCAAAAGGAGGAAATACAGGGGTCTCGACGCCAATTATAACTTTGCTCCTTTCGGTGTCGAGACTCTCGGTCCGTGGGGCCCGGGAGCTCAGAGCATTTTTAATGATTTGGCCAAACGGCTGGTTGACGTTACAGGGGACAAAAGAGCTGGTAGCTTCCTCGCTCAACGAATAAGCGTTGCGATTCAGCGAGGAAATGCTGCCAGTATCTTTGGCACTATGCCCCAGGGGCCCTCTTTAGATATTGATTTTTAGTTTTTAATTAGTTTAAGTTTGTATTGTACTTTTATTCACATTTTACTGTCACTCAACGCTTTTAATCATAGCTCGAAAAACTTGCCTAAACAAAACTCGTTACAAAATTCAACTTTCATTTTGTATAAGTGGCCATGTCGCTAAGACGCATCGTTTCCGAGATATAATCGAAAAACATGGGAAAAAAAGTGGGTCCTTCAACCAACTTTGACTTTTGATAAGTTGACCTCCTAACTAAGTCTAAACAAAGATACGAAGTCAAAAATTGTGTTCCAAGCTTTTCCCTATAACTTTGCGAGCGTTCGTTGCTTGGGCTGAGTAAGTTATTTGTAAAGGTTTACCTGCTTAAAATGTCATTAATAATCTCAGATCATTATATCTACTTATGTTAATAATCGTATGTCAGTTTCGTTTACTCGTTTTACGTTTATCGCCCCTAGGGTGACTTATACATATGTATCTACTAGAATGACTTCCATTCTAAGAAAGAATCTCTTGTCGATGTAGTTTCCTTTTCAGTATTTTGTTTCTCTATGAAATTTCCTTCCGATCTTTAGTATGACTCTACGTATATCGGCTTGTTTTTTTTCTTTACATAATAGATAATATACAGAGGTATGTTAACGGCACCAATCATGGGACACCTAAGATAAAGTTTGGAGTATTTTTAATATATTCACCGACATCTGTAAAATTTCTACCGCTTTATGCTTTAAAAGTTGAATTTCCAATTCGTCTTTTGTTTTCTATGTATTTAATGAAAGCTACTGCAATTGGTTTCAATATTATTAACCAATTAAAACTATGGTTTTATGCTCCAGTCATGGGATGTATGGTGTCATTAATTTTCAAACGAACAAATATCAATGAAAAATTAAACTTAAGCAACTCCAAGGCTTCTGTTTATGGTAAAATGTTGCCAGCGATTAAAAACTGATGGTAAATATTTGTTTTACAGGATTTGTCTATACCATTCCATTACTGGTGCCTGTTCCATTATAGGGGTGTTTACTATATTACAGTAATAGTACAAATAACTTACTAACTGCTTTGGCTCAGCGATCCAAAAAGAATCTTGGCCTCCGAAACGAGAGAACGCCACCTGTCCCGATCCAGCGCGGTTTCCTGCCATGAATTGGCATTCAGCCGACGCAGGTCCGCCTCCACGACATCACACCAGCGGTACCTGGGGCGCCCGATCGGTCGACGGCCGGTTGGTCGCCCCAAGTACGCTTCCTTGACTACGCCAAGCGTTTACGCTTACGCCTACGCTTACGCTTGTTCCTAGTCAAGGAACTGTACAAATACTAAACTAAATAATAATAATAATAATAATAAGTGTGTGTCAGAGCTATAAGCTCGCAGGGTGGAAGTGAAATTTGCATAAGACGCGAGTGGGCACAGTGGCTGCTTACAGCCACTGGGTAGAAAGCGGCGTACACCTCTCCACACCCTGAGCCGCTCACGCAATGCTGTCCCCTTGTCGCTCCGTGCGAGCGGCCGTTTTCGGGGACCCATATTGTGAGTTGGCAAGTCACCACCTGCCCATTTTGTCGTGTTTTTAAAAACATATGATCAGGGCAGGTGCCATAGTATTCTCCATAGTCCCGGTTACCAGTCCACTTGCAACTCAACCCAATAACCCGGTTTATTTTGGTACCCTTTTTTTTACAATAATCCTACACTAACCGGGGCTTGTCCTTGGGTGCACTGCTATAGTGTGAACAGGGATAATCGTCGGTTGGTGTCACGTTACATTTAGAGTAAATTGTCTTATTACAAGGGGCCTCTACGTGTTGGCTTCGGCCCCACGCACGCCTTTCAAATGTCCGGGATACCATGGTCCCGAGAATTTGTAAAAGACAGACAATAATAATAATAAATAATAATAAATTAATAACTAGCTTAAATCTAAAATAGACCTTGAGGCATTGTACTAAGGATTCTGGTGGCATTTCCACGTTGTATCGATATGCTGATCGCGGCTTATTTATCTGTTTTATGTACCTAACTTTTCTTCCGCTTTCCCTTTTCGTGAAACTTTTCAATCCTTTGTCAGTAATGTACTAGAATTATTAAGCAGTCTCTTGAGTTTTTCCCTCGCAACAACAATCAAAGGACAGCAAAAATGAAAGCGACAAACTACGCTTAAGTGTCAAATACACTCGGAAAATCGCGTCCTTTCTATGGACATCACAGAAGGCAATGATTTAAGTATATTTTTCTAAGATCTTCATTATACAAATTCAAAGAAATAAAGGGTGCCGGCCGTTAACATAACGATGAGGATAAATTACGAAAATTAGGCTTAATAAGGTTTGACGATGACGAATGTTTTTATACTATTGAAGAATTATTTTATCATGACTTAGGGAATAAAATTTTTTATTTTTTTTTATTTGCTGACATTTCGATTTCAATAGTTGATTACTGTTTGTGTGTATTTTTGCGCCTTTTTGGAAATGTTCACATAATAATATTTAATTTTTCTTGTCTTTTTACTTGTTCACTTTTTTATTTTATTTATTTTGCTTAATACCTTTTTACTAGGTGACATTTTTTCTCTTAATTTATAATTTATTTTTTTATTCTACCATGTTATTATTTTTTTTTCTCTCTTAATTTTTAAATGATATTATTTGATTAATTTTTCTTCTTACTTGTTGACATTTTTAGTTTTATTTTTTCCCTTATTTTTAATTTTTTACTGACAATTTTTTAAATTACTATTCATGTTTTATTTTTATTTTTGGGCTATCTATTTGAGTGGGCGATTTATTTGAATTAGTTTTAATATTTATTTTTATGATGTTTATTTTGATATATTTTTTGTATGTATGTGCCTAGGATTTAAGATTTTTCAAACACAATGTAATATTGTTATTGAATAAAAATGATGATGATGATGATGATGATCATGACGACCTGTCTGGTCTAGTGGGTAGTGACCCTGCCTATGAAGCCGATGGTCCAGGGTTCAAATTCCAATCCTGGTAAGGGCATTTATTTGTTCCTGAGTCATGGGTGTTTTCTATGTATTTAAGCTAAATAGCTTACTGTGGGACTTAGTCTAAAAATTCTAAGTACCCACAACACATGCCTTATTGAGCTTACTGTGGGACTTAAACAGTTTGTGTAAGAATGTCCTTATTTAAAAAAAAAAGTTTTTGGCAAAAATTTAATTTTTGGTACAAGCTTTTGTCGCTCACTGTACTTTTCTTACCACGGGCAACTAATACTCATCCAGATAATTATAAAAACACAATTGTTGTTTCATCAAAAAGTTCCTATGGCCACTTCCTGTATCCATCATCAGATCAGCTCGATGTTGCCATAATATTGCTTTATCACCCGACTAACATATGTAGGTATGCCAATTTTCAGCTCAATCGGTACCCCTAGTGTAAATTTATTCGATATTGAAACGTGACGTTCCGTTCCGCTTGGTGCGCTGTTTCTAAATCCATCCATGATACAAAATGGGACTTAACGCAAACGCGTACGTCACGTCACGCTATCGAATAAACTTACACTAGAGGCCAACGTTACAATCGTTAACGCTCCGTAGCGTATCGTAGTCATCTCTCTATCACTCTTCTTTATTAGTGCGACTGAGATAGTTGCGTTTCGTTCCCCACGGAGCGTGAACGATAGGCACGTTGGCTACGCGGGCTGATATCAGAAAGTGGTTGAATAATGGTTTGCAAGATAAAAAAAAAGATTACATACGAACATGTCGAGTTCAATAAAATCTTGTAAAATCAGCTTAATTTATGATGGTTTGCATACTTAACCTTAACTTGGTCAGTAAATATTCCTAAATAATACCAAAGAGAATTTGAAATAGAGGTTTACAAATTTAACACATATCAGTAAAATAATAAGGATCAAAGTCAAATGGTGTCCTAAAAGTTTAAATCATGTGTCGAAAGATGGCAGTAAATTTACCGCGGCTACAAAGTTTTCTTTGACAATCCACCTCTATTTCAAATTATCTTTGATCACTAAAAGAGTTTTTGACCAATTTTTATTTCTGTAGGTACAGTCAGCATCAAAAGTAGTGGATCAAATAACGCTCCATAAGTATCTACCATTATATAACAGCTTAACAAAAATAATGTCTTTAATATAGAACAAATGAGACTGTAAAAGACATACTTTGGTTTGGAACGTGAATTATAGAAATTTATCTATATGTATTTGGAAAAGTTATCTGAGATGTCAGAAACTTTTGGCGAGTTGTTTCATCCGCTACTATTGATGCTGACTGTACTACGAGGCCGTTGCGTCGGTCCGTACACTAAATGTAAATGTTTTTGTAGCTCATTGTCCAAATGTCGCATTATTCCACTTGACCCTACTTTGTATTAAACTCCACACATTTTGTTTAACAACGCCCTACCCTCAAACAAGTTAAAACTTTCAAAGTTTGAAATTGCATTGTGTTTTTAAACTCGTTAACTCTCTGAAGAATTTAAGTCACATATTATAATAATACTCGTAAACCGGGACTCTAAAAACTTGACAACTAGCAACACAATAAGTTTCGAATTGCATTTGCATTTCTGTTTAAAGAGTCCACAGTAAGCTTGGACGAGTTTCACCTTCCCATACAAACCGAGTTTCGTTCTCATTATAAAACTACGTGTTGGATTGTAATGAAACTTTGCATATTTTTATTTTTATTTTTTTATTTTATTTCAAACATATTTCCATAACATTACAGTCGCATTACAGTCGCCAAATTAAAATCAAAACCTTAACAAGTTGTTAAATATAAATAGGATCGGGTTCATGTACACAAAGGCGTCATTCATTTATTACGTAAGACGATTTAGGGAGGAGGGGGGGTCGAACATGTCTTATTTTTCTTACAAGGGGCGGGAGGGGGTTTTCATCGTTTTACGTAAGATCAAAAGATGGGATATTATTCAAATTTCCATGAAATTATGACGTTTAAACTAATACTTCTACACTATGCGACTGTTTATTAAATATGTATAGAGTTAGCTCAGACGGGCTCCAGTACCTTTGTAGGAAGAAATAAACGTTCGATAAATAATTTTTTGAAAAATAAACACTAAAACTTGTACCTATTCATTTTTTACTTTAGATTCTTATGTAATATAGGGAGGAAGGAGGCAGCCTAATCTTATTTTTTCTTACAAAAGGGGGGAGGGGGTCAAAAACTGGCAAAAATCGTCTTACATAATAAATTACGCCAAATAGTCTTAAAAGAAAGTAAGAAATTCATAGCCATTTCTCTGCACATTTATTTACAAAATGTGAACTACGAATATAAAATGTTCTTAAAGACAAGCTTCCAACACTCGAATAAAGAGCTTACTGTTTCCAAAGTGCATCAACATTACCTTGTATTCCTCGCGTATTACGAGTATTGTAAGTGCTCGAAGTACTAAAACGGTACAACTATAGATGTCTAGGATACCATTAATACACCAAAATAAAACCTTACGTAATAGGGTTGTTTCCATCTACAAATCTTAGCGCAGAATTGTATCCCGATAAATTCTTTTGGATTATAAGAACATGTTAAACTACTTTTAGGGTACCTGTAATTACCATATTTTTGTAAATATTGAGTTTAAAATATCTTTTGGTACACGTCACGTGTACTCTCGGATTGACACTGTTGACAGTTAGGCGATAAACAACAAATGACAAATGTCAGTTGACAGTTCGTATCTTCTACGTGTGTATGTAGTTATGTGTCAAACCGTAAACTGTGACGTCACACAATTTTCAAAGAGCGTTTTGGCCGCGAAAGCATCTGTCAAAATATATTTTGTTAATTTAACATATTTAAAGGCCGTTTTTAGTATAAAAGTTGAATTTTAGGGTAACTTTTAGTTAATATAGAACGTAATACAAGCGTTTCAAAAATTGGAAACAACCCTATTGCGATAGGATTGTATTTACTTAAACACAATCTTCAAGTTGTTAAGAGACGACGCAGTATAAGGTAATAGAAACAGAGCTTTTAGCTATAGTATTAGAGTTGTTATTTGTTTGTCTAGTAAAGCAGTGGAACTAATATTTTCTTACATTTATGATGAGGTGAGATTTTATTGCCGTGCTCGCGCTTACATAGCAGCGTATTCTGATTTTAAATATATGATAAAGACATGACATTAGGGTTTGTCCATCTCGCAAAAATGTATTATAAAATAGTTTCATTTGTTCCCAAAGTTATCATGGGTTTTTATTAGGACCCCGGAAAATCCCGGTGCATAATCTGTTCTGTGATAGCTTTAGTGAAATACGAAAACAAATGAGACAAAATTCCTCCCACTTTTAACACTTATGCAATTCTATCTTGTTTCTTTGACGACCAGTTTGGCCTAGTGGGTAGTGACCCGAAGTAAACCCGCCCCCCCCTCGTTGAGCTCTGGCAACCTTACTCACCGGCAGGAACACAATACTATGAGTAGGGTCTAGTGTTATTTGGCTGCTGTTTTCTGTAAAGTGGAGGTACTTCCCCAGTTGGGCTCTGCTCTAGATCTAGAATGACATCCGCTCATGTATGTATCATGTATGTATCACGTTAGTAGCATGTTTCCAAGATCTACATACGCCTGAATCGCTTATTCAGTTGTTATTCAGTTCTTGTGTGTTTTACAAACGACGTTTTCGCTAACTTATTGTAGGCTGTTTCGTATTAATGAGTAAAGTTCGCAGACCATGGATTGAACTAGACACCGCAATACTAGCACTTTGTTATTTTTCCTTTCTGTTTTTCTATTTCTAAGGTTAAGCTCTTAATTCGAGTGGCCCGTATACGTACAATTACATCAAAAATAGTCTTTATTATTTTCTTAAAGCAAAAAATATTGGTATTGTTGACAATATCTTATTATAAAACGTAGAACCAAGAAAATGGGAAAATGAAATAAAGATTTCGGCTACAGCAAGTACTGAATACCGATCAATCAAGCTCCTTTTCAGTTCAGCTCTTAATGAATGGCTGTCAGGACGTCTTTGTAACACTCATAAAAACACACACAGACAATGCTGCGTCATTAAGAGCTCTGGGAACTTTACTCATAATCAAAAATCGAGCAACATTTTGGAATGTCGCTTTAAAAATAGTACTTAACCGTTAGCGTCCCACTCTCCTAATACTAATACTAATTACCTTCAATCAAATTGAAATGGAGCAGAGTTGCTTTTGTTTCATTTCGATCAATTTTAAAACGAAACATAATGAATTTTTTGATCCAATACCATTGATTCAAATTTCACATCCAATTATTCTTGTATGGTTGGCAAACCTCAGTACAAAAAAAATACATTCTTATGCGTGGTAGGGTCGACTCTTTGAGTCGAGATCTAGTTCAATCTATAGTCTGTGGCTGTTTACTTCAGGATAATGAAAATTGAGGAAACCCTTCCGGGACCGGATTAAGTATTTATAAACCTGCACTTCGCTCCATTTCACATTTACGAGCTCTTCTTTTGTTTTAGAATTTTTTAAGGCTGCCTTATTTCAAAGTCGGAAACAAGAAAAACTTTTCACTCTTGTTTATAAATATAAAAAAAAAATTTGATCCGTAGAAAAAGCTACGTACATAACAATACTTAGAATCAAACCAAGATAAGTTGGCAGCGATTTTAATAGCCCAGACGGTGCACGAGTTATTCTAAATGTCAAACGTCTATGAAATTATGACGTTTACTTGACACTTGTGTAGGTAACTTGATAATTACAATAGTGTGGGTATTGATGAATACGAGTAAAGTAGTCTGTGTTCGGTAATGGTCGTTTCGATATCTCCTGACAACTTGCACGGGCTTAGCGTGGTCTGACTCTAGCTCATGTCTAGAATTCTTATATTTTCGTCTTTTACTTTTTACCTTCGTGTGTAGTTCCAATAAGGCAATCATTTATCAAAGTAAAATTTAAAGTTCAAGAAATATAACTTTCACAATAGTTTAGACAGATGTCATTTGGCTGTCACTTGGCTGTCATGGCTGTTTTAGATACGGCAATTGCTGCAATGTTACAGTGTATAAATAGTTTAGTTAATTAAAGCATAGCCGCCTCGTCGTTGAACGGCGTACGCCTGGGTCACAACGGAAGAACAGCGCTAGCTTTGCCAGCTACATGCTGAGTTGTGACCCTTTTATGGCATTTTGCGCTAAATGTTAATTCATTGTGTTGTCAACATGTTTTTGTCATCTGTGTCTGTTTTGTCATAAATAAATGTATTTTCTTTCTTTCTTTCTTTATTTGATTGATCTTGATTATGTAAGCAAAAATCTTAATTCACTAAAGAAATTTGTGTTTCACTTGCACCTATTTTATTATTATTTGCCTCTTTTTCTTGAAACACTTAAATTGCTACAGATTCTTCTCGCTCGTAGTCCAATTTCGGAATATTTTGCTCAAACCTGAACGGTAAATTCAAACTTTGCTTCTTTGAATTATAAACAACTAAATTAATACTTAGTTGAACTAAGTATTAAAAAGTTTAGGGCCTATAAAACACCTCATATTTTCTCGTCTTAACTAAGACTCTAAAGAATCCCATTAATAATAGAGCTGGTACGAAATAGCCAGTTAATTTACTGCCAGGTGAGGGAAATTAAACATCCCATCCCAGCTGTATTTCACCCTGTAAAGATGCTGTTAAGGGTCGGAGAGACCCGTCGTAAACAGGGCTCATTAGGTGCGTTACTAACACGTAACAGAAAGACTCAGTTAGACGAAAGTGCAGGACCCGTGCGAAATCACCTTTCCATACAAACGTAGTCCTCATTTCCTTCTCTGGAAATTAACATTATTGAAAATATTTTGACACAATTTGTTGTATATCAACCACAACCAAGCAACAACAATTGACAACATTTCATATTTTTAAGTGCTACTTTTTATTGTCTACATCGAAAGAACGCACTAATTTAAGTCCTATATTTTGGTCATAAAATCTATTTATATTGTTACTTGAAACAAAAGGGCGTATGTAACAAACGTCATTTGTAAGAATCGTGACGTCACGTATTTGTTTCATACACTGGAAAAAACGTTGAATTAATTTACGTTTGAGCATAGACAACAGTGCGAGTGACATAACCTCAAACGTTAAAAATAAGATCACAAATTAACAAGTGTCACAAACGTCAAAACTCAAGTCAAACGATGGTTTTCATCCCGTTTTCAATGACAATGACAATGTCAACCCAATCGGAAGTAATTTTTTTGCTTGTAGTGGCAGAACTGCAGGAGCTGGGTGACGTCAATTTCCGTTTTAACTATTTTTAGAGATTTTGAATACAAAAATTCGTAAAAAATATATAATTTTTTTTGTAATCTACAGGAGCCCCTCTCGAAATGGTTTTCGATTTAGGGATATTGAAAATTTTGAAATGTTGTCAATTACAACTACAATTTTTTTAAATGTTCCTAACTTTTATAATAATTAAAACTAAAAAAAATAAACGTAGGCATAGCTGTGGTTGATATACAACAAATTAAGTCAAATATTTTGAATAATTTTAATGTCCAGAGAGGAAAATGAGGACTATGTTTATATGAAAAGGCGCGGATCTTCCACTATCGAACTAGCCATTGGTAAAATATAATAGAATATATTTATTTGCTGGCGCTGCAAAACAGATGGCGCTGCATTGCGCCAAACGTTTACTTTTTTTACGTCGTTGTCTGGAAGAGATCGCTTACAGCGATAAGACCGCCTGTTGCTACCTTTCTTTACATTGTAAATCTATTTTTATATTTGTTTTCTTTGTGGTGCAATAAAGAATATTTACTTACTTACTTACTTTGACAATCAGAGTTACCGAAAAATGTATAGAGCTGTCAGCGCCATCTCGTTTTCCGTCAATTTCGAATCACAACATTGTCTTTGATGTTACACATCTTACTTAATCAATGTATCTTCGACGTTATATAATTCTGTAAACAACTATTCCAGGCCTACCTTTTTCAGACGAGTTCCTAGTTACTATAATAAACATCTATTCGAAGTAGATTGCTTTCGTTGGCTAGTCTAAAAATATAGTGACCGAAGAACTGGCGGTTTCCTCGCACAACTTATCAGTATTGCGATACAACGAGGAAATGCCGCCAGCATCCTTGGTACAATGCCTCAAGGGCCTATTTTAGATATAAGCTAGTTATAGTGATCATCTGTATATATCCATTATGTATATTATTATCGTAAATAAAGATTTTAAATATGAAAAAAAAGTACAGGTATCAGTTATTTTTCTGCACAACATTTATATTTCCCTTTTGTTTCGGAATATGTTTTGTACTGCATTTATGATATGTTTATATGACTGTATGGTTTCTAAATAAATAAATAAAGATCTAAAGGATTTAAGGCCTTAATAACTTACTTACGGCCCGATTCGAAGAATAATTAAGACACATTTAGGATCTTGCAAAGATCTTTAAAAGATCGATAACTAAATGATATGTCAAAATTGACGTTTATTTCGATTCCGCTTTGATGCCAATAAGATCTATCTACGATATTTCTAACGTCAAAGTGAGATAATAATAATAATTATTAAATTGTTTATTGTTAAAGTGTTAGTATTACACAACATATTAACTTACAGGACTATTGTTACCTATTGTTAACATACAGAAATCACAAACACAGACATTGTTTGCCCGAATCGAGCTGCTTCTGTCAATTAAACAACATGCAAACGATATCTAAATAGGAATTTATCGTTATCGTATTTCATTCTTCGAATCGGGCCGAGTATATCGGTCCGATTCGAAGAATGAGATACGATAACGATAAGTTTTGGTTTAGATAAGTTCTCATTTAGATATCGTTTGCATGTCGTATAATTGACAGAAGCAGCTCGATTCGGGCAACCAATCTCACTTTGACGTTGGAAATATCGTAGATAGATTTTACTGGGATCACAGCGGAATCGAATTAAACGTCAATTTTGACATGTCGTTTAGTTATAGATCTTTTAAAGATCTTTCAAAGATCTTAAACGTGTCTTAATAATTCTTCGAATAGGGCCGACTGTCTCGAGTCATTGCTAAAAAAAAGTTGCAGGCGCTTCAGGTCAACATTAGCATAACATGCTCAAAAACTAAAATAAAATAACATAAAACTCGCAAGTTACAACACGGAAACTAGTTTCCGGAATTCCCGCGGGACTCTCACTTTTATCGGAAAATATAGACACACTCGCAGAATTACATTCGTATTTCATTATTTATAGGTATGAGTATCGTAATTTACTGATAACGTTGTAAGTTGAAGCAGAAGTTGGGCCGTATATCAGGAAGAGTATAAATGGAAGATATGAGGACATTCTGATGGCTTACCGCGAACACCGAAGTTCACAAATTGCGGGCATCTTTCTCGTTTACTCCAATTAAGGAGTAATTAGAGTGACAAGGAAAGATGCCCGCAACTTGCGAAGTTCGCTGTTGGCGGTAGGTCTCTGGTTTGGAAGTTTGGGAAATTACTCGTTACATTGATGTCATTAAGATTTGCTGCAGAGTTTTTAATGAATTTGAGACGGTAATAAAACGTGGAGTTTATGGTTTCCGTACATAACAGTTGATAAACATCAACGCCTGATCGTTAAATTACGGCAATCGATTCGAAAATTATCTCTTTCTAATGTACACTACATACGTATACGTATGGCTCTCGCATCGATTGATGGTCCCTGTGGCAATTCATTTTAATATGAAGTAACTGATATATAAAATGTTTATTGATTCAGAAAATCGGACGAAGGTTCCGAAGAAAGAAAAATGTTGGTTTTCAAATTTTGAATTTTGTGTCCAGGCTTCTCAGTGACTCAAAAAATAATAATTTCAAAATTTAATCTGTTTATTTCAGTTTTTTTTTTGTTGAGGTACAGTCAGCACTCAGTTATAATCTCTATATTTGGAGATTGTGTTAACTAAGTTTAGCCTTAACTAAGTATATAATTAGTCCTGTTGGCAGTTAGTGTTTACATGTTATTATAATACTATTTGTAACAAAATTAATTCAATTAATCAGTGCTTTCTTAAGTGTACTCTTTATTTTATCAGGATGTTTTACTAAAGTTTCTACTACTTGTTTGGGTAAGCTGTTCAGGATATTAGGCAGGTATGTTGGCCAGAGCCTTTTCCCATATTCATTGTTACTTTTAGTTATTTTAAAGTATGGTTCATTGGTTAAGGTCCGGAGGTGGGATGGTCTCTATACCTGTCCAGCTGCCCCAGCAAGTGTTTATATTCTAATATTACAGCAAGATTTACTTTGTCATATACACTAGATATTCTACAGTATTTAAACAATTTGTGATAATTATTTTTATATTGAAGTTTTATTTTCAAGGGAACTATAGTTTTTAGTAATCTTATTTGAATATCATATATTTTTTGTAAGTATGTTTTATATGTTCTCCCATAGCTAGAAATACCATAGTTAATTACAGAGTCTGCAAGTGCCATGTACAATAGGCGTAGTACGGAGTATGGCATTTTATGTTTCAATATACTAAGGTTACTTAAAATTGCCCTGAGTTTGTTGCACACATGTTCCACATGTGGACCCCAGTTAAATTTGGTGTCTATTTTAAGGCCTAGGTAGGTATGTTGATCAACTACTTCTAGTTTTTCACAGTTACAATATGTTGGCCCTGTGTGCATACATACATGGTCATGGGCTACAATTCTAGGGGTATATGTGGTTTTGACATAGGGTGAGTGAATATACATTATCTTGGTTTTTTTATAGTTTAAGGATAATCCTGCATCGTGTGCCCATTTACATAGAGCATCAAATTCAGTTTGCATCTGACTCTCCGCCACCTTGATATCTTTATTGGCCGTTATTAGGCATGTGTCATCTGCAAACTGGTACACAGAGGCGGTTCTGAATATATTGCACATATCATTCACATATATTAAGTATTCTGTTGGGCCAATTATTGAGCTGTGTGCCATAATTAGATTTTTTTAGGTCGCTCAAGTCCCCGGCAATACTGACTGTGTTGTATCTATTATGGTGGTAATCTTTGAACCAGTTTAAGAATGGCCCCTGTATACCATTTTGCTCAAGTTTTTTAAATAGGGTGTCATGGTTCAAAGTGTCAAATGCCTTACTGAAATCAATCATAACCACTATAACATGATTTCTATTGTTTAGGTGTCCATTCACTTCATCTGTAAATTGAGCCAACAGCTGTGAAGTATTTTTTCCAAACAATTTTTTCAATCCAAACTGTCTTTCATGAATTATACCATTTCTCGATAAGAATCCATTTATTTGATTACTTAAGTATTTTTCTATAATTTTGTCTAAGCTTGAAAGAATTGTTATAAGTCGGTAATTGTTAGTATCAGAATAGTTACCTTTTTTATCTATAGGTCGAATTAATCCTATTTTAAGCTTGTCTGGGTATGATGAGTAGGCTATGCATTGATTTGTCAAATGGGTGAGAACCGGGGTTATTTCCTGGGTAATACATTTTATATCTTTGGCTCTTAGGTTATTATATCCAGCACTTTTATTTTCATTAATGTTTTTAATTATTGTTGACATAGACCTTTCGCTTATTTTGTTAAGCTTTAGTGTTACATTAGGAGTGTTTATGTAGGAATTTTCATCGAGTCCAGGCCTCACAGCCGTACATAAGAATAGGCTGAATGACTGTTTTATAGATTCTTATTTTTTTACTCTCACTGAGAAGCCAATGCCAATTCATGGCAGGAAACCGCGCTGGATCGGGACAGGTGGCGTTCTCTCGTTTCGGAGGCCAAGATTCTTTTTGGATCGCTGAGCCAAAGCAGTTAGTTCGTTAACTTACTAAAAAATCATGGAGAATGGAAAATATTTAGAAGAAGAAGAAAAACGTTTTCTCTTTTTGTATGCTCGATGACGTCATATACTTCCCTCTTAACAGTAAGAAACAAGAATACATGCCTATGCAATTATTGTTGTTAGCTTTGTAGCTGGCCCCCAACGGCTTATCCTTTGTCTATTGTTAACTAATACCGCGCGTGCCACTTACCTGCAAAAAAAGGGCCGGGTAACTTTAAGCGGTTATTTAATTAGATCTCCTATGGTAACTGAAATAAGATTCAAAATTAACAAATGGAAAAATAATTTGTGATTTCTCGTGTCCCTATACGGTTACTGAGTGCCGGCGAGTCGAACGCGACCGTACCAGTCTAAAATATGTCCTCGATATGCGGAACAAAGGCGTGTTATCGGAGAGCGCACCTACACTGGTTTTTAGAGCGTTAGACTAGCCCGCGCTCAGGTGCCAATTACAATAATACGACCCTTTTTTTGCAGGTAGTTAGTAGTAGCACGGGCGGTTTTAGTTAACAATAGACGAAGGATAAGCCGTTGCGGGCCAGCTACAAAGCTAATAACTATACAGTAGCGTATGTTTACATGCTATACTGCAACAGGGGTGTCACAAGCGCGTTACCCCTTAAAAAACTTAAAATACCTTTTGCGAAGAACCCCAAACTTTAATCCTTCGAGGAACCCTTTCAAGTTATTCAGTAAATTGTATTAAGCACAAGATATATCAATACGACGGGTACTTTACCCCTTTTCCTCAAAACGGCGGCCTTATTTTCCCTTTTCAAAGGAATATTATTAATATTCTGCCCATATAAACACAGTTAACTAGAAATAACAACGATATCTGAGCCATTTAAAATAGGGCCCCATTCGCAAAGATTTACACGGCTGCGTTACAGAATCCAAAATTTGATTCTACAGTGAAACCTCGATAATACGAAACTTAAGGGAAACACTAAAAAGTGCGGTTTAACGAGTTTTCATCTTATGAAAGTTATGATTTTACGACTTATTTACGTTCAATGTTCAAATAGGCTTAAATGAGGTCCGCGTTACATAGGTAAGACTAATGGAAAATTTGTCATTAGAGTGCTTACTTACGAGTATTACATACATGACAACTCATTAATTGGTGAACTTCGTGCCGAGGTGACGCTTCGTGACACTGTTTCGGTATGTAGGTCATACTAGTGTTGGTAGGAACTCGAGCTTTGAGTCTGAATTTGAAGAACTCCGCTCGTTTTTACGAAACTCGGCGCTTAAAAACTTCTGAGTCTTCTACGTCCCGAGGCGAGTCATTGAGTCTTTTTTAAGAGAGCTCAAAAGGACTCGAGCCTTCTAATAAAGACTTTGTCAACAATCTCATAGGTTTAACCCAAATAAACGTAAAGAAAGTTTGCGTTATTGTATTATTTGTGTGTTATAACTAACTTATTACTAAAAGACAAAACATTTCGAAATTTTGCAAACAAAAAATTGAGTTTAGACTTAATATGTGAGTCTGAAAAATTTAGTGGAAAGCAGAGGACTCAAATGACTCGAGTCTTAACCAACAATAGGTCATACGAGGCCTGTCGTCAAGCTCGCCATACTTATTAACCTATCGAATGAGCTAATGCTTTTACGAATAGCGATATGTAAATGTACGTTAGTGAGATGACGATATGAGTTGTGCTGGTGTCCGACTTTATTACCTACATATAACATGAGTATCACATGATTATCCACCTGGTTTCTTGAGCTTAATAGTCGCCTCCAAACCTCCCCTTATAGCGACCCCATTCCTCACACAAAGTTTACCTTAAGTTCATATTAGCCTCACTGGATCACTGTTCACTCTGAGTACTGATAACGTTGGTCACAATCTACAAGAGACACATCATTATTCTAATAACACCATAAGAACGTCCTTGACTTGATCTAAAAGCAAATATCACTCCCCGTAGATTTGTTCGCACACAACCTCCTTTTTCCTACTGTCGTTCTGATCTACCCTCTCAACTTCAGCCAAAAAATCCCAATAACCTAGAAGCGGTTATTTAACTTAAACGTGACTACTAGCGCCATCTACTCCATGATTTTGGCAAATATTAGCCGGTTCGCAATACGTTCGCGACAAGGCCACTGACTTGGGCTCGTGTAGTCGCGCTTTCAATTATGTGCAAAACCGCGAAGAGATCCTTGGTTACTTCGTTTTAACGAGGTTATAAACTGAAATAGATATCAAATACGACAGAAAAAGAGACCAAGGCCTCCAGTGCCCGGGGTTGGAACCGAATCAGCATCCTCTGCATTCGCGGCAGATGCCTCTCGAATATTTCAAGTTTCAAGCTTTAAAGAAGGGAACAGTTTTTTATTTCATCTGAACGAGGATTTCGGTATATCGAGGTCTGAGTTATCGAGGTTCCACTGTACTAGGAACGAATAGAAACATTCATGAATAGGAGGGTCAGAACAGGATAGTGATTAGAGCCAGTTTGGGTCATTGTCATGGTAATCAGACCCCTAAGACAATAGCAATGTGACCGTTTATTGTGTGAGGGGTTTAAAACAGCCTTGAACTGTGAGACAATGTGCTCATGTCATTTATCATGTGTAGGCTTTTAATGATAGGGATCGCGGCCTTTGGGAAATAACGGTAATAATATTATTTCATAGGTGGAGATACCTAAAGATATGTATGCTGCTCAACCGTGTATAAGACCGCAGTCTGAATGCACGCGACCAGCGTGCAGCGGCGCGGCGAGCGGCAAAGCAAGGCCATTCATACATTGCGCTCGACCAAAGGTATGAACGGTCTTGGTTTGTCGCAACATGTAGGCAAACCAAAGATATTATACCGGAATTAAACCACAAGCTCACTAAAATACCAGTGGAAACACCAAGAAGCCAACTACGTAAAATAGTAGGATTAATGACAGGACATAACACACTAAACAAACACGGGTATGGGTAAAACTGACATCCCTATGTGCAGAGCGTGCATGAAAGAAGAGGAAACAACAAAACATATTCTCCTAGACTGTAAACAGAACAGAAGTATACAGGAGCAAATACCTAGGGAATCCGTGCACACTGACGGAGGCAGTTAGCGACCTGAAGACTTTGCTTGGTTTCTTGGAGGAGCTGGTTAGATTAGCGCTACCTCGTTTCACGCAAAATAGGTATAATGGATGTCGATTTACGGAAAATGCCCAGCAAAACTAGCCGCTCGCGTATGTCTCAGGTCCTCCGGGTCACATCCATTGGAACCACTCTTCACGTCTCTGTCTTGGGCCCATTGTATGCTAGAGACAGGGTAAGCTAACTCTGCACCTCTGATAGCACAGACCGAAGCGTTAGCGAAGATTTCCATTTTAACTTACTTAAGCGCCAATAGCGTCTATGGCGCTTAACCCCATTATGAGTTCACTGTGATATTTCACAGTTATCACTAAGTATTTTTCACTTTTACATTTTCTAAGCTTAACGCGAGGACTACTCCTCACAGAGCCACTAGTAATAATTAAGATAAAAGGTAAAACGCGCGGCGTGCCATATCTTTTGTTCCTTTCATATTTCTTGGCTTTACGCCCCCTCTTAAGGGTTTTACCGTTCAACAGATACTATAATGAAAATGCGAAATAAAATTGTATTAATTTTCTAAATAGATGTAATTATCTTTGCCCTAGGCCGCCTATCCCAAGGGGTACGGACATTAGACCCATGATTAGATCATCAATCTTCTTAAGCCCAAACTAAGATATACATAATTAATCAACCCTAGTAAACACAGAAAAAACAAATTGAAAAGATAAGAAGAGATAAACAGATCAATCCAATTGAATCTAAACATATAGTACATTTTTGTATGTACACAAATTGTCTCATTGCCATTTGGCAAAGCAAATATAGTACTAATGCTTTGAGAAGCTTAATTTTTCCAAAGGAGTCTTTCTTTATTTATTCCAATGCAACTTTTGTACTTTCGTAAGGAAAGAATACCTAAATGTAAATGATAATGATAACATTATTAACTTTTTCTACCCCAGCACTTTTATTTGTCGTTGGCTAGGAGATCGAAATCAGCTTCATAAAACACTGTAGGATTCTAAAAGCAGTGTTCATAGGAATATTATACAACAGTGTTTTTTTTTCAATTCTGACTCTAAGCAAAGATGTGCAAACTTATATTTTCTTTGATTTTATTAATAATTTTGGGTGATTGCTGTCTTTAAAAAAATATTGTGTTGTGTGCAACGGTAAATATTTTGTAATTTAAAATTCGTGGGCCTGTCTTTACAAAACTCAACTTGGTTCCGTTTTGTAACTTCGGCCCTTGTCTTTGTATCAATTTTTCATCATTTCTATTAGTATTGAAAATGTAATGAGTTTCTTTATTTTTGAGTGCAATAAAAAGTATTTATGTTATTCTCGAATCTATTTTATTATCCATGAAGTACGAATAACATACACGCGAGAAAGTATGGACGCAGGTGGCGTGTTTATCTGACATTCGGTACACAGGAAGGCCGATTCCATTGTATGGATTTGATCTGGTTTATAAACGACCTTGACAATCGTCTTGGTGAGCTATGCTTAGGGTTGCCACACGTCACGTATTTACGGACCTGTCGCCGTATTTAAATGTCGCGTCCCGTATTTTTATTAGTCTCGTTTTTGTCCCATATATCAATACCGCTGTAGAATATGACTATAAACGGTCAAAAACATGTCAGTTTAACCACATTTTTTCTTTACCTATGTGAGTTAAATGCCATTACTACATCATCTCATCGTCTTCATGTATTATATGTGTTTCCATGTACATTTTTTTTCAGAGGTTGTTCAATAAAGATGATGTGTACTGTATTGTATTACTACCCCATTGTCCCGTATCCGTTCCGAATAATTATGCTATATCACACCTACGACTTTCATTTCATTTGGCCCCGGCAACGTGAGCGATCATCAAGGTCGTGTCAGAACCAGACCTTTGGCAATTGTTTAAACAGAATTTAGTTCAGGGGGTTTTCGCGGGCAGGTTTCTTTCAAAATTGTATTACCTAACACAAATCAACTTACATGGCGAAAAATTATTTTAAATACAATATCAATAGACTGTGAATATTGTGACCAATTTTGATACTGACAGATCATATCCAGATCAAATTCATATTAACCTGTTATTGCGATCACAATACGCTTCATGTCGTTTTAGTTAAAGCAAGATGATTGGATAATAAATTTGCCATTAAATCACATTAGCATACGTCTAACTAATCTTATATACATATTGATAAATACTTAAAAGATAAATCGATAAGTACAAATTCGACTCGGTTCAAAAAGCGAGTCGAATCTGGACGTAGCCAATTGTTAAAATGACATATAAATTACAATTGGTACATTTAGATATACGTCGTCTTAATTAAAATAGTTAGTATATAAGCGAATCTTCAACCTTCCATTCAATCCGAGAACATACTTGGTTGATTATAAAATTTGAATAAAAAATGTAAGCTAAAATGAAAACTAAGTTATTCATGTAATATAACCACGTGATTCATGTAGAGTAGTATATAAAAACCGTCTACCACAAACTGTCTGAAGTCGATATATTTAAGAAAACATTCAAATAATAATAAGGATGTTTTCTTTACTTTTAAAAATAAATATATATAACTTCAAAGTCAGGAAAAAATAAAACGACGTGGCGACGCTGCGAGGACACCTCCGACGAAAAAACGCGAAGCATCGCAACGCAACGCACCAGTGTGGCCTCACACTATACCGTATAGGTACGGGATTTTATCGAATACTGTAGTCACAGCTAAATTTGTATGGTAACTTACAAAATCGTATTACGGTATACGGGAAAAGTTAACGCCGTGCGAACCGAGTCTTAATGGGTTACAAATAGGAAATGCAATAACCGGTTATATAATCGATTATGACCAAAAACTTACCGATAATCGGTTATAATTGGTTGCGGTTATTTTTGACATAAAAGTATAAATTTACAACGGTTATAACCGATTTGCATGCCCTAGTTACAATCCCCATTCCGGCGAGATTAAGTATGTAAATAACTTACGGTGGTGGTGGCATAACACACTAAATAAAATGTTTTAATTAATTCAATTAGTATATCTAAGTATTCATAAATAAATATTATAGGGAAATTCTTACGCAAATTAACTAAGGGCCTGCGCTAGCTGACGCGGACGCCCGCCGCGTGCGCACGCACGCGGGTGCTATTTGTAGGTGAAATCCGCCGCACGCGTCCGCTTCAGTTAGCGTTGCTCATACTATTTTTCATTAACCCGCTCGTCCGCTCCGTGCACCCGCGCCAGCTAGCAGAGGCCCTAAGTCCCACGGTAAGCCAAAAAGGCATGTGTTGTGGGTAATCAGAAATGATATATATAATATACAAATACATAGAAAACATCCATGACTCAGGAACAAATATCTGTGCTCATCACACAAAAAAATGCCCTTGCCGGGATTCCAACCCAGGATCATCGGCTTCATAGGCAGCGTCCCTACCATAATACTATAAATGTCTAGACAGTAATACTGTCTTTCTGTCTGTCTGTTACATTTTCACGGGGAAGGATATTATGGTAGCTTTTAATTGATCATCATCATAACTCTACGCAGATAAGATCGCGGTTAGATGGAAGGTATCTACGTAGTATTTTATATCTTAGTAAACCCTACGAAGCAGAGCCCAACTGGAAAGTACCTTACCTACCTTAGAGAAAACCGCAGCCAAATAACACTAGACGCTACTCGTAGTGTTGTGTTCCTGTGCAATGCAATTACAGGGATTGGCTTGGACGTTAGCTGTAAGTGCCTATATTATATTTTATATGAATGAAATACATTAAAACGATTAGTGTGGACGAACCTTTAGGCAAACATAAATGAAACTCGACAGGATGCATTGGCTCGCATGGCGTATTGATGCTATCTTATCGTAAAATGATAAGTACGCTTAGTCCTCAGCCCTCAGTTCCCAGCGGCCCCACAATGCAGGGTCCAGCAGCAGTCCTGGGGACCTAACCAAGGAGCCAATCGTTTGCGCCGTAGCGAACCAAATGGTAAACTCTCTATCACTTTTCCATATTAGTGCAATAGAGAGATATTGGCGTATCGTTCGCTACAGCGTAAACGATGGGCATGGCATCTCGGCTAGGGGCAGAGGGACAGAGGTTGCTAAGAATCCCTCGAATAGTTCTGGTTGCCACAGTTGTAGCTGATGGTGCAGTTTGTTAGTCGAAATGTTATTAACATGCTTATTTAGGAGGTGACTAGAGGGCCCACCGCGAACCACGTTCTATGTGTTGCCTCACTGTCATACTTACGTACGAAATTGCAAGTGCGACAGAGAAGTAACACGTCGGACGTGGTTCGCGGTAGACCCTCTGTATTGGAAATTACCACAAAAATGCAAGTTTGGAAATTCAAATATCATAAAACCAGGATATTAAGAGTTATCCCGTGGAACGTGACGTAACCATAGCTACAAGTGACACTGAAAAGTTGATAAATTTGCCCGAAATACAATAAACCTCCTTCGGAGATGGTAATAAAAACAATTATTATATTTTATCTTTACAGGAAAAAACGTGAAAAAGAATAATGGCGGCCTGAAGAACGCATAATACTCGTATGTCTACATAACATGTGTGGTATATTTAATCCAGGAAATATAAATGTTTATTGCAAACCAATGTTCTCATTTATGAATTCTTCCAATCTAGTACCTTTTGACTAAAATCAGTCATCTCAACTATAACTTAACTCAATCATTTATTTCTACAGAATTACTATAGAAGGTCTTAGAACAGCATATTCTGCCGGAAGGTCTTAGAACAGCATATCGGCGTATATTTACATAAGGAGTATAAAATTCAGAGAGTCTCTAAAAACAAAGTTAGTAAACAATTCATAATAATTATAGCCAGGTCAATATTAATTATTAATATTAAGTCATTAGAAGTGCAATAAAGATAAGATGAAGATAGTTTTTTTTTGTTTAATTAGGCATATTACAATGCGATTATGAACGTCAAATAAAGCTACACCGGCTCTAACCCTTGCCTCGAGAAGATTTAAATCCCCCGTCAGTTGGAGGAGGGTATCCCAATATGGACCGGACCAAGAAACTCGGCGGGACTCCTCTTTTCAAAACATAACATCTTATAATTATCATGCATTAAATAAGAAAAAAATACAGTTTAGATTACTATAGAAATCATGCAATTATTATACAGTAGCTACTTTTCTTTATAGATATTTGATTAAGAAATATATATGGGGTATCTTGGGGTGATTTACTAGAAATCCTGAAATACGTATTTTATTATTTATAACAAGAACTCCCTAGGTAAATTTTCAGACCTTTAGTATTAAAATTTGCGGTAGTCTCATATAGATTTTCATCCCTTAGTTTAAGGGGTTAGGGGGGTAAAAATTCCAAGTTTTAGATTTTTTTTGTTGTTTGTGTACTAATACTAGCTTACATACCAAATTTCAGTTTTCTTCAGTTCAGGAACTACCCTAGGAGTTTTGATGATCATCAGTGAGTGAGTGAATCAGTGACGATATCGGAGTTAATCAGATATCAATAAAATCTAAAGTTTACGAGCTATCTAATTGGAACTTTCTATGTTTAATAAGTCCACTATTGACAACATATCCCGAGAATTTTGTATATCTGGTATAATCCAAACCTAAGATAAGGAGCATCTAAATTCGATACCTTAGTTAGTTAGTTTTTCGGCCTTTTCCGCAACTCGACATCCATTGTATAGTTTCTATTTTCCTCCGTGAGCTTCTACGGATTATCGTCTTATCTATTGTTTAAAAACCGCAAAGGCGCGTGCCACTATGAAAAAATGGTCAAGCCGCATAGGTAGCGTTTATTGAATTACTACTCTATTGAGCACGGAATAAGATTCATTATGAACTAATACAGATTTTGCGTGAAAAACGAGGTAGCGCTTCTCTAGCCACCCCAGCTCTACAAAACCTAACAGTGTTTGCAGGATATTCAATACCTCTTTCAGTGTGTTCGGCGTTCCTAGGTTTTTATTCATGTATACTTCTACCTGTTTGCATTCTAGAAGAATATGTTTTGCTGTTTCCTCCTCCTCCATGCACGCTCTGCACATGGGGCTGTCTGTATTACTCATGTTGTGCAGGTGTTTGTTTAGTCTGTTATGTCCTGTAATAAATCCGACACCTTGTTTTCATACCCTAGATATTATAATAATATAATAAGACGCGAGTTGGCACAGTGGCTGTTATCAGCCACTGGGTAGAAAGCGGCGTACACCTCTCTACACCCCTGAGCCGCTCACACCGGTGTTGCTCCTGGTCGTCTTCACGACGGCATTTTCAGGGGCCCATCTAGTGGGCGGCGAGTCACCGCCTGCCTCGATAACTAGTGGAAACATTGTTATGGCAGGTGTCCGGATATCTTTGCAATAACCCAGTCTTATTGTCCTCCCAAACTTCAATCCATAGACCGTTATACTGTTCACTTTACTACAATAGTCCCAATGCCTGTTGCGACCGGTTCATGGGTGTCTATTGTTGCGCCCGTGAACGGGTTCCAGCAGGCGTTCTACATGACATTAAAGCTCTCCAAGAGGCCTCTACGTGTTGGATCTATATCCCCACGCAAGCCTATCAAAAGACCGGGATTTATAGGCCCGTGAAATCCAAGGAGATATAATAATATTATATATAGGACATTATTACACAAATTGACTAAGTCCCACAGTAAGCTCAATAAGGCTTGTATTAAGCGTACTTAAACAACGATATATATAATATATAAATACACAATATATTATAACAAATACTTTTCTTATATATAAATATTTATAAATACTTAAATACATAGAAAACACCCATGACTCAGGAACAAATATCCATGCTCATCACACGAATAAATGTCCTTATCAGGATTTGAACCCGGAACCATCGGCTTCATAGGCAGGGTCACTACCCACTAGGCCAGACCGGGCGTTAAAACTCGTCACTTTTGATACTGACAAATCACATTCATAACAAACCCAGACCATAGCAAATTTATAATCTGTTTTTACAATCCGAATACGTCCCCTATATTTTTAATACAAAATCAGTACAAATACAATAGCAAGGTACATAATTGGGTAATAAATTTCCCGTGAACGTGTATTGACAATCCACATCAAAAAGGACCTTATGGCGGTTGGCGCTTACGTCGTGTAGTTACCGCATTAGTATTGGCGCGCCGCTAATAACGGCGTAAACGCCGACCGCCATAAGGTCCCTTTCGATATGAATTGTCACGTAAATTGTCAAGCTAATATTAATAGCTTCCGTCTACACTAGTCGTAGAACCGAGACCAATTTGAACATAACATTTTATTCAAATTACATAAAAATTATAATTGATAGTAGTGTTGGTTAAGTTAAGACTCGAGTCCTTTTACTCGACTTAGTTTTTCAAACTTTATAATTAAGACGAAACTCGAGTTATTTTCAACTTATTAGAGAACCGAGTCTTTTGTAGAGACTTGAGTCCTTTTCGAAGAACTTGTAATTTTATTATAAATAACTTCGAATTGCGTTGTCTTTATGTAAAATTCATGGATATACATAACTTTAATCATACAATAACGCCTATTTCCTTTACTGTTGTTTAGATAAACCTATAAAATTGTTGACTGAGTCTTTATTCGGAGACTCGAGTCCTTTTGAGTTGCGCTTAAAAAAGACTCAATAAAGGACTCGACTCGGGACTTAAAAGACTCAGAAGTTTTTTAAGCTCTGAGTCTCTTAAAAAACAAGTCGAGTCCTTCAATTCAGACTCAAAAGACTTGAGTTCCTACGGATTGGATACGTATCGTCACTACGTAGGTAGTTGGTATATAATACGAGTATTAACTGATTGCCAAGTCTGCGAGTGCAGGTGACCCACGTCTCCCATTCAAGGTTCGTTTTTTAAATTATTAAGTACCTTTTTTTAGGGTTCTGTAGCCAAATGGCAAAAACGGAACCCTTATAGATTCGTCATGTCCGTCTGTCTGTCCGATTATGTCACAGCCACTTTTTTCCGAAACTATAAGAGCTATACTGTTCAAACTTGGTAAGTAGATGTATTCTATGAACCGCATTACGATTTTTACACAAAAATAGAAAAAAAAAACAATAAATTTTGGGGGTTTCCCATACTTAGAACTGAAACTCAAAAAATCTTTTTTCATCGAACTCATACGTGTGGGGTATCTATGGATAGGTCTTTAAAAATTATATTGAGGTTTCTAATATATTTTTTTTCTAAACTGAATAGTTTGCGCGAGAGACACTTCCAAAGTGGTAAAATGTGTCCCCCCCGTACGAGTCGATTTCTGCCAAGTTCTTCGAATTTAGGCTCAAAAAACTCGAATTCCTACCGACACTATTCTTCTTTCGGTCACATAATGAGTTTTTAGAGTACGACTTTCATTACGTATACGTAATGTGTATAAAATTTTGCAGATAACAATGACTGGGACGCTCGCAGTCGTGGCAGTGCTGGCTGCAGTCGCAACAGTACGGGTACGTAGCCCTCTGTAACCCGGCTAATGATGTGTCTTCGGAAATTTGTCACGTTTTCAACTAACCAACATTGTCGGTTGTCGATAAGGTTGATTTCAAATTGAAGCTTCATGGAAATGACGCCTTATGAACAACAGACAATAAGTATCGTTTTAACTGAGAATGTCACATTTGATTTGACGACCGGTCTGGCCTAGTGGGTAGTGACCAGTGTGCTGGGTTCGAATCCAGGTAATGTCTTTTATTTGTGTCATGAGCACAGATATTTGTTCCTGAGTCATTTATATTTTTAAGTGTTTGTATCAATAAATTATTCAATGATTTATTTCCATAAGACACGGTATATACATTAAAATAGTACTGCCAAACTGCAAAACAGTGTGATGGTAGTTAGTTTCGCTCTTGATATATTTGTGTCAGTTAAATATAAACATGCTGTATTATTTTAACTTAATAAGTAATTATAATTATTCTAATTAGCCTTCGATCAGCAAACATGGGCTAACTTTTTTTGTCGCGATTTTTATTCTATGGTGCAGGTCGGCCAATAATCTTTTGCGTCAACATTTTTTTCTTTTACTTTCTACTTGGGGGCGTCCATTAATCGCGCCATATTGTATAGGGGGGGGGAGGGGGTCAGCAAAAAATCACCAATGATCACCACAGGGGACGGGGGGGTATGGACACGTATCACGTGTATTTTTTTTTTCATCTGTGCTATACTGTATTATAGTCAATAAAATAAAAATAATAGTTTTCCGCCCTTCAATTAACCAAACTGTCAAAACACGTGTACTTAGGTTCATTTGTTAGAAAACTGTTCTTTAGTTATCGAAAAAAATACACGTCATATTGGATGGGGGGGGGGGTCCTGAAAATATCACCAAAGATCACCATGGGGGAGGGGGGGTCTAAAACAAGCCAAAAACGTATGACGCGATTAATGGACGCCCCCCTATCAGAATCCGATACGGCGATACGGCGTCATATGAAAGAACAATGTTCACTAACACAACTTAAGAATGCATTTAAATATTGATTATAACTGGAATTTGTTATTTGCTGAAATGTAATGTACTACGACTTATATGTAACGTATTTTCTACAGACGTATCAAATCACTGATTTACATATTTCAAGTATTTGTATTTGTTATTATAAAATACAGATTGAAGTATTTTTGTTTTTTGTTATAGCCGCGGACTTGTTTTTATTTTATTTCTACATATGAAACTATAGGTTTATTTTTTGTCTATAAGTTTTGATCAAAAAATGTGTATGACTGTTTGTTTCTAAATAAATAGAAAAAAAAACTATAATCCAAATATCTTAACATACTAACTTTAATATTTAGGATAATACAGTGGTATATAAAATATGATTTAGCCGATATAAGATGATATTTATAACACAATCTTTAACAATTTAAACTAAATTAAAGTGGGATATAATCATTTAATTATTTAATACATTTTCTTTACAGTGTGTCATGCCCCCGTAAGTTATTCACATACGTAACCTCCCAGGAATGGGGATTGTAACCCAATATTGGATGGGATGTTAAAAAGAAATAAGACGACCACTTCTCCACATGTGCCCATTTTCCTCTTTAGACTCGTATTATTTTAGGGCCTCCACTAACGTGTCGGCTCTCAAACTCACTTGTCCATCTTTGAGCGGTTTTCCGGCCTCTCCTACAACGTACTATTTCCGTTATTTTTAATCCATCTGAATCTCATGAATTAAAACTGCGTATCGTGTATAAGGAATTTAATATACATCCCGACGTTCCGGTAAAATCCGTTAACACTTGAGTAACTATCGCGGTAAAGACAGTATACCGGGGGTTTCCTGTAACATGAGCAAATCATTAAAACTCTAAACGCCATCCATCCATATAGGTGTCCATGGGCGGCGGTAATCGCTTACCATCAGGTGATCCGTCTGCTCGTTTGCCTCCTCTACCATAAAAAAAAACGAAACTTAAATTGTATTCCTCAAATGATGACACTTTTGTTCAATAACTTTTAAAAATTATTACGTCTTTAGATGACTTACTTTTCAAAACAAAATCAGTACCTAATAACTTCTATGTACTTTGTACCCGGGTGTCCTTAAACTACGTCCAAAAGAGAGGTATGGGCAATGTGAATGTCATCTCGCCTTGTGTGGTAGGGCACAGCACAGCAGATGTTACGTTTTCTCATATTTAGTCTGCCTCTTTCGCACTCATGGCTTGTTCATATACGTGATGGCTGCCCTTTCGCACACTTCATCTGTCTGTCAAGCGAAGCGTTTGACATGTCTCTGGTTTGTACAAATAGCAAAACTACACTATCCATTTGTCGACCTTATGGCTTTGATAATAAAGTCCACCGATGGACAGTTAACAGTTTGGGCGATGCTAATGATGCTATGCAGAAGCAGTTACGTGACTTCGTCCCATTTCGCCTTAAATCGGGCTCCTGCCCACAGACCACCAGCACCAGACCAGCCTGGACATCATCACGCTAGACCAGGCTCTCCGCTGCGAGCAGTCGACGATTACCGGCGTGACGACAACCAACCAGAGCAATTTGAGAATTATCGACGTTGTGGGTGGTTAGTGCTCCTTTTTTACCACCTTTGATATATCTACAGTATGAGCGAAAACTATAGATCGTGTCATTCACGATGACGCGTGCCTTGTTATTGTTAAGGTTAGATTTGACAACTCTGCGCGTCATCGTGGATGACACGAACTATACGTTAAAGATATAATATTTTAAACCTTCGCGTTTTGAAGACATGATAGGTATTTAAATTCGCAATGAACGCAGTTTAAAATATGATACTTACGTTAAAAAGAGTTTTTAGGAATCTTTTTCCTAAACACATATTATTACAAAATGACGATAAAAATAAAACTACAATCATTGAATTAAAATAAAGCGTATCATCTTCAATATATTCTCCTTTAAAGGAGCTAACTAGCTTTGATACAATTCAACTCGATTCAATTCGATGTCTTTATTTTGCATAAAAAGTGTTACATAAAAGTAATTAAAAGATATTTACAGGATCACACAATTTACCAACAATTGCCGTGCAAAATATGGTGAAAACAATTATTACGAAATTTAAACAATACGTATTTATGTACACTGACCGGCCTGTTGCTATCTCTATTGCACGTGCCTAATTATATTGCTGTCTCGCCCATGATTCCGGTTGACAATATCACTGTGCGAAAGTGACAGAAATATAATTACTCACGAGCAATAGAGATAGCAACAGGCAGGTCAGTGTACAAATTCCTTGTGGAACGCTTTTGCTTGTGGAGGTGGAGCGACTTTTCTTTACTATTATGAACTCGCTACAATGTATTTTCGATTAACCGGAATCTATCTATCTTCTGTAAAGTTCTCCGTTCACTAGATTAGGTATACTTTAATATCTGGATCTTTTGTGTCTCACGTCTTTCACTAATAATGAGACAGCAGTGTCTAACCATCATGGCGTTACAGTACTTTTTAAATAGCCTGTGGACATATGATACTCACACGGCTCACACCCTCATTACCTCTTCACTACACACACACTTAAATACACAAACACTCACTTATAAGGAAAAATACGTAATATGCAAACATTACTTTATAAATTGTGTCATTTCATATACCGTAGATGGGACGCTTACAACTCGTACAGGCATTATTAACACTTTAGACTACAATATTCTCTTTTATTTATTTTTATATTGGGAATGGCAGCGTTAGAACTAATGTCTGAAATCGACAACTCGTTTAATGTAGAATGCCATACAATATCCACTCCTGAACAGTGTAGTCCCATTATCTCTAAGTATTCTATAAAACTTCTTCAAATAAACATAAGAAGTATACAACGCAACTTTGACAATTTCTTATTGATTTTTGCTCGGTTAAATATAAGTTTTGATATTATTATTTTCAGCGAATGTTGGATCAATGATAACTCTACGATAAAACAAATAAACGGATACACATCATTTAGTACAAAAAAGTATATTAACAAATCAGGAGGGGTTATCGCTTATGTGAATAACAAATGGTCGCCAAATGTCTCAGAACCAGATATAGCTGACGCAAACTGTTTAGAGATAAATATTCCCAGCGTTTCTACAGTTTTAGCTATCTATCGGTCCCCGTCTTTTTCAAATATAGACAATTTTTGCTTATCTCTGGACCAGTTTCTTAGAACCGTCTGCCGAAAGTCTTGTCTGATAGTGTCAGGTGATATGAACATTAACATTTTGGAATCAGCAGATTACGAACATGCTTCAAGATACCTGGAAGTGCTTGCTTCGCATGGGTTACTCTCCTCGGTCAACAAACCAACACATAATAAAACCTGCATAGACCATATCTTCATATCAAGCAGTCTTTCCGCTGAGTCGATTGTATGCGAGTCCGACCTAACTGATCATGATTTAATTATGATCGGCATCGTTACGAAACGTAATAGGAACACTACTCAAAAAAGGTCAAGAATAAAGGTTAACTACGACGGACTGAACAGAGAACTTGAATTTGCCGACTGGTCCCCTGTTGTGCGAGCAACCAATGTGGATGATGCCGTGTCGATTTTCTCAAACATTGTCTCAGAGGCGATCTCTAGAAACTCCAAAAAGATTCAAGTAAGCCGCTCTAAATTCTGTATCCAACCTTGGATGACTCCTGGGCTAATTAGGTGTTCAAAACAGAGAGACAAACTACATCGGATATCGCGGCAATTTCCAAAAGACGAAACTAAAAAACTTGTATACACAAGATATCGCAACTTTTTTACTAATCTTCTGAGAAATCTTAAAGCGGAACATGAGAGAAATGAACTCACTGCCCACAAAAAGTCGCCTAAAAAACTGTGGAAAACCATAAATAAAATTACACATCGGAACCCTACGAACTCTACTGCGCAAAATCTGACAAAGATCAAAAGTACTGAAAGAGAGTCCCTGAACGTATGTAACGAATACTTTGCTTCTGTCGGTCAGGACCTTGCCAACATAATCTTAACAGAGGAAAATGAAACACAAGAGTCTTTGGCAGCCAAAGTTAAAGTAAAAACATCAAGATTTAACTCAATATTCATCTCCCCTACAGATAAAAGAGAGGTTCTCAGCCTAATCCAAAAATTAGACCCAGATAGTTCTCCAGGCCTTGACAATATTAACAATAAAATTTTGAAAGCCATTGCTTCGGCTATTGCTGAACCCCTTGCAGTGATTTTTAACCAAAGCATAGAAAGTGGTATATTTCCCACGGCTTGGAAAATATCGGCAATAGTACCGATTCACAAAGGAAATGCCAAAAATGAACTCTGCAACTATCGGCCTATATCACTACTGGGATGTTTCTCAAAACTTCTAGAGCGAATTGTGAATAAAAGGATAGTTACATACCTTGAATCCAATTGTCTTCTAGCAGATCGTCAGTTTGGCTTCAGAAAGGGAAAATCGACCGAAAATGCCGTTACTCTTCTCACAAACATTGTCTCTTCACATTTGGACGAGGGTCGGGCCTGTGTCGGAGTCTTTCTAGACTTAGCGAAAGCCTTCGACACGGTTTCTGTCCCCATCCTTTTGAGAAAACTAGAGGCGTACGGGTTTCGAGGGAATACACTAAAATGGTTTACTAGTTACTTGACTGAAAGAAGGCAGTGTGTCCAAGTTGGGGAACACTTTAGTGACCTGAGAGCGGTTTCATTTGGCGTACCACAGGGCAGCATTTTGGGTCCTACCCCTTTTTCTATTGTATATCAATGACATTACACGTATCCCTTTAAAAAATGCTGAACTGCTGTGTTATGCCGATGACACCGCTATCGTCTTTCACGGTTGCTCTTGGGAAAACGTCGATAGCCTTGTCCAGCATGGTATGTCTCTAATGTCAGGTTGGTTAAAGCAGAATCTTTTAACTTTAAATACAACCAAAACGAAATTCCTTTGTTTCCATAAGACAGCGGCTTCTTCACCAGGACTACAGATGAAACTTACAGTCCACAACCGTGGCTGCACTGTTAATTCAGCCCAAACTTGTGTGTGTGACCACATGACAAGATCGAACACAATAAAGTACCTCGGAATTGTGATAGACGAGAAATTAAACTTCAGGCCGCATGTGGAGGCACTGGCGGGTAGGGTCCGAAAGCTGATATACACTATGAAGTTGCTAAGAGAATCAGCTGATTTCCCCCTATTAAAAACTATTTATACGGCTCTTGGACAGTCGATAATTAATTACTGCATCCTTGCCTGGGGAGGTACAACCACGACTATTCTTCTGAAATTAGAAAGAGCGCAAAGAGCGGCGCTGAAGGTAACCTTAAAGAAATCAATTAGGTACCCTACGAAGGACTTGTACAATGACGCTCAAGTACTCAGTGTTCGGAAGCTCTATCTTCTGAGGGTGGCTTTGTCGGTACACAAAATGGTGCTCAACTCATCTAACTACAATAGTTTACTCAAAAATCGAATATTTAAAATTCCTACGAATGCCGTCAAAACCACATTTGCACATCGTTTTTCAGTCTTTCTGCACCCCCGAATCTATAATTGTCTAGTTAATTTGTACAATTTTAAAGAATATTCGGTCGTAGAAGTAAAAAAGCTCTTAACAATTAATATGATGAATTTATCGTTTTTAGACACAGAAAACATTATTAAGATAACACCCTAACATAACACACACATACCTCCTCCCCCCCAACACAATCTCTCTCTCACACACACACAAACACACACACACACACACACACACACACACACACACACACACACACACACCACACACACTGTGCTGACACTAAATAAGAATTAGGCTTTATAAGCTTCTCTTATAAGTTATCTGCTTGTATTATCTATTACTAAGCTTTATTAATTTTAATTTCCTTATCCTACTTTTTCTTTCTCTGTTCAACATGGTAGCCAATAGCCGCTTATGTAATATATTTAAGTAAATCGTATAATTTCCCTCACGGGACAGGCTTTGCCTAGTGTGGGGGTCAGAATAAATTGTAACTTGCTCTAATATTTTTTTTGGAAATAAAACTATTTGTATTTGTATTTGTATATGCATTTCCAGTCCAGGAATAACCTCTTTTTTACAGGTCATGTTTAAAAATCATGTTTAAAAGTGGCAAACATGACCTCGCCGAACTTGACTCCGACTCTAGTCACAACCATCAACGGTAAGCGCCTATATTATACTCGTATTATATACGAATTAAAAACCTTTAGTTTTTCATACTGAATGTCAATTTGGAGAAGATTACGCCATACAACATTTTTGGTTGGGAAGCCCATCATAGGGCAGAACTCGCGTATTTGTGTACGTACGTCGCGTAGGAGTCAGGAAGGAAGAGCTTCTCTTCTTCTTCTCTGCCGATCCTCGGTAAGTGGAGTGTGTGTACACATACAAACACAAGAGTCTGAAGCGTCGCAACATACAACAGAGATTGTATATGAATTCAACCTACCTGACAGGCGGTTTTTCTCTACATTGACTTACTGTTGCCTAAGCATCTGTCAAGGTCTTACTGCAGAAAAAGCCTCGGCCTGACTTATATATTCCTGAAATGAGGGAACCGACTCATACGTACAATCGGACGGTGTGAGGTAACCGACTGGAATTAGTTTCATGGTGTTATCAGATGGGTATATTTAGGAGTTCCGATGGTCACCTTTTAGAGCGCCTGCCAAGCAGTCTTGGGCTAATAAATGCAATTCATTTGTAATTGCATTACGCATTGTATTTTATACTAACAAATTGTATTAGTCATTTTACTTGATTAAATAAATGAATTGAATTGATTGATTAAATTACATTTAATGCAATTACTTGTAATGCATTACGCTCGTAATTTAATTAAATTTAATTTGAATTACCTGGTAATTTTTAATTGAAATTACTTTAATTCGTAATTGCATTACGCAATTACGCTGTGTAAACTATTTATTACTTACACAAACGAGATCAAATTTACCCACGTGGAATAGTTAAGGAAAATATTTACAGGAAGTACTTAGGTATAAGTAATTTTTTAGTCTTACATTTTCTTAGTAACATGATTTTAACAAGTTTAAGTGTAAATCTTCGAATGGTAATATAATCATATCCGGGAGGTACAGTCAACTGCAAAAGTGTACATATATGTGTCAGTCCTAAACAAAAGGGACCTTGTAGCGGAAATTGAGTTGTCTAAGGGATATAAATCAACCCACCTAAAAACACCGCCATAAGGTCCCTTTTGTTTTGGACTGACACAAATAGCGTCCAAGGTTGAATGTAAGAACCAAAACATGTCCTAAAAAAACTTACACAAGTATGTAAAAAAAATGAAAATTTTGAGGATAAGTTCGTTAAAATTGAGTTGCAAAATTTGGTCTTAACATATTAAATTAAAACACAAACCCACAAACATATATAGCATGCAAACAATGAAAATGTTTTTACTAAGTGAGTGTAATTTGTAATGCATTACGAATTAAAATTACAAAATGTAATTTCTAATTGCATTGTGAATTATATTTTGTAATTCGCAATACAATTAAAGTCCACCGATGAACAGTTAATGCATAGTGTGGGCGATGCTATGGAGAAGCAGTCACGTGACTTCGTCCCGTTTTGCCTTAAATCGGGCTCCTGTCCACAGACCACCATCATCAGACCAGCCTGGACATCATCACGCTACACTAGGCTCTCCGCTGCGAATATTCGATGCTTACAGGCGTGACGACTACCACCCAGAGCAATTTGAGAATTATCCGCGTGGGGGGTGGTTAGTGCTCCTTTTTTTAACACCTTTAATATCTACAGTATGGGCTAAAAATATAGATCGTGTCATTCACGACAGCTCGTATTGTTTTTGTTAAGGTTAGATTTGACAAATCTGTGCGTCATCGTGAATGACACGAACAATACGTTAAATATATATTATTTACAATATTCACGTTTTAACATAATAAACATAGGTATTTAAATTCGCCACTGGACCCAGTTTTAATATGATACGTTGAAAAGAGTTCATAGGAATATTTTTTTCAACACCTACACTACACATACATTATTACAAAATGTCGTTAAAAAAAGTAAAGCTACAATCATTGAATTAAAACAAAACGTATCATCTTCAATATAATATATTCTCCTTTAAAGGAGCTAAATAGCTTTGATAAATAAACAAATGTTTGTTAAAATTATAAACATTATGTCGCAGTAAAAAATCACGTGTCTAAATATTTTAAGCCAACCTGTATTATAAGTCATGAAGGCTATAATTGTCAGTAATGAAGTCTAACTAAAGGATAATTAAGCTCTTTCCACTGGGGCGAAGATGACTGGAGATGGACGGATACATTGGTGCTATCCAGCAGAGCGGAGACGACAACTAATGTTATTGGCTCATTCTCGGCTCTGCACCGAGATACAAATATTTTTTCATCATGTAACAACCACATTATAAAAGAAAAGACGCTTTCCACGTGTATTTTATACCACCTGTTGCTATCTCTATTATACGCCCATGAGAGAACTTTAGAGACGATAGATGAGATGGTGGTTAATCGAAAAATACATTCTATCGAGTTCGTAATAGTAAAGAAAAGACGCTCCACAAGCCAAAGCATTCCACAAGGATTTAGTGCACTGACCTGCCTTAGAGAACAGAGAACTTTAGAGAGGAGAGATAGATGGCGGTTAATCTAAAATACATTATAGCGAGTTCATAACTCTACTCTATGGCTCGTGCGTAATTATATTGCTGTCTCGCCCATGATTCCGGTTGACAATGTGCGAACGTGACAGCAACATAATAACGCAATAAAGTAGAGTTATGAACTCTCTATAATGTATTTTAGATTAACCGCCATCTATCTATCTTCAATGTTCTGTGTTCACTAGATAAGGTGTATTTTAATATGCATTATATTTACAATCCAGGCATAAACTCACTTTTTTACAGGTCTAGTTTAAAAATTATGTTTAAAAGTGGCAAACATGACCTCGCCCAACTTGACTCCGACTCCAGTTACAACCATCAACGGTAAGCGCCTATATTATACTCGTATTTTATATGAATTAAGAACCTTTAGCTTTTCATACTTAATGTCAACGTGGGGAAGATTGGCATATAACATTTTTGGTTGGGAAGCCCATCATAGGGCAGAACTCGCGTATTTGTGTACGTACGTCGCGTAGACACAGTCAGAAAGGAAGAGCTTCACTTCTTCTGCTCTGCCGACCTTCTGTCAGTAGAGTGTGAGTACAAACGCATGAGTTAGAAGCGACGCAACATACAACAGAGCTTGTATATAAATACATCATACTTGAAAGACGGTCTTCTCCACATTGACCTTGGGTACTTACTGTTGTCTAAGCATCTGGCAAGGTCTTACTGAAGAAAAAGCCATGGCAATCATATATTCCTGAAATGAGGAAACATACCTACCGACTGGAATTAGTTTCATGGTGGTATCAGATGGGTATATTTGGGGGTTCCGATGATCACCTTTGATAGCGTCTGCCAAGCACTTCCGGCAAAAAAAAATACTGACAGATTTCGCTTTTCTGTGTCTACCAGTAAATTTCTAACTGCTGCCATAACTATTTTTTCAGTATCAGATGCGTTAAATCGGCCCCCCTTTTTCGCACCGAAAGTAGTCTAAATATTCAGAGACGTAAATGGGGACCACGTTTGTACAAATAGCAACACTCTTCCCTGTCCATCGGTGGACCTATGCCTATTGTAATAAGGTCCACCGATGGATAGTTAACAGTGTAGGCGATGGTATGAAAAAGCAGTCACGTGACATCGTCCCGTTTCGCCATAAATCGGGCTCCTGTCCACAGAGCACCATCACCAGACCAGCTTGGACATCATCACGATACACCAGGCTCTCTGCTGCGACCAATCGATGATTACCGGCGTGACGACTACCAACCAGAGCACTTTGAAAATTATCCGCGTGGGGGGTGGTTAGTGCTCCTTTTTTACCACCTTTAATATCTACAGTATGGGCTAAAAATATAGATCGTGTCATTCACGACGACTCGTATTGTTTTTGTTAAGGTTAGATTTCACAAATCTGCGAGTCATCGCGGATGACACGGACTTTACTATGGAAGGTGGAGGTAATGAATGGAATCTCCATATACCAAAAAGTGTCATCAAAAAACCTGGCGCTACAATACCTAGAATACTTGAAATAAAAATCTAATCATAGACAGCGCACGTCACTCCGTCAATAACGCCTAGGTTCTAGCTTCTAGCTACTCTAGCGCTACTCTGGAGAGATTTGGAATTATTATTTATAGCTGACAACTGGACACTTTTGCATCAGTTCTGCCTATGGAGATTGCTTTCCTTACCTCTACCTTCCGTAGACTTTACGTTAAAGATAGGTATAATAGGTATAATTTAGTAAACATTTATTGGATTTTTTAGTACAAAATGCTTTTTACTCTTTAAATTAATATTTAACCATAAGCCGCATAGTTATTAAATTTAGTATAATGTAGTATAAATTAGATTAATTTTATTTATGAATATAAGATTTATATGCCCGTTAGCTGGCTGAATACACTGTTCTTTGAAATGTATTTGACAACATCCACTTGACTGTATTCTAGCAAATAAATGATTTGATTGATTGATTGAAAAAAATATTTAAAACTTTCGCATTTTGAACACATGATGAAACATAGGTATTTAAATTCGAAATGGACCCGGTTTTAAATATGATACGTTGAAAAGAGTTTATAGAAACAGCAACAGGCCGGTCAGTGTACAAAATCCATGTGGAATGGTTTTTGCTTGTGGAGCGTCTTTTTTATACTATTATGAACTCGCTAGAATGTATTTTCGATTAACCGCCATCTATCTATCTTCTCTTTAGTTCTCTGTTCACTAGATCAGGTATAATTTAATATGCATTATATTTCCAGTCTAGGTATAAACTCACTTTTTTACAGGTCAAGTTTAAAAATTATGTTTAGAAGTGGCAAACATGACCTCGCCCAACTTGACTCCGACTCCAGTTACAACCATCAACGGTAAGCGCCTATATTATACTCGTATTTTATACGAATTAAGAACCTTTAGTTTTTTATACTTAATGTCAACGTGGCGAAGATTGGCATATAACATTTTTGGTTGTGAAGCCCATCATAGGGCCGAACTCGCGTACTTGTATACGTACGTCGAGTAGATACAGTCAGAAAGGAAGGGCTTCTCTTCTTCTGCTCTGCCGACCTTCTGTCAGTAGAGTGTGTGTACAAACGCATGAGTTAGAAGCGAAGCGACGCAACTTACAGCAGAACTTGTATATAAATACATATGTTGTATACTTGACAGACGGTCTTCTCCACATTGACCTTGGGTACTTACTGTTGTCTAAGCATCTGTCAAGGTCTTACTGCAGAAAAAGCCTTGGCAATCATATATTCCTGAAATGAGGAAACATACCTACCGACTGGAATTAGTTTCATGGTGGTATCAGATGGGTATATTTGGGGGTTCCGATGGTCACCTTTGATAGCGTCTGCCAAGCACTTCCGGCAAAATAAAAATACCAACAGATTTCGCTTTTCTGAGTCTACCAGTAAATTTCTAACTGCTGCCATAACTATTTTTTCAGTATCAGATGCGTTAAATCAGCCCCCCTTTTTCGCACCGAAAGTAGTCTAAATATTCAGAGAGGTAAATGGGGACTACGTTTCTACAAATAGCAACACTCTTCCCTGTCCATCGGTGGACCTATGCCTATTGTAATAAGGTCCACCGATGGACAGTTAACAGTGTAGGCGATGGTATGAAAAAGCAGTCACGTGACATCGTCCCGTTTCGCCATAAATCGGGCTCCTGTCCACAGAGCACCATCACCAGACCAGCTTGGACATCATCACGATACACCAGGCTCTCTGCTGCGACCAATCGATGATTACCGGCGTGACGACTACCAACCAGAGCACTTTGAAAATTATCCGCGTGGGGGGTGGTTAGTGCTCCTTTTTTACCACCTTTAATATCTACAGTATGGGCTAAAAATATAGATCGTGTCATTCACGACGACTCGTATTGTTTTTGTTAAGGTTAGATTTCACAAATCTGCGAGTCATCGCGGATGACACGGACTTTACTATGGAAGGTGGAGGTAATGAATGGAATCTCCATATACCAAAAAGTGTCATCAAAAAACCTGGCGCTACAATACCTAGAATACTTGAAATAAAAATCTAATCATAGACAGCGCACGTCACTCCGTCAATAACGCCTAGGTTCTAGCTTCTAGCTACTCTAGCGCTACTCTGGAGAGATTTGGAATTATTATTTATAGCTGACAACTGGACACTTTTGCATCAGTTCTGCCTATGGAGATTGCTTTCCTTACCTCTACCTTCCGTAGACTTTACGTTAAAGATAGGTATAATAGGTATAATTTAGTAAACATTTATTGGATTTTTTAGTACAAAATGCTTTTTACTCTTTAAATTAATATTTAACCATAAGCCGCATAGTTATTAAATTTAGTATAATGTAGTATAAATTAGATTAATTTTATTTATGAATATAAGATTTATATGCCCGTTAGCTGGCTGAATACACTGTTCTTTGAAATGTATTTGACAACATCCACTTGACTGTATTCTAGCAAATAAATGATTTGATTGATTGATTGAAAAAAATATTTAAAACTTTCGCATTTTGAACACATGATGAAACATAGGTATTTAAATTCGAAATGGACCCGGTTTTAAATATGATAGGTTGAAAAGAGTTTATAGAAACAGCAACAGGCCGGTCAGTGTACAAAATCCATGTGGAATGGTTTTGCTTGTGGAGCGTCTTTTTTATACTATTATGAACTCGCTAGAATGTATTTTCGATTAACTGCCATCTATCTATCTTCTCTTTAGTTCTCTGTTCACTAGATCAGGTATAATTTAATATGCATTATATTTCCAGTCTAGGTATAAACTCACTTTTTTACAGGTCAAGTTTAAAAATTATGTTTAGAAGTGGCAAACATGACCTCGCCCAACTTGACTCCGACTCCAGTTACAACCATCAACGGTAAGCGCCTATATTATACTCGTATTTTATACGAATTAAGAACCTTTAGTTTTTTATACTTAATGTCAACGTGGGGAAGATCGGCATATAATATTGTTGGTTGGGAAGCCCATCATAGGACCGAACTCGCGTATTTGTATACGTACGTCGAGTAGACACAGTCAGAAAGGAAGGGCTTCTCTTCTTCTGCTCTGCCGACCTTCTGTAAGTAGAGTGTGTGTACAAACGCATGAGTTAGAAGCGAAGCGACGCAACTTACAGCAGAACTTGTATATAAATACAAATGTTGTATACTTGACAGACGGTCTTCTCCACATTGACCTTGGGTACTTACTGTTGTCTAAGCATCTGGCAAGGTCTTACTGAAGAAAAAGCCATGGCAATCATATATTCCTGAAATAAGGAAACATACCTACCGACTGGAATTAGTTTCATGGTGGTATCAGATGGGTATATTTGGGGGTTCCGATGATCACCTTTGATAGCGTCTGCCAAGCACTTCCGGCAAAAAAAAATACTGACAGATTTCGCTTTTCTGTGTCTACCAGTAAATTTCTAACTGCTGCCATAACTATTTTTTCAGTATCAGATGCGTTAAATCGGCCCCCCTTTTTCGCACCGAAAGTAGTCTAAATATTCAGAGACGTAAATGGGGACAAATGGGGGTTTGTACAAATAGCAACACTCTTCCCTGTCCATCGGTGGACCTATGCCTATTGTAATAAGGTCCACCGATGGACAGTTAACAGTGTAGGCGAAGGTATGAAAAAGCAGTCACGTGACATCGTCCCGTTTCGCCATAAATCGGGCTCCTGTCCACAGAGCACCATCACCAGACCAGCTTGGACATCATCACGATACACCAGGCTCTCCGCTGCGACCAATCGATGATTACCGGCGTGACGACTACCAACCAGATCACTTTGAAAATTATCCGCGTGGGGGGTGGTCAGTGCTCCTTTTTTACCACCTTTAATATTTACAGTATGGGCTAAAAATATAGATCGTGTCATTCACGACGACTCGTGTTGTTTTTGTTAAGGTTAGATTTGACACATCTGCGCGTCATCGCGGATGACACGGACTTTACTATGGAAGGTGGAGGTAAGGAATGGAATCTCCATATACCAAAAAGTGTCATCAAAAAACCTTAAATAGGTGGCGCTACAATACCTACAATACTTGAAATAAAAATCAAATCATAGACAGCGCACTTCACTCCGTCAATAACGCCTAGGTTCTTAGCTACTCTAGCGCTACTCTGGAGAGATTTGGAACTATTATTTATAGCTGACAACTGGACACTTTTGCATCAGTTCTCCCTATGGAGATTGCTTTCCTTACCTCTACCTTCCATAGACTTTACGTTAAAGATAGGTATAATAGGTATAATTTACGAAACATTTATTAGATTTGCTTGTGGCGCGTCTTTTTAGGGTTCCGTAGTCAATTAGGAACCCTTATAGTTTCGCCATGTCCGTCTGTCTGTCCGAGGCTTTGCTCCGTGGTCGTTAGTGCTAGAAAGCTGAAATTTGGCATGGATATATAAATCAATAAAGCCGACAAAGTCGTACAATAAAATCTAAAAATTTAATTTTTTTAGGGTACCTCCCCTACACGTAAATTGGGGGTGATTTTTTTTTTGCTTCAACCCTACAGTGTGGGGTATCGTTGGAAAGGTCTTTCAAAACTAATAGGGGTCTTCAACAAACATTTTTTGATATAGTGAATATATTCGGAGATAATCGCTCCGAAAGAAAAAAAGAATATGTCCCCCCCCTCTAACTTTTGAACCATAGGTCCAAAAAATATGAAAAAAATCGTGGAAGTAGAGCTTAAGAAATACATTATATGAAAACTATAGCGGACATGATCAGTTTAGCTGTTTTTGAGTTATCGCAAAAAGTTTCCCCTTCATAGTAAAAAGACTTACTTTAATTAGGTACTGATTATGCAAATTTGCTTATTTGTTTAACTCGGGTGAAAGGTACCGTTTCATCCCTTGTTTAACAATTTACTATACTTTAAGCTCCAGTTTAGCTTATTGTGACGGAAGAGTAACTACGGAACCCTACTCTGAGCATGGCCCGACATGCTCTTGGCCGGTTTTTTTATACTAGTATGAACTTGCTAGAATGTATTTTCGATTAACCGCCATCTATCTATCTTCTCTTTAGTTCTCTGTTCACTAGATCAGGTATAATTTAATATGCATTATATTTCCAGTCTAGGTATAAACTCACTTTTTTACAGGTCAAGTTTAAAAATTATGTTTAGAAGTGGCACACTTGATCATGCCGAACTTGACTCCGACTCTAGTTACAACCATTAACGGTAAGCGCCTATATAAAGTCCCGGATAGACGTGCGAGTAAGTTAGCGAACTTACAGCTCGACGACCTTTTTCGCTCGTGTGTGAGCCTAAGTACGCGTACCTTACAAGCGAAAAAAGTCGTCGAGCCATAAGTTCGCGAACTTACTCGCCCGTCTATCAGCCACTTTATACTCGTATTTTATACGAATTAAGAACCTTTAGTTTTTTATACTTAATGTCAACGTGGGGAAGATCGGCATATAATATTCTTGGTTGGGAAGCCCATCATAGGGCAGAACTCGCGTATTTGTATAAGTACGTACGTCGAGTAGACACAGTCAGAAAGGGAGAGCTTCACTTCTTCTGCTCTGCCGATCTTCTGTAAGTGGAGTGTGTGTACAAACGCATGAGTTAGAAGCGACGCAACATACAACAGAGCTTGTATATAAATACAATATACTTGATAGACGCTCTTCTCCCCATTGACCTTGGGTACTTATTGTTGTATAAGTGTCTATCAAGGTCTTACTGCAGAAAAAGCCTTGGCTTGAGGCTTGACTTATATATTCCTGAAATCAGGGAATATACCTACCGACTGGAATTCGTTTCATGGCGGTATCAGATGGGTATATTTAGGGGTTCCGATGGTCACTTTTGAGAGCGTCTGCCAAGCACTTCCGGCAAAAAAAATACTGACAAAGAGATAACACGTCCAACGTGGTTTGCGTTAAATTACCACAAAAATGCAGGTTAGGTAAAATAAAATATCATAAAACCAGGGTATTAAAAGTTATCACGCGGAACGTGACGTAACCATAGCTACAAGTGACAGAAAGTTGATTCACCCAAATAAATTTGCCGGAAATATATAAGCCTCCTTCGGAGACGGTAATTAAACAATAATTTGATTTAATTTTTACAGGAGAAAACGTGAAAAAGAATAATGGTGGCCGGAAGAACGCATAATATGTCTACATACTATGTGTGGTATATTTAATCCAGCAAATATAAATGTTTATCTCAAAGCAAACAATGTTCTCATTTATGAATTCTTCCAATCCAGTACATTTTGACTAAAACCAGTCATCTAAACTGTAATTTAATTAAATCACCTAATTCCTAGAATATGGTACAATTTTAGTTAGTTGACCGAAGCGTAGCCAAGGTCTACGTTTTGACTCGGGCAATCTGCTTTCGTATGTCCGGATGTTCTCTTCTACAGGTCGCAATTCTCAACCGATTCGCGTGAAATTTTGTGACCACATTCTATGATTAAATAGTTTTTTGTCGATCCAGTCTTTGGAAAGTTTTCAAAATAGCGGAATCATGGTACGTCGCGCTTAAAAATAGCCGTATCGATATCATAAGAGTTTCTTCCTTGTGAGACATGTTTACAGAGTGATTTGTGAAACATCCGATATTTTAGAACGCTGGTTCCTTAGGGTATTTAGATTTAGGTTTTACTCGAGAATAAGTAGCCTTATTTCACCAAGTCATATATATACATTCGTGGCTCAGTTGGAATACACTCGCTTTACTATCATGAGGTTCAGAGTTCCAACCCCGAACAATTAATTATTTTTTGTTTTGCGTTTAAGTCCTTATTAGTTCATTTATGTTGTATCCCTTTCTTACAAATAAATAAGTAATAAAGTTTAGGCAAAGATTTCATGTTTGGTACAAGGTTTTATCGCTGACTGTACATTTATTACCACAGTAATATTACTATTAGTATACTATTAGTATACTAATAGTAATGATATCTAAACCATGAAAAATACCAGTTGTAGTCGGCTACGGATCCACCGTTAAATGCATTTTTTTCATCATTTATGAAACATTTATTGACAAAAAGCTTCTGCCCGTTCGTCTGCGTGTGATGACGATGATCGATAGAAACTATGTAACAGAGTTGTATTGGGAGAGGGTTGTGTCGGCTACGGGTCCGTTAAATGCAGACGCAAAAAGTCGCCGATGCAGCTCGCATCAATCATTGATCCCCCGCAGGAGAATACTAACAGTAGTTAGATCTTCTTTGTTATATAACCGCGAAAAAATCTAAACAGTCAGACACAGATAATTTGTTACGGTCAATTTAGTTACGATTAGTTACCTCTGACCGCCCTGCGCGCTCTGGCCGCCCTGCGCGCCGCCGGCCCGCCCGCTGATCGCTGCGTTAAGCTAAAGCCGTTTACACCAGACGAAGTGTTCCGCATTATCACCACCTATATAGCGAAAAAAACAACTCGAGACATTTACGACATCTCCGTGACACTGATCCATTCAGTAGCAGTCGATATAGCTCCAATACTCGCCTTTGTGTACAACAGATGCCTTCGAGAGGGCGTCTTTCCCGAACCACTGAAAGAAAGCCGAATTTCACCGCTATACAAAGGGAAGGGAAAGAGAACCGATATCGATGCATATAGACCCGTAGCGATTATCCCGGTGATCGCCAAAATATTTGAGCACGGCCTAAGTTCTAGGTTGACGGACTTCCTCATCACAACCAATGCACTGTCTAATAGACAATACGCGTACCGGAAGGGACGTTCAACAACTACATTGACACGAGCCGTGGTTCGTCAGATACTGGAGGCCCGCGAGAGCAAGAGCCAAGTCGCCGTCCTCTGCTGCGACTTGTCTAAGGCGTTCGACGTTGCGGATCATAACCTCCTGACTTACAAACTTCAGCACTATGGCTTAGCAGGTCCCGCGTTGGCGTTGATGGCAGATCTGCTACGGAACAGGAAACAGCTTGTTTTGGCTGACAGTGGTCGCGTACGATCTGACGCAGTGGTCACAAGTATGGGCGTCGCTCAGGGTTCCTCAGTATCTAATATACTTTTCTCTTTGTTGTTGAACGACCTGCCCAATGCTGTTGGCTGTGGAGAGACCTTCATCTACGCTGACGATGTTGCAGTTGTTGTGCACGCAGAGTCATATGAGGAGCTCGAAAAAAAGTTGAATGTGACTGCCGCAACAATAGCAAACTGGTTTAGTATCAATGGTCTCATACTAAACACTCTAAAAACTCATCTCATTAATTTTGATCTTTCTGGACGCCAAATGAGATCGTTATCAGTGCTAGCTAAGGGTGATGTGATTGAACAGGTCACTAACTCAACCTTCTTGGGATTTGAGCTAGACAGTGGACTCACCTGGAGCTGTCACATTAATAAGGTGTGCAATAAACTTGCTACAGCATGTTTCGCGTTAAAACGACTCGCACGAGTCCTGCCTGTGGAAACTGTCCGTGCTTGCTATTTCGCTTCGGTACACGCGCACCTGCAATACGGGGTTGAGTTTTGGGCAGGAGCCGCAGAGTGGGAGAGAGTGTTTCGGCTTCAGAAGCGCGCAGTACGTGCTATAGCGCGCGTCCCGCAAACTGTTTCAGCGAAACCGATATTTAAGAGCCTAGGTATTTTAACACTACCCTCCCTTTTAATATTACAAATGGCTGTGACCACACGAGGTGAAGTTGAATCCAACCCCATTAGTAACGAGTCTTACCGGAGGTACAAAACCCGAAGCGCGAGCGCCGGAAAACTACCCCTTTTACCTCTCAGACTCGCCAAATCAAAAAAAACTCGCTCACGTTATGGGTCGCAAGGTTTATAATCACCTCCCAAGCGAAATAGTTGCTGCTCCTAGTGCGTTGGTTTTCAGAACAAAACTAAAAATCTGGCTTGTCGAGCAGGCTTTCTATAATCATAGCGAGCTATTTTGTGTTGATTTAGGATAGGATACACATACTGTTGTACTGTATTTTTTGTGTGTAATTTTGAATACTTAATTATTTGCAATATGTACATATGTACTTAAGTATAAAATGTATTGTGACATGTAATATGATATTACCAATAAATATGATTATGATTATGATTATGATTATGTTAACTTTTGGAGGAGAAAAATGTCGGCAACGAAACCTCAATTTCTGAATTTTTTACGCAGGGTTTTTCGCCTGAGCTGCAGTTGTCCTTATCGCACTAATTTTAGGAGTCGACCCCTTAAGCGCGATGGAGATATTTACCTAAAATTTCTTAAATCTAAGAAGGGGCTCAGCTGGTATTTACTCTTAAGAGGGATGTATATTGACGTGATCGTCCATACAAAAAGAGAAAACGTTTTTTCACTTGTAAATATTTTCCATACTCCATGATTTTGAGTATGTTATTGAAAAAATTAAATTACTGAGACTCCGCTGTCCGTCGGTCCGTTTGTCAGCAGGCTGTATCTCATGAACCGTAGTTAGGCAGCTCAAATTTCTACAGATTATGTATTTCTGTAGCCGCTATAACAACAAATACTAAAAACAGAATAAATATTTCTTTCCAATCTCGAGGTTCTCATCCAATCACCGAAGTTAAGCAACGTCGGGCGGGGTCAGTACTTGGATGGGTGACCGTTTTTATAGATAATGGTACGGAACCCTTCCTGTGCGAGTCCGACTCGCACTTCACCTGTTTTTTTGTTTTTTCAAAATTTGCAAAACCACTTTTTTAAAGCGAAACCTATAAACCGTATGTATGTATCATCCTGAAGTAATCGACATCAAAATCAAAGTGATTTAGATTTAGTTAAGTAGTGGAAAACGTCTTCTACCGAAATGGAATTTCATAGAAAAAATACCGTTATTTCGCTAGGATCGCAAACCTTTTTTTTATACGACGACGGTGGCAAACAAGCATACGTCCCGCCTGATGGTAAGCAGTCACCGTAGCCTATGGACGCCTGCAACACCAGAGGCATTACATGCGCGTTGCCGACCCTTTAAAAACCTGTACACTCCTTTTTTGAAGAACCCCATTCTGTAGCCCCTCGGGAAAACCTAAGCGTTCGCGGGAGGAAATTCCTCTTAAACCGCACAGTACGCGACCATTTAGGTTCTAGGGTGTGAGGATGAACACCCTGCCGACGGCGAGCGGTGCGGTGATAGAAAGCGGCCGTTAGCATCATGTCAAACAATTCATCAGAGCACAGCCCATTGTACAAGCCGAGCGGTAGAACACACACAAGGAGGCAAAGTCACTCCTTAGACTTAAAGGTTCAATACCGCTTGTGAGTTTGGGATCGTCGACGATTCGTACAGCGCGCCTTTGGACTGAGTCGAATGGTCCAAGCTGGCATGCAGGTGGTCCAAGCTGGCATGCAAGTGCTCCTGCCCAAAGGTGACAGCAATACTCCATATGGGGTCTGACTTGCGATTTATAAAGCACCTTTTCTTCCCTCTTAAAAAATTCAGCACCGGATATCGCTCTCAAGTGTGAAGCAGTGTGATAACCGCCTTAATCTGCGTACTGGTATTATATTAGTGCTGTGGCTTCTGGCTCCCTACATAGTAAATATCCGAACAGTCGGAATTCAATCGGCCCGGAACGTCCGGACGGAATATCGGGTATGAGAAGCAAGGGTTTGTGAAAGATTTGAAAAATTATAGGTACATAGGTATTTGTTGGGTTTTCTTTTCGTTTACAGTTGACTACACACTAAATGACATTGTTTTTTTTTTTCAAAGAAAACTTAAAATAACATGGCTGTTAGAAAAAAACGGGAATTTTCCTGGTTCTTTCCACCCTAATCTCGACGAGTGTGTACAGCCCGCATAATACGTTTCGTTTCAGTTAAATGATTTTAGTTGAAATTTACTGATATTTTTTAAAATCGTGTAAGGAATATATCCCTAAAAATTTGTTGGTGACGTGTCTTTGAGCCATCCTGTAATCACGGACCTTGTGCGACTCTAATTACCGAGGTAGATTACTGAACCTCTGGCCGATATGGGACGTTAAGACTTTATGAGCCGGCAGTAGGAGTGACCTTAATCCGTGTCAGGCTGCGCCCAAAGGGTAATCTTCCAGGAACTATTTCAAGGCCGAAAAGAAGACTAGATAATCAAACAGTTGACCAAAATTCATATTGCACAACAGAAGCAACATAAAATGAAACAGTACAAAAGTCATTCGTTGGGCAATGCATTAATTTTTATAACAAGTTACCTGACGATGCTTTAAGATTACGCTTGCCAGCTCTTCAGAATGACTTATATAAAAGTCATTGATGCTGAAGGCTTACTACAGAGTCGAGGACTACTTGACAGACAAATATGCATGATCCAAACCATTATTATTAATTAAATTATTGTATTACGTGCATATATGTTAAATCATTGTATAGGTGACACAGCTCAGGTAAGAAAGCACAATAAATATTTTTTGTAGGTATTTAGATTTATATACTTAATGTATATTCTCATTTCCTTATTAATTTTAATTTTACTTTTCCTTTTGTAAGAATTGTGAAATGTTTTCTGAAAGAGCTACGTATTTGTATGATTTGATGACATACTCGTATATGTATATATTTTTATCAAATTTCTATAAAGATAAGTAGCTACTGTGTGTAATTGCATGATTTCTATAGTAATCTAAATTGTATTTATTTTTCTTATTTAATGCATGTTAATTATAAGATGTAATGTTTTGAAAAGATGTGTCCCGCCGAGTTTCTTGCCGGTCCTTATTGGGATACCCTCCTTCAATTGAGGGGGGATTTAAATCTTTTCCGGTCAGACGTGTAGGGTTAGAGCCGGTGTAGCTTTATTTGACGTTCATAAGAGCATTGTTATATGTCTACTTGAATAATAAAATATCTTTATCTTAAAGATCGATATAAGTAGTGTTAACTACTGAAAGCTGTTCAACGGCACAACACCATTTTCCGAAGCATGCGCACGTTACTGGAGCATAGAAAGGCGCCATCTTGGATTGACGCCCCTCGGGTCGATAGCGTCGTTTGGAATTGATTATGTGTTTGTGGTTCATAAAGAACTCCATCGGACCTCAATGTTGTTGAAATAGACGTTGTACGAGACGGTACATGAGAAATTATAATGACGTCTGTCAAAAGGGGTCAATTCAATGTCAGTACAGAACTAACCACAAGCGCTAACGGTATACGAACCTTTAAGTTTACATCTATAATGTAGTGTAATAATAAATGAGTGGAAATATAGTTCATTTTCAATATATATAAATATGTTTCATTAGTGCCTTAACAGACGTGGATTGTCAAAGTAAACTTTGTAGCCACCAAAGAGAACTTAACCACTACGTTTTAGTAGCCACAGTAAATTTACTGCCATCTTTCGACACATGATTAAAACTTTTAGAACGCCATTTGACTTTGATCCTTATTCTTTCACTGATATGTAGAATGGCGCCATCTTACCGAGCATAGGCCTAATGCAGGCGTCCACGCTCGAAAAGAAGCTGCCATACCTTTTACCAAACATTTTAAACCAAAGATAATTTAAAATAGCTACACTTCATACCAAAGAGAATTTGAAATAGAGGTGGATTGCTCTATTTCAAATTCTCTTTGGTATAATATATGGTAGATGTGAGTGGATGTGCAACTCTCTAAGTCGTGTAAACAAAAAGGAAGAACCATTTCTTCCTTCAAGACTCGCACACTTCTGATAATTTTTGATAGCTCAGTTCAAAAAGATTCCAAAAGATCGCAAGTTATGAGAAGCAATGATTTTTATTCAATTTTTCCTTTAATTTAAAAAAATAGTTTCATTGTCTTTGTTATTGGGATAGGGGTTTTCAAACGCCAGCAATTGGGTACTTGACACATATTGAATATTATAACAATATTAAGTTAAATGGATAGAAAATGAGCCATCCATTATAAAAAACGTGGAATTTAAAAAAATATATTGAGATTATAAAAAATTACAAGGCTCCAAAGTCTCAACAAATTTTTTTTTCTTTCAAACATAGAAAAGAAACCATTCGATTCCTTATATTTTATTGAAAAATAAATTGTATGACAACTATACACATAAATGCAATATTTCAGGGTTAAAATGGCAATTTCCTTGATCTTCCATACAATTAGGACAGACTTATGTGATGTGACATCACATCACCTTATCATTTTGTCAGAGGCGTTTCAATCGTCGAGTGCGAGCGTCAGACTTTTACTCTCATTTCTGACCTTTGTGTTGCTTAAATGCCATAAGTCCTGTATAAACATTTGATCCTCAGGAAAATCAAGATCGTTTGACATTATTTACAAAAAACTGTCAAGTAGCCAATTATTGATATTCAAAAGACATTTAATTTTGAGTCTAAATTCCTCTTATTTTATAAATATAAATAAAATAGGTAGGAGTCACCTGCAATTACATGTTACACAACGAAGGCTGCATAAATATCTGACACGATCTTATTTGTAGAGAGCCATAATAGAGTGTCACATATATTTGCGGCCTTCGAACAGTAACATATTATCGCAGGTGACTGTACACGTCTAATAGAGGAAAACTTTAAAAATGACCTTAAGTAGTCGCATCCGTCTTCCTCCTTCCGACTTAGGGATGACACATGTTGAATTTTATATGAAGTAGAAATGTTTATTTACAATAACAATATACATAATGGATATATACAGATGATTACTATAACTAGCTTATATCTAAAATAGGCCCTTGAGCCATTGTACCAAGGATGCTGGCGGCATTTCCTCGTTTTATCGCAATACTGATACGTTGTGCGAGGAAGCCACCAGCTCAAAGCAGCAAAATGGTACTCCCTACCGAGGCTCTTATATTTATTACGTTTCAAAATTTCGGCGCTTTCCGCCGCTGCGCCCGCTTTTACCTTAGTCCGTTGGAGGTGGGACGGTGCCAGTGTGTCTACGCAGGTAGCATCCCACACTAACATTCATCCCAAGCTCCAAGGAACCAAGGACACCCCATCAGGCCTCTTGCCATCATCCCTGATAATGCCAGTCGGCTCAAGAAGAGTAGGCACATTGATGGTGGCAAGAGATCGACGGATTATGTCATTAAGCGACGCATGTCTTGAAAAACGACCTCCACTTTTTTAACAAGATATATTTGATACTAAAATCTACTAGCGCTCGCGTTTACGTCTGCGTATAAATGGTATTTTCATACTTGCATAGTAAATTCCACCTCCCTTTTCACCCTCTAGAAGGATGAATTCTGGAATAAAAATTATCCCATGGCCTTTCCTAAAACTTAAACTATTTTCATAGGAAAGGACCATGGGCATTTGTATGGGCACTGTCCCCACCCACCAACAGAAACGAAACATGTCTCATTCAATAGGTTTTGGCAATCTGATGATTTGTTACTATGACGAGATTGACGAGGATCGCCCTATGCATGGGGTTTTCTTGGAAAACTGTTTTTTCTTTTTATATATTTTTCGCTCATTTCATTGAAAGTTGCAGGCAGAAGGTTATAGAAACATTATGTTACTGGCAATAATAAACAAACTATGTGTCTTAAAAAAAGAAAAACTAAAATTCGCTTAGAGCTGTATATTTTTTATATCTACAATACCTAATACTACTTTACATATTAGACATATTATCACTTATCACATTGTTAACTCAAAATTCATCTAATATTACATTACTTAAGAGGTTTGCTGGCAGAATAAAATCATGATACTCTGATAAGGAAAATTTAGAAATAGATGTCGTTCGGGCACTATTTAGAATAAAAGTTAGGTTTGACATTCATTTGCATTTGGCGGTTTTTTTTTCATTTGGCGGGTTTTTTTTGTAGTCTCGCTCTGTTATGGAAAATCGAAGATGTCTGGCCTAAATATATGTATGTATAGTAGGAACATTATTGCTATACCCTTCTGCTGGCAACTTTCAATGAAATGAGAGAAAAATATATAAAAACAAAATACAGTTTTCCAAGAAAACCCCATACATAGGGCGATCCTCGTCATAGTAACAAATCATCAGATTGCCAAGATCTATTGAATGAGACTATTTTGTTTCTGTTGGTGGGCGGGGACATTTCTGCCCATGGGCCTTTCATTAACATCGGTTCAAAGGTTTAAGCGAGATGTACTATCGCATTTGTAATATTAGGGCCACCACATACTAACGTCTGGAGCGTCGGCGCTATGGAAAATGACGTCGCTGTGCAGTTGCGCCAACGTTACGTCGAGCAGCAGCCATAGAATTGACTAGACGCTGATACTCGGGAAACGCTAGTACAGTGGCTCTTAATCTTAATAGCTTCTACCCGCAACTTCGTTTGCGAGGAATTATAATGATGATGATGACTGGTAAAAACCATCATATGTCCTTCCCCGGGCCTCAAACTATCTGCATATCAAATTTCATATAGTCGGTACAACGATTTAAGCATGAAAAGGTAACAGAGAGAGCCAAACATCGGAAACCGGTTAAATTTCCAAACCAGTTAATTTTCCGTTATCATGTACTTGGTGCAAAACCTATTAATTTCGGTTTCGTTCGCAAAATCGTTATTTTTGAACCGGTTTTTAGAACATGTCCATAAAATTATTGTCAGATTAAACGGTTTATAAAAATAAAAAACCGGTTTCTTACTATGTCGGTGTCTCTTTACGCGGCACATCACCAGGCTGGCCGGCTGTCTCGTCGCTCACCGAACAAACCGGTAACAATAAAGTTCTCATAACGTTCGCATTCTTCTGAAAGTTCGGAGTAAAACCAAAATAAACCGGTATTTTCCCCTAATTATAAAACCGAATCGGAGCCTTGGATAGAGCTACCTACTTTTACGAATTTATAATATTAGTGTGGACACTTATAACTGGACTTATCGGCTTCCTACAACTTGAAGGATTATTATAATTTATAGTTAAAATAATTCTCAAATAAATATTAATCTATCACATATAATAGAAAGTAGGTATCCAATCAATAAAACGTCATTAAAATGTGAATAATCGCGTAAAGTAGGCGCGAATCGAGGCGAACAGGTGTGTCGAATAGATAACGAGATATGGAGGCATTCGGACTTCGAAAATCCGTAACTTGATTTAATATTGATTTTATAGCACAGAATATAATGTAAGCACAATTTTTATGTAAAATTGCTAAGTTGGTATGTATGTAGTTCTAAAGAACGCGTAAAATGTCTAATAAATACTTTTATGGCTGTCGAGACTAAATCATTTTGCACAAGTAGTTAAAATTTATTTGTATTAAGATCACTTAGGATATTTAATTGATTAATTCGAATGAACATTGATCTTTTAACATTACAGCAATTAACAAGTGTACGTTATTGTTGTGTGAGTACCTACGTAATTATGCATAATCTAGCCAAATAAAGGGTTTATTTACCTCGGAATAAGACACAGCAAGCTTCGTTATAAAGGTGTATACTTACAAGTTCCCAGCTTATTTGTCACATATCGAGACTGACCCGTTTTTCAGGTTAAAGTAAGTAACCATATCACACAAAGAGGCCAATTTAAAGTAACATTGTAACATCAAAATGATGTCAGCCGCCCGTGCGTATCACTCGCGCCAATACATGTACGGACAAGAATGAGCAAAATGCGCGACAGACATCATTTAGAATTTAGAAATCATTTTGATGTGTCGCAATGTAAGTTTGAGTTGTCCTCGATATAATTTTCGACCACGTCACTACGAGTAATATCACACCAATATCAAATCAAGGTCAGGTTTTTATAGTTGCAATACGGCTCGTATATGTGGTAGACAATAAATCGCAGATTAGCTGCAATTTGTTGGCAGGAGTGGAGGTCGCGGTCCTTTCCCCGTGAGGCCACGAAAACGGCGTTCGATTGTGTACATAGAGAAGACACTATAACATAAGGTTACTCAAGTCGTAATGCGACTTGTATACAATGTGTATATTTTTGATATAACCTCAAACTTAAACTAAATGTAGGTTTTAGTGTTATAAAACAATTCTGAAAGGTTTCTTAGTTTAGTCTTCACTACCAGAGAATAATTAATTTTTCAAGTTTTTTCAAGCGGCAATGTATTTCGTACATCATGATCACTTGTGACAGTTTTGACGTCGCGTCATTAATGAGACGTTTTGAGTTAAAACAAAGTATTGATACATTGCTCGCTGATTAATTTTGTATGAAAAAATATAAGTCGTCCATTTTCTATAAAACTTATGAAAGTGTGTTAATTAGAGCCTAAACCCTTTGATTATGTGGTCGTATCAAAAATACACGCTGTATGTGGTGGACAGTAAATAAATTATTTATTTATTATGGTTTGCTGTTAGCGACGCGACTGAAAAACCTTAGATGACGCTAAGATTAATTAAGTTGAAATACGATTAAGGCTGTATTCGAAATAAAGATTTTATCCGTTAGGTAGGGCAAGCAGAAAATTAGATTGTTATTAGACATAAGAGTATGTAATCGTTAGGTATATCAGATATTATTCGATATTTAGGTCACGCAAACCCTAAATCCCAATTCCTTATTCGAAGAGCGAGATGGACGAAGGAATAAGAAAATAAAGAAAACTTATTCATTGGTTCATAATTATAGCCAATCACACGCAAATAAAGACAAGGAAAGGTAAGAAACAGTGAGACAGAAAATCTCGATCGTGATTGGTCAGTCAATTTCCCGTACAGAATTCGATTGCGCTCAGTTGTACTATGATACACACATATTTAGGTTATTATCTCAGTAATTACTTTAATTAGACTACTGAATGTTACGTATAATCGTAGAGCGTGAATTGCTTAACACCCTAATATAGGTCATGTTATCGTAATCCTAGCTATTAGATAATAGCATGCCGTAAACCGTCGAGAAACGGGCTATTGTTCCGAGCGCGGGCGAACAATAGGCTTTGTATTCGTGAAGTAAGCAAGTCGGACAGGTGTTATTGTTTTGTTTCACTGACCTAGAAACCGAGTTAGCGTGTTATGCAATATTTAAGTCAATAATTAGATATTTGTGAGAATTATAGTTATGTAAACGATAACGAGATAACACGATTTAACCCGAACAAAGCCGAATCAAGTAACCGACCAATCAGAGGGCTTGATTCAGAACGAATCGAAACGCGTCTTATCTCCTTATCGTAAGGGTGTTCTTTTTCTACGAAATTCGTATATAAGCGAGGAAGGAACGGAGAGAAATCGTAGTCAGTCGTCGAGTGATCCAGCAACCAGAAGCCTCAAGAAGAAACCAACCGGAAGAGAACCAGAAGCGGTTCAATCGCGTAGTAGGGATTGTAGGAGTATTTTTATACCTTTGTATCGCGTTTAATAAAAGTGAGTTTGTGCGTAACAGTAGTTTATTTAGCTAACTCCTCGCGCATCGTATTCGCTCCTCTTCACGCGGCGACGTAGAGGGCCGTGGTCACGGTCTTGGCAGTAGGAGTGGTGGCGACAGCCCGGTGCCTTCTCCATTGAGCTATCGTCGGCAGATATAGCGCCGCGGGCTGCTATATTTTCCTGGTCCTTCGAGCCGGATTAACTGTCAGCCCATCAAGACCGTCGAGATCAGCTTCTACTCTGCGTGAAGAACCCCATCGTGCGACATCGTCAAGATGCCGATAATTCGGACCAAGAAGGCTACGTCGGTACAGAGCGACGAAGACAGGCAGCGTTTCCTAGAAGAAGGCGCGGCGGCGGCCCAACATCGTGAGGTTGCCCGCGAACACGCTGAGAGGACTGAGGACGCCGACGCGGAGCGCCCTCCCCTCCCCCCTGGCGAGTCGGCCGACGCAGCAGCGGTCACCCATCGAGCTGCTAGTGCGGAACCGTTAGGCGCAGCGGCTACATTATCGATCGACGACGTCTACCAGAGGCCACCGAGGTCTCCCTCGCAAGATACGATGTTGCTATGGCGGAGGGACCTGAACCAACGCCTGCGACGTCTTGCGAGACCTACACCGATCCCGTTACGTCATTCGAAGACAGTGGTTAAAGACGTTACCACATCGCAACGACCGAAGGATACTCCAAAGGAGGCGAGCACTCCGGGTAGGCACACCCGTGCGCAGTCCGTGTGCTCACAAGCGAGTACCGTCATCGAGGCCAGACTCTCGCAAGCCGAGCTGGAGGCGAGCGAGCGGCTAGCGGAGATACAGAAGAAGGAGCTGCAGTTAGAAGCCGAGTTAGTGAAGAAGAGGTTGGAAGCCCAGAAGCTGCAAATTCGTGCAGAAGCCAGTGAATCCGACGCGGCATCCGATAGGAGCGAAATCGGACCGCAACACCAGCGCATCCTGACATGGATGGACGAATCGCAGGACAAGACGCTAACCGAGCCCGTCAAGTCCAAGAAGAGGTTAGCCAACGAGCCCCCACCGGATTACGAGACTCCAAGGCGCTCCACGCGGGAAGAGAGGCATATTCGACGTCGCTCACCGAGCCGCGAGGACCGTCGGCGATCGTTATCGCCACCGATCGAGCCACGTACGCCGCACACGGAGCGTACACAGCTCACTCAGGAAGGAACCGTAGCGGAGTCTATGTTGCAGTTATTCGAGAAGATGCAAATGGCGGCTCGACCGGCACCGAAGGATATCTTCGAACTACCTCACTTCTACGGAGATGTGAGTGAGTGGCGAAGTTTCTACAACACGTACACCGAGACGTCGAGAAGATACAAGTTTACCGACTACGAGAACGTCGCTAGACTGCGTATGGCGCTACGCGGGGACGCGAAGACATGTGTGTCACACGTCCTATCGACCGCAACTCGTCCAGATATGATTATACGAATACTGAAAAAGCAATTTGGTCGGAGCGAAGTATTGCTAGACAGAGCAATCGAAGATTTGCGCAAGCTGCCAGCGTTGGGACCTACAGCGAACGATCTCAACAGCTTCGCAATCAAAATTATGAACATAGTGTCCACTATTATGGATATAGATCGGAGACACTACGCCGACAACCCGTTGCTGATTCGCGAAGTAACGGACCGGTTATCGCCTCATATTCGAAGCAGGTGGTGCGACTACGCACGCAATCATCGTGATACCGACGAACCCGAGATCCTGCAACTTGCTGACTTTCTGATGGAGGAAAGTGAACAAGAAATGGCGTTTTGTCATGCCCGCGCAGCCCCGAGGCGTGCGCAGGTACCGTCAGCAGCACCGAACGCGCGCGCGACCGGCACTCGTACGAATACATCCGCGCCGCGTTATCCGATTCCCGCTACCACACCCGGAGGTCGATACGCCACAGCACAGAAGGTGACGTATGCGACGCGTCAAGCCAGTACATCGAAGTCGACGTGCCTGTATTGCGGCGGCAATCATTCAACGCCGGAATGTCGCAAGCTAGCCGCACAAAGCATAGGCGCAAGATGGGAGTGGGCAAAACTCAACCGAATATGCTATAGGTGCATGGACGCGAAGCACCTCAAAATACAGTGCAAGGCGAAAGGGTGCGGTGTGGCAGGCTGTCCGCACGTGCATCATCGTCTGCTCCACGCGGAGACGACGCAGGAGCTCCGTGATAATACCGCGATGGCGATGACTCATGCTACGCAACGAGCGGCCGTAGCGCGAGTTACTACAGCATCGATCGAGCCGACGGCGGCACAAGAGCCGCAATCTACGCAAGTTACGCCACGAGAGGACAACGAACCACGAGTCTACGTGTCATCGACCCCGAACTACAACGTGTTGTTGAAAGTGTTGCCTGTAACGGTAACAGGACCGCAAGGAACAGCGCATATTTTCGCTTTTATCGACGACGGATCGACATTGTCGATGATCGATCAAGATGTTGCTGATGAGATAGGTGCAGTGGGTCAAGACGAGCCGTTATGTATTCGAGGAATAAGGAATCTCAAGCACACGTCGATAACACAGACTGTTAAGGCCACCGTGAGACCGGCGAAAGGAGGTACCGAACACGAGATTACCGTCAAGACCGTAGATGGCCTAGGAATCAGGTCACAGTCGCTCAATAAGGAGCAACTACTCAAATATAAACATCTGGCGGACTTAGGCGACGAATGCTACGTCGGAACAGGCGTACCACAGATGTTAATCGGAGGTGATTATAGTCACTTGATTACACCGACGGAAATCAGGCAGGGCGGCGAGAACGAGCCGTGCGCTATGAAAACACCACTAGGTTGGGCGTTTTTCGGTAGAATGCCACGCATCATTCGTACGAACGAGCAAACCGTGCTACACTGCCGTATGGGGGATGAAGATCTCAACGAGCAAGTGAAGAAACATTGGTCGATCGAGGCGTTAGGCGTAACGCAAAAGGAGAACGTGAGTCCGAGCGATCAACGAGCCATCGACATATTTAATAAAACCGTGAGAAAAGTTGGAAATCGCTACGAGGTTGGCCAGCTATGGGCGTCAGACGACGTGAAGCTACCACCGAGCTACGCTATGGCGCGTTCAAGATTACATAGCTTGGAAGCGAGAATGCGTCGCGACAAGGACTTCGCGGAGGACTACGAAGCCCAGATTCAGAAGTTGCTGAAAAAAGGATATGCCGAGCGTATTATGGAACCACCGCAAACCGATAAGACTTGGTTTTTGCCGCACTTTAGTGTTTTTAATTTGAATAAAGGCAAAGGAAGAGCCGTATTCGATTGTGCCGCGAAAAGTCAAGGAAATAGTCTGAACGACTATATTTTAGCGGGACCAGACCTGCTAAAAAGCCTACTGGGTATACTACTGAGGTTTCGCGAATGGAGCTTCGCAGTAGTAGCAGATATACAGGAGATGTTTCTGCAAATCCAGATTCGAGCCGAAGACCAGCAGAGCCAGCTATTCTTGTGGCGAGGTACGAGAAGAGACATGGAGCCGCAAGTCTACAAACTAAACAGAGTTTGTTTCGGAAACGTATCGTCACCGTTTCTCGCGCATTCAGTGCGCAATCGTAACGCAACCGACAACGAGGACAAGTATCCAGAGGCGGTCTACGATATACACAATAATCATTACATGGATGATTATGTGGCGTCCTACAAGACTGAAGATGAGCTACTGAGAGTGTCATCGCAGGTACGAGACTCTCACGCCGAGGGAAACTTTCACCTACGAGGCTACGCGAGCAACAGCGAGCGACTGTTAGCGAGCATCGAGCCAGAGCTTCACGCACAAGAACCGACGCATCTAGGCGAGAAGCAACAGACCGTTCTAGGAATGACTTGGGATCCTAGCACCGATACTCTAGGATACAATACGAAGATGCTGCGCGTACCGGACGCAGTAAAGAATCACGAGCGATCACCGACGAAACGAGAGTTACTCAGCGCGATAATGTCAATCTACGACCCGATGGGACTTATCGCTCAATTCGTGATAAGCGCGAAGATAATATTTCAGCGAGTTTGGTCAAAAGGAACGGATTGGGACGCACCGCTACCATACCAAGAAGCTGAAGACTTTTTTCAGTGGCTGAATGCACTGAAACATGTAGCTACGCTACGCATACCGCGACAGTACGAGACACCGAGAGCTGCTACGAAATATACTCTGCATATTTTCACCGACGCGTCAACGGAAGCATATTGCGCTGCAGCATATTGGCGCATAGAAAACTCAGAGCAAGAGGTTCGAGTAAGTTTAGCAGCGGGCAAAAGCAGAGTTTGTCCACTGAAGGTGCTATCCGTACCGAAGTTGGAGCTAACGGCGGCAGTCATCGGAGTACGGTTAGCAGAAACAATCTGCAACGAGCAACGATACGACATCGACGAAGTGATTTATTGGACGGATTCAAGAGTCCTATTAGGATGGATCAAAGACGACGCACGAAATTATAAGCCATTCGTATCACATCGATTAGCCGAGATCACCGAGAAATCGAATCGTCAAGCATGGAGATATGTACCGACCGATCTTAATCCGGCAGACCATGCTACACGAGGCAAGCCTACAAGGAGGATCGACATACAGGATGATTGGTACAGAGGACCGCAGTTTCTCTACCTAGCCGAGGTGGAGTGGCCGAGCCGAGATATCACAGTAAGCCGCACCGAAGATCTTCCTGAAAGGAAGCTGAAAGTCAAGTCAGGAATCGTTTTATCGACTACGACATCGAAAATGGAGCCATCAAGCGTATTACCCGATATACGTCGCTTCAGTAATTACGATCGATTGATTAATTCTACAGCCTACGTGCTACTTTTCATCGATAAGCTGAAATCCAAGAATAAGGGACTACAGCTACAAGTGCAACACATTAAGCGAGCAGAGCATATGTGGATACAGAATAGTCAACGGAGAAGCTTTCCAGACGAAATACGAACTCTGCACATCGGACGCGAAATCGACAGGAAATCGAAGTTATAAACGCTAGCACCAGAGTTATGCGACGACGGCGTGCTACGTATGAAAACGAGATTGGGCAACGCTCCAGTACTCTACACGTCACTACATCCGATAATACTGGACGGCAGAGACTCATTTACTCGATTGCTGATTCAGAGAGCCCACAGACGATCAGCGCACATACATAATGAAGCCGTGATAAATCAGTTACGTCAAGATTATTGGATTTTGCATCTACGACCGATAGTGAAAGCTGTAGCGAGAGACTGCGCACTTTGCAAGCTACGTCGAGCTTCACCGCGAGCGCAGCCCTTCGGAGACCTACCCCCCGAGCGACTACAGGCTTATCAACGACCGTTTACCTACACCGCGCAAGACTATCTAGGCCCCATGTACGTGACAATAGGCCGGCGAAGAGAAAAACGCTGGGTCTGTTTATACACATGCCTAGTCACCAGAGCCATCCATCTGGAAAGCGTGCATAGTTTGTCGACGGACAGCGCGCTACTCGCCCTACGACGATTCGCTGCGCGGCGAGGATGGCCACACACGATGTACAGCGACAACGCGACATGCTTCAAGGCAGCATCAACGGAGCTACGAGAAGCATATAAGCAGTGGCTACCACAGCTACGTGCTTACGGTCTACATCATCGGATGGAATGGAAGTTCATCCCGCCTGGTAATCCCTCTGCAGGCGGAGCTTGGGAACGCATGGTGCGTACCGTGAAGACGGCAATGGCGTACACATTCCATACAAGAGCACCGCGAACAGAAGTCTTCGAAACACTATTAGCAGAGATCGAGAATATCGTTAATAGAAGACCTCTCACACACGTTAACGTCGACCCGCAATCCGAGGAAAGTCTTACACCGGCACACTTTCTACTACTGCACAACGCAAACCTACCTATGATCGGAGTCTACGAAGAAAACGACAAGAAGCAGTGGAAGGCTGCACAGGCGCTCGCAGACCACTTCTGGCGGCGCTGAACGAAAGAGTACTTCCCACTGTTAGCACCACGTAAATCGTCCGACGAGGGAGGACGACAGATCCAGCCGGGAGACGTGGTCATCATCGCTGAACCCAATGGACCTCGCAGCGTATGGCCCAAAGGAGTCGTCGAGGTCGTCTATCCAGGCCCCGATGGACGGGTCCGCTCCGCAGACGTCAGGACGAGGCACGGGACGCTACGCAGGCCGAGCTGCAGACTGGCGGTCATCGCGTCGCAACCCATGCAACAGGAGTCTTCGACTGCGGGGACAAAATGTTAGCGACGCGACTGAAAAACCTTAGATGACGCTAAGATTAATTAAGTTGAAATACGATTAAGGCTGTATTCGAAATAAAGATTTTATCCGTTAGGTAGGGCAAGCAGAAAATTAGATTGTTATTAGACATAAGAGTATGTAATCGTTAGGTATATCAGATATTATTCGATATTTAGGTCACGCAAACCCTAAATCCCAATTCCTTATTCGAAGAGCGAGATGGACGAAGGAATAAGAAAATAAAGAAAACTTATTCATTGGTTCATAATTATAGCCAATCACATGTAAATAAAGACAAGGAAAGGTAAGAAACAGCGAGACAGAAAATCTCGATCGTGATTGGTCAGTCAATTTCCCGTACAGAATTCGATTACGCTCAGTTGTACTATGAGACGCACATATTTAGGTTATTATCTCAGTAATTACTTTAATTAGACTACTGAATGTTACATATAATCGTAGAGCGTGAATTGCTTAACACCCTAATATAGGTCATATTATCGTAATCCTAGCTATTAGATAATAGCATGCCGTAAACCGTCGAGAAACGGGCTATTGTTCCGAGCGCGGGCGAACAATAGGCTTTGTATTCGTGAAGTAAGCAAGTCGGACAGGTGTTATTGTTTTGTTTCACTGACCTAGAAACCGAGTTAGCGTGTTATGCAATATTTAAGTCAATAATTAGATATTTGTGAGAATTATAGTTATGTAAACGATAACGAGATAACACGATTTAACCCGAACAAAGCCGAATCAAGTAACCGACCAATCAGAGGGCTTGATTCAGAACGAATCGAAACGCGTCTTATCTCCTTATCGTAAGGGTGTTCTTTTTCTACGAAATTCGTATATAAGCGAGGAAGGAACGGAGAGAAATCGTAGTCAGTCGTCGAGTGATCCAGCAACCAGAAGCCTCAAGAAGAAACCAACCGGAAGAGAACCAGAAGCGGTTCAATCGCGTAGTAGGGATTGTAGGAGTATTTTTATACCTTTGTATCGCGTTTAATAAAAGTGAGTTTGTGCGTAACAGTAGTTTATTTAGCTATCTCCTCGCGCATCGTATTCGCTCCTCTTCACGCGGCGACGTAGAGGGCCGTGGTCACGGTCTTGGCAGTAGGAGTGGTGGCGACAGCCCGGTGCCTTCTCCATTGAGCTATCGTCGGCAGATATAGCGCCGCGGGCTGCTATAGTTTGCCGACAGGGTCTCATGGGTCAATGTCCCTCAATCTCTGTCTTTCATTAAAGCTTGAAGGTTATAATTTTATTACACATTGTACAGTCAAGGTCCAAAATATAAACACGGGCAAAGCACTAGATTTATTTTTTAACACTATGGGGACGACGTCTTTGACATCGCTACAAGCGATTACGCTTGTAGCGATTAACTTTGACCTCAATACTCGCTGGCTTAGTGGCCCCAGGTCGGTTCCCACGTATACCATCAAACGTAGCGCTAGGATGTCATTCTTAACGCTAACAGGCGAGTCTAACTTTTTGTATAAAAACTTTTTTTTACAGTTTTTTGTGGTTTCTTACTCAGATCCCTCCCCCCCTCGTTGAGCTCTCGCAACCTTACTCACCGGCAGGAACACAACACTATGAGTAGGGTCTAGTGTTATTTGGCTACGGTTTTCTATAAGGCTTGGCTAAACTCCCAGCCCGCGCAGCCAACATGTCAATCGTTCATGCTCCGTAGCGAACGAAACGCAACTGTCACTGTCGCACTAATATGGAAGAGTGATAGAGAGAGCTCACTATACTACGCTACGGAGCATTATCCGATTGGCATGTTGACTACGCACCCTGGTTCGCGTGAGCGTTCGCCTCGCTCGTTCCGAACAAGAAATTGTGAATGCTAGGTAACGTGCGCTCGCGCACACTGTTGGCGCCATGACAGTCGGTGACAGTGACTTGTGCGGTGAACTGTGAACTGTGAACTGCGGCAGTGCAGTAACCGTAAGTTACTTAAAATTATTTTATATTCATATTGGGCCACACAGAATTCAGGATAAGATTTTGTAGACATTACAATAAAGGTTAAAGACCCGGGTACATATAGTCTGGCAAACCAAATTTTTCAGTAGAAAAAAGAGCGAAATTCAAATTCTCTATAGGAGAACAGAAGTCTTCGATACTTAAATTTTCAAAATTACTGTACCCCTAGTGTAAATTTTATCGACATCATAACGTGACGAACGCGTTTGCGTTAAGTCTCATTTTGTATAGGATTTTGAGTTTCCAAAACGTCCCGCTTCGCGCGCTCTTTCTAAATCCAATACAAAATGAGACTAAACGCAAACGCGTACGTCACGTTTCAAAATCGAATTTATTTACACTAGGGGTACTGTATTTTTATACTGACGGAATAGCTTGCCAAACTATGATATATTCGTTTTATATTTTTTTCTTTTTTGAGTCATAACTACTACAAAAAATGAACCCTGTAAAGATGCAGCGCAGTGATTAGCTTCTGATTCACTGACTTTCCAATGTCTACAGGAAAGTTGCGAACAAGTTAAGCCATTTAAGCATACATAAAATGTGTATGACCCATTATTTTTATTCATAAAGACTATTTAGTGTAAGGGTTTAGGCCCATGACTACAGATTCCCAATCCTACAGATTCTCTAATCTACGGATTCCCAATTTACCAGATAACCAATTATATTGATTCCCAATTTATAAAGTAAGGACAATTCTAAAATTATTAACATTTCACTATTTTAAACACATTACATCTAAATAAAATATTATTTCTCAAATAACAATAAATGACAATCTATGATGGGTGATGGGCATTGATGTAGTGATGGGTGATCACGTGACGCTTTCCATAGAAAACGAAGTGTCATACGCCTTGGCCCGGGCCCGGACTGTTCTATGAAAATATGACGTTTACAGTGGCACTTCCCGGTTTTCTGCTGAATTAAGTAGGTCAATAATTATTATTTATTGTACACCATACAGTTAAAAATATACAGAAAATGAAATACGGTTGCTAGGTAACAACAGGCGGTCTTATCGCTAAGAAGCGATCTCTAACGATAGAGAGTTAACTTAGATGGCGATTTTTTTTTGCTTGTGTTCTATTTGGTACAGACACTGTTTAATTTGCAGTCAAAAATCTGATCAAGTTCCAAATATTGCATAATGCACAATTCACGTTCCAACAAAACAGCACAATGTGAACTAGACGCAATACTGTTCGATAGCAAAGACAAGAATATAATGAAGAGTGACAATCGACATTAAAGTACTTTTTCTACTCGTCGACTGTAATGGTTGACTTAAGATTACGTATACCAAAATGTTATTGGGTACTTTTCATGTATGGACTCCCAACTCAACTATAATATTCTTTTCGAAACGGTTTAGTCAACTATAATTAAATTGACCAATCACAGCTCGCCACGGTCAAGAGGACGAAACAAAATTAACAAAACGATGGCTCAAATTAATTAATTATTTTAGGTTTTATAGTAGAAACAATTGCTTCATAAGTCATAAGCGCACATGTGACACCCTTAATATAGCAACATCCATAGACTACGAAAACCGCTTGCTTGTTAGTCTCCATAGGCTACGGTGGCCAAAATCAAGAAAAAAAACTGCCCAAAAATTGAATTCAGTAAAGAGCAAGTACCAGGGCCTCAAGAGTTACGAGAAGGTGTCGCTGACCAAACTGCCGGGCCCCGGCGGCCGGGGCGCGTACGAGTATGAAGGTATCGCGGCTGCTCGCGTATCATAAATCGTATTTTTGGTTTGTTTACCTAGATGATTCTATTAATTTAAAGTATAATTTTTGATGACTCGTAGAAAAAGTATTGTATACAATAGTGATATAATCAAGCTTTTCAATCTCGTACCTTACTTAGGCAACTCAGCAACCTTCGTCGCCTAAACCTACTTGACTGAAAGCTCTCTATTATATCACGATTGTATATAATACTATTTCTAAATATTCTATTTATTGACAATAACAATATACATAATGGATATATACAGATGATTACTATAGCTAGCTTATATCTAAAATAGGCCCTTGAGGCATTGTACCAAGGATGCTGGCGGCATTTCCTCGTTGTATCGCAATACTGATACGTTGTGCAAGGAAGCCGCCAGCTCTTCGGTCACCAGTTACGTCAACCAGACGTTTCGCGATTTCTCCAAAAAACTTGTGCGCGCTGGGACCCAATGGACCTAGAGTTTCAACGCCAAAAGGTACAATACTATTTCTTTCCTTGTTTACATTGTCCAACAAATGAAAGAAGCCATGACTTGAGCTGAAAACAGTAACGCCATGAATTTGCTTTTAAAATACTTTTACAGTACATATTGTGCTACTTTATAGCACTAGTGCGAAAATTAGTATATTACGTTACTGTGTCGAACATTTAAAGGGCCATATGTACTGTAAAACATTGTACGATATATGTGCGAATAGGTAATTCGCAACTCGTGTCGATTTAAAACACTCCCTTCGGTCGTGTTTTAATTTATCGCCACTCGTTTCGAATTTCCTATTTTTCGCACTTGTATCGTAATGTACTATTACAGTACATATGGTGCTACTTTACCGCACTAGTGCGAAAATTAGCATATTACCTTACTGTGTCGAACATTTAAAGGGCCATATGTACTGTAAAACGTTGTACGATACATGTGCGAATAGGTAATTTGCAACTCGTGTCGATTTAAAACACTCCCTTCGGTCGTGTTTTAAATGTATCGCCACTCGTTTCGAATTTCCTATTTTTCGCACTTGTATCGTAATGTACTAATGATAATATTCGTATATTAAAAAATCCACTGTCAGAAACACGTAGATCGTGTCATTTACGACGACGCTGTCCTTGACTCGTATCGTCATGTTATTAAGGGCTAGATTTGAATTTCTGCGCGTCATCGTGGATGACATGAACTATACGTTTTGTATTGAAAATGGGGCGTTTGGCACTGAAAGTGTTAAGCAGATAGAGATGATTGCAAAATATTTCGTGAATAAGCCTTTTTTCAGAAACAAATAAAATTATAAGGGGTTTAAACTAAGAATTAAAGTATTTATAAATAAAATAAATAAACTAAAATAGCCTTTATTTGCGACCCCTTTTTTCTGTGTTGCATGCTAAACACTTACAAGGAATAACATATAAACTGTATTCAATTATAAAAACAGTTAATAAAATATTATTGTGCATGAGATTTTTTATTCATTTTTTTATTTCGGGATCCCCTTGTGGGTATAGGCCTCCTCCAGTTTTTGCCATGCCTCTCGATCTTGGGCTAGATAATGCCACCCCATGCCGGCAGTTTTCTTTATGTCATCAGCCCCACGCTTGAGTGGGCGTCCTGAATGTCTGTCACCACTCCCTGGTCCTCTCCATTCCGTCACTCTTTTCGCCCATCTTGAGCTATCGTAACGTGCAATGTGTCCTGCCCATCTCCACTTCATTTTCTTGACATATTGTAATGCATCAATTATTATTATTATTTTTTTATTTATTTAAGAAACAGTCTTTTATAGTTATATATAGCACAGGAACTTTTCTTAAAACTAGACTTACAGTTTCCTTAATGAAAATATTTTAACATCATGCTTATTAAATTAAGTAGTTTCTACATAGTAAAACAGAGCTATTTGTGCGCGCAAAAACAAAAAACAAACAAAAGAAAAGAAAAATTATGAGAATAAAAACATAAGAGCATTATAACAACCTTATGGTATTGTTTACAACCTGAAATCTCAAGGATTTATTATCTATTAATAAAGATTACTTTGGTTGTTTCCCGAATGTCTTTGTTTCTAATCTTGTCTTTTATCTTGACATTGAGTAGGCTATTAGCCTACTCAAAGTATTTATAATGAATGAAAATTAATTTGAATAATATACTAGAAAAATACGCCCGCGATCGTTATTTTACTCAATCAAATTCATACAAAAATAAGATCCATAACTCATAATATGTATGCACATATTGTCTCCTAGTAGGTATAGTACAAGCCGTGGAAGATTGTCCTCGATTTTTTTTATCTTATTTTATGAGACCATTTTTTTTTGTTTAAATTTGTATGGAGATTATTCTCTCTCTATTATTAACTAGTCTCTGCCGGTACTGAACGGCCTTGCACCAACTATCTCCACATGAACCACATATGATTAATTGAGCAATGCAAATGAGACTCACATGCAAGTGTTTAGTTGAGCGAATTCAAACCCAGGGTCCGTGGGTTCAGTTCTCGGGTGACTACAACGTTACTGCAGCGCGTATGTCTATGTAACTTGCTTTCTATACATCTCGCTCACACTAATATGCCAGTATGAGCGAGATGCATAGAAAGTAAGTAACATACACGCTTGGAAATATGTCAGTGTCAGGTCAGTGCTCTTACGTAACAGGTAAACGAGATGGCGCTGTACAGCTCCTTATATTTTGCGATAACTCTGATTGTCAAAAGTTGACGTTTGACAATTCAGTGACGGCAAAACATATGGCGCCATCGCAATCTTTGGATATCAAACTAAGAGGCACGTTTTTTTCTTAGACTTTATCTCTCTATTACAATCAATTATCTTTGGTTTGTATGGAGAAATTGCCTTCCCTTGCCGCTTAATTCGTCGGCGTGAAATGGTGATGATAAGCTGATGAAAGCTACCAAAATATATTTATGACAAATTTCATCTGAATCCGTTTAAGCGTGAAGAGATAGACAGGTATCTACTGATTTTAATAACAGGCTATGAAATAGGTCAGGATTAGATCTGTACCCCTAGTGTAACTTTGATCGACATCATAACGTGACGAACGCGTTTGCGTTAAGTCTCATTTTGTATAGGATTTTGAGGTTCCAAAACGTCCCGCTTGGCGCGCTCTTTCGAAATCCAATACAAAATGAGACTAAACGCAAACGCGTACGTCACGTTTGGAAATCGAATTTATTTACACTAGGGGTACTGATATTAAAATCAGTATGCACCTTACAGAGTTACTTTCGTAATTTATAGTATTAGCAGGAATATAATGTATTATTGTTATTGTAAATATTTTCACCGACTTAAAAAGCCAGCTTTATAGTATTTTCTTCGCATTATATATTCCATGGTGTAAACGTTGTTGTAAGAAATGAGAAAGTATGTACATAATTAAACGCTCCTGATAATAAGCATTCACGAAGTAAAAAGGCCTGGTGTAATTTTTCTTGCGATATTTTTGCAAATAACTTTTTTTTTTGTCGCTCATCTTAATCATTTCGTTAAAACTAAGCTGTTTATTCATTAAGCTTTATGATTAGAGCCGTCCTTTATTCGATGTCCAGACAAAAGCTGACCTTTAGGTCCTTTGTAGGCACCTAGGTTACCTAGATACCTGGGCGTATGTTTGAGACTAATTAGATCGTGTGACATACCGCTTTAGAGTTAAACATTGTTTATTAATGAAACCTTTCTACAAAGTTAACAAGAGTTAGAAAAAAAATTATCAAAATATTTTTTTTTCACACTTAAAAAAGGACAAGAATTGCACATTTTTAGATTTCTGTAGAGAACATGGCAAAACTGAACTGTATAATTTTGTCATATCTGTATGTCAGTCTGTCCGTATCGTACAGATCCATAAGCTATGGCCCATAACCCGAAATAGTGGGAGCACCGAGCACCCTGTATATTTTGTATCGTACAATTATAACTGAAACAAAAACAAACTTTATTCGGCATTCATTTACATGTTGGATTTAAGATAGCTTTTTAAAATGACATAAAAATATATAAACAGAAATATACTAAATTAGTTAAAAATATCTTTATATAAATAAATATTATGGGACATTATTACACAAATTGACTAAGTCCCACAGTAAGCTCAATAAGGCTTGTGTTGAGGGTACTTAGTCAACGATATATATAATATATAAATATGTATACATACTTAAATACATAGAAAACACCCATGACTCAGGAACAAATATCCATGCTCATCACACGAATAAATGCCCTTACCAGGATTTGAACCCGGGACCATCAGCTTCATAGGCAGGGTCACTAACCCACTAGGCCAGACAGGTCGTCTATCTCAAGTAAAAACTGGGGGCTAGCTCGGCGCCGGATAGTACGGTGCCCAGAAGGTTGGTGGCATTGTCGCGCTGTACGGCGATGCCAATTCGCTGGGCAAGAAAGGAATCAGCCCTCTTGTCACCTGGACATCAGTGAGACGCTTCGCCAGCTCCCTGAATATGAGTGTGCTCCGGGTCTCCGGAGCCCGAGAGTCTCCAAACGGCTCAAACATGCAACCAGAATCTTCTTCTTCTTATGGTGCCGACGGACGGATGTCGGCGATCCTCATGCGAAAGTTTTCTCTAATCTTTGCCGTTCTAGAAAGAGTGACGACGTCTTGGTACCGGTCCAATCTCTAAATTTTTTACACCATGTTGTTCTGGGTCTTCCTTTACCTCTTTTACCTTATATTTTAATTTCAATTATATTTACCAATATTTATTTACTATTTCTGTATTATGGCCGAAATAAGCTATTTTTCGTCTTTATATTGTTAGCACTACTTCCATTTTCTTTTTAATTTTGTTTAATATTAATATCAAGCCAGAATCAATGGCTGCATATTTGCGCAGTTTGAGGAGCTCAAAAATACGTTTGTAATTTTGTGCTTTACAAACATTTGCTACGAATAAAATATGTATACTTATTCGTAATTAAGACCCGTTGCTACCCTGCCCCTATAATTTATGTATTCGCATAATGTTATCATAAGGGAATATAATTAAACGTGTTTTATTTATGAACCGACCTATTTTAAGACATCGCAGACTAAATTGGATTGTACTTTGTTTTTGTTTTTTTGTTGTTGTCAGGTACGAGTACATTGTTATTGTCTTAACAAAATCATGAGCTTTTCTAAATTTAAATTAGAAAAGTCATTACTGTCATTACGTATTTAGAGGGTATTTATTAGTGATGTTTATACTTACTTACTTACTCCTCTGGCGCAGCGACCCAAAGTGTGTCTTGGCCTCCAACACTACTGCTCGCCACTGATCCTGGTCCTGAGCAGTTTCTCGCCAGTCTTCAACGTGGAGCTCGCGTAGATCCGTGTCCACCACATCCGCAGTGATGTTTATACGTAGTATAAAAGCTTGGTACATATTTAAAACATGTACCTACTCAGCTCACAACGTCAGGGTATTTCATAAGTTCTGTCTGGTGCAATAGCTTTACCACGACTCCCGTACAGTGTCAGCCTGATATTATATTCGCTAACGTTTGCGTAACTTACTTTCTATACATCTCGTTCGCACTAATATGCGAGTGCGAGTACGAGCGAGATACATATAAAGTCAGTTACGAACACGCTAGCGAATGTCAGTGTCAGCAGTGTTACACTGGTGGTAGCCGTACAGCGTAAACCGCGAAAATCAAAGTTCGTCAATTGCGGGCATTTTTGTCTGTCACTCGTCACTCTAATTACGTCTTAGTAAGAGTAAAAGAGAAATATCACCGCAATTTGCGAATTTTTGTTTTCGCGGTAGGACCCCAGAACGCGCCCTATAAAGGGTTTTAACATTTAATTTACTAATTCGTGTGTCAGTATTGCTGTAATTCAGTATGCAAATTGTTACAAGTGTGGCGCACTCCATAATTCATATCGTTAGCCCAGTCGCCGGGAATGGACATTGGACAGCGCCTTAAGCGGCGATTTTCCTACTCTGTAGGTCTAATACCGAAAGACAAAACCTAGTAAGTCGAAAAAATAAATTCTGGGCATTTCTGGAATCCTAACACCCGCCTATCTAAAGTAGCCTACCGCAAAAACCGTAATTCGCAAATTGCGGGGATCTTTCTCATTTACTCTCACTAATGTAAGACGTAATTAGAGTGACAGAGAAAAATGCCCGCAATAGACGAACTTCGATGTTTGGGTTATAGCCTTGATACCAGGGCATAATTACAACCGCGAAAATCGAAGTTCGTCAATTGCTGGCATTTTTCTGTCACTCTAATTACGTTTTAGTGAGAGTAAAAGAGAAAGATCCCCGCAATTTGCGGAATTCCGTTTTCGCGGTAGGCCCCCAGGTTTTGGCCGTAGATTTCTGTTTTCTCTGTACTCAAATAATTGCCCTTACAGCAATTTGAACTCAGGACATATCACATTGAATAATGTAACAATACGATATGCAAATATGGAAACTACCGGAACCTCGGCACAAAGCAGGGGAGCCACCACGGACAACAATCCACGTTTCGTGTATTTTCTTCTGTCTCACTATTGAACATTTGAGCGACAGAGAGGTAAAGAGAGGTTCACGGTGTCCAGATCATAAGTTATCAGGTTTAGCCGCAGATTGCTGTGTGATTTAAACCCGCAATTAATTAGAGGTGAGAAATAATTGGCGACAATTTGTAGCGGAATCCTAAACAAGCGGCATTTAGATTTTAATGCGATTTGATTAAGCGATTTAATTATTGGAAGTGGGACAGTTTTATATGTATTTTTAGTGTTGTTATTAAATTTATGTCCTTAAGAGCCAGAAGAGATACCAGGTGATCCCCTTCTCAGATTTGAGAATTTTAGGTAAATATCTCCGTCGGGTCCATATTGGGTTGCATACAAGTTTAAGTCATATCTTTGATACGCATAACAACTTGTGTCATAATTATCATTGCCCATACAAATGAAAAGTCATATTATATAGTGTCATACATTTTTAGTCATAACATTTGATGACATACATAGCAGTTGTCATATATTTACGATGCATACCTAACCTAAAATTTTATGCAAATTAAATCAATGACTATAACACTTATGACAAAAACCTAGTTATGCTCAAGAATAATACCGAATAAAGATTTTTATGACTTACAATTTTATGCATAAAGTGTTATGGCAATTAAAATTATGACAAACGTTGTTATGCGACCACTGGGAGTCCCATCTCCGTCGCTCTGACGGGCGGCTCCTTAAAATTAGTGCGATAAGGACAACTGCAGCTTAGGCGAAATATCCTGCGTAAAAATATTAGAAATCGAGGTTCCTTTCTCCACATTTTCCTCCTCCAAAACTTAGCCCATTGTAACGAAATTTTGAGAACATGCATGATATAAGCGTCTGTTAACGCGCACTTATTTAGCCGATTTTAACCCTTTTTAATGTAACCAATTTTTTATAAAAACAAGTATATCAAAAAAAGCAAAACGTACAGACACAGGTACTGGTAATATTAAACTCATATAAAAATATTCATCTAGGCCCAAAATCCAGAGGGGAGAATGTCGAGAACGTTCGTATTGAAAAATGACCACTAATGTTTCCTCTTAAGTACGTACATGTACGTACATGTAGGATACCACCGGAAATGATCATAACATCCCTACAAATTTTATAAATTCGAAGTAACTCTGTTTATCTGTTATACAGCTGCCATACCACTTATCTGTTATACCACGCTTAAACAGCTGAACCGATTTATATCGGTGTAGAGATTAGTATGAAATAAACTGAACTGAACTTTTTGCTAGAAAATAAGAAACAGGGTACATTTTTAAATCACTTTTTAAGTTCTTCTTCTTTTAATCCTGTTACCCTCTGCTGAAGTGTAGGGCTCCAATCATATTCTTCCACTGACTCCGGTCCTGGGCAGCTTGGGTAACCTCCTTCCACCCCATCCCCAATACATCATCATCATCATCATTTAAGAGCATGGCTCTTGTCGGTGGAGTAGACGCCAGTTTTCGCGGTCCTCGGCCAAGTTCTTTAGGTCCCTGTAAGACACGACATTTACTTTTCCTTTTAGTCCCCCAATACACCCAGCTCTTACTCCAACGAACAGCGCCAAGTAAATGTAGTAATTTATTTTATTACTACACTACTACTACAACACATTTTTTTTATTACTAAGAAACAAACAGTCTTACAAAACAGATAAGTGTATAAAGTAAAATCTTTCTAGTCACAGACCTAAAGTTTCCTATATGTAAACAAATATTAATAAAAACTTATTACTATAACTATCAAGCCGCTTGCGCCTAGTGTTAGAGTCGCTTGCTTGCGCCTTCTGGAAACGCTGGGAGGGTGTACATATGGGATGCAGAGGCTTAGTGTATAATTTATTATAATTTAGTATAGTAACTACTATAGTATAGTTTAGTGTAGTGTAGTTTAGTATAGTAGTTAACTAACATAGGATTAAGGGAATGTACACTAACACCATGGACATGGTCCGAAATAAATAAATTGAATTGATGAATGACAAGCATATGTATGTGTGACAGAATATGTAATGAGATCTTAATTTAGCTATTCAGGTATTTTTATTTTAATGAAAAGTAAACTAATTTCTTAAACAATCTTAATGAGCTGCTAAATACGTATACGTTCTGGCACTTTCCATTGTACAACCTCATCATCATCATCATCTCCTAGCCGTTTTCGACCACAGCGACTGCGTTCTACCGCTGAGAGCGTCGCTGGTGCGCTCTCAGGTGACTGATATAGCCAATTTTTGCAGCAAATGTACGACCACACTCGTTGCAAGTCAGCACCCCTCCGACATAATCGTAAAGTATGGCCGCAGGTGGTCTGGCCTTCAGCTCGTCGCGCTTAGCGTCGAGTTCTGTGAGCCGCCTGGCTTCAAACTGACGCACCTGCGTCTGCACAATATGCCTCCAACGTGGACGGTCACTGGCTAGACTCTCCCACTTACAACCTACACGTGCGTTTAATGTATGAGTGTAAATATTGAATAAACCAAAGCATTCGACCAACGTAGTCCCTAAATAGAAAATAGCAAATCAAATTGTATACTTATTTAAAACTAGCTGTGCCCGCGGCTCTGCCCGCGTGGTATTAGGTCTGTGTCAGTAACCGGGTCATTCGCCGCTAATTTTTCTGCCTCTCCCCTGGAGGTGGAGCTTGAAGTAAAGTTGACAGATGGATACGCTAGAGGACTGTAGTCTGGATAAAATATTTTACAATTAGGTACCACTTAATAAAATTACACTCCAAAATCAATTCTATTTTTTTCAAATTCGTCCTTATTCAAATTTTTGACGTGATTTAAACGACATAGAGTAGTAGATGTATATCGGACAATACAGTTCCACTTTTGTATTTTTTTTACGTCCTTGACTGTACCTATCCGAATCATGTCCATGGAAAATATCATCCAAATCGGTGCTCCAGACCAATCAGTCTAAGCATGAAAAGGTAAGAAATATACCCATAGAAATCCATACTTCCGAACACTATCGAATTTAGGTGTAATACCTATTACCTACCTGCAGCTGCACTACTTTTAGCTGGGTTCCGTTGCATAACTTCGGAGGCGACAAATTCCGAAGAAGCATGATTGAAACTCCAACTTTCGGGGTTAATGTGTGTGCTGGGAGTCCTGAAGCACTCAATGAGCTAAGGAACTAAGGAACTCTACCACCCGGTAGAGTTCCTTAGTTATGTTGTCACATTGCCTTCATCCAAGACAGTGTTAATGGAATTATATACTGCATGTTCAACTTCGATTTCCGCCTGCTCATCTTTCTGCGTGAGCATCGACCGTTCCTCTATGGGCGTGAGTATGGATCTCTCACAAATCCAAGAATGGCTCAGGTCTTCGTACACGCTACGAATGAGGTTTTCAATGGATGGAACGATCCTGCATAACGTTTCTGGTAGTTGTGGCTACGCCTGAAATCACGATCGTCGCTATAGTTTGCAATAGTCGCTAATGCGTTGTGAGACTTTCGTGAAAGGTTCGCTTTTTTTCGCGAAGGCATTTTCAGTTTTTAGTTCTTATGGCATTTTAACGCGTATAAAATGCGAGTCCCAAATCATTTGACATTTATACCGCAAACATCAGAGAATTATTTTTTTCATAGTACCCACCTTCGTAGCCATTATTAAGTGCTTAAAAGAGGCGATACGTATGAATATGGATACGATAAAATTACGATTAGGTATAATTCATGAAGGAGAAAATATTTTTTTTAAATAATTATGCAGTCATACGCGTGTTGATATGTGTGTTGATTTTGCCACTACTTAACTATGTAAGTAAACTCATTTTTAACCGACTTCAAGATTTCAAAAGGAGGAGAATCGAGGGAACTCTTCAAATATGAAAGTCATACATATAGTGATTTTTGTATTTTGATCAACAAATCAAGTATTTACATTTGTAGAAGGGACATTTGATGAAGTGGAACTGTTCATTTATATTTCTATCCTATGTAGTTTTTTTAATAATTATCTGGTGCTTTATTTCATGCATGGTGTGAAATAATTTATCTTAAATACAGTCGAATACCCTATTGCGGGTATCTTACCAGTCAACCATAGGGCAAATCTGAAATGTGTCAAGGTGGGTGCAGTGACAAAAACAAACATGTTACCTCCTTTTCTACATAATTAGGCGTAGGACGCTGTCTTTTTAATTTAATTGTATGAAATCAAAAATCAACAATAATCGTTCTTTCACCGGTCTACCTCATTGAAGTCGGTTTTTTTTTCTTAAAAATTATTAGTTTACTTGATTACTAAATTTTTACTCAGTTTCCCAAAAGATGGCACTCTGCAATGTATGGCAATTAATTTACTGTCGTTTAATTTCGTTGTATTATTACATCAACACAATTGAAATTGAATTAATATCCGTACCCCCCTCTTCTAACTTTAGAGTTAATTTGGCAAAATCCTTCCTCGGTGGCTTAATTTCAGCACCATATCTGTTAGTTTAGCAGGGTACTCGATACTCGTAGCACAAAAGTTTGCACCTCCTTCCTAAGTAGCGCCATAAGATTCAGGTGCAAACTTAACTCAATCGAGTGTAGTGGCTACCCCCCATTCTAGGGGTTGAATTTTTATAGCCTATAACTTGGCCGGGCATTTTCTCGACAGATTAGTAAAGTTTGCATCAAAATCCGTTCAGCCGTTTTCACGTGATGCGAGGTCAAATAAACAGACAAACAGAGAAACAGACAAACAGACAAAAATTCTAAAAACTGTTGGAACGTGTTCTGTTAACGATTCTTAGTATCCCCAGCCTAATTTTTTTCGAATATCTTCCATGTACAGACTTTCGACCCCCTTCAGCTTTATTATATGTATAGATGAAGGCCCCGACGGAAGCCTAGCGCTAGCCAAGCCAGGCTGAGTCGGGACCATTTCGTGGCGTATATCATGATAAGTTATGTTTTATTACGTGTCGTTATCTTCTTTTATTTTGCCACGAATAAACGCTCCCTATTCTATTCAATTCTCTAAAATTACCTTACGGAAATTAGTTATATCTATGCGTCTAAAATCATAGAAAAGACCATTTTCAAACCTAAAAAGGAAATGCACATCGCCTAGCTCAGTAAACGAAAAAGGGGATGGTTAGATGAGGGGGAGGGGAGGGAGATGCATCCACGAATAATGAATAGGATTAGGTCTTTGTGCTGCAGGCGACTGATTACGGGTCTTAGTGGACGACGAATAATTTCAGTTTCATATATGTGTTCATCACACTAATAAATGCCCTTACCGGGATTTGAACCCAGGACCATCGGCTTTATAGGCAGGGTCACTATCTACTAGGCCGGACTGGTCGTCGATGGTGAACTTTTTTAGGATGCATTTAGATTCTAAAGTTCTAAAGTAGAATTTTCGGACAAATTGCGGTTTGAACGTGGTGGTCACGTGTAAAGTATACCAAAGAACGTCGAGCCTAAGTATAGTTTTTGGGCAATCTCGAATCTTTATTCGCCCGGTTGCCTTGAGTACCTGCCTAGTTTTATATTTGTACACAAAGGACATAATATAGATAGTAAAAGTGTCCCAAAACTAATCACCCGTCGGCCTTTAATATAATTTATACTAATCGCATTCGCATAAATAATCAAGGGCAATCACTATACGCTCGAGATTTATCGACTTGCGAAATGATCAATCAAGTTCGCGGTCAATGTGAAGATCATCTATAATGTAAACAAGGCATTCAATACCGTCCAACTTGTTTATATTGGATTTATTACCTATTCATCTCGGGTCAAATGATGGTCCCTATGACCTGCTGGCACCAACTTCAAACGTATCTGTTGCTAACGCATAAAACACTATTTTATTGTATCCTTTTTGAAGTCGGTTTCATATTTTTGGAAAGATTATTTTATTATTAAGTAGATGCAATTACGAATACATTGGCTATAACACTTATGTTAATTCACCGTGTACGTGTAAATTAATCGTCAAATTACGTCACTAAGCAACCTTAATTATAATCACATCCCGGCAATTATAATCACATAGGTGACAGCGTTAATTTGATCGGAGCAAATCCGTGGAAACCATTACTCTCGCCCTGATCCGGCCCTTCGGACCGAGAGACATTCCTATTACTAGCGGGAGTATAGCTGTTTCCATAATCCAGTTTACATTTAACCAAGGAAAATTATAGGTTAGTTCTGGCATGATGAGCTTCACATTATCTAGAGCTTTGCTATAACCATCTATGGAATACAGCTCAACGATCCTTCTAATAGACCAGTTTAATTGTTATCACGGAATCCGTGGAAACCATTACTCTCCTTCGGACCGGGAGTTGTTAATGTCACATGCAGAATCGAGGAAAATGGACGCTTTAATAGACCACTTTAACAAAATGGTTTCTTCAATAATCTTAGTCTGCAGCGGTAGCATGGTCACGTTTTTATCACATGTCACGTCATGCGTCACTTTCGCACTTACGTATTAATTAGGGCGCTCACTCGAGTCCTTTGAGTCCTCTGCTTTGAAACTCGACTCAGTTTTTCAGACTCACATATTAAGTCTAAACTCGACTTCTTTTCAACTTGTCAGAGACTCGAGTCTTTTGTAGGGACATGAGTCCTTTTCAGAGAACTCTCAATTTTTTGTTTGCAAAATTATAGCACACAAATAATACAATAACGCAATTTTTTTTTTACTTTTATTTCCGTTAAACCTATGAAATTGTTGACGGAGTCTTTATTAGGAGTCTCGAGTCCTTTTGAGCTCTCTAAAACTCCATAAATGACTCGTCTCGGGACTGAAAAGACTCGGAAGATTTTTAAGCGCCGAGTTTCGTAAAAACGAGTCGAGTTCTTCAAATTCAGACTCAAAAGTCTCGAGTTCCTATCAACACTAGGTGACAGGCGGTTCACAATCAAGGTCTTTCAACCTGGCGTGGGATTTTTCAATAGTTGCAATTATCATCACACAGGTAACAGGGTTAATTTGATAGGAGAAAATCCGTGGAAACCATTACTCTTGGCCTGAGCCAGCCCTAACATAGTGAGAGAAATTGGTTGCTACAGTATACCACTTTCAATAAACTTTGGGAATTATTCACATGCTTTTGTGCCAGAGATCTATCCACAGACACATCTGTATTATGTATCTTACCTAATGGCCATACTTTGACATATTTTCCTAACAAATCTGTATAGTACCCAATTTCTTCAATCCATGAGCTATTCGGTCTGAAAACTGTTGGCACCGTTTAACTTGCTTTATTTAAAGTCCTATGTCCCCTGGGTGGGGCAGAGGGCGTCCACAGTGCGCCGCCATCTTGTTCTGTCTTGGGCTGCGTGCTTCGCGTCGGACCATAATTTTAGCCCGATTGCCGTTTGGGACGGCCTATTCCTATCTAGAGGGTTCAAAAGTTCAGGCCTAATGTTAATCCAGGCCCATTATTTTAACCGCAAGAATCATTACTCTCGCAAGATTCTGAGGTCTTCCGGTCTGGGTTTTTTCAACCAGCACAAGTGGTTAAAAAGAAAACCTCAGTGTCTCAACTTTCACTGTTTTGATTCTATTCCGTATTTTCTGCCATTTGCAGAGGTTAGGTTAGACCAGTTTATTTGCTTCGTGTGTGCAATGTAAAAGTTTCCTCGGGGCACTACAGAAGTGTACATTACGATACAAGTGCGAAAAATAGGAAATTCGAAACGAGTGGCGATAAATTAAAACACGACCGAAGGGAGTGTTTCAAATCGACACGAGTTGCGAATTACCTATTCGCACATGTATCGTACAACGTTTTACAGTACATATGGCCCTTTAAATGTTCGACACAGTAACGTAATATGCTAATTTACGCACTAGTGCTATAAAGTAGCACCATATGTACTGTAAAAACTTTTAAAATGTATCCAAGAGAACCATTACTCTCGCACTGGTCCCATTTTAGTAAATAATAAATTCTAAAAACGGGTTAGTATCATATTGTCAAAAACGCAGGTCGTCTACAGGGTCAACTCACCTAAAAATCATTTGGGCAAATTAGCAGATAGTCTAAAACGTAAGCGGTCCATGAAGCAACTCGTCGTAAAATCATTTCGTCTGTCGTATCATCAAATCGTCTTACATGCATATGGTCTAAATAGCTGGTCACCGACAAAGCAAATCGTCTAAAATGTATGTGGTCTAAATAGCATGTCGCTTAAGAAGCAACTCGTCTTAAATCAATCGAGTCATCCTTAAATCGGGTAAACATTATTTTAGTTAAGCTTTTTGATCAATCTAACTTAGTTTTAATGGAATAACTAAAATAAATGTTCATTACTACTACTACAAACTATACTTAAGCTATTATATTGTTTTGTCTGTGGTTACGCAGCAAAACTAATGTGAAGTTTTGCAAAGCCTAATACTTGTAAGTAGGTAGTAGCGTTCTAACCCTTACTAAATAGGTTAAAATGGATTAAGTTAATACTATCTTACTCTTTTCTGTGCACCTCTTTGCAATGTCTCTGTTTAGCCCTATGGTTGACTGGTAGCGAATGCTTTTAGGCACTAAGTCCGCCATTTGTACACTTTTTTGTGCAATAAAGTTTAAATAAAGAAATAATTTCTTGTATAAGTCGTTTAGACTTGTACGAATTAAATTTAAGACGAGTTGCTTTATCGACCAATAACTTTTTAACCTATTTGTGTATTGGTCTAGATGATCCTAAGGCAAGTAGCTAAAGTGATTAGTTACATATCGGACAAACCACTTATTTACCGGGTTGATTTTAGACGAGTTGCTTTATAGGCCGCTTACGTTTTAGACTGTCTGCCAATTTGCCCAAATGATTTTAAGGTGAGTTGACCCTGTAGATTACCTGCGTTTTGACCATGTGATACTAACCCCTAAAAACCATGAAAGATTAAAATTTGAATAACTTAACATATTGCATATTACGACCGGTTTGGCCTAGTGGGTAGTGACCCTGCCTACGAAGCTGATGGTCCCGGGTTCAAATCCTGGTAAGGGCATTTATTCGTGTGATGAGCATGGATATTTGTTCCTGAGTCATGGGTGTTTTCTATGTATTTAAGTATTTTATACATATTTATATATTATATATATCATTGTCTAAGTACCCTCAATACAAGCCTTATTGAGCTTACTGTGGGACTTAGTCAATTTGTGTAATAATGTCCTATATTATTTATTTATATCAGCCACTTTAATCAGCCTCCTTGACACAAGAGTCCTCCGAGCTAGTGGAACGTCGGCGTCGCCCGGCTGACATGTCATTACGTCCGACTGCTGACAGATGGGCTCAGCCTGAAATATGACGCAGGTATGTCACGGCCCTTATTTGGGGGATAATAGACAGTTTGATTTCTTGGAGCCGTTTGTTTTGACAGCTTTCACTCGTTTTTTTCAGTTTCATGATAATTTTGATCCCTTTCACGTTTTCTTTCGAATGAGACAGGGAGGCATGAAGTGACAGCTATTCTAGGTTTAGAGAAAAGAATTCAATGTGTTAAGGGTTCCGTACCTCAAAAGGGAAAAATGTCACCCTTATAGGATCACTCCGATCACTCGTGCGTCTGTTAGTATGTCTGTCCGCCTGTCACAGCCTATTTGCTCCGAAACTACTGGACAAATTAAGTTGGAATTTGGTACACATATGTAAGTCTGTGATCCAAAGGCAGACGCATGTAACGCAACAAATGAATTTTAAACATAAGGGCCACTTTTGAGGGAAAATAAGAAAATTAAAAAGAAACAGATTATTATTTACTAATAACAATATTCAATATGTTGTGAACTTTATCGCCCCCTGCTGAGCCTGGCTTATAAACGCGAAAATCGAAGTTCGTCAATTGCGGGCACTTTTCTCTGTCACTCTAATTAGTTCTTAGTGAGAGTAAAAGAGAAACATCCCCGCAATTTGCCCATTTCGGTTTTCGCGGTAGGCCCCCTGAACTAATCTCATACAGAAGTGACCCGCAATCTTCCGAATGTCGTTCACCCAACAAAACTATTGAATATTGTATTGTAGAAATTGTAGAATGAAGAAATTAGAAGTAGGAGAAGTTTTACATACAACTAACCAGCGTAAATGCTTTTGACGTGACAACGTCTTATAATTCGATGGAGCCGGCTGCACGCACGAAAAAACATGACTCATGCGGCGTTACCTCGCTCTGAGGCGTTCCATTTAAGGCTTGAAGTGCAAGCGAGAGCGCGCAACGAGCGACAAAGAAGCACAATCGGCCTCCGCGTTCGGCAGCAATTGTATATTGTATTTATGCGTACAAATAAATGTAACTTGATCAATTTAATTGTGATTTCCATTTACCTCCTTCTCTATATCCATACAAAATATCTATCAAACAAATAAAATTAAAATTTTCTTTTGAAAAATGAAACCATTCCATCAGTATTTTCTTATGACGTTGTCACGTTCAACTATCGTCAGTAAACCGACTTTACAGACAACCGTTTTTTGACGATAGGTTCGAGTGACTCAGTTTGCAAGCTACATTAGACCTAAATCTCTGGCCAGGTAAAATTATCACCTAATTAATCTGAAAAGTAGGCTAATAGGATGGTCTTCATCAGCTCGCAGTGAGATAATCAAAGCACTTCGACCATAAATTTATTAAGATTGATGACACTTAACGTGATTTGCGACTCAAAGCGGCTTTCGAAATTTAAATTTTGTTATAAACTTGCTATTATTCGCATCTCGCTCGCCCGAATGCAAATACAGAATGACCCAAAAGTAAGTTGATTTTATTACTGTGGAATTTTATTGTACATTCACGTTTGTGTATCCTCTAACTGCCCAGATGCCTTTATAAAGGTCTCTCGTTCCATTCTAATACCAATATTTATTTTGATAAATCAAAATTACCATCGTCATTTCGTGAGTGACACAACTGAACTAGGACCATTCTTAGTGCCCCTAAGGCTACGTACGCACTAAGCGGCTAGCCGCGTGCGGACAGCCGCATGACGGTTAAGAATGTATGAAACCGCAACCATAAATACTGAACGCACTAAGCGGTCCGCCGCAACCGCACGCGGCTGGCCGCATAGTGCGTATGGGGCCTAAGGCCCCGTCCGTACCTTAGATACATGTCAATGAAAGTGACATTGAAAATCGGCACTCAAACGAAATTTACGATAAAACGGTAAACGGTAGTTCACCTATCTAAGATGCATTATCGGGACACATCCTTATGTGAGTGTGGCCTGGATGATGGAACCCTGAACCATATTTTCCTGAATTGCCCCCGTCTTAATCATGCTCATTTGTACTCTGGTCTCATTTTTCAAAAAATCCCTCTTCCGACGCATATGCCCTCTCTTTTAACTCCTAATCCCTCTGTATTTCGAATAATTTCAAATTTTATCAAAATTAACAATTTAAAATTGTAACAATTCCCTGCTCCTTAATCTGACCAACACTTTCGTGGTAAATTCCCAATCCCGTTTTATGGGGAAAATTTATACTATATTGACGTGATGCTGGCAAATGCCTCCGTGGCGATAGCCATTAAAAAAAAAACGGTAAACAGTTGCTTATGTCCATGGGCGGCGATGACTGCTTCCCATCAGGCGGCTCGTCTGCTCGTTTGCTGTCTATTACATAAAATATTGCTAGTGACCAAAATATTCCTAGAAAAATTGACAACGTATTTTTGTATGACGACCGGTCTGGCCTAGTGGGCAATGACTCTGCCAGTGAAACCAATGGTCCTGGGTTCGAATCCCGGTAAGCGCATTTATTTGTGTGATGAGCACATATATTTGTTAAGTCATGGATGTTTGCTATGTATTTAGGTATTTGTGTAAGAATGTCCCTATATTTTTTTTTGTCGACTATAAAACTAACTCAACTCTCCTTCTAAATGACTCACATTCGACCGGGCCGGGCCCGGGCCGGAGCTTCTAGTTCTCCGTTTTCTATGGAAAACATCATGTGATCACCGGTCATCTGTCAAAAAAAATTAGAAAAGTCGCTCATTAATACGAACGACTACAAGGACGAGTGATGTCAAAATTATATCAAATTGGTATACATTTAAGTTGGAATCGAGCTCTCGTTTGGCTCTCGTTAATTACCCGGGTCTCGGAAACTCATTATTGACGGCCGTGTGTGCTTTTATATGACAACAGTTAATTGTGTTGTTCTGAAAGTTGAGCTTTGAGACTTAATTAATACAGATGGCTTGGATGATAAAGAAAATATATTATAAGAAATAACTAACCGGTTTTAAATATTGTTATTAGTCTAAAATAACCTCAATTATCTACAGTGCTGCAACCTAACAATATTTCTCAGAATCAATATTATCTTATCCTTTATAGTTTTTTTTTTTAACCAGTATTTAGGTATTTGGTTAGGTTTAGGTAACTAAATAAACTACTGAGTCGGATCAAGATAACTTTGCATGTCATTTTCAATGACAAAGTGCAGCTATGTCATCGTTAATGTCAAATTTCTATTAAAATATGACGATAACAATGACGGATGGACTACCACATCGACTTTTGAACACCTTTTTGGACCTGGATTTTTTACTTGAATTCATGTCTGAACTTAACTCCCTTAAGTGTTGTTATCCCTAATAAATAATATTATTAAATTTAATGCGAAAGAAACTATAAGATAAGATAAGATATATTTATTTGCAGAAAAAGGGTTAGTTACATGTCTTAATATTATGTTAGATATAGTTCCACCTTTTCCAGCTGTCTTCATACAGCATGCAAATGTATTTAGAGTAGGATTTTAGTAATGTATTATACTAAATTTAACTATAATTAAAATAATAACTTAATAGTGACTTAATTTACCTATATACATAATACAGTGAAAGTCTGCGGATAGCCAATCCATATCCATATATCTGTCTGTCTTTATGTTACTTTTTGTCCTTGAACCGCTGAACGCCGAAATCGCAGGCAAAAACTAATACGAGTAGTATGTCATAAACATATACAATTATATAGTAAATATGTATATATTTTTTAATTTATTTAGAAACCAAACAGTCGTATAAACATATCAACAATGCAATACAAATGATGTACCACAACAAAAGGAAAATACAACAAAAAGACCGGGACCGGGAGGTTCATAAATTATATTTTTTTTCTTTTTTTTATCCTACGTCGGTGGCAAACAAGCATACGGCCCGCCTGATGGTAAGCAGTCTCCGTAGCCTATGTACGCCTGCAACTCCAGAGGAGTTACATGCGCGTTGCCGACCCTAAACCCGCCCCCCCTCGTTGAGCTCTGGCAACCTTACTCACCGGCAGGAACACAACACTATGAGTAGGGTCTAGTGTTATTTGGCTGCTGTTTTCTGTAAGGTGGAGGTACTTCCCCAGTTGCAAGTTGGGCTCTGCTCTAGATCTGGAATGACATCCACTGGCTGTGCCCTACCACACAAAGCGAGATGACATTCACAATGCACATACCTCTCTTATGGACGTATTTTAAGGACGTACCCGGGTCCAAATTATGTTAACTGAAATAAATATAGTTATATAGCTAATGCAAATGTTTGAATCCGATAGAAAAAAATAACTGATATCTGTACTTATATATTAAAACAACTTACGTTTAACTATATTTTTTTTATATTGTTTAAATATAAATATTGTTTTTTTGTTACAGATGTTGCCATATCTCATCCTAGTCTTCGCTATCCAGCCCGCCTTCAATCTACCTCAGAAAACAGACTTCCACGACATCAAGAGAGAGCTCCGAAAGAAGAAAGGGATAAACATAGCGTATCCTCTCCCTGTCACTCATCACCTGCTACTACCATCTCAGCTACACGTTCTCCCTGCCACGTCTAACGTCCATCACAGCTCCGTGCATACTGGACTTCAACATATAGTCACTAGTAATGGAAAGATACCGGTGTACTCGCAAACTGTGTCGCATTCCTCTACTAACATCACACATCCAACGCAGCTTGTCCCAATTCTAGTGCCAATCCAACATAATTATGTACAACAACATAATGTTCAACAGCAACACAACATAATACAGCAGCAACTATTGCACGATTTGTCTGTAATACCTTTGAGAGCACAGAAGTTTGGGCATTTAAGAGTTGAGAAGAAGGCAGAAGATAGAGACGACATGAACCATTTTAGGACATTCTACGGTGGTTTCGGAAATGGTCTGTACTTCGGTGGCCACGGCGCCGGCCACGGGTTCTATGCTTATGGAAAATGAACTCTAATTAGACTGCATAAGGTTGTTAAATAGGATTTGTTAAAAGTCCGTTCTATTTAATGCGATTTTAGGTAAATGCCTCGGGTTTTGCGATCTCTTTGTGCTTTCTAGTGGTTTAGGATGTGGGCGCACTGGAAGCGTAATATTTAGTGACTTATAATTTATAATAAACCTTAGTTTTAAGGATTATTATGACACGAATAAATTTAAAAGTAAAAAAAATATTGCCTTGGGTAAGACTTGAACTCACGTCCTCTGGATAGATACTCCAGCGCTCTGCCGACTGAGCCACCAAGATCTCATCCATAGCCAGCGAATCATTCCACTATATGAGTACGGAACCCTAGCGACATCTACCGTAAGAGCGTTACACTTCTTAAACGGCAACCAGAGCTCCAAGTTATATTGGATTTTTTTTTTCTACTTTTAAATTTATTCTAAGCTCAATAGCATCGCTCGCAGACATTTCTGCTTGTAACAAAATATTTTATTACGACACGATTGTATAAATGATGCTTTTAAATTTGGTGTTTTAAATGTAATTGGGGGCCTAGACCATGTCATAATCCTACATGAACATACGTCAAACAAATAGAAAAGATATATCAGAATGACAGATGCTACAAAGAGTGACATTGATTGAGTAAGATGCGCAAAATCTAAGACAATTTCGCGCTTCAAATTTGACAAGTAAACGAGATGGCGCTGTACTAGAGCTCTATACATTTTGCGGTAACTCCGATTGTCAAACGTTGACGTTTGACAATTCAGTGACCGCAAGACATACAGTCATCTGTTTTGGATGTCAAAGTAAGGAGCATGTTTTTTTCTTACACTTTATGTCTCTATTACAATCAATTCTCTTTGCTACATTATTTATACTTCGATTTTAATTTTTTTAAATCTTGTTTAGGCCCCTTGGTTCTTCGTTTTTTATTTATCATAAATAAAGAAAACAACTTTTAATAAATGTACATCTTTTAGTATAGTTTGATCATTATTTTGAACAAATTGTATTTTAATAGATAGCGTTTAGTCTGTAGCCTGTCTACCTATTGTATACTACCCCTAAGTTTGATAATATGATAATGCACTGCTTGGTGAAATAATCTTTGTACTTTGTATATATATATATATATTATAAAATTATTTTTAAAAATGCGTAACAAAAGTATCTTTTCACATCGCCAAATCGAAAAAGAGCTTTTTCTTCATTGACGGAGGGATTACAGTGGCTCTTTTCTATGACAATTTTCTGTTCTGCAACAAATTTTTATTCTTTTTTTTCAATATTTTTAGCTTTAATAATATTTTGGAACATAATAATGTCTTCATAGGTGCTGTGGAAAGTATGTGTCACCTGGTAACAACTCGCTACGCTCGGGATTCATTTGTAGAACCCTTCGCTTCGTTCAGGTTTCCATGTACGCCCTCGCCGTAAATATGTCATTTTGCTTCCTTATGACACAATCTAATATTTCCCATCACCTATTCGGAAAAGGGCTTTTTCTTCTTTGCTAGGAGGGATAAAAGTAGCACTTTTCTTTTCTACTAGGAGGGATCAAAGTGGCACATTTTTGATTTATGACATTTTGCCCGTATAAAATATTAACATAATGAAATATGAAAATAGTGTGCACATAACCGATTACAATCTGTTTATAATCGAATACGTGAAACTATTTTTTAGCTTAAATAATATTTAGAAACATAATATTTTCCTCATAGGTGATGTTGAAAAGCACATTTAGGCCAATTCGAGTTTTAATTATTCGATATGATTCCGATATGATACCATATTGTAAACTAAAACTGGACTTGGCCTGATAATCACATGGACGTTAACACTATTCTTATTATAGCATCCTTCGCTTCGTTCAGGGCGTATATTTTCCCACGCGCCCTATTAAATTTTGCTCCCTTGTGACACAATCTACTATTATTTCAATAGTTGTAATCTATCTATTGATAAATAGATTACTCATAATATTTTATCACTGCCTTACCACGGATAGCCCTCGTAAGTGACCATTGACATTTATCTAAGGACGGGCCTTATGGGCAATAAGAATGGTGCCAGTACAGCGGTGTCACGCACACGAATTCGAGCCAATCGTGCAGTCTAACGCCGCAACGCGATTGGTTGATGAATTCGCATCACGCGCGCGATTGGTCGCAACTAGTTGCATTAAACTGCACTTTTGGTTCGAATTCGTCAGTGACGCCACCGAACTGGCACCGTTTTTAGTTGCCGTAAGGCCCGTCCTTAGATATATGTCCAGTGACATTAAAAATCAGCGCTCAAACCTGCAATTTACGATAAAACGGTAAACGGTTGCTTATGTCCATGGGCGGCGATGACTGCTTCCCATCAGGCGGCTCGTCTGTTTGTTTGCTGCCTATTACATTAAAAAAACTGGCCAAGTGCGAGTCGGACTCGCACAGGAAAGGTTCCGTACCATTATCTATAAAAACGGTCACCCATCCAAGTACTGACCCCGCCCAACGTTGCTTAACTTCGGTGATTGAATGAGAACCTCGAGATTGGAAAGAAATATTTATTTTATTCTGTTTTTAGTATTTGTTGTTATAGCGACAACAGAAATACATAATCTGTACAAATTTCAACTGGCTAAATATCACGGTTCATGAGATACAGCCTGGTGACAGACGGACGGACGGACGGACGGACGGACGGACAGCGGAGTCTCAGTAATAGGGTCCCGTTTGACCCTTTGGGTACGGAACCCTAAAAACAACAACAACAACAATTTCATTATTGAATGTGTTATTGTACAGTCGAGGAAATTGATTCTTTAGCAGTTTACGGTTCAATTTATACAGCTATATTTATATAGATATATATATATATTTGGACAGCTCTTAGCATAAGTATGTACAACAAAAATAACTTGACCCGCAAATTGCTAAAGAATCAATTTCCTCGACCGTACTTACATTTATGAGCATTTTTTGTTCAGTTCAATTGATAAAGAACGCAACTTAATAAATTACATATTTGACATTAGTACATTGTATATTAAGAGTGATAAACAAGAATTTCGAATGAGTGTGAATTGAAGCCCGAAACCGAAGGCGAGGGCTTCATTGACACGAGTTCGTAATTCCTGTACCGCCCGTGGCACACACAATGTTTTTCATCACACTTGTGAAGAGAAAAGGAGAAAAATAAAACATCCGCCTATTTTCGTACGTACGTTACAATCCTAGGTCGAAATTTAGAATTTACGGACCGCATCGCCTTCGTCTAATAAACACCTTTTACAAGCAAATGTGATGAAAAATAAATTTAGATAGTAGGCACCTGAAGTTTTTCTATATACCTTAATATTCAAGATATCAATAAATTGTTTTTGACTGTTTCAAATATAGACGAGATCTATGATTTAAAATCCATTTCATTTCCAATAAATGTGCTATTCGAATATTCCATATTCATTGATATGAATTTTCATTCATGTTATGATTTCAAATAATGTGCAATTTTATTAGCAATGATTTAGAGAGTACGAAATATCTATTACAGTACATATGGTGCTACTTTACCGCACTAGTGCGAAAATTAGTATATTACGTTACTATGTCGAACATTTAAAGGGCCATATGTACTGTAAAATGTTGTACGATACATGTGCGAATAGGTAATTCGCAACTCGCATCTTATATATGTACACATAATGTTGTACAGTCGCCATCAGATATATTAGAGCGGTCGAGGTGCTCACAAATATCTGAACAAATCAATTACAAGGCGCTAGAGTGCGTGCTCAGATATATTTAAGCACCTTGGCCGCTTCGATATATCTATTGGTGACTGTAAACTAGGTAATTAATTACATTCAAGTAAGGTTTGGCAATTAAATAAATAGCTTGTGTTAAGTCATTTAGCGTGAAACTGGTAGCTTTCATACACTCATCTTCTTCTTCCTCGCGTTGTCCCAGCATTTGCCACGGCTCATGTGAGCCTAGTGTCCGCTTCGCAACTAATCCTAAGAATTGCCGTAGGCACTATAGTTATACTGCCATCTAACCTTTTTTGAATACTATGTCGGTGGCAAACAAGCATACGGCCCGCCTGATGGTAAGCAGTCTCCGTAGCCTATGTACGCCTGCAACTCCAGTGGAGGTTCATGCGCGTTGCCGACCCTAACACTCCGCATTCTCGCCGAGCCCTGGCAACCTCACTCACCGCCCAGCCCAGAGGGGAAACTATGCCTTATTGGGATTAGTCCTCACGATGTTTTCCTTCACCGAAAAGCGACTGGTAAAAATATCAAATGATATTTTGTACATAAGTTCCGAAAAACTCATTGGTACGAGCCGGGGTCTGAACCCGCGACCGGATTGTAAGTCGTACGCTCTTATCGCTAGGCCACCAGCTTTCAAATACTCATGACACCTTTAATAAGATAATTGGCGTTCAAGGGGTTAAAAACTGCTGCTGTTTCAGTAGTATGCACTAGCCTTTATGTTCGCATAATAACAATACCTTTACACAAAATAATCAGTACCCCTAGTGTAAATAAATTCTATTTCGAAACGTGACGTACGCGTTTGCGTTTAGTCTCATTTTGTATTGGATTTAGAAAGAGCGCGCCAAGCGGGACGTTTTGGAAACTCAAAATCCTATACAAAATGAGACTTAACGCAAACGCGTTCGTCACGTTATGATGTCGATCAAATTTACACTAGGGGTACTGAACGCTACACAGGTTTAACGTTTCAGGATTTTAGTTTTTCTAAAGCTTAGCTAATGTTGTTTCATTTTGCTTTGTTAATAAAGTGTAGCTAATTTCTATTATCGATGCTGATTTTCATAAATATGTAATTAACAATTAATCTTAAAGACGTTGAAACTTTAGGTCCAAGAGGCCCCAGCGCGCACAAGTTTTTTGCAGAAATCGCGAAGCGTCTGGTTGACGTAACTGGTGACCGAAGAGCTGGCGGTTTCCTCGCACAACATATCAGTATTGCGATACGACAACAAAATGCCGCCAGCATCCTTGGTTCAATGCCTCAATGGCCTCAAGTAATCCTCTGTACATATCCATAATGAATATTGTTATTGCATCTTTAAGGTGCATTTATGTTAATACCATGATACACTTTAATGTATAATTGTACCGCCTCCAACTGTTTTTCAGACCAAAATATACCTAAATAGACTATCCGAACAGTTGCATTTTAAAAGTATTGTCTGCACTTTTTGTTGACCCAATAATTAATAAATAATATAAATAATAATAAATATTATAGGACATTATTACACAAATTGACAAAGTCCCACAGTAAACTCAATAAGGCTTGTGTTGAGAGTACTTAGACAACGACATATACAATATATAAATATTTATAAATACTTAAATACATAGAAAACACCCATGACTCAGAAACAAATATCCATGCTCATCACACGAATACATGCCCTTACCAGGATTTGAACCCGGGACCATCAGCTTCGTAGGCAGGGTCACTGCCCACTAGGCCAAACCGGTCGTCAATACAATAGTTGTCTAGTATAAAGTCTTTTAAAGCATAAAATCCGTTCATTTGTGTTGTAGTGTTGTCTCGCATTGTGCTATAAAAAATTAATAAATAGGTAGCTTTGATAGTGATTCGTTTTGCCAGTCGACTTCACAATTTACTTCCAAAAAAGATGTCAGCAAAATGAGACTCCTTAACGATATCCGAAATCCGCTTTTTACCGGAAAGTATGTATGTTGACAAATTGGCCCCCGCCGTTAAACAGATTTTATCAGAGACTAATGGCGGCCCGTTAGGATGATGAAGTGGTAGAATAAATACTATAAACACCGTGCTAATACTTAGAGGCGTTTTACGACGTTCTATTTTAATATTTTTTTGGAAGTTTCCTGAGTGAAACGTTAAAAAAATGTGTGACTTCACTCATAATTTGTACAAAGAATAAGTATTGCGATACACCGAAATGCTGCCAGCGTCTATGGCACCATGCCGCAGGGAGATAGTTTTTAATTATTATTTTTAAGATTAGTTTTATTTATTTTAGATTTAGATTTTAAGTTTTATAGGTTACTTAGTTATATAATTCTGTTTTTTTTTTTTTTTTTTTTTTGAATATTCGTTTTACAACACATTGTACTGTAGATAATAATTTTAAATTTACATAACGTCGGGGAAAGTGCAATGCCGCCTAACGAACAAAGTCGAAAGAGTTCGAAATTCAAACAGTCAGTTCCCTATATTCTATAGAACTAGTATGGCTACTTGGTTACTTAAGCTGGGGCACCAACCGGACAAGGAAATTAGAGTAAGGTCCTTCCTTGTACGTTGTTTGAATTTCGAACTATTTGCACTTTGTTCGTTACGCTGTGTTGCACTATCCTTGACGAGAAGTGGCAAGATACAGGTATCCTATTAGTAAGGACTTTGAAAGTTCGAATAAGCCTCCAAATTGGGTCCAGACCACCTATGGCCATAACATATAATTACATCGGAGGGGTGCTGACCTGCAACCAGTGTGGCCCCACATTCGCTGCTAAGATTGGCTACGTCAATCACCTGAGAGCGCACCAGCGACACTCTCAGCAGTAGAAAGCAGTTGCTGTGGCCGAAAACGGGTAGGAGACGATGAAGGTTATGCTACTCTCCTGTGGACATCATAAAATAATGGAAAATAAAATAACTTTTATTTTTTGTCTTCTACTTCTTAAAATCTGTATGATGAAAGTTTTAGTAAATTTATGTATCCAAATGGTTAACTTTTGCAAAAATCGCCAGTTTTCCCGAAGGTTTTTTATTTTATTTATTTATTATTGGGAAACAAACAGCAAAAAATAATACATATGTTTAAACAAATATACAATAGAATACACACAAACCATAACAGTTTCCACTTATAGAATAATAACATTCTTTGTTGCTGTTTTTGACCAATTACTAAACTTAATGGGTTTACCCGCCTTAGATTCCAAAAAAAATAGGTTATCAATTAGTGTTTTGGCAAATCTTATAAATCTTATCTCAAAAACAAATGGCCAGGCCGTTAGGAAGTGTGAAATATAAATTCGTGGCTAATAGTGGCGTTTAATCTTAAGAAGTGGCGTTGCCCACAGGTCAAAAACGAGCAAATTGACCGTTTTGTTCTAAAAATCGCATACATACTTACCAAAAAACAGTTATTCGTAATAATGTAGTACACTTGTGTAGACACCCTAGCCCCGTCTCATCTCCACGGCACATCTGCTAAAGTCGGCGCGACGGCACAAGCGGCCGAAAAATTAAAATAACCAAATATAGAGGTCTCGGCGCCGCCGAATACAATTTCATACCTTTTGGCATCGAGACCCTTGGCCCGTGGGGTCCAAGTGCCCTTAAGCTCATTAAGGACCTTTCAAAAAGGTTAGCAGAGGTCACCGGCGACCACAGAGCTGGCAGCTTCCTCGCTCAAAGAATTAGTCTTGCAATACAGCGAGGAAATGCTGCCAGTATCTACGGCACCATGCCGCAGGGGGATATTTTTTAGTATTTTATTTTAAGTTTAGTATTATTTATTTTTAGATTTAGGTTTTAAGTTTTATAGTTTAATTATGTTTTATACGATTACAGTAAAATACTTAATTAAAAACTTTGTTTTTTCGTAATAAAGTTAGTACCTACTTATTTAGTATTTTTGTACCTACCAGTCGAAAGGAAACTTATTTTCCCAAAAATAATATAAGTCTCTACTGGCACTTTTTTGAAACATCCAATTTAGTTTATCCTTAAGGAACCGCAAGGATATATAAGAAAGCAACCAGGAAAGTGCTGAACATTAAAAAAACTCATACAAAAATAATTCGAGCTTATTCTAACATCGTACTTTACTCACGTAACAACCAATTTGTGAATGTTCACGTATTTTATGGTATCAACGATAACCACGTAAAACTACCCGGAGACATCTCTATCTATGGGAAGACTTCCTAAACAACAAACCGAAGACCATTTGCCCACTAGATGGATCATAAAGGATGATGACAGTGGGAGCTGTGGGAGGGTTTTCCCAAAATTGAGAAATTTGAAAAAATCCGAGACTTATTTGTTAAAGTAAAATAAAAGTTTCAGGAAATCATGCTGTAATTGAATTCAAGAATCTAATTACTGTGAGTTACATGCTAGCTGTCTTTTTTCACCATTCAGCGAGCTACATTTAGATATGTCTAACCTCAATACGGTCATTTAAAGCATTTAATTTCACATTAATAAAATGCATATTTAACTAAGCTAATATAATATTTATTTTAATATCAATGTTAATTAATAGAAATAATCTCAATCAAATTTATTTTCTCTCTCTTTTGGCATGTACAACAAATTAATTAGATATTAATATAATGTTGGTGTAATATATATTATATTTATGGTAGAATAGAGGCTTTTTTATTGTATTTATTTTAACCTCAATACGGAGTCTAGAATGTAATCTATGCAATAAGGTATCTTAGCCGTCTGAAACATGTTAACAAAGAAACCTTGACCTGGGCCTATATTCTGCTCATTTTAATCTTATTCTAATTCAATCCCATTAAGAGGAAACATTTGAGGTCATTTTTCCATACAAGTGGCCTTATTAGCCCGGTTACCTCACGATGTTTTCCTTCACCGAAAAGCGACTGGTGAATATCAAATGTTCGTACATAAATTCCGAAAAACTCATTGGTACGAGCCGGGGTTTGAACCCGCGACCTCCGGATTGTAAGTCATACGCTCTTACCGCTAGGCCACCAGAGCTTTTGTCCTCTTCATCAAATTTATTGATACTATTTTATGTAAAAGTCTCAAACCAAAGTTTTGGTGTTTTTTCTTTAAAATAGCTTTGGCTCTTGACTGTATATTGACAACATCAAACCAAGAATTAATCGCTCTTGCGTAAAAACTTAAGTCTCAAAGCAACATTTTGGTGCTTTTTTTTTTAAATGGCTTTGGCTCTTGACTGCAGGTTGAAAACATCAAACCAAGAATTTATCGTTCTTGTCTAAAAAGTTTAAAGTCTCAAAGGAAAATTTTGGTGCTTCTTCTTTGAAATAGCTTTGGCTCTTGACTGTAGGTTGAAAACATCAAACCAAGAATTAATGGCTCTTGTATAAAAACTTAAAAGTCTCAAACCAAAGTTTTGGTGCTTCTTTTTAGGGTTCCGTAGCCAAATGGCATAAAACGGAACCCTTATAGTTTCGCCATGTCCGTCTGTCTGTCTGTCTGTCTGTCTGTCTGTCTGTCTGTCTGTCTGTCTGTCTGTCCGCGGCTTTGCTCCGTGGTCGTTAGTGCTAGAAAGCTGAAATTTGGCATGGATATATAAATCAATAAAGCCGACAAAGTCGTACAATAAAATCTAAAAATTTAATTTTTTTTAGGGTACCTCCCCTACACGTAAAGTGGGGGTGAATTTTTTTTTTCGCTTCAACCCTAGAGTGTGGGATATCGTTGGAAAGGTCTTTCAAAACTAATAGGGGTTTTCAAGAAACATTTTTTGATAAAGTGAATATATTCGGAGATAATCGCTCCGAAAGAAAAAAAAAATGTGTCCCCCCCCCCTCTAACTTTTGAACCATAGGTCCAAAAAATATGAAAAAAATCGTGGAAGTAGAGCTTAAGAAAGACATTAAATGAAAACTATAGCGGACATGATCAGTTGAGCTGTTTTTGAGATATCGCAAAAAGTTTTCCCTTCATAGTAAAAAGACTTACTTTAATTAGGTACTGATTATGCAAATTTGCCTATTTGTTTAACTCGGGTGAAAGGTACCGTTTTATCCCTTGGTTAACAATTTACTATATTTTAAGCTCCAGTTTAGCTTATTGTGACGGAAGAGTAACTACGGAACCCTACACTGAGCGTGGCCCGACATGCTCTTGGCCGGTTTTTAAAATAGCTTTAGCTCTTGACTGTATATTGAAAACATCAAACCAAGAATTAATCGCTCTTGCCTAAAAACTTAAAAGTTTCAAAGGAAAATTTTGGTGCTTCTTTTTTGGAATTGGGTAATATTTTTGGTTTGAGGAAGAGTTACTCAAGATAAAACCGTTTTTTAAGAGCGTGCTATATCTATTGCTAAGATGTTTTTTTCGTGCGACGAATAATTAATATCTTATCTCAAATCACAACCATTCGCTTTAAAAATGTGTAAAGATAAAACTAAATAATTTTTATTCTCCTTTAAAAAATTATGTTGTTTTTAACTCAAGACATATTTATTGGACTATATACACAAACGCCTAGCATACAAAATCGGCAATAAAAACGTAAAAATTAAAACGGTCCGACACAGACAATTTGCCCCTCCCCCAATCGGTTCTCTCAGCGCGCGTGCAGCAGTACGTGAAGCACGGCCGTCATGAGTACGCTGCTAGTGCTTGAGAAAGGAGACCCAGGCTCTACGAAACATGTCGCACGAAAGACAAAAACACGTGAGTGTAAACCGTAAAATTTAAAAAACCGCAAGACGGCCCGTACGATTGTCTACCTCTTTACCGTAAATCTATAGAGCAAAATTTCCAACTGTCGTTTAAAACTGTTGAATAGTACATTACGATACAAGTGCGAAAAATAGGAAATTCGAAACGAGTGGCGATAAATTAAAACACGACCGAAGGGAGTGTTTTAAATCGACACGAGTTGCGAATTACCTATTCGCACATGTATCGTACAACGTTTTACAGTACATATGGCCCTTTAAATGTTCGACACAGTAACGTAATATGCTACTTCTCGCACTAGTGCTATAAAGTAGCCCCATATGTACTGTAAAATATATTTTCCATATGGTGCTACTTTCCCGCACGCGTGTTTGATCTACTAGCCTGCTTCCCTGTGTCCCTTGCTTCTTGGTTATTTTTAACAAAAACTAACACAAATAGTCATCACGTCTCTTCGAAACATGTCGCGCGAGTGAGTAAGAACACGTGAATTAAACGGTACAAAATATCTTTATTTTATATGATTTTTGTTTGGATGACGCAGTACTGAGGAAAAATATTTTCATAAATGAGAGGAAATCCAGATTAAACCAAAAATAACATTGGTTTTCATACTGTATTAGGTATTGAACTTTTCCAGCTTAATAAAATAATTGGTTGGGTCTATGTGGCAAAGTGGCAAGAAGTAAACAGCCTACCTGATAATAATCAGTCAACGTAGCCTATACCCTCTCCAAGGATGACCAATCTAATTCTCACACGTCAGTCAGCGCGTTTTCGAACATACCCCACAACAGGGGGTGTTACATTGTGTCAAACAATTAGGAACTTCTCTCCCCGAGCATATTGTGACGTGTCTCTATAATTATATTGTGTTTATAACTTGCTATTTATAACACGTGGGCGACATTGTTGCTAAATTGTCGCGGCATTGTCGTGGGCAGACGTTTTAAGGGTCCCCAGCAAGCTCGGTTCTCCATACAAACGTAGTTACGCTCTCATTTTATAACTACTGGCTAGATTACTCTGAAACTTTGTACTTACAATAGGATAAGGTATATATATATGCCCGTTATTAGTTTATGTAGCTTTAGAGACCATAGTTAAAAAATGAAGGGAAGGGAAGGGGACCCGGGTACGTCCTTAAACTACGTCCAAAAGAGAGGTATGGGCACTGTGAATGTCATCTCGCTTTGCGTGGTAGGGCACACAGCGGATGTCATTCCAGATCTAAAGCAGAGCCCAACTGGGGAAGTACCTCCACCTTACAGAAAACTGCAGCCAAATAACACTAGTCAGAATGTTGTTCCTACCAGTGAGTAAGGTTGCCACAGCTCAACAGGGGTGCGGGGTGTTAAGGTTGGCAACGCGCATGTACCACATCTGCGATGGAGACTCACCGGCAGGCGGGCCGTATGCTTGTTTGCCACCGAAGTAGTATAAAAAAAAAAGTTTTGCATACAAACTGTTTTTTTGCTCTATTTCGTTTATTGTATAAACTGGAGCTACATTAACTATTTACAGGACTAGATATACCTCATGGCATTATATGTGCAAAGTTTCATTACAATCCAACAAATAAAATGAGAATGAAACTCAGTTTATATGGGAAGGTCAGTCTCTTCAAGGCTAGAGTAAATAGGTATCTCATAGGTAAGCGTGCTCCACCGTAGACCGCATCATCACTTACCATCAAGTGTGATCATGGTCAATCGCCTGCCTATCCTCCATAAAAAAAATAAAAAAAAGGTGAAATTTGGCCGAACTTGCCGGGGACTGTTAAGAAGGAAGAATAGCTTCGCGATTCTAAAGAAATAACGGTACTTTTTCTATGAAATTTCCATTTCGGGAGAACATGGTTTCCACTAACTAAATCCTAATTAATCACTTTGATTTTGATGTCGATCGCTTCAGCATAATATATTCTAGGTTTATAGGTGTCACTTTAATTTCTTTTTTGTATTGTAAATTTTGTATTGTAAAAAAATAACATATTTACTAAAAAAATCATGAAGACGGGAAAATATTTAGAAGTGCGCAATCCGTCGCCATTCTTTCCGTGCTGTAGCCCTAATTGTACATTCATGGAGTGGTCCATTGAGTACATTTTGACTAGGTCTGTTCAACGCATTGGTAACAAACGCGCCTTGTGCCTTCGAATTTTCACTAACTTTTGAATACAATGTCCCACACTGGAGACAACTGAAAAACAAATCTATAAAATACTTTACACATATTTGGCGCTACTTTCCCGCATAGCACCTTACGTAACGATGCCGAAAATTTTAAGGGCCATATGCCATATAAAACGTACGATACATGTGCAAATAAGTAATTCGCAACTCGTGTCGATGTAATGAATGTACTATTATACAAATTCCGATTCAATTATTTCAAATGATGTTAAAAAAATAATAGTACATTACGATACAAGTGCGAAAAATAGTAAATTCGAAACGAGTGGCGATAAATTAAAACACACCGAAGGGAGTGTTTTAAATCGACACGAGTTGGGAATTGCCTATTCGCACATGTATCGTACAACGTTTTACAGTACATATGGCCTTTTAAATGTTCGACATAGTAACGTAATATGCTAATTTTCGCACTAGTGCGGTAAAGTAGCACCATATGTACTGTAATAGTACATTACGATACAAGTGCGAAAAATAGGAAATTCGAAACGAGTGGCGATAAATTAAAACACGACCAAAGGGAGTGTTTTAAATCGACACGAGTTGCGAATTACCTATTCGCACATGTATCGTACAACGTTTTAGAGTACATATGGCAGTTTAAATGTTCGACACAGTAACGTAATATGCTAATTTTCGCACTAGTGCGGTAAAATAGCACCATATGTACTGTAAAAGACATTTACAGTACACATGGTGCTTCTTTACCCTCCCTTCGGTCGTGTTTTGAATTTATCGCCACTCGTTTCGAATTTCCTATCTTTCGCACTTGTATCGTAATGTACTATTAAAGTAATTTAATAGATTGCGAAATTGCCGTCAATTTAAATAAATAATAACATAAATAACCAATAACAAAGTAAGATATCTCAACGACTGAGATCCAAATTCCCACGTCAATCCTGATTAGAGTTTTATAATTTACAAAACACCTGAAATTATTAAGACAGTGTTTCAGTAAATTGAAAATTATGTTTCCTCGCAAATTAACCTGTAAATCTTCGGCTACGTGAATAAAATTACTTCTTATATTAATTCTCTGGAACGGGAATTGATGGAAAAAGTAAATATGACTTTATGACTGAAATAGTAAATTAGTTTTTTAATAAAATTTAATAAAAGTAAGTTCATTTTAGTCATCTGTCGTAATTCTTTCCGACTGAATCTTCTCGGGTCAGAGGTGTAGGGTTAGAGCCGGCGTAGCTTTATTTGACGTTCATAAGCGCATTGTAATATGCCTACTTGGAAAATAAACTATCTTTATCTTTATCTTATACTACCTTAGCGGCCAACCATACAAGGAAAATTGACAATCGAATTTAAATCAATAGCCATTAGAAAATAGAGTTGAATTTGTGTTGTTTTAAAATCGAACGAAACTAAATCTGTTTCATTTAATTAAGATTTAAATGTCATTAGGCACAACTACACTGGCCGTTTTGTGCCTGAGGAAATTGCCTCGCGCGTATGCTCGCTCTATGTGGACCCGGTTATTTTCTATCAACGATAATCATCTTGAAAAGGCCGCCATGTCAGAATTATTGACCGTTAGCGCCAGCGAAGGTCTTCGTTTATGACTCGGGCAGACTGGTTTCGTATGTCCGGATGTACACCTCCTCCGATTCTAGTGAAATTTTGTGTGCAGGTTCAGTAATTACATAGAATTTTTCTGTTGTTTTGGTTTATCGAAAATTTTCAAAATGGTGGAAATCGGCATAAATGACTTAAGTGCCTTTAGGGTTTGTGGCACCTAAGACCATTGTGAGGGCGTACTGTGAGTGATAATGAGTCAACGAATTAATTATTTTTTGTTTTTAATTTTTTTTAGGGTATGAATCTTATCGCGAGGTCTATAGCTCACAGAGCAAATAGTTTACGAGTACTATTCTTTGTACACAACTATGAGATGGAATAACTTCGACTTTCTATACTATCTATCAGTCTTTATCAATTACCTGTCTCTTGCCCAGACAAAGTTAAAATGTTTCCGAAAATTCGGGTTCAGGAAACAGCCGCCAACGACAGGCGGGGAAAACTACTCGGCTAAATAACTTTCGGGAAGTCCCTTTCGAATTTTGATTTAACAGGTAAAGTGAAAACGTGAGGTCGAATTAGTTATGTGCTTTCTAGGTAAAGTTTTGTTACCAGTATATTCTATTACACATTCCACTAGGAAGTAGCAATTGGGACCGTTCACAACAACAACGCCACACAGCGGTTGCAACTATAGGAGTATTTTATTACCTACAACTATTAAGCGAGAAGTAAGCAAACATCTAAACTAGTATTAGTAGTTTACTGAACGAATTTTCATGCGGTTTTCACCTATAACCTTTTTTTTATACCACGACGGTGGCAAACAAGCATACGGCCCGCCTGATATTAAGCAGTTACCGCAGTCATGGACGCCTGCAACTCTAAAGGTGTTACATGCAACCGCCCTTTAAAAACCTGTACACTCCTTTTTTAAAGAACCCCATACTGTAGACCCTCGGGAAAACCTCGGCAGGGAGCTCATTCCACGGCCGGAGCGTCCGCGAGAGGAAATTCCTCTTAAACCGCGCAGTACGCGACCATTTAGGTTCTAGGGTGTGAGGATGAACACCTTGCCGACGGCGAGCAGTGCGGTGATAAAAAGTGGCCGTTGGCATCATGTCAAACAATTTTTCAGAGCACACACAGCCCATTGTACAAGAGATAGAACACACACAAGGAGGCAAAGTCTCTCCTTAGATAAAGGTTCATACCGCTTGTGAGTTTAACGCTATTAAGCGAGTTTAAGCTTTAATAGAAAACGCTGCCCAACTCGTTTAAGATATAACAACACAATGTTTCTATGGTGGAATTGTCTCTCTTTTATTGGTCTACAAAAAAGTCCGCGGCTGTCTATGTCTATCTATCAAGGATAACTTACTACACCCATTTCTTATCTTCTACAAAAAAATCAAATATGTGGTATTTGCAATGCTATTTCCTCAGATACAATAAAATTACTTAATAATTATCCAATGAAATATGTTAGTTATATTATGCATTTCATAGATTACAATGGTCTTTTACATTATACAATTTAAATTAACATCTCAGGAGTAATCGTAAATTAAATTTCCATATAACTTGTACGACGCCACACGACGCTAATCTTCATTAGTGCCAATTTTACTTATCCCCACCATGCACTTAGCAAATTTGCACGTAACGAATACGAAACGAAAAAAAAAATTGAAAAGATATTAAAAAAAAAAATACTGATTTTCATATTAAAAAAAAAAGGGAACCGCCTTCAAAAAAACAACCCACTGAAAAGCACGAAAAACCATCCATGTAAGGATGCAAAAACCTTCACGAGAATGTAACACACACTTTTCTGAAAACCGCATCAAAAATGGTTCTGCCAAACGCGAGGTACTCGAGGACAAACATACATACAAACATACGGGTCAAACTGAGAATCTCTTTTTTTTAAGGCGGTTAAAACTTATTAAATATCTACTCATACTTTATTAGCATTTTGTTTGAACATTAATATAACACTGATAAGAAAAATTCTTCAACTGTAGGACCTTTTTCGGCATTATGTAAAAATTTCAATATAAATGTTAAAGAGTAGTATTCGAAAAGCGATCTCATAAAACTTGAGAGAGAGATTATGACGGAAGTTTTATTTAATCCAATTGTATAATATAAGCTTTTGCTCGAAATCTTAACTGAAAGAAACAAGCTTGACTTTATCGGATTTAACAACGAATATTCGTGTAGATACTAAAAAAACATTAACATTTAATTTATTTATTGAGAACATGTATATTTGTTGAAAATTTCTCGTCTTGAATATTTAGTTAACTGCACCATCTAGTAGACGATAGAATAACTAAAATCAAATTTTGATTTTAGCGCCATCTACCATCGAATAGCAGTACGATGACAAATAAAATGCTGGAGATTATTTTTAATGTCCTGGCAACTCTAAAAAACAACTGTCACACACTGTCAAATGTCAGTATTTTATTGAGGTTATAATTTGAATAATAACATCATTTTGTACAAATTAGATTTTTAAGATTATTTTCTGTATCATAAAGTAAGTATAAATATATATTTCAGGCTAAGGTTAGTTATCGAGAGTGTGTGCTAGTAATTTCATTCTGAATATTGCTTGTTTTAGATGAATATTATACGAAGAGGGTTATCCCTTGTCTCCGCTGGAATTAGGACTCAATATGCAGCAATTACAGGTATTTATCAATTACACTTCTTAAATTTAACATATCGGAGTAGAATACTGTATTGTCAAAACAAATTTTATACAGAAACAAATTAAAATTGCTACATAAACCTGGTATGTGAGCAGGCACCCTGTACAACACAGTTTATATGAGTAACTGTCATAAGTGCTATTATTTCATATTATTTATTATATATAAGTTTAAAATAGTGTCTAGTTGTGTAGTAGTGTTTAATAAAGTACTACAGCTATAAAGATTCAAAAGGAATTCAACTGTCTGTAAGTGTCATAACTGCCAATCCTAATGGGATGTATATTATTATTATTTTATTTGATACACTAGCAGCTCTTGGAGCTGATGCGTGTATATCGCAGCACTTGTGTTTATTTAGCACTTTTTAATGTTCTAAAATGTGTATCTAGTCTATTTTTGAAAGAGTTCACTGACGGTGCACTAACAACAGTTTCTGGTAGAGAGTTCCACACATTTACTACACGATTTGGCAAGAAGGGTTTCCTAGGGTTGCATACTTGCTTTAATGAATCCCAGCCAAGGTTAGCACAACCAACTGCTAAACTTCTATTAGCGTAAACATGGTATAATGAGTATTGTTTAAACGGGGGTGTTCGCTTAATTGTAGTTTTTCAAATCATACAGAAACTACAGTGGTTTCATCTTTACGTGTATTATCATGGAAACAAACGTGGTGTTTCAACAATATGATTCGATAGGCAATCTAGACTTCGAAATGTCAGATGATCTTTACGTTACTGCAATTATTGATGAAAATCTTATTAGAAATTATATTTTTCAGTGGTCATTTGGTAGATTTCAATACTTTGTGTTTCTTTAAGTATACAACAATATTTTTAGTAATGATTATTGTGCAATTCCAGAAAAAAGTGTGATAATGTCTTGGAAAAGTGTTTGTTTACATGATAGGACAAGTAAGGGCTTGTGCACAAATCACGCGAGGTTTTTTCGGCTACTTTTTGTTTTATGTCCTTTACACCCCCATTTTAACTAGTTCTGGTATTACACTTCCTCCTAATCTAAGCACTTCCCAAATTGACTCCTGTAGAAGCCCAGGCCAGCTTTCCTACTTAGAGTCAGACCAAGATAAGTTTGCAGCGATTTTGATAGCCCAGACAGTGCTAATGTTATTTTAAATGTCAAACATCTGTGACATTATGACGTTAAAATATCTGTGTGTATAAGTCTCATAATAACTTTATAATTTGATTTTAAATGCAATATCTACTGTCTTTTCGGCTTACCCCTAAGGTTGACTAGTAGAGAATGCCTCATAACATTAAGTTCGCCTTACCAACATTAAGTTTTTCTTTTGTGCAATAAAGTTTAAATAAATAAATATCAAATTTGCCGTAATATAGTTTCAGAAATAATTTGGACAAAATGTACACAAGTGTATTGACAAAATAGAGTCTTACAAATTTTAATAGTTTAAATAAATAATGAATATGTTTTTAATTATATTGACCTGCTCTTTGTTAATTGTAGCAAAGGTGAGCCAGGGCAAATGCATCTATGATGTCTCTTTTATGACTGGCGAAAGTATGTCATGAATAGAAGTTTCTCTAGCTCTAGACTCCACTTCTTGTATATTTAGAGTAGTTTGTCCCATATTTGCAATTTCCCTGCCTGAATTTATGTTTTCTTCTTCTTCCTTGCCACCGTCCATTATTTGGGGTCGGCTCTCCTCGTTCTAAAGCGCCAGGACGGTCTGTCCTGGGTTGGCGCATCTGTAAGCTGGGCTCGCTCCAAGTCGAGGGTTATAGTAGCCAACCACGTGGTTTTGGGTCTTCCACTGCCTTTTCTAGTGCATGGTATTGTCAACGCCTTCCTGACCACGTGGTCTTCGGAACGTCTCATCATGTGGCCATACCGTCTAAGTCGGCTTTCGGTGATGTTATCTGTGATGGGCGCAACCTGAACTTATGTATTTAAGGACATTATTTCCTATGTAATATACATCACTAAAATCCATTATTAATAAAAATACTTGTCACCAAAATGCAACAACTGCAATTGCTCTAACTGCCCAACACACGAGCCACATCTGCACTTAACAAGCAGCTGCCTCCCGCACCAATCTAAAACAAACCTTAATACCAACCATCAAGGTACACTTCACTTTGCCGTTATCCACTGTTATTAGTACAAAAGAAAATGAATTTTATGTTTTTATGTTTAAGGTTGTTTTTAAATTGACAATTGTTATGGTCAATAAGGGTTGTCACACGCCTGTCATTGGAACCCTTCCGCATGGACAGGATTAATTCTCCATACCATCATCTCCACAATACATTTAATTTTCAACCTTAAATTATACACTTTAAGGCAGATATTGCATTTTTATTGCATTGAAACAATCCGTAATCCGTATTGTCAATATTTGGGAGGTTTCATTAATGTAGTTTTAGGAATAACGGTTTTGGAAATTTGGAAACAAAAGACGCCGCGGGACCTCCGTCTGAGACTTTACCGTTTTTTCCTTATATTGCATAGGTTTCGGCTTAAGATAATTTTTATCATAATTTCCAAGTACACCGTTATTTTCACTATGAACATTGTTAATATTTTTATTGTTAAAATAACTAGAAGTAAAACTAAACCAAGCTCATTCAAGTGGGTTGCGTTTGAACAATATGTTAGAGCCGATTTATATATTATTGTCAAATTTTTTAGATAAAATTTGCCTGAAATAAAGAGCTCTTCATACTTGGAATAATAAATACGAAATCAAAACTTGTCCCAGAAACAGTGTATGTAATTTTACGTTGTGTTACGAAAATACCATACGTTCTCGTAACTCAAAGGAATATTTTTTAGGAAATACGATGAAATTGGTCTTATATTGTACCTACAGAAAAAGAAACTAAATATCCACCAAGTTTTATCTAAATCCGTCGAAATAAAAAAATCTAAAACAAAATAAAACAATGTAGTTTTGTGATGTATTCCAGTTTTCAGCATCAGTTTATTCTGTGTTTTTGGTTAAATGCATTAAGTAGTTATTGCACTAACACTATGAGATGGCCTAATATTACGGGATAACAAATCGACCTGAGTTAGTATCACAGTAAGATCATAAAGTTACTGTGGATATAAGTACTACGACGATTATCGTCGACTATAACTAGTTATCGGAATAGGTAACGTATTAATACCTAAACGTGGTAGAACAAAGTCATAACATAAAGTGGAGACTTCCTTGCGAAGAACACATCTATGCTAACAATTCAAATTACCAAGAAACCATCCCGAAATGAAAAATAAATAGGCAAATATGTTCCCCGAAATCCGAAGCACATGTTACTACAAGAAGGTACAGAAGTCCTGTTTGTCCGGCGCTGGGACAACACAACAGACTCCTTAGGGACCTCGAGTCACGTACTAACAGCAACATATTTGACTAACTATTGGTAGGCTTTATGTCAATTCAATAAGGGTCACGTTGGGTTAACTGGGTACGGTCTGTCGTCCAGAAATGTATGAATTTTGTCGTATTGTTAGTTAGTTTTTCTTAGTTTGTTGTGGGATAATCGGCAGGACACTTGCATCTGCTCACGCAAGCAAATATTAACCATATTTTGTGGTGCGAGTGATGAGAGATGAGCGCGAGCGGTTATAAAAAATCGGCCAAGTGCGAATCGGGCGCGCACGGGAAGGGTTCCGTGCGATTATCTATAACAACGGTCACCCATCCAAGTACTGACCCCGCCCGACGTTGCTTAACTTCGGTGAGTGGATGATGAGAACCTCGAGATTGGAAAGAAATATTTATTTTATTCTGTTTTTAGTATTTGCTGTTATAGCGGCAACAGAAATACATCATCTGTAAAAATTTCAACTGGCTAACTATCACAGTTCATGAGATACAGCCTAGTGACAAACGGACGGACGGACATACAGCGGAGTCTCAGTAATAAGGTCCCGTTTGACCCTTTGGGCATACGCAAATATGTAGATAGGTACCTACGGATGCTTACAAGACAAGATCATACAAGGCGCAACAAGAATAGTGGGGCGTGCATTTTTGCACGAAATGCTTTTATTTTTTGTACAAAATTTGTCTATGACAGTAAGTAGACTAGGAAGTTATGTTTAGATTAGATTAGTAACACATTCTTATGATATTTCTAAAATAGCATTTTTCTTGAGTCACCGAAATATTTTTCCAAAAATCAAACATCGCGCACGACGCAATCGAAAACTCGCTGTCGCTTACATACTGCACCGTTCCGTCCGTCCAGAAAGTACCTGCTCTTTTTGCGGATTATAATCCGCTAATAGTGGGCATTGTCCACCGTCCCGTCTTTGACAGCGTGACTCCGGCAAAAACCACAATGGGCAAGAGTTGAGCCACCAGGCGTTCCGAGAATCGTCAATCATATTTTACACCCTTCATTTTGAATTTCAACTTTAAACACAACATTTAAGACCGCTTTTACAACTAACGGATTCATTTATGACATGCGCTCACGACAGTTAAGTCTCCGCTCGCTGGTGCTTGTGAATTAAATCATATCTTCACGGAATAAAGACGATTTTTGCTTAAATTTGAAGCGGATTTCGACTATTGATTGTGTAACTTTATCAGTAAACTGATTTGCTGATGATTCTAACGCGTTCGCAATTGTAGTCCACAATGGACAGGACAACAGGAATGTGCAAATCTTACAGCATATTACGTAGTAGCGTTTGCTTCATTCAATGTTGTTTTCTAGGAAGCAAGGATTATATTTGCTAGTTTTGTAATTGGCTCGCGCGAAGGCGTGAAGTGTTATGGAATTGACCAAAGGAAAGTTAAATAGAAAAATTTAATCCATCTTTTCAGTAAAAGTTATAATGCTGCAGACGCGTGGACATGAAATTAAAATATTGAACTGGACAGAAGGGTTTTGCTGTTCATATATTACAAATAATTGTAAAGCAACAGTATTGTTAAGTTACATTTTGTGTGGTACAGTCAGCATCAATAGTAACGGATGAAACACCGCGCCAAAAGTATCTGATATTCTGGATAACTTTTCCAAATATAGATAAATCTCTAAAATTTACAATCAAAAGTATATCTTTTACCGTCTTAATTGTTCTACATATAGAACCATCACATTTTGTTAAACTGTTACAGAATGGTAGATACTTTTGAAACCTTGTTTGATCCGCTACTTTTGATGTTGACTGTACCATACACCTATAAACTCGAAATTATTTTGAACTAATCGAGCCCAATGTCCTTGAAATTGATGTTACTTAAACAGTTTTTTTAAGAAAGTCTATTTGTTTTAATCAAGTAAGAAAAATATATGTTCATATTAATTATATTTCAAAGACCGTGGTCGTACACGATTGAACGAAATCGGCTCGATAGAAAATAATTGCAAAGATTGGTCTTAAAATCACAATTAAACGGTTTTGTCTTTATTGTTTTGACTTAAGGGTCTGCAATTAAAATCACAATTTCAAAACATTTATATCTAAACCTTGGTCGAGTTAAATATTACACTAATAACCCACTTTTTTTTATTTAAATATTTTTCTTATTATTCCCTTGCCCAGGCCCAGTAACATGCGACAGTGCTACTCGTATGTCATTTACTCCGATACAAATAGACAGTGTGCGCGCTTTAGGTATTGACAGCCTCTTAAGGATGATGGCAAGATATATGTATATTCAAAAGTGAACCAGCCTACTAGCGCTGTTCAAGCAAAAGTCAAATGTTGGCAAGGAAATATTATTAAGGGTCAGTCGCATAGCGGAATCATCAACATCATTCAGCAGGGAACTATGAAACGTCCCAATCGTCTCACACAATAAATTGAGAAAACGTTTTAATGGAGATAGACGATTCAGTTTAACTAACCTAGTGATCCCCGATCACTGAGTCCGCCGACTCCTACTAAACAAATAAGGTATTCGCACAACCTACCTACATCCTCGTAAAAACCCTTATTAATAGCCTTCTTAGCCCACTGAAGCGGTCAGGCGTCCGGAAGCCAGGAAAGCACTTTCTTCCCGTGGGAAGAAAGCTGCCCGGGGAGGTCCCACGCCACAATGCGATGTGTTTAATGCCAAATGTATGGGCATTGTGTTTGGGGGTGGTAACGGTCCTTATGTCAAAGTGTTTGTTTGAGTTTGTGTCGCGTATATGAATTTATTTACAGTACATATGGTGCTACTTTGCCGTACTAGTGGGAAAATTAGCATATTACGTTACATGTCAAACATTTAAAGGGCCATATGTACTGTAAAACGTTGTACGAGACATGTGCGAATAGGTAATTCGCAACTCGTGTCGATTTAAAACACTCCCTTCGGTCGTGTTTTAATTTATCGCCACTCGTTTCGAATTTCCTATTTTTCACACTTGTATCGTAATGTATATTATATATCCCTTTTATAGGACTAATAATCAATGTCAAAGACAATCCTCTAGATATTGTTAGGTATGATTCTAATTGCCAAACTTGAAATAAAAATATGGCGATTTAGTGAAAGGCGTGGATGAAAGTTAAGCAAAAAATAAGAAAAAACAGAGCAATTGAATTTAAAAATCTTGAATTTTCTGTCAGTATAAAAACCAAATTGGCACTAGTGTGATATATTCCCGTTGTACCTAGTAGTAGTATGTGATAAGTTGCCGTGCAATGGTCAAATAATCTAATCACATTTTGTAAAAAAAACTGATATTGTCAGTCAATAACGTGCTGTTAGTTGTCTTATTATGTAACTATTTATGAAAAAGTTGTTTAAAATATGCTCTTATTTTTAGAGAATTTTATTCTTTATTATTCTCATTTTAAAAGAACCGTTACAGAAATAGTTTTCTTTAACAATTATTGTTAGAAGTTTAACATTTTCAGAATCCAGTTGGAGAAACGAATACGCGTATGTATATCAGCGGATATTTATAAAGTTGCTGTTGCTGTAGCCGCCGTGCAGGTCACTCGACGACACAAATAAAACTTCGATTTATAATGAAGTGTTAGGTATAATCTTCCAGGTTTACAAGGGTTCTTGCCAAAACGGTTAAATGTAGAAACTGGGCGTTGATAGTATGGAGGACGATGAAAGAGTGAATTTGCAATATTTGATCAGTTCAAAAGTGATTTAAATTTAGATGCTTCTAATGCGCTGGCTGCGATACAGAATATGTGGAGCGCTCCTATTGGTGCTTTTTGAAAAGCCTCCGAATACTAGCCGAGCCCGACGCCTCGTTTAGCTACTGCATTGGGAATATTTTTATATAATAATAAGTTGCATTCGCAACATTTGCAAGTAACGTATAAGTCCTACCTAAATCTAAATAGCGTCTCGTTGCACAGCCAGACCGGCATATGGTCAATACAATAGCCCACGAATAGCCAGAAATATGGACATCCAATGAAATCCGCAAGTCATCCCACACAAAGCTGAGGTGTGAATGGGCTTGGACAACGTGGTCACCGTATTGTATCAATTGTACTGAGATAAACATCTTAACTGACCATCGGTCGTCCTTATGTCTTTGCCAGAAGGCTCGCATAAGCTCAGTTGACTGTGTCTATTGTACTGCAATCCTTCCCAAATGTTCGGACACAAAGATGTTAGATAACATAATTATGAGATGTCAAAAAGAGATTGCTTATAAATATAAGTTGGTATGATTCTTAGAAATTGCGGATTGAAAGTTGTCTCTTTATCAGGTGTTTTTGAAGGTCGATCATTTTTGGTTATATTACACGTCTCCGACACAAGACAGCGCCATTTTTCTCGGTCCTGTGCGACCTCTCGCCAATTGTTGACTCTAAGTTCGCGCAGATCCGCCTCCACCATGTCGCTCCAGCGATACCGGGGGCGTGCGATAGGACATCCTCCTGCTAGGCGACTCAGGTACGCTTTATTCGCGTTCCGATCTTCATCTATTCCCTCAAGGTTCCACCAACGGAGTCTGTGAGCTTACTCTCTCCCATGATGCTAGGGTCAGCAGGTTTGGCTATATTTAGAATAGTAATTGAACTCCTACATATTATAATATTGACGTCTAATACACACAAGGCTTTTTGACCTTACTGTCGATTTGTGTAAGATTGTCCCATTATTGACCAAATTGGCAAAAACGCTTTCGTATGTCCGGTCATTTTCCTCTACAGGTCGCATTTTTCAACAGATTCTCGTGAAATATTGTGAGGAGGTTCAATAATTTTTTTTTTTTTTTTTTTGGATTCGCGATCTTTTCAGGTTGCAGAGCCTCTAGTATTCATTTATTTGAATACATTTATAATATTTAAATGATAAAATAGGAACGAAAATCACATCACAAAGCTATAAAAGTAAAGTAACGGTTACACATCTGCCGAATCGCTTCATCCCTTCCGTATCAATAATATGTATACCTATTGCGGACCACACAGCGCAATGTCAATCAAACATGCCACATTGACATGCGCTCGCGCATCAAATCGTTACAATTGACACAATCTGAGGGCGCTGCCGGCAACGCCTACCATCATAACTGTATTCATTTAGCCCTTTTTTATTACTGTTAAATGCTATACTTTGTTACTATATTTATAAGGTATATTTTGCTATAACAGTTGTTTTGTAGATACTAAAGCATCACACTGTGTCTTTATTTGAGGATTATCCTTGGAAATGTGGTGTTGGCACCTGCGGAGCTTATCGGTGGATAACGGTAGTGATAGATTTGTCGTTTATGGCCGTTGTCAAGCCTATGCATGTTGTGTTCGTTTTATGAAAAGTGGTACTCTACAGTACCTATGGTTTCACTTGACTGAAAAACACCATGTTTGATTCGCTTTAGTAACAAGTGATATTTTGAGCTCATCAGTAATCGCTTCGGTTAATAAGGTAAAAAGACTACTATTAGGTTTTAAACGGCTTAGAAAACTTAAGGACACCTAGCCTCCTGACGCTTCAGAACGTCTTTATATCGCAGAAACTGTCCCCCGTGGCTACGCTTCCCATCCTTCAGTTCCGAATAGAAAACAGACTTAGGGAGTCTACAGTCATCCATGCGACAGACGTGGCCACTCCATCTTAGTTGACTTTTCATTAAAAAGGCCTCCATACCGGACATATTTGCCCGACGTAATACCGCCGGTTATTTTGTGACTAACACAAAATAACCTGTGCTGGAAGGCACCGCTGTTCCATAACTAAGTACAATTAATACAATTTATTTAGTATTCTTAAAACTATGTTCCTTAATTATAATTTGAGTATATGTATGTGTTTGTATGGCTATGCTAGGCTACTTACCTATCCTAGTAATTCTGCTAAGCTGTTAATAAATAATATTTCATCGAATATGTTGAAATATTTGTAATAACAGCTTAGCACACTCCTCACTCGCAGCCGAAGCAGCACGAACAGCATCCTAAGGACGCTGGCGCAGCGTTGGGACTCGCCCCTAGTCAAGCGGTACGTGCAGCTACACTCACCTGTTGCTGTGCTGCCGCGAAACTTATAAATATTATGTAATGTTTTGTTTTGTTTGTTTTGTCCAATTGTTTGTTTTGTCTAATTAACTGTAATACTAACTCTAGATACATAAGTCATTGTTACCTAACCCTATGGACGTCAAGTTCGAAATAAATATTTCAATTCAATTCAATTAGCAGTTTTATAGTTCCACGATATCTATGGTTACTTTGATATCTTTAGGTAAAATAGACAAGTAGATCTTTGTACTTAACTAATAATTATAATATTAATCCCTAAGGTTGCCTGGAAGAGATCGCTCTTTAGCGATAAGACCGCCTGTTGTCTGCCTCTATCATTAATAATCAATTGTTTTTCTTTGAGCTGTATTTTTTACTGATGTATGTCAATAAAGAGTATTCTATCTATCTATAATAGATGGAACTTCTAAAAATCTAACATAATCTGTTCGCCGAGTTCTAAAATTGCAAAACTTAAGACAATCTCTGAAGTTTGAAGTCATTTGCACAATTTATCACGATCGAGCGAAACTCCAAGCCGAGCTGACGGCGAGTGATGAACGATCGGAAAACTACATTCAAAAGCTATGAAAATGGGCTACGTTGTACGGGAATTTCTTTTAAAGTTACCTGTTTTCATTGCTCGTAAGTGTACTCCGTGTTTTGACGAATGTTAGCTCTAGTTTTGAGTCTGGACTTCCCTGTTTCAAATGAATTACTGTATTAGAGTTAACGCCCTCACACGCTGTAGTACATTACGATACAAGTGCGAAAAATAGGAAATTCGAAACGAATGGCGAATTACCTATCGCACATGTATCGTACAACGTTTTACAGTACATATGGCCCTTTAAATGTTCGACACAGTAACGTAATATGCTAATTTTCGCACTAGTGTGTTAAATATATTTTCATTTATACACACATGATATGCTTTCTCTTGTAACATAATACTTTTATTAAACTTATTTAACTTACATATTCATTATTGTCGTTATGTAAGTTGTCTTCCAAATTTATAAACAATATATAATTTCTATTTCGGCGTACAGAGATGTATCTCGACTTATTCGGAAAAGTATTCCAAAGTGTCAGATACTTTTGGCGAGATGTTTCATTCGCTGCTACCTTTCGATGCTGACCAGGGATCGGAAACCGGTATTTTTTGTATGGGAATGAAAACGGTATTTTTTCGTTCTTTGTTAATTACTTCATTTCTAATTAGGCAATCTAATAATACGAAGTCGTTATCTGAAAACACAACTGAGTCCTACATTTAGAGTATAAAATAAACCGAAATATATGGTTATTTCGATGTTTTTGCAAAAAACCGGTTCCGATCCCTGATGCTGACTGTACTATCGTGATATTTTGATGGGTAGGTAGTGTTTCGTGGCTACTATTGGTTAAAAGTATAGTTCAACTCCTTTTATCTTAAGGAGACATTCCTGAGCTTAAATTAAATTACTTTCTCAAAAACACCGATGTTCTAATCAACTCCATTTCGGAGTTGATCTGAAATTTATTTTTGTCTAAGTTCATATGGGTCTTATATGAATGTGTACACTTGCCTTAGGGCTTGTTTACATATTGATTAGTGTTTAGTATGAGTTTATGCATTTGTACTCAAGTATCTTAAGAAATTCTTGTAGAGACGCTACGCAAGTATCTTCAGAGATACTTGTAGAGACGCTACGCAAGTAACTTCAGAGATACTTGCGTAGCGTTGTTGTAATATGGGCATGCTATTTAACTTAACTAAACAATTTAAAACTTTGCCATATCAATATCATTTCATCAATCGCTGACGATATGACATGATGACATGTTACAACCGCGCTATATGCGGCATTTTGTTATTTTTTACGAAAAAAGTAAAAATAAATTATCTATGCCATTCAGGTTCCAAGTAAGCCATGCCATGAAACTAACGGAGTTAAAAAACACCGTGTAAAGTATGTGTATTTTTATATATTAAACTTATGATAGAAACTTATTTTTATTTCAGCACCCATCCCGCCGGCTCTGAAGTCGCTGGCGCTACCATGTCTATTTCCAACATCTGGGCAGTCCCTATTAGCCAGAACCATGGCGTCGCTAGCACAAATGCACCGCACAGGCCCGCACATCAAACTCAGGAAGTCAAGGAACCCGCTCAATGGAAACCCTTTTGCCAAGGTATTGAAATAAGTATGGCTGAGGGGAGGAATTGCGACAGTAAGAAAGATGAAGGATGGTGGAGATCCAATGAGGAATGTTATGAAACTGAAGGAAGCGAAAGAGGTATGCCAAGATCATAGCAAGTGGAAATCCGTGGTCTCTATAGACATGATTATACATATGTATGTGTGTATGTATGTAGTTGGGCTGTTACTACCTGTTTGATGCTACCCGTACTAAACACCTAGTATTTGAGGCCTAACATTAACTGTTTGAACGCCAAAAACACCTAAAGGCGTCGTTACTGGTCGTATCCACCGCGCCAAGGACAACTATAGGTATTTGTTTGTTTGTTTGTTTCAACTTTATTGCACAATTTTACAAAAAGAGTACAAATGGCGGACTTTCGCCTTGAGGCATTCTCTACCAGTCAACCATTGGGCTAAACAGAAATAGTTAGTTTGGTGCAGGATTGTAAAGAGTTGATATGGAAATAGACACAAGTCGAGACTACTATGATACTATACTTACAGTCTTACACAAATATATATTTTAAATATACCTACATATATACATATTCAATATATATAAATAAACACACATATATATAATAATTATGTACCTATTAGTGTGAGATATCACGCAGACATTTAGTCACGAATATTTTCAAATAAGTGCTTACGCAACTTGCTTTTGAATGTAAGCTTACTCTGAGCATGTCTGATAGGAAGAGGGAGAGCATTCCACAGACGTATTGCTTGGCAAGTGAATGAGTAAAATGAGTTGGACAAAAAGCCAGTCCGATGAGGGAGGACAGCCAGCTTCAGAGTTCGAGGAGCACGAAGAACATAACCAGGACGGGCTGTTATAAATTCAAATTTAGACCTGAGATAACTGGGTGCAGCTGGGACAAATAAAATTGAATACAGAGTAGTTGTTATGTTATGACGGACGCTGTCAAAGTAGCCTTCACACTTTCGAGTAATATTTTAGCTCGCTTGCGCCCGGGAGCTCGGCCTTTGAGTGATGTTTGTGTTTATGACATAAAGGGCTAACGTAATTTGTATTGATTTCAGGGTGTCGTCCTGAAGACCCTCATTAAGAAGCCAAAGAAGCCCAACTCAGCTAACCGCAAGTGCGTGTTGGTCCGTCTGTCCAACGGCAAAGAAATGGTGGCCTACGTGCCTGGCATCGGACACAACCTACAAGAACACAACATTGTATTGGTCAGGGTGGGGAGGTGAGTTACCATTCATTTTAGGCAGTTCGTTAATTACCGTGCGCCACTCCGTGAAATCTTCTGCTTCCTCGCGTTGTCCCGGCATTTTGCCACGGCTCGTGGGAGCCTGAGGTCCGCTTCGCAAGTAATCCCAAGAATTGGCATCTGACCTTTTTGAACCTAGAGGGTAAACTAGGCCTTATTGGGATTAGTCCGGTTTCCTCACGATGTTTTCCTTCGCCGAAAAGCGAATGGTAAATATCAAATTATACTTCGTACACAAGTTCCGAAAAACTCGTTGGTACGAGCCTGGGTTTGAATCCGCGACCTCCGGATTGCAAGTCGCACGCTCTTACCGCTAGGCCACCATCACTCCGTGAAATAATTCTACTAATTCACGACAGTCATGCCAGCAAAACGGGAACATTCACATCTCTGTCTCCAACTTACTGCCATTTTAGGAAATGTTTTATATTTCCCTAGATACTATTAAAGATACAGAGTTTAATTTTTAATAAGCAAAAACGTCTGCGTACGATGCTATTTAATAAGATTCGCTGGCTATGGATGAGGTCTTGGTGGCTCAGATGGCAGAGCGCTGGAGTATCGATCCAGAGGCCGTGAGTTCAAGTCTCACCTAAGGCAGTAATTTTCTTACTTTTAAATTTATTCTAAGTTTAATAGCATCGTTCGCAGACGTTTCTGCTTGTTCAAAATTAATTTAGTATGGGTAGCACATCGTAACTGGTGCATTTCCAATATGACTCGGAACTCAGGTACCCGTCTAAGAAGTGTTACGTTCTTACGGTAGATGTCGCTAGGGTCCCCTAAACCCATATGGTGGGAAAATTTGCTGGCTATGGATGAGGTCTTGGTCGTTCAGTTGGCAGAGCGCTGGAGTATCAATCCAGAGGCCGTGAGTTCAAGTCTAACCCAAGGCAGTAATTCTTCCACTTTTAAATTTATTCTAATCTTTATACAGAGAATTTCTTTTTTAAAGTAGGCATATGACGATGCGCTTATCATCGTCAAATAAAGAATTTTAATGACATACCATGATTAAACACCTAAAATAATTGTCTCCAGATTAAAGGACTGCCCCGGCGTGAAATTGAAGTGCGTACGCGGCGTGTACGACCTGCCACACGTCGTCAAACCCAAACCTTAACTAATTCACCCTGTACAGCTGACACTAGGATCGTAGTTCAATAAATATTTTATAAGTCAACTTCTTTCTTTTCATTTACATGCGTCCGCGGCGTCCACGGCCTCCCACACGTCGTGAAACCCAAACCTCAACGAATTCACCCTGTATCTCTAGGTATTCTACAGCGGTATCGATTATTATGATTACTTAATTAAGTCGTTATCTTTTATCTATTTTTCAATTTGTTCACTCTATATTATTTTATGTCATTTTCCTTCATGTCTGTTACCTTTCGTGATTTTTCGCACTTGATGGTCTCATCGGAAGATCAGCGCTGGAAGCCACCAGCAAGCAGTTTTTTTTTTTTTTTGCCGGCCCTAACCCCACCCCCCTCGTTGAGCTCTGACAACCTTACTCACCGGCAGGAACACAACACTATGAGTAGGGTCAAGTGTTATTTGGCTGCGGTTTTCTGTAAGGTGGAGGTACTTCCCCAGTTGGGCTCTGCTCTAGATCTGGAATGACATCTGCTGTGCTGTGCCCTACCACACACGGACGGACGTAGTTTAAGGACATACCCGGGTCCAAAACATGCTGAGATGAGGCCATTTCGTGGCACTTTATACTTCCTTTGTTTTTGTTATATCATGTAATTTAATGTGTTTTGTTTGTGTCTACGAATAAAAATTATTCCATTCTATTATACGGGACGCGGTCCTTCAATACAGTGGCAGTCCCGTAACTACGGGACGTATTGCAATGGCAACCCTAAATATAAGCGCAAATTCACCGTAACTCCTAAAAAAAAAAAGGATTGAAATTAGGGAGTGCCGGCAGAAGTGAAAACTTGAATATTAACGTTGTGCATTTTTGATATTTTGGCATGGTTAGGGAATAATTTTGCATGAATTGCTTTAATTATCGGTATAAAAGTACTATCCTTTATGTGGTATAATACAATATTCATTTCTATTCAATATTCATTCAGGTCACGTGTCTGTCTTACGAATTTTCAATCTGACGAATCTGTCGGTCACGTGACCTGTCGCGAGTTCAACATTTTTTTTTCCATCGCAAAAAGTGCACAGCGCCGCTAAAGAAGTTTTCACTTCAAAAATTTCCTCTAAGTTACGAGAACGTATGGTATTTTCGGAATTCAACGGAAAATTACCTTCCTACCTAACTTTTTATTTATACTACGTCGGTGGCAATCAAGCATACGGCCTGCCTGATGGTAAGCAGTATCCGTAGCCTATGTACGCCTGCAACTCCAGAGGAGTTACATGCGCGTTGCCGACCCTAACCCCCTCCCACCCTCGTTGAGCTCTGGCAACCTTACTCACCGGCAGGAACACAACACTATGAGTAGGGTCTAGTGTCTACCTACAATTTTATCCCAAATTAGGTTTTGCAACAAGTGCGAGTCGGACTCGCCCACCGAGGATTCCATACAAATTTAATTTATTTTTATTTTATCTTTATTTCTTTTATTTCTTACAGATTTATAGATTTGAGATTTTTCCCTGTATTTGTAGTATAAGACAAAGAAAGAGAAATTTAGAGAAAGAAATAGATAAATTTCATAGTTCTAGGTCAACGGGAAGTATCCTAAAAATTTTGATTCCCTTGAGAGTGTCGAAATATAGGGTTTTTGCGACATAAACGGCCGTATTTTTTTACGTTAACTTAGAATTTTGATTTTTTTACAGATTCAAGGGAAGAGACCATAGACCTGAGTATATGGTTTTAATTTCAACTCGATACCTCCACGCTAAAGGGTCGTGACACGGAAGGACAACAAAGTGATCCTATAATGGTTCCTTTCAATTCGTACGGGACCCTAAAAACCGGTTCAAATATGCATTGTCCCTGCCAACTCGATGCAACTTCAAAAAACCTAAAAAAACTCCAAAGCATCGTAATACAATATCTTATTTACTTGCCTACAACCTCATGTCATGTACGACCTTTTTTTGCGAAGGTTATGGGGCGCGCCGACGCTCATTGGTCGAGCGCCAACGTCGTGTACGCAATACCCGCCCCTTGCGCAATAAGGGACCTATACAATAACGCTTAGCGGCCTTAGGTATACCTGACCTTTATTGTACCACAAGTACTTACCGTATTGTACGTAAAAAAAAAAACATATTTCTCGAAAGGTCAGATACAAAGGCCGGCGCGCTATGATTGGTGGAATGGGAGACGCTTGCGCAGGCCTCTTTGTGTAGGTAATCTAACGAGGGACGATTCTAAACTTCTTTATATTTAAGCTGAGAGATATGGAATCCCTAAGAGACGTTTTTAAAGACTATAAAATATTAACTCTGACGTGTATTTATATATTAGAAATTTGCGTATTTGTTAAGGAACTAACTGATATTTTTACCAAAAAAATTGACCTAAAAAATAATATACGAACACAATATAAATATGATGTATGTACAGTTAGATCTTCTAGTTTTATACTTACCAAGAGCTCTTATGTTTCCGGAATAAAGATTTTTAATCATCTACCTGAATATATTAAGTCGGAAAATGGCATCGCATTTAAAAATAAGCTCAAGAAATGGCTTTTAATAAAAAGCTTCTACAATCTAAATGAATATTTTATGTTATATTTATATATTTATAATAAGTAACTCACTTCTCACATAACGGAACGTTGGTTTTAATACCAATATAATACAGGATACATATAGGTATACTAAAATATATCTAAACATAAAACTAATTAAAAACTAATGTGTATTTTATGTGTATAAATGGTTAAAATTATTTTGAAATAGTATTTATGTTAATGTTTTGTTACTTTTAGTATATTTGACTAGTTTTAAGTTTATTATTGTACGTCCGAAATGGGCAAGCTGTTGGACTTTATTTTACCCACAACATCTACATGAGTACACAGTTCTGTCAATAAATGAATTTTATCTTTTTTAAGTTTTTTATCTTTTCAGGTAGATACCTGAACATTATTTTAAGGTATGTATTTATTATGTACTTAATGTATGTATTTTAGTAGTACTTATCAGGCAGTAGGTACTAAAATAAATTGTATCGTAGTGACTTCACTTTCCATACAAACGTAGTCCTCATTTTCCTCTCTGGATATTAACATTTTTCAAAATATTTTGACACAATTTGTTGTATAGCGACCACAGCTATTCCCCTACGACTGATTGTTTTCGAATTTTTAATTATTATTAGAGCTAGGAGCATTTAAATATTTGTATGAAATCTGTTTTTCGCTCCTAATTTTTAAAATAATCAAATTCGTCAAACGTAGGTATAGCTATGACTAATGAAAATGGGGACTACGTTTCGTTTGTATCGAGAAACGGCCGTCCCCTTTCCTCTTAAGGTCTTAACCATAATTTAGGATGCAGCCAACATAACGAAAGAAACATGATTTCTAATTCATTGTTCTTAGATCTTTCAGCTAGAAATAATAGGTTTACTTAATTGAGGCGGGTTGTATGAAGTTAGTGTGGTGTTTATTACACGACGGTAGCAAACAAGCAGACCGTCTGATGTTATGCAGCCACCGCAGCCTATGGGCGCCTACAATTTTAGAACTTATAGTTACATGCGCGTTGCCGACCCTACTGGCTTACATGGATTTCTCCTTGGGAGCACTGGTAACCTTACCATCAGGAACACAATAATATCTGCATAGGTATCTAGCAGTTCTATTCTATTTAACGACCAGTTTGGCCTAGTGGGTAGTGACCCCGCCTACAAAGCCGATGGTCCCGGGTTCAAATCCTGGTAAGGGCATTTATTCGTGTGATGAGCATGGATATTTGTTCCTGAGTTATGGGTGTTTTCTATGTATTTAAGTATTTATAAATATTTATATATTATATATATCGTTGTCTAAGTACCCTCAACACAAGCCTTATTGAGCTTACTGTGGGACTTAGTCAATTTGTGTAATAATGTCCTATAATATTTATTTATATTTATTTATTATTATGTCTGTGATCTTCTGTGAGATACTTCCCCAGTCAGGCAGCTCATTAGATTCGAGCGAGATGATATTTTGCTGGCTTTGCGAAGTTTTGTTACCTACCTACCTACGAGTATAGTTATGTAACTTATGTAGTATATATACAATATAATAGATAATAATTCAGCCTATATACGTCCCACTGCTGGGCACAGGCCTCCACTCATGTGCGAGAGGACTCGGGCTATAAGTCCCCACGCTAGCCCAATGCGGATTGGGGACTTCACATACACCTTTGAATTTCTTCGCAGATGTATGCAGGTTTCCTCACGATGTTTTCCTTAATCGAAAAGCTAGTGGTAAATATCAAATGATATTTAGTACATAAGTTCCGAAAAACTCATTGGTACGAGCCAGGATTTGAACCCGCGACCTCCGGATTGAAAGTCGAACGTCATATCCACTCGGCCACCACCACTTTTTTAACTTATGTAGTACAATTTAAAAAAATACCTCCTTATTTATTTTAGTATATGGAAAACCAACAGCGCTATATATATCTATTTCAGACTGCGTTTTATACCTATTTTTTTGTAAATTGTTTGGTTCGTAAGTTAATTGACTTGGGTACCTATTAGGAATGTAAAATACCTGTTTTTAAACAAGAGGGTAAAGCAGAGCGAGGGAACCCTCGCATTCGGGTTTAAATGCCTCCTCTAGATACTTAGGTACCTTCCCCTCTCACATGCATTATGCATTACTTGCATTAGCTACAGGAAAATAACAATGTGGTAAAAACTCCGATGAGTAGGTAGGTATATAATGCATTCTGTAAAACATACTACTTTAATAATACTTTTTTACCAGATCAAATTTCTAGGATAAAAATTTTGTCTTCCACGATCTTGTTTAGTATCATTATCTATCTACCAACAAATGTTGAAAAAATTGGTATAATGGTAGGTAGGTACTTTTTAATAATCATAGATATAAAATTGTCCCCGAATATAGAAAGAAAGTTTTTTTTTTTGTTTCAACCCTACTGTGTGGGATAACGTTGGAAAGGTCTCTCAAAACTAATAGGGGTCTTCAACAAACATTTTTTGATAAAGTGAATATATTCGGAGATAAACGCTCCGAAAGAAAAAAAAAACTGAGTCCCCCCCTCTAACTTTTGAACCATAGGTCCAAAAAATATGAAAAAAATCTTGGAAGTAGAGCTTAAAAAAGACATTAAACGAAAATGACATCTCACCTCTCTAGCGATAAATTGTAATTATATATGTCCTTATCCTTCTGTGCACACATGTTTAGAGTTATAGTCTAGATCTGAACTGTATGTTAATACTTTAATTTCCGCTATTGTCTGTAACTTGTTTTGTGAGCCAAATAAATAAATACAAATAAAGATTGTATATTTATTATAGTATCGACTTACTAGTTTTGTTTTAAGTTTTATTTAAAGTTTAACGTCTTACAATTATTTTTTATTGTCGTTTTGTACAATTCTAGGTAGTATAAAATGAAAACAAAAACCTCTCGTGACATACATTTTATTGTTAAATAACTAAATCTAAGAATAATTAAGTATTACTTAGGTGTAATACATTCACAGGCTTACGAACTAAAATTTTATTCGAGTAGTAGAAAGTTAATAGGTAGGAGCATGTCGCGCCTACTCATTTCATTAATCATTCATACAAAATCGGCATATTTAGGTATTTACAAACTTAAATAAATAAAAAATCACAATTGCACTTTTTACATCAAAATTTCATAATAAACATATATTATTTAGTATTTTTAACCCTTTCACCGCCGCTTTTCGCTATTTGACAACGCGTACATTTAAAAATGAATCCTATTCACGCTTTTTGACACATGATTTTTTTAATGAAACGGGGCAGTAAATCGGTACTTACTCAAGTCACAGAATCAGCATTCGCAGGGATGCTGGCATCTTCCACAACACCGGCCAGCCAGCTGCGCCTTGAGCCTCGCCACCTCGTTACCCAAGTACGTAGCCTTCAAGGCTAGGTGGATCTCTCGCAACTTCCTTCGGTCTCTGCTCTGCTTCGCTGCGAAGTTATTTCTCTGACGCTGAGACCTATATGAGTCGTCAGCGGCATTCTGATTGGTCGAGCGCACAGCGCGACGCATTCTAGGATTATTACCCAATAGGGAGCCTCCGTTTTTCTCCGCCATCGCTCGTAACGCGTCCCGCTCGAATGCTTGGAACTCCGGGTCATCTGACAGCGAATCCTTAAGTCTCTCCGACGTTGGTGAATCCGGCGGCGATAGCGTTCCTCGATTCAAATACGCTTCATCGTATGAGCAGGTGCTTCCAGATGCTGGTGATAGCTGTGGCGCAGCGTAGTAAGGGTACTGCGGTACAGGGCTCGGGTAACGGTACTCGGGTACCGGCGAGGCGCGCTCCGCCTTCACCGGTACCGCTTTCGTTAGGTCCAGAGCCGCCTCGTCTGCGTACGGTGTCCATAAAGACATCGACATTTCCGCTGATTAAATAAATATCAATCGGGGAACTCTAATTCGAAACAAATATAGATTGAATCGATTTCCAACTTAGATTTGAGAGTTGAGACAAATGAAGCGTGACAAGTAGATATGATGTGGCTATCGCGAAGTGACAGCTACGAATGAAGGGTTGCTTGATGGCGTCTGTCGCGAAGAGGGCGTGGCTTGGTAATGGTAGGGAAGGGTTGGCTACCTGCCTAACGGGACCGTTTGATGCAAACCAAAAACATTGCCCATCGTAATGACCACGCAGCCGCCATAAATTTTGCGAGGATTAATTTTTAGTTTCGTTATTGGAGTTGGGTTTTTAGAGCGGATTAAGATTTATGCGGGCAGGGATTTGTTAGATGTTTTTGTTAGGAGTTTTGCGATTAGGAAGTAAAATACCAGGCAAAATTTTTAATCAATAATGTTGCACTAAATCGGTAGGATTATAAATATTATTTTAGGTATTTAAATATCTTAAACTACATATTTATAAGTTATTAATAACGAATAATTAATAAAAATGCTTGCCGAAACTTAGGAAGTTTTATTTAATTTTGCGCGAATAAGTCCCTAAGTAGTCAATTATTTTAATAAACCTAATTATATTTAACTTAGTACACAATATATCAAGTAGGTAGGATGTATTATTTATTTTACATAGTATCTGTAAATTTACGTACCTATACCGGGTGTGGCTTGTAACAGGAGCAATAAATTAAGCTGTACGCTAAACTACTCAAACTGACCAACATTTGGTCAGCGACTTTTAAAAAACCTTGTGTTTTCATTATTACTACACTTTAAAGCTAATTCTAAGATGCAATGTACATTGCTAATTTTGTTATGTTCAAAGCGTGACGTCAACCACGATGATGTTAGCGTACAATGCAGGCAATATTTTGTTTGAAAAGTAAAATTCAATAACTTAAAAAAATTAAAAAAAAAGTTTTATCGCTTGAGGAGTACAATATATGTTTGAATTATTTGCTCGTGTTACAGACCACACCCGTTATAAGTAGAATTGATTAAAAAAATAACCTAATGATTTTGTTTTGGTCATATTCTATTCTACGCAAATGACTGTGAGTCACTTTTTCATTTTAACGGTCAGTTGTTGTGCTATTTACGGGATTAAGAATTACGGTTGTCAACATCCTAATATGTTTACTCTATTTAGGTACTTGGTCGATTGATTGTTCCTGCTCATTAATTTATTGCCAAAATAACTTATCTAACTTTCGATTTCTAGTTCAAAGTCCTTGGACTACAATTATCAGAAGATAAAGTATTTAATTGCTTATGAATAACTTTTCTAATCATAAATATATAATTTCGCGATTTCGGGGTTGGTCCCATAGTAAAAGTTGCTCAATATAATCCCAAAACCTCCCTGGCAACGGGAATGCACATATTTTTTGGCCACTTCGTATATGATATATATATATTATTATAGGGACATTCTTACACAAATTGACTAAGTCCCACGGTAAGCTCAAGAAGGCTTGTGTTGTGGGTACTCGACAACGATATATATAATATACAAATACTTAAATGCATAGAAAACATCCATGTCTCAGGAACAAATATCTGTGCTCAACACACAAATAAATGCCCTTACCGGGATTCGCAATGCCGGATTTAGAGGTCTGGAGGCCTCGGGCAATAAAGGTGTGGAGGCCCCCTGCCCCCAAATTTTTTCCAAATAAAATGGTAAATTTACCGAATTCTCTATTGTGGGGGGCCCCTCTTTTGTGGAGGCCCGGGGCAGTAGCCCCGGTTGCCCTCCCCTAAATCCGGCCCTGGGGATTCGAATCCAGGACCATCGGCTTCATAGGCAGGGTCACTATACCCACTAGGCCAGACTGGTCGTCCTAGTTATGTAGTTAGTTATGTATTTTTTACACAAATATAAATATGAAATTGGTACTATTTTTGTAAGGATGAATTTTAAATGATTTCGTAATAAATATTACCTATATACTCAATAACTTAGGATTTTAATGCCTAGATAAATTGAAATTGTTAAACAATGATCAGTATTTTCTATACATTGTATACAACGTTACATACCACCTATACTTCGTTTGGAGTTGCCGATAATAAGTAATTCAAAACTTTATCAGCATAAAAGACTTCAATTAAACATTGTCATCTTGCAGATGGACACTCAAATGATACAAATTATGCCATCATATCCACTGTCCACTCACGAAAGTCATCCAAGCGTTCATAAGCAACTGTCACAGATGACAGTTCAATTGTGCTTCCGGTCTCCATCTTGTTTGTCAATGACGTCACGGTGGTCTCAACCCTTTGTCGCTCGGGTTATTATAAACGACATTGAATATTACGGTAGGTTATAATGGACATCAAAGTAAATGATGTATGGAGTAAGATGCGTTGAAAATGCGCTTATGGTCAAGTGCGGAAAATCGTTCCGGTCGCAAAAAAGCGGTAACGCGGTGATTAGGCAAATTATTTGTAAACGTCTTTCCGTTGAAAAAATGGCACAAACGGAAACCATAGATGTTGATCGGCATGTTCTTATACCAGGAACTGTAAGATGTAGGCATATTAATTAATTTAGGAATAGAGGTTAGGTCAGGATTTCTTTTTATACTACGTCGGTGGCAAACAAGCATACGGCCTGTCTGATGGTAAGCATTCTCCGTAGCCTATGTACGCCTGCAACATCAGAGGAGTTACATGCGCGTTGCCGACCCTAACACTCCGCACCCTCGTTGAGCTCTGGCAACCTTCTATCTTAGTTGTTTCTGGAAATTAAGAACCTTACCTTTGTTTTCTATTTACTTTAATTAATACAATGTTTTATTTATTTATTTTAGACAGACAGTCCAAAAAAATAGTAAATATAAGGTCCGTAAGGAATTTAAAAATAGGTTGAAGATTTTAAAACAAATTTTCATTAAGTACGTAACTTACAAGTCATAAATTAAAACCATCTAACTTTAACTCTTCTGTCCATGAGCAGTCCTATAAATGCAAAGGACTTATAAATAGGTATTTGAATTATAATTTTCTTCTCTCGTTTAGCAAGAGAAAATCACAGAAAAAAATGTTTGTAAATCATTTTCAAATCGAATTCAACTAAGATCACATAAAATTAATTGTGTAGGTATAGGTAGGTACTTAATCTTATTAATTCAACTTTAGCTTTCTATATATTTCATAGCGTTTTCGTACTTAAGTAATTACCTATCTACATACCTATAAATATAAGTCAGTACGTAAGTATACGAAAAACATTATACTCGAGAACCTAAACACATTTTGTAAATTTTAAAAACACCACACTTGATCTGTAATCAGTTTTATTGCACTGGATTAAATCTAGGACCCAAATTTTCGTCGGCACCATGAAAAGGAATGTACCTACTTACCTAGGTGGTACCTTACTATAAGGTGGCTGGGTAGTGGCAGCCACTGATAAGGAGACTGATTGTACGGGTGCAGATTGCAGATATACTGTTTTATGGCTACGCAATAAACAATAGGTAGCGGTTGGTAATCATTTTAGGAGATTTAGGGCGCAGCAGCGGCAACGCAGGTAGTCGCGCGTGCCGACCGATGGGAGTTTTAAACTTTTTTACTAGTGCGCAGTAAAACATTTTTTTTTAAATAGTTAATGGGAATAGTTTAAGAGGAATTCCTAGTTGCGATTTTTCCATACAAACGCTCTCGACTGATTCCTCCCTGGATTTTTAACCTAGAGCAGTGATTTTTTCAAATAAGATCAATATCATCAATATCTGTGCCGCTATGTTTTCCTTTTTTGGATTATTTTATTTTGAAGAAAAATACAGCGCCTCGAAAATCGCAAAAACGGCTCAATTGAATTGGCTATAAAAAAAAAGGCACAGTATACAAATATATCACAATTTATACTTAACTAACTGTAATTGTTGTAAAATTGGGCAACGCAAATTCTAAAAATATTTACTATATATATAATTAAAAAAGTTAATGATGAATAATTTAATATGACAATGTCGGCTTTGTTTTAGATTTAGCCGTTTTTCTATCCAGAAAAACAGCATTTGCAGGCACATGCAGCAGCAGGGGCGATGGGGAAACCGCTTGTTTCAACTTATTTTCATTTTTTTTGGAAAAGATATGTTAACGGACAAATAGGGTAACAAACGTCTATCTTGTAAAATATTCATACCTATTCATATCATTTATCGCATACATGTAGTTACAGTAGATCTTATTTGTATCTTAGGTTACAAACATGCATCCGTTAGGGCATAGCAAGTAGCAACATTGTTGTTACTTAAATAATACTTAATCTAATATCATATAATTAAAATATAATATCTTCACATTATTAGTATTAAATTTAATTTATTCGAATTTATCGTTTAAGGAATAATAGCATTTATATAAGGAAAATAGGTTGCCAAAAAAGAGTTAACGCTACATAACACGCCTAGCCTACCATGTTTTGTGCTTTCTCCCGGATGGACGAATGAAAACACGTTAAGTGTCACACGAACGTAGCCGCTGCCATACAATTAAAGTGATCCTATTAATGACATTCTGAAATGATATATTATTATATGTATGTATGTGTATCTATGTCATTGCTAGAAAGTAGAAACTAGAAATTAGAGCGAATACAAACTTTACATAAAAAACTTCAACTCGCTCTATTTACTTTGTATGACAATTATTAGTAACGAAGACTATTACTATTAAATACATATTACGTAAATGATCATGTCAAGTTTCATTTAAAATAAGGATATCGTTTTAAAATTAATGCATAACTTCGATTGTTGGAGCGGTTTTCTGAGGCGGCGGGTTTGTGTGGGAGCCTTAGTATTTTGTTGTCCACACAAAGTTGCTTTTCGGCGACGAAAAAGATTATTCAACTTGTATTTAGTCCGTACTAAATATTTGGAAGGAATTGCTTTACCCCCTCGCTAATAGAGGGGCATTTATTCCCCCGCATATTTGCGCACGTCCAGCGAGGCTAGGGGTAAATTACATAAAGGCAACTCAATTATTTGGCGCAACGGGGGGACGGAGCCATTCTGAAAAGTAACAGAGAACTACAAATCGAGCGCTTAACATTTTGACTACGAGGCGCAATAAACACAACTTCAGGACATTACCGAGAGTTTTTGGCGTTAAAATGATTCAAAAAATGCTTGATAACTATCATTATCAATAGTGATACTGAAAGTTGCGTTAGAAGTAGGTACCTAAAGTTTTGAACAAACAAAGTCTGCCAGAGCTAATGTTTCTGTTACAATTTATAACATTAACTATATTCTTCACAGGTTAGAAATGTAATTGACTCGTTGGAACCAACAAGCTAAAAAAACTACAAACTTAAATGATTAAAACTTTGATCTTTATGAAAAACCCGTAATCTATATAGGTATATTATAAAATACATAGCCAAGAAAAGGGTTAACCTTATCTGATGCACCTACTTAGGTACCTATTTTAGTCTGTCGGATGTTATTTTGCCACTAGTAAATAAATATAAATATTATAGGACATTTTTTACACCGATCAACCTAACACACACCCACAGTAAGCTCAGTAATGCCCATCACAAACGCAGCGGTAATATAATTATATTAATATACCGTAAAATACCTACAGATACCTTATAGTATAGCTAAGCACCACACATGTCAACGATATCAAAATATATATCGCTGTCTGTCTAGCACCTACATTGTGAGAGTGATGGAATATACCAAAATATATCGTAAGATGCCGTGCTACGGGCTTTCGGTTTGTGTTGTGGGTTCAATACAAGCCTAGTTATTCTAGCAACTTGATTTTTGTGTACTTTTGTGGTAAATTTTTAATCTTATTAAAGATTACTGCTAATCTCCCTCAGCTGGCTATGCTTTGTTTAAAAACTTCGGTAAACTGCAAAATTAACTAATCCGGTAGTAAATGTACCGCCTCATTCGTGTTTTTACAAGTATAATTACATACTTGTGTGTAAAAATAAGATATCGCTTTAAATATATTCATACAAATTGCCATTTTAATAACGTTAGCTTCGTTATTAAACAGTAAATTATTTACTTGTATTGTTAATACAAAATCAATTTTATACGCTATATAATAATATAGCAAGTGAAGTTGTGTCGTTTTTAATGTATTTTTTTTTCGTTATAAGGAAGCTGTATTAAATATGGTGAACTACAAAATACAAATAGTACAACAAATGAAGTAAAAGCGCTTGATCTTAGTTAGTAATGTTACACAAACCATGAACAGAAAGCAACGCAAAGGGACGCAACAGAGTTGGGGTTGCATCCCTCCCATATACACATTTATGTACGATCTTGTGCACATGGTGCAAGGGCCGCCATTTTACGTCAATCTAATCAATATTGGAGAAAACTAAGTATAGTGTTTATTATAAAACAAAACCGTTTTGGGCCGTGCCACAATTGGCTACTTGACAGTTTTTTGTAAATAATGCCAATCGATTTTGATTTTCCTGAGGATCAAATGTCTATATATGACTCATGGCATTTAAGCAACACAAAGGTCAGAAAGGAGCGTTGAATAAATAAATAAAAATAAATAGACGCTCGCACTCGACGATTGGAATGCCTCTAACAAAATGATATAGTACTGTGACGTCAGCGTCACATTACATTAGTCTGTCCTAAATGTATATAATGTAAGGTCAAAAAGAATGCCATTTTGACTCTGACCTATTGCGTTTATGGTTACGTACTGTATACAGTTGTCATACAATTTATTTTTCAATAAAATATAAGGAAGGTACCATTTTCTTTTTGAAAGTCAAAAATATTTTTTTGAGACTTTGGAGCCTTGTATTTTTTTTATTATCTCAATATGTCTCTTTAAATTCCACTTTCTTATAATGTATGGCTCATTATCTATCCCTTTAGCTAAATTTTGTTATAATATTCAACATATTATGTCAAGTACCCAATTATGTTACACATTTGATACACCAATTAAGGCACACTATGGTGAGTTTTTAATCCTAAGTCAATTTACTACCCAATCATGATTTTATACTAATTACTAAAATAGATCGGCAGGACAAATTAAGGCAATCGTAGTAACATTTTAGAAACATATTTTTTCAACTTCACGGAACGAAGTAGATATTTACATGAAGCCGGCAGCTGCATCTGAAGCCCACATGTCCACGCGCCCAAAGATAACAATCCTTTGGCAACTGTCATTTAGGTGTTTACGTTACATGCATTCGCGTGCCGAGGTTTTTGCGAGATGGACAGATAAGAATATGAGAGGTTTTGTTAATGTGTGGAATCAAAATATTGTGTCGGGGATCGGATTAATTTAACACCTGTTCTTAAGAAGTTTTTTTTGGTAAATTGAGACATTGTGTTTCTGGCTATCGAATTATGGTTAAGTTATATCCTACAGTTTGACTAATTATTTTAAGAGTTAGGTACACGAACCCGCCGCGAAAAAGGCGCTCGAATATACGCTCTTATTTTTTAAAACTTGGCTCTTAAATTTACCAAACATATTATTCAGATACTACCTAGTCTGATACTAGTTTTCGTTGCTAGAAATTGTAATCGTAATACAATGCTTTTTAAAGTTTTTTTAGCGAACTCGGCGTCGTCGACAGCAACAGCATGGCGGTCGGTCTTTGGTGTCGAAGGCCAAGATCCGGGCCAAGATTACGGATCTACGCGAGCTCCAGGTTGAAGACTGGCGAGAAACTGCACAGGACCGGGATCAGTGGCGAGCAGTAGTGTTGGAGGAGTGCAGTAGTGGAGGAGGAGGAGGTTGGCGGTCAAAAGGTTAAATACTGAGAAATGAACAATAATTAAGTCAAACGTTTTACACTGTTTTGCATAAGTATATAGAAGTTCACCTGTATATAAATTGACAAACACTGTAATACAGTCAGCATCAAACGTAGCGGACCAAACAACGCTTCATAAGTATCTACCATTCTGTAATCGTTTAACAAAAAGTGATGTATTCAATATAGAACAACTAAGACTATAAAAGATATATTATTGAACGTATATTTTAGAAATTTATCTTTATTTAGAAAAGTTTTCTGGGATGTCAGATAATTTTGGCGCGCTGTTTCATCCGCTATTATTGATGCTGACTGTACACACGCATCTATTCCAGTTACAAAAACATTTATCTTAGTAAGTATTAAGGTTGATACGAAACTATAAAAAATATTGAAAACCTTTAATAGCCAATAGCTGTTTTCATGAAGTATATCAAATCCATTAGATGTATGAATATTAGTGAGTCATGACAGTTATGATTATATTGTTAACAAGCCGCCGTAAACAAACAAATTAGTTAACTAATGGGATTGAGCAAAACACATTTGCAATATTGACAATTTTGCTAAATGTAATTATATCAGTGTTTTTATCCTGTCGATATTATATCGTAGTATCCTATGTCATTTTTAGGATTAAGGAGGAAAATTCCAAATGCATATATAAGTAGGTACAGTCAGCATCAAATACTTTGTAGCAGTCAGAGTGGCCAAATAGTTCGGTACACCATACTAAATATATGGTGTACCGAACTATTTGGCTACTTTGGTTGCTACAAAGTATTTGACGCTGACTGTACGTGCTTACCTAACAATTTTATGCGTTTTTTTTAATAAAACTGTAGATTTAGGCATCTGCTTGAATTATTGTTTTTTTTTTACTTATTCTTAAGTATTGTTACTTATTTTCGGCTTTTTATATTTTTTACTTTAAGAATTTGATGAAAAGAGAGTTAAAAGTTAAGTATGTCCAATAAATAAATATTATAGGACATTATTACACAAATTGACTAAGTCCCACAGTAAGCTCAATAAGGCCTGTGTTGAGGGTACTTAAACAACGATATATATAATATATAAATATTTATAAATACTTAAATACATAGAAAACACCCATTACTCAGAAACAAATATCCATGCTCATCACACAAACAAATGCCCTTACCAGGATTTGAACCCGGGACCATCAGCCAATATTTTGGACGTTGTCAATTGAAGGGTTAAAACTGTCAAAAGTCGCAATTCCGCAATAATATCGTCCTTGGTAGGTAATGAATTAGGAAATAAAGCACATACCTTTTACTTTGTTTTATTTTTTGTGTAAACTTATTTACTTATATTTAATAAAGTGACATGAGTACATAATAATAAAAAAACGCGCAGCTTGCATTGTTGTACCAGTCTTAAAATATAAAAAAAATACAATTAAATTTTTTTTACTTAGCATAATCTATTTCTTTACCTTATCCACATTATAACATTTTATAAAATTTGCAATTGAGCAGTTAGGTTTATGACCCTAATAATACATTCTAAATACAGGACTCAAACACATTTGTTGTGAATTTTTTAATAGGTAAGTATTAACTCTTTGCATATTATCTAGAACTTAATACACCTACCTAAACAATATTTTTACCTATTGGCAATTAATCCTTAGAACAGAGGGAACGTATTTCCCACCATATTCAAAATATATATTTTCAAACATGAAAAAACGGACATATAAACACAAAAGCGATGCGCTTGCACAATCATGCGCAGGGGCGGCGTCTGACGCAACGCGTCCACCAATCACAAGGCCGCCTTTTTACCTACGGGCTGAAGAAACTGTGGGTGTTTTGTGTGTGTAATGTATCAAATGTATGACACATATGACACATGCGACGACAACAAACATAATAATACCTAAATAGTTGAATAGAATAACAATTAGTCATTTATTTGCATATTTGTACAATTCTAGACTTCGTTTTATAATGATATAATTGCTTAGTTTATAAGTTTCCTATTTTTGGGATGTAAATTTTCATTTTTATAAAAAAATAAACATGACTACCTTTTAAAGTAAATAGTTAACTAATATTTTAACTTATTTTTGTAATTAGGTAGTAGGTATTGATATCGGTGCCTAAGAAATAGTAGGCAGGTATATATTCAAAAATGTGAGTGTTAGTATATAGTATTTGTTTATTCTTCTGCATTACCTAATCCGATTGTTAGTTATTTTATTTAAATACCTATCGAAACAATATTTAATGCATTTAATTTTAATATGTAACTTATGTCGACTTTCCTATTATTCTCTTTTTTTACCAGATAAAATAAAACGTGGCATTTAAAAATATCGGCATAATTTTATCAATTCCTATCAATAATTTTACAACCCCGTTAATCCACTATTGTTTACCCCTTGCGTTAATCCCCCTGTTTACCGTGGCCAGCGGTACCACCCCACCCTCCCCTCCCTTGCACCCTCGCTCTTAAGGGACGCCTGGGCATCGCAATCTTCACTTGTGATCCGACTTTCAATCGAGACACACGTACTCTTACGACCGACTGTTCCTTTGCGATCTTCGACTGCTTTTACTATTGTCGATAGACTTAGATTTTGAAATGGCGTTACTGTGGACCCCGTACGCTGACGAAGCCTTGGATTTAAGCAAAGCCGCCATGAAGACAGAACCGGTGGCGCCGGCCTACATGCCGGCCACGACCAGCCCTGTGCCTTTCTACCCTATGTACCATGCGTACCCTATGCCGCAAGTGTCTCCCGGTAGCCCAATGTACCATGGATACCCAGTGCCGCAGATGTCTCCAAGCAGCAGCTCAGGACATGAAGAAGCTATGCTGTCTGGGAATAGGATGGCAACGCTCTCGCCTCCTGACTCACCTGAAGCCGACCACAATCGCCAGAGCCTCACCAGGCTCTCCAATCACGTCGACATGGAGTTCCTCACCGATGACCCGAACTATCAGGCTTTTGAACGTGATGCTTTAAGAGCTATGGCTGAGAAAAACGGAGGAACTTTACTCGGAAACAATCCACGTATGCGCCGCTCCGTCCGCTCCACGAAAGAAACAGTAGATGACTCGTACAGACAGCAGCGGGAGAGGAACAACTTCGCTGCGAAACAGAGCAGAGACCGCAGGAAGCTGCGTGAAGTGAGGCTTGCCCTTAAAGTGACTTATCTCGAAAAAGAAGCCGCGAAACTTAGGGCCATGCTTGCGTCAGGGCTGTGCGTGAGGTGCAATTCCTTCCGTGGATAAAATAGGAAGAAAAAGGACATTTTGGAGATTCGTGCAATTTTGTATATAGCTGTAGATATAGTTAGATTAATAATTTATTTTGTGCAATTTAGTATTGTATAATTTAACTATGTTCCTATGTTGTGATAAGCAAGGACTGATATTTGTCTAAGATTATATAAGGAAGATATTTAAGATTAAGATTTGAGAGTTTTGTCTAGTCTGCTAATAAAACAATCTGACTGAATTACTTTATATTTATTGCATACACTTATAAAATACCCAAAATAAAATCCAAACACATTATTCCTAATTAATTATCTTACATGAAATAAGATATTCACAATAAATTATTATACTATTTGACTTAGTTTTTTAAAAGTTTGTTTAACTTAGTTTGCACTCCGTTCTGGGGGCCTAGCCAAGATGGCAACGCTATTGTCTTTCTATGACTCTTCCATATTAGTGCGATAAAGACGTATAGCGTTTGGTTTAGCTAGCTATAGATATGAGAGCGGAGTGTAAACCAAGCTTAATAAAAGTCGATTCATTTAAATTTAAAACGATAGTACAGACTAAATTCAAAATTTTAAAGTATGAATACTTTCACATTAACTTTTTAAATTAGATAAATTTAAAGGTACCTATTATATTAGGTACATTACATATGGATATCATGATGTTGCATTACTATATTGCAAGATTTAGTACCTTTTTCGTTAGTGATATCTATATATATAAGTTTATGCATATGTGTTTTTGCATTACTAAGTTTTTAACTTCTTCTAATATAAAACAGCATACCCGAAGACAGAAATGTGTAATGGTATTGTGGTATTTTTAGTAAATATGTAAGTTTTACAGCTGCAACGGCTCTAATCCTTACCAATCTATCTAAATTGCTGCAGTAAAAATACAGCACTTTCAATTTTAAACTAGGCCCAATAAATCATATCTTAATCCTTTTTTAGAATATCGACTACCTTTTGGGGTTTATAGGGAACATTGCGATCCTTTTGTCGCATGCTTCTGCAAGGCAAGGCCCGTTATTTTGCCCATTGTCCTTTAAAATGGACAATGACGGTTGCAAATTTTAATCCTTTTCGAAGAACTTTCTTCAAGGTGGAGCGTTGCAAATCAGATTTTGCAAATTGCATGGTTTTACCGATATGTAAGTAATAAGTTTAAATATTTGGGAATAGTAAATGCTCAAGCTATTAAACACTTATTTGAAATTTTGATTAATATTTGAGAAAATAATAATAGTGAATGTTGTTGAATAATTTATAAAAATCGATAATTTCAAATACATGTATTTCATGCGTCGATAGGTTGTACCTAGTTACCTAAATCTACATAATTTTCAAATTCCAAATTATAAAGGAAATTCGAAATTAAAATTCAGGATTATCATGTACGATTATATGTATGTATGTATGTATATACTTTATTGTACATAAAATAAAAACACGAAAAACACAGTTACAGAGTAAATTAAATACAACAAAGGCGAACTTATCCCTGTATGGGATCTCTTCCAGTTAACCTTATTATTATTATCATTTAATAAAAAAAATCGACGTTTCTTTATCTATCACCTATATTTACTTCCTTTTATAATTTAGTAAATAAATCTGGTAATAATATTTAAGCATGAATATAAAATATATACGTATAAAAGAAACATGTTTGTGAACAAATAATGTTTATTTTAGGTTATTTCTTATGTACTACGTAAACAAAGACACATAAGAAATTAAATATTCATATAAATTAAACTAAAACATTTAGGTATATAAAATACAAATACCATGGTTTACCGTGAGGCTTTTGACATTTATAGGGATATTATGTGTACCTACTTCCAGTTAATCACAAAATTTCTTAACACGTTCACTGCGGGACAAATCTTAAAGAACTTTCAACTGGTGCGGTTGAGATCGAATCAGCCCAAACCTAAGCTCTTTTTCAGTGCGGGTGAGGCCTAATCGACCTCGAATTTCAGTAGGTAATTAAATTCTTCATAACTTTGCCTGTACTCGGAATAGGTGTTTTTTGTTATGTGCTATACATTCGTCACTAAATGCTTAAAATACCCTTAGCTTCGCCTTTGGTTCTGACCTTTGGTTAAAGAAAAAATACCTAAAGAATCTTTAAGGTCTTTTAGGCCTCAAAACGCACTAAATTTTATCTAAGTCTAGTGAAGGGAATGGCAGTTATCGCTAAACTATCGATGATCATCATCTCATCGACCATCTACGATACAATATTTCAGACGCCATTTTAAGTTAATCTAATGCATTTATGCTATACAGGGTGTAACAAAAATAGTGGGGATCCGTTTAAGGGCATAAATTTTTTTTCTATGGGGCAGGTCGTCCGAGTCGGCCAACCCTCCATGCAAAGTCTAAAAAATTTTCGCGTCAAAAAAATTTTTTTTATACTTTTTCCTGATCAGAACACGATACCGAATATGCCCTTAAACGGATCCCCACCATTTTTGTTACACCCTGTATTTATTATTTCGAGTTCGAATCCCAGTAAGGTTAGTGGCCCAGTGGATGACACTATAAGGAGGGAATTCACACATTTTTACAAACAACTTCTGAACTATCAAACATACAGACTGCAAGCCTGTGCAAATAAGTAAACCACTTCTTTCTACATGCTATGCGGGCCATAAAATGTATTATACTCTTACCATCGTCAAATTATTTCAGTTTTCTGCAATCTCTCAAATTGTATTAAAATTTTGTTAGAAAGTTAACAAAGTCTAGGATTAAATTTAAGACTAAATTTTAGTATTTAAATTAAATGAATGTCTCGGTTACGTGTGTACAAATGTACGTTATTTTAACCTATCCAACGGTCACGATCGTTGTCGTTTTTAGGTTATACCTATTATTTACGTAAAACACGCGTGGTTCAATATCGATAACTATGGCCGCACTAACGTGAAGCGGTCAACTCCCGCGCCGCCCGCGTCCCGCTCAGTGCGGCCTTGAGGTCACTTTCTTGAGACATTAATAAACCTCAACCCGCACTGAGTGAAAATAAAATATATCTAGTGCGGTTGAGGCTTATTAAGACCTCAAACGTTTTTTTTTGTACCAACGAGTCCGGCTTTGGAAAACATAAAGAAATGTATATTTGACTCTGTCGTACGCCTTGTAGTTAAACGGCAGCAGTTCCCGCACGAGAGAGATAACACGAACTTTTAGCCCTGCACCAGCGTAAAGTCGAGATTGAGGCGGATTTGACTCAACCCGCAGTGAACGTGTTAAATTATACATTTAATTATAAACACAATAAGCCATCGAATTTAACATAAAGATATATGCCCTAAACCAACATCGCTTATTTGCTTTTTTAACAATATTAGGACGCAAGTATTCTCATAACTGTTAAGCCTAACCCTTCAGCCGAAACCTAAAAACCGTCCCGTCATTGCAAACATCGAATCCCCACATAATAACGGGCACATCGTGTAAAGGATCGAATTACGGAACTGTTTAACACAGCTGCACCGCACCTCAGAGAATAACAGTCACTATGCCACATGTCATAAATATCATTTATAAATGACAAGGAACGCGGAAAGATAGCAAATCCCCGGCGTGTCACGCGCCTGTCATTTGCGAACTCGTCCAGTGCACCACTTGCCCAAGCGGGCAAAAAATGCATTCATGATATTTGTGCCATATTTTGCCGCATTATGTGGGAATGATTTTCGAATTTCTTTTGCCGTTCTCATGGTTCTGTTTGAGAGTTAGAAACTCTTTCGAGGAAGTTTTTTTCGCACTTTATTTAAATGGAGTATATTTGATATTTTGTTTCTTCAATTGTATAGCCTGTATGAATTTCTAAGGTTAATTTCGCCATAGTACTTATTACTATTTGGCATATGGCGTACTTGGTCTTAGAAAAGTTGACAGGCTATACCTACATTTTTATAATGTTTTAAGATAAATTAGTTTTATTGTACCTAGGTATATTTCAGATTGAAAAGTTTTAAATTTGACTGTTAAATAATTTATATTATGGAAGCCATAGGGAGAACTGTTGCAAGTGTCCAGCTGACAGCTATAATAAAATAGTTCCAAATGTCTCCAGAGTAGCGCTAGAGTAGCTAAGAACCTAGGCCTTATTGACGGAGTGAAGTACGCTGTCTAAGATTTGAATTTTTTATCAAGTATTCTAGTTATTGTAGCGCCACCTATTTAAAGTTTTTTGACGGACGGAGGTTTCTTTTCGGGAGATTCTATTCCTCACATATATAACCTTCCATAATGAATATGTTTTTGACCAGAGTTTTTATAAAGAAATAATTTAAATAGAGATAGAGTCCGTATAATCTAACATTGCACCGACTTGAATAGAACAAAGTGAGAGAATGTCATAAACGTCATATTTTCCTATTTTGACATTAACGATGACATTTCCACATTTTGTCATTACAAATGCCATGTTTATAAATAATATTTAGAGGTTGTCGTTGAGATTCAAGATGGCGACGGAACGGAAGACGTCTCGAGAATATTTTTTTGTGTTTTGCTCATTTATGTTGTTCAAAGTGTAGTATTGATAGCTTATTATGCAGTGAACTATCGTGGAAGTGTGCAGTTAATGAAAAACTAATCTTGAAACGCGTTTAACCATGTTTTAATCAACATACGGCAATCCATCGTGGCTTTTAGTAAAGTCCAGCTATCTCTTTACTAAAAGCAACTACCGAACAACGTCATGCTCTACGAGCACACTTAAAACTTACAACGAAACTTGACATTGGCAAAATCATCATAGAATTGATGGAAGCCATATTTTAAAAGAAGAAGAAGAAATAATATTTATTGGCATTATCAATGTGCTAAACAGCTTTTTATATAATTACTATTCCTATTTTTAAAAATTATGATAATGGTATTAAAGCTACCAAAGAGAAAGATAAATGCTTTAAAAAGAACTGAAAAAGTTGTTTGTGTATCATCATTAGTGACCTCATGACCATTTCCGGGCAGTGTGTGGCCGTCTATGATTTTGTCAATATCTTTGTTGGTCTTTATAAATGATCAGCCCACTGCATCGTGGGTTTGATTCCCGAGTAAGACGTATTGCGCGTATTGTGTGTCAATTTACTGGTCTGATCATCAATCAAGATGTCAATATGTGTCTCGTATAAATAAAAGGTTGACAGAACTGTTTGAGGTAACGGTAAACATTTCTATTCGCTTAAGTCTATTCAAAACTTATTCGAATCGAACGCAAAAAAGATTCGCAATATTAAAGTTGAACAGGAACTTCGCAAATATGTATGAAGATTATTTTCATGTTGTAAAAGTGCTTTTATTTAACATATATAATATGTAAACGGCCTCCTTGAGAGAATGGACGAAGATCGGAACGTAAAAAGAGCGTACCTGGGTCGCCTAGCAGGAGGACGTCCTATCGGACGCCCTGGGTATCGCTGGAGCGACATGGTGGAGGCGGATCTGCGCGAGCTTCGAGTCGACAATTGGCGAGAGGTCGCACAGGACCGAGAAAAGTGGCGCTGTCTTGTGTCGGAGGCCAAGTCTCATTTTGGGTCGCTGAGCCAACGGAGTAAGTAAGTAAGTAATATGTAAACGGCACCAATCATGGGACATTTAAGAGTAAATTTGGAGTATTTTTGATATTTCACCGCCAACTGTAAAATTTCTATCGCTTTGTGCGTTAAAAGTTGAATGTTCTATTCGTCCCTTGTGTTTTCTATGTCTTTATTGAAAGCTGCTGTAATTGATTTCAATATTATTAACAAATTAAAACGATTGTTTTGTGCTCCAGTCATGGGTTGCATGGCGCCATTAAATTAAATAAATATTATAGGACATTATTACACAAATTGATTAAGTCCCACAGTAAGCTCAATAAGGCTTGTGTTGAGGGTACTTAGACAACGATATATATAAGATATAAATATATATAAATACTTAAATAAATAGAAAACACCCATGACTCAGGAACAAATATCCATGCTCATCACACGAATAAATGCCCTTACCAGGATTTGAACCCGGGACCATCAGCTTCGTAGGCAGGGTCACTACCGACTAGGCCAAACCGGTCGTCAAATTAACAAACATCAATGAAAAGTTAAACTTAAGCAGCTCTATTGCTCTTGTTTATGGTAAAATGTTGGCAGCGTTTAAAAACTAATGGTAAATACTTATTTTACAGGAGTTGTCTATACCATCTCATTACTGGTGCCAGTCCCATCATAGGAGTATTTACTATATACTACAAAAGGATAACTAAATAAAAAGATAAATAACGTGTAATAGTACTAAAATATATTTATTTTCTAAAATTAAGCGCTACGTGCAAGCTCAATACTTTAAATAGATATTTCTATTACTTACAATATTTCTCGTATTTTTTTATCTAATAAATAAAATAAATAAATAATAAATAAATAAATATTATACGACATTATTACACAAATTGACTAAGTCCCACAGTAAGCTCAATAAGGCTTGTGTTGAGAGTACTTAGACAACGATATATATAATATATAAATATTTATAAATACTTAAATACATAGAAAATACCCATGACTCAGGAACAAATATCCATGCTCATCACACGAATAAATGCCCTTACCAGGATTTGAACCCGGGACCATCAGCTTCGTAGGCAGGGTCACTACCCACTAGGCCAAACCGGTCGTCAAAATCTATTAATATCTAAATACTAATCCTTGCTACTTAACTAAACGTCCAAAATCTACCGCTACACGATAACAAATTAAATCACGCAAACGTCGGCATCGACAACAAGATGATTATGCTTATACGTAATCCTCTTTATCTCTTCTAGAAACGTTGACTATTGTTCTATAAAAACTAAATATTATACAAAACAAAACAGTTATTATTAATATCAAAACGCCCGCATCGTTAAATTTGCCTTTTCAAAAGCAAACTCGTTTAAACCGAAGCTTTAATGAGTTCCCTAAGAGTTTTCCCTAGTCTATTCAAATTAAAAGAACGTAAATCCTTAAATAATAACTAAAGGATTACTAAAACCGATCCGTCTCACTTCAAACGCCATTTAACATTATGTCCATTATAATGGACAATCTGAGACCACCGTGACGTCATTATTCAAGATGGCGGACGGAAGTCGCGAATTTTATTGAACCATCAGTGACAGTTGCGGATTAGTGTGCTCGGGTGACTTTCGTGAATGGTTTGGTCAGTATGAATTTATTGTGAGTAAGTGATATTCGGAAATCGAACAGATGTCATATCCTGTACGTAATAGTGATGTCCGCCGGTAGAACTTATTTCAAGCTCGGTTGAACGCGTCCTTTCACATTTCAAATGATGGTCTGATAGCGTCTCTTCTGACTATTTTTATCAAAATTCAAAATTCAAACATTCAAAATTCCAAAATTTATTCTGCAAGTAGGCCTCAAGGGCTCTTTTACAAGTCAATACAACATTTATAGTAACATCATATAGTGACATGAAAAATACATAACAACATTTATAAATATAACAGCCAATACAATCATTTAACGGCCTCTTTGTTTTTACTAGCCCCCCATCACCAATGCACGAATCTGCATCAACTCCTTAAAACGCAAAAAAAGGAAAAAAGTTGTGAGTTCAAGCCTTCTTACGTTTAATTATTGTCCTTCAATTGATACTTGTTTGAAAAAAATACAAAGAACGGTCGGTCTGCCGTTTAGGTTAGAAACACCACAGTAGTTAACTTGAAAAAGCGTAGTGGCATAAAAAAATGCATGTGAAAAATTTCAGTTTTTCATACAAATTGTATGAGAAAGTTTTCTTCGATTTGTGACTTTTCTAGCCGAATTTATTTTTGTTCCAAACAAGTTGTATATAGGAAATAAAACCCCGTTACATACACCCAAGCCAACCAGCTTGTATCGGAACGATCGACGAATTGGGATCAAATAACCTTTTTGATCGATCGCACGTCAGCGCCACAAAGACATCGGCATTCAAAGGGTTAACAATCAACAAATAGGCGCGTGACCGGGTTTACAAATTGCAAGGGATTTTGACCGTTTTTCCTTGAGTGTTAGGAGTTTTGTGTGTATAGATATAATGGCAGATGAATTTGATTTCCGCAAAAAGGACAATGCAACCGTTAATCGGGTGCAAGTTGCATTTATTTTCATTATTGTGGTTTATGGCACCGTTTGCATTCATACACCATCGTTCCTAAGAAATAAAGATGTGTGAAAATTTGGTCTGACTATACCTATCCTATCGAGAAGACCTGCTTACCTTTTAAGTAGCTTTAAGTATGTATGTATGTCTGCCTAATAGGTGTACCTACTAAATACTGACTGAATAAGGTTTGTAGAAATTCAGTTAGCAATTACTAGCTAAGTATCATTTTATCGTAAATTCGTAAATATTATAACTTTATAAGCTAGGAAGAAAATACCATGTTTGATGTTTTCACATAAAATGAGTCCAGACGACGGACGTACAGACGAGACATCACAAACGCCGTGCTCTATAACCCATTGTCTATTTATTTGCGAAACTCTATCATGTTTACCCGTTACTTTCCGAAAACTAAAACACTTATTGTGTGAACATTGAACAAGACACCCCTTTGTGAGTCTTGCAAAAAATCCGCACAAAATATTTGCATACTTCGACATAGGTACCTGTAAGGGCTTAAACGTATAATATTGTTGAGGATATACGCCATTTTAAACATTAAAGTTAAAATGTCATTGGATAGTTGTAAACTTTCTAACTTTCCTGGACTTTTGTCTTTTATTGGATCAATTGTGGAACGCCTAATGTGGCGTGAAACACATTGTCTTGCAAATTGCATAAAATTGTGGGAGTTTCAGTCACGCAGATGTCGTTGGAAGAACAAAGAGGTTATTACGAGTTTAGGGAAAGAAATGATGCAGAAAAAGGCAAAGGGAGGGTATTATGTACTTACCTACTTGGTCTGAATAAGTAGAGGATACGAAGCACCAGATGGGCTAAGTTGACGGGTAAAAAAACTTTCATTTTGAGATGAAAATAACATTTCGTTTTTCGGTTAAATAATTTATGCATATCTTCTGCACCAACATATATAGGTATGTCTCTGTTTGACCCAATGGTTGACTGGTAGAGAACAGGGGCGGCGGCTCCATACAACCCGATTCCCACCGGCTTGCCTAAAATTTATTGCTACATAAACCAAACTTATAAATCATCATTAAAATTAAAAATATTATATCCATAATGAAAACACTACGTAATATATTACCTTGGAATTGTTAACACGATTTACTAAAGCTTCACTATTGATTACATTTCAACTAATCATAGCGAGCGCGCGAAGAGAAGCTCAGCTTGACTATTCATTCATGCGCCACTACACAGATACGAAAACTCACGCACACGCTCATAAAATTTGCTATAGAGAGTGCGCACGAATGAGCTTCAAAGCAACTCGGTCTTGTATCGAGTTATTCATTTGAATAAAAACCTTAAAGGTAAGACTATAAGGTTTATATTGGAAAAATACACGCACATATTCATAAAGTCCGCGAGTACTGAGGGGCCTACCGCGAACAACGAAATTCGCAAATTGCGGGCAACTTTCTCTTTTACTCCAATGGCGTAATTAGGGTGACAGAGAAAGATGCTCGCTATTTGCGAACTTCGTGGTACGCGGTAGGCCCTCTGTACACGGCCGCGATAACTTCAGTTATATTACCATGCTGCTTCATTTGAATTTAAACCTTAAATACAAACAGGTAAGATTTATACAATTTTGAATCGGGTGCGTATGCCGCGCGTATGCTTAATATTGCCATACAAAAACATTTAATTGAATAAATGGGTAAAATTTTATTGTATTTTACTATCATTAATACCAATTTTTGTAAAAACCTTTTAAAAAAAGATAAATTTTGATACAAAATCCCAGTATCTTATGTAGTCTCATCTCAAATTTAATTATTTGATTACGAACGTTTCTTCAAAGAAAGTACCGTTTGTAGGTTTGTAGTAATAGGTTTTAGAATTCGTGGGTGAAAATGGAATAATGTTATGATAACACTCCCGTCGCGGTTGTTACCAAGGCTTGTTGTTATTATTAGAGTTTTAAATGTATTTATGTGATTTTATTTAGTTTTGTGCACAAATTTATATAATTATAAAGTTACTAAGCCCGTGAAATTTTGTATTTTTTGTGTATAATAGTATGGCAAAGGGGGTTATTCACTACCTGCAAAGGTCGCGCCCAAGGATACACCTAGCGCACGCTTCACTTTTATCATGAAAAAAGTACATAATGATAAATTAGGTTTTTTTTTGTTCCGTGTTGCCTAGCCAGAATTTCCACGCGCCGCTACTGGTAGAGAATGCCTTTTGGCATTAAATATAAATCCGCCATTTGTACATTTTTCCTTGTTTGTGCAATAAAGTTTAAATAAATAAATAAATAAATGTTCTTATGTCTACTTTAAGTAAATAATTAATAAGGGAGCTAACAAACTATTTAATATAAGTAGGTAACTGTAACGCATGTAACCACGCGCATATAACTCTCTGGAGTTGCAGGCGTCCATAGGCTACGGAGACTGCTTACCATCAGGCGGGCCGTATGATTGTTTGCCACCGATGTAGTATTAAATATATATATATATATATATATATACATCGTGTTCTTTTTTTTATTTCCGTTAATTTCATGCACCCTGAGCTTAAATTAAGTAACTTACTCAAAGACACCGGTATTCCAATTAACTCCATTTCGGAGATAATCAATATTTAATTTTTATCTTATAAGGCCCTTACGAGCGTGTACGCTTGCCTTAGGGTCTGTTTACATATTGATTAGTGTTTAGTATGAGATATTGCTACTAAACGTAAATACTATCTCGGACGATTGATGTAGAAATGACATTGATATGTCACAGTTTTCAATTGTTTGGTTAAGTTAAATGTAATGCCCGTGTTACAACAACGCTATATGCAACATTTAAATACTTTTTATAAAAAAAACAGCTTTTTTTAAATTAACTACGCCATTTAGTTTCCCTTAACGTTCTTACCGATACTCCGAAGTTAACGGAATTCAATAAAAACACGGTGTATACTTAATCAAAAAAGGTATCATTGCTTGTTTCTGCAGTGAATAATATGTAGGTACTACCTATTTACTGGCAGTCGTGCTGAGCTTCACCACCAATAATAATTAGCCTGTTGCGATGAGAAGTTTAATAGGTATGATAGGTACTGAGGGCCTACCGCGAACCACTTTCGACGTGTGGCCACCCTGTTGCACTTACGTACGAATTTACAAGTGCGACAGAGAGGCAACATGTTAAAATTGGTTCGCGGTAGGCGAGGCGGTCTGGTATTCGTACGTAGATCTTATAATTATTATACTTACTTATTCACGATAGGCGTGAAATAAAATAGGGCATATAATTTTAATATTTGTCTTAAGGTCCTCCCAATATAAGTAGATCTCATTGCTTAGGTTTCTACTTTAAATTATGTTGTAGTGTCTATGTTTTCATGTTTCCATATAAAATAGAACGTTTTAAAACAATATTTGAACTAGGTAAGTTACACTAACCTTTTCATATAGAGTTAAGCTTCATAGCTAACTCTTTTGGGAATATTTGGTAGCTTTCTCAAAAGTAATATCCGGTTTAAAGTCGATCTAGGTTGCATTTCCAAGGCACGCGGGCACGTGGCTGCGAGCTACGTGCCCGACACGGCCCGGGGGAAAACACAGGAAAAGCATTGGCAACCTGGATGCTGCGTGGCGTGGATTTTGAGAATATGCTTTTTGAATTTTTATTTTTTTATATATATATCATGTAAAAGTTAAAGTTTGTTTTGCTTTTAGGCAAAAACGTTTGAACGAATTTAGATGAATTTAGGTTTATTGAAAATTAGGTTAAGGGTAAATCATGTGTATAGTATACTAGGTAGGTATCTCCGAAAAATACAATCCCTAATTCATACCTTATCGTTTTCAATTGCATTATGTAAGTCTAAATAAATAAATATTATAGGACATTATTACACAAATTGACTACTTAAGTCCCACAGTAAGCTCAATAAGGCTTGTGTTGAGGGGAACGATATATATATAATATATAAATATTTATAAATACTTAAATACATAGCAAACACCCATGACTCAGGATCAAATATCCATGCTCATCACACGAATAAATGCCCTTACCAGGATTTGAACCCGGGACCATCGGCTTCATAGGCAGGGTCACTACCCACTAGGACAGACCGGTCGTCAAAGTATAATCGGTAACTCCTCTATAAAAGGGGATCATTTTCATAGAAGTAAATTATGTACACCTACATTATTTACTTAATTAACTAGTTCACAGAAACTAGTTAACACATCCGGGTGTATCAATGATTTTTGTACGTTTAATAAATAAATTCTTCCTTTTCAGGGTTTCGAAGTGACCTAGTTTCGCCATGTCTATCTGTCCGTCCGTCCGCGGCTTTGCTCCGTGATCGTTAGTGCCAGAAAGCTGCAATTTGTCATGGATACATAAATTATATAAAGTGACAGAACGGTAAAATAAAAAGTACAAAAAATATTTTTAAGGTACCTTCCATACAAAATAATATTTTTGTTTTTTTTTTTTTGCTTTGACCCAATAGTTTGGGGAACCGTTGGATAGGTCTTTCAAAACGAATACGGGTCTTTAAAAAACATTTTTTGATAAAGTTAATATTTTCGGAAATAGTCGCTCTGAAAGAAAAGAAATATGTGTCCCCCTCTCCTCAAACTTTTGAACCATGGGTCCAAAAATATGAAAAAAAAAACGTGAAAAACTTTATAAATACTATAGCTAACATGATCGGTCCAGCTGTTTTTGAGTTATTGCAAAAAATCTTCTCTTAGTAAAAAGACGTACAAAGCACTGCGGAGGTCCCTTATGTTAACGGCACCAATCATGGGACATTTAAGACGAAAATTAGAGTATTTTTGATATTACACCAATATCTGTAAATTTTCTGCCGCTTTATGCTTTCCTCCTCTATGTTTTCTATGTATTTAATGAAAGCTACTGCAATTGGTTTCAATATTATTAACCAATTAAAACTATGGTTTTTTGCTTCAGTCATGGGATGTATGGCGCCATCAATTTTCAAACTAACAAATAACAATGAAAAATTAAACTTAAGCAGCTCTTTGGCTCTTGTTTTTTACCAAAAAGATGTTGTCAGCGTTTAAAAACTGATGGTAAATACTTGTTTTACAGGATTTGTCTATACTATCCCATTACTGGTGCCTGTTCCATTATAGGGGTGTTTACAATATGCTTGTAATGTACCTAACATGTAAAAATACGCAAGTATAACGGGTTAGCACTAATTGACTAACACGTTATTTTCTCGCAGATTAGCAACGTAATATTTTTTGCTTTAATTTACATGATACTTACTAATAAAAAGCGGCCAAGTGCGAGTCGGACTCGCCCATGAAGGGTTCCGTACCATTTATGACGTATTAAAAAAAAAACTACTTACTAGATCTGGTTCAAACTAATTTTCGGTGGAAGTTTGCATGGTAATATATATCATATATTTTTTTTAGATTTTTCATTCTGTTAATTTAGAAGTTACAGGGGGGGGGGACACACATTTTTTCACTTTGGAAGTGTCTCTCGCGCAAACTATTCAGTTTAGAAAAAAATGATATTAGGAACCTAAATATCATTTTTGAAGACCTATCCCTAGATACCCCACACGTATGGGTTTGATGAAAAAAAATTTTTTTTTTTAATTTTTATGACGTGTTAAAAAAAAACTACTTACTAGATCTCGTTCGAACCAATTTTCGGTGGAAGTTTGCATGGCAATGTATATCATATATTTTTTTTAGATGTTTCATTCTGTTATTTTAGAAGTTACGGGGGGGGGGGGGACACACTTTTTACCACTTTGGAAATGTCTCTCGCGCAAACTATTCAGTTTAGAAAAAAATAATATTAGAAACCTCAATATCATTTTTAAAGACCTATCCATAGATACCCCACACGTATGGGTTTGATGAAAAAAGATTTTTTGAGTTTCAGTTCTAAGTATGGGGAACCCCCAAAATTTATTGTTTTTTTTCTATTTTTGTGTAAACATCATAATGCGGTTCATAGAATACATCTACTTACCAAGTTTGAACAGTATAGCTTTTATAGTTTCGGAAAAAAGTGGCTGTGACAGAATCGGACAGACAGACGGACATGACGAATCTATAAGGGTTCCGTTTTTTGCCATTTGGCTACGGAACCCTAAAAAGCGCCCATTTAGCCTGTTCTGATAGAATGGTAATTACGAAACCCTACACTGAGCCTGGCCCGACATGCTCTTGGCCAATTTATTTAACTTTAAATAAATATACGTTTATGTTAAAGTTACTTATTCATAGCTATATATGCTTTCGTTAGTTTCCATTAAGCAGGTAAAGATACTTAAAGCGCGCGAAAACAATCATTCATTGTCGATTTTTAATCCCCCCTAATCTGCTCTGATATTGTCTATGTCAAGCCATTGTCTCTGATTACGCCACTATCTTCGGATCACAAATACTGTTACTATGATGAATTCAAATTTAAATTGAAAAATATATTGTGTAATGCAAGTTTTTATACCATTGATGAATATTTTAATTATAATTTCTAGCTATAACTTCATTGTGACATGTAAACTTTTGACATTATAAATTCTAATTATACCATATTTCATTTTGGCATGTAAACTTTTGACATTATAATTCTGATTATTATTTCATTTTGACATGTAAACTTTTGACATCATAAATTCTAATTATTATTTCATTTTGACATGTAAACTTTTGACATTATAAATTCTAATTATTATTTCATTTTGACATGTAAACTTTTGACATCATAAATTCTAATTATTATTTCATTTTGACATGTAAACTTTTGACATAATAAATTCTAATTATTATTTCATTTTGACATGTAAACTTTTGACATTATAAATTCTCATTATTACTTCATTTAAGTTTTGACATTATAGATTCTAATTACTGGTTCATTTTGACATTATTGATTCTAATTATTACTTCATTTTGACGTAAAAAAGTAAATTGGATTAACTAGTTATTAGCTAACAGTTTGATGAATTTATGTGCGGAATTTGAATGACTAACTGACTGAGACTTAAAACTTGACGTCTGTATTTAATAATTTAATGTTTGTATTTGATAATATTTTAGGAAACACGACATTTATGTAACGTATTTTACTTTGACATGCATAAACTGTGTCAATACAAATAATTTTCACATGCCCTAGGGCCGAGCATATCAAGGGTCAACAATGTTAATGATATCTAATGTACCATATGTTCTTGTGAATAAACTTTCATTCATTCATTCATTCATTCATTCATTCATTCATACTTCGTGGGCTTTAACTATTATCTGTTTACGGCAGATTATAAAGAATTAGGCAAATGATGAGGGACGGTGCCATTGAATTCTTTTAGATCGCGAGTTGACATCTGTTGTTTTAGTTTAAACTAACTTTTAGGCATTGTGGAGCCATAAACTTGGGACATAAAGCATTTTGTCAGCTCTGTCGGTACAATAATGTCAAACCCTACCTATCTGAATTATTAAAAATGATAATTTTTACCGCAAAATAGCCTATTATTATAATTTTTGGCCTTGAGGAATTTGCCCTTTGAGAAATCATAGACAGACATGCATAGCAGATAAAAATAACACTTCTATTTATTTATTTAGGGCACAGCACAGCGGATGATATTTCAGATCTAGAGCAGAGCCCAACTGGGGAAGTAGGTACATACCTTACAGAAAACCGCAGCCAAATAACACTAGACCGTACTCATAGTGTTGTCACTGCCGGTGAATAAGGTTGGCAACGCGCATGTAACTCCTCTGGAGTTGCAGGCGTATATATACGGTGACTGCTTACCATCAGGCAGGCCGTATGCTTATTTGCCACCGACTTAGTATAAGAAATATATAATCATAATCAATTTGTGGTTTGATTATTTATTAGCGGGTGATGGGTGATGGTGGTTGATGGGCGGCGGTTGCCACCCTCCAAGACAAAATTGTCCGATTTGTATAGTCTGTACCTACTTATAATGTCTCCATTTCAGCTTGGGCAAAAATGCGGATATTCTCCTCTATAGGTCGCAACTCTCGTGAGATTTTGTGAGCAGGGCTATAACCGCGAAAATCGAAGTTCGTCAATTGCGGGCATTTTTCTCTGTCATCCTAATTACGTCTTAGTGCTGAGAGTAAAAGAGAAAGATCCCCGCAATTTGCGAATTTCGATTTTCGCGGTAGGCCCCCAGGTTCGATTTCATTCAGTTTTTAGAAAAAAAAAACAGTTTTAAGTTATGCTCGCGAGATCTATCGCGCACAGAGCCACTAGTTTTTGCAGTTTGTGGGATATTTACCTGAGTAATGATTTAGCGACGTTCTCGATAGGTCAACGATATTCGAAAGACAGAACGTCAGTTTTGGAACTAACCCAGTACCATTGACAAGGTATAATACGTACCTAAGGTTAGGTGGTCTGTAGTCAGCAGTAGGTAATTTACAGGCTAAAAATGATGATGATAATTGATTACCTACAGTCTGAAAGGCTTGCAAGTATTTTATTCGCATCCTCTTTATCTGAGGTGTGAGGCGTAGGTACCTATCTATTTAGTAAGTACTAAATGATTGCTAGCTCTATATTACTGATTTACATATTTCAAGTATATGTTATTATAAAATACAGATTTAAGTCTTTTTGTTTTTTGTAATAGCCACGGACCTGTTTATATTTTATTTCTACATATGAAACTATAGGTCTATTTTTTGTCTATAAGTTTTGATCAAAATAAATATTGTGTATGACTGTTTGTTTCTACAACAACAGGCAACAAAACAACTTACTTTAAGACCTGTTTCACAATGTCCAAGTAAAGTTCTGAATAAGCCACTTGCCACTTATCTGACGAATAAAGTCATCATTGGCGTTTCACAATCTTCAAATAAGCAACTGGTGGATAAAGTGCTAAGTTTTGCAGGAAATCTGGCAGTTAATTTATTTATTTAGTATTCATCTGTATATATCCATTATGTATATTGTTATTGTCAATAAATAGATTTGTTAATTTATTTGTAAATTAGCTATCCAATACTTCTCAGGCTTTGTGAAACAGACCCTTAAAAAATGTGTAGCCGGGAATTCATGCCTTTTCAGTATGTTCGTCTATGCATAAGAACCTGTACAGATTAGCTACCTACCGCTTTTCTAAAGTTATTGTCTGTCTGTCATAGGCGACGCGACACGGTGGTCTCGGATTGTACAAAGATGTTGTACAATTTGCGGATTATCCCGCTTTCGAGAGCTCTTTGATGTTCTTAACATGCTAAACAGAACCTTATTTGAATGTTCTTAAAGATTGTCATACAAAACAGCAAAAATAATAAAGGTAAAGACGCAATTCTTTTTTCAAAAGTGTCGAGACAGTGATTGTTTGAATGAATACACTTGAAAAGCAACAAACAGTTATGTTGCTTTAAGGTTGATTTACTTAGGACTTCCCCAATAGAAGCTTTTAGGATTATGTTCCTACTTGATATGGTAACTGTCAAATCGTTCAATGGTCAGGCGTTGTCTCCTGTCTCTGTTAAAAAAGAGCATAGTAAAAATATCGACCTTCGTTCAAAGAAGTTTTAAATAAAATGAACCGGAACCACATGAGACTATAGTAAACACCCCCATAATGGAACAGGCACTAGTAATGGGATTGTATGGACAAATCCTGTAAAACAAGTATATACCAAAAGTTTTTAATCGCTGGCAACATTTTACCATCAACAAGAGCCATAGAGCTGCTTAAGTTTATTTTTTTTATTGATATTTGTTAGTTTGAAATTTACTACTACTAGTATTATAATTATGATCTGTGACTGGAGCATAAAACCATAGTTTTAATGGGTTAATCATATTAAAACCTATAGGGTTGTTTCCATCTACAAATTTTAGGGCAGAATTGTATCCCAATAAATTCTTTTGGATTATAAGAACATGTTAAACTACTTTTAGGGGACCTGTAATGACCATATTTTTGTAAATATTGAAATTAAAATATCGTAACGTCATTGAAAATTCTGATGACGTCACAACTCTCGGATTGACACTGTTGACAGTTAGGCGATAAACAACAAATGACAAATGTCAGTTGACAGTTCGTATCTTCTACGTGTGTATGTAGTTATGTGTCAAACCGTTAACTGTGACGTCACACAATTTTCAACGAGCGTTTTGGCCGCGAAAGCATCTGTCAAAATATATTTTGTTAATTTAACATATTTAAAGCCGTTTTTAGTATAAAAGTTGAATTTTAGGGCAACTATTAGTTAATATAGAACGTAATATAAGTGTTTCAAAAAATTGGAAACAACCCTATTGCAGTAGCTTTCATTAAATACATAGAAAACATAAAGGACGAATTGAACATTCAACTTTTAAAGCATAAAGCGGTAGAAATTTTTACAGATGTCGGTGAAATATCGAAAATACTTCTCTCTTAAATGTCCCATGATTTGGTGCCGTTAACATAGGTATCTAAAGTGCTAGTAAATTAAGACTAATATTTGAAAACGCTTACTGCGCCATCTTGCGTGGGATAGCGGTACTATTATTATGTCAGAACTTTGATTATAGCGCCATCTGTCGCCAAATAGTAGAAAAAAGATTTGGTGCTTAGATTTAATACAAAATAAAACTACTTATCATCCGATGCTATAAAAAAAAATTATAATATTTTAAATACTTCCAAAAATATTTATTTTAAGTGTCATGAGTAGTAAATATTTGTGAATTGTGTTCAATAACATACCCGACTAATGGTACTAATTTTCTGTTATGGCAACAACTAGTCAGCCATTTTGGATTTTAGTAGTTAGACGACCGTCCGTCTCAAAAAAACAATTGTTTTCAATCTACCTGTTATTTATACACAAAAATAACGCGAGTGCAACGTATCAAACCGCCCGACATTCTAGCAACTTCAGCGTCCGAACCGAGTCTCGACAACTGCTCGTCGCGGCGGGCTCGATCAGCTGTCAGGAACCTTTGACGTGTAGAACACAAACAAATTTGTTAACGTGCTATGCTGTTATCATGAACGCCACTTTTTACGAGCAACTGGGCGGCGTTGCGGGGGTTTTTGAGCAGTGGGGCGCCTGCGAGCGGACGGTGGTCGCCTGTGCTTTGGCGCGGCGAGTGCCCGTGCCGGGGCTGAGGCTTCTTCAGAGGGCTGTGGATGCAGCTTTAAGAGACCACGGGCCTGATGAGAGACTCGAGAGGGACGCTAATGACGAGACGGTCCTCGCCGGGCTGCTTGACGACGACGACGATGAGGGTAAGTCGAGAAAAGCAACGGCGAAATTTGAATATCAGCCCACTTATTTTTAGTGGGTGTTATTGAATCAAATGCGCTGTCTCTGCCCTTTTATAATCTTTTATATCAGTGAAATTAGTATAGTTAATGCTATCATCCAGTACCCAGTTTGTCTTCTATAGATGGATTTGATATTATCATGTTAAGCTACCCTCAACTGAGAATATTTCATTGAGGAAACATTAATTCTGGTACTTTGATTTCTTGTGTAACATCATTAAAATCATAAAACATGCCTGGTGTTGATTAGTATCTTTATTACTAATGTTTAATGATAATGTTTAAAGGTTGTTGTTGATTTGTGGGATCTCACTGCCAAAAAGGAAGGATGGGCGGGATGAACACTCTAAGACTATGAAGTGTAAAATTCATAACATTTATAGGTTTACTTTGATCAAAGTGCAGTTTTAAGTTTGTATTTGTACCTTCATGCATATTATTTAATTTCTTGTATGACTCACATTGCAATTAACTGCTTGACTAATCTTTCTAAATGTTAATGTGTTGTTTCCAAGCAAAAGTTTTAATACTATGTCGGTGGCAAACAAGCATACGGCCCACCTGATGGTAAGCAGTATCCGTACATAGGCATGTATGCCTTCAACTCCAGAGGAGTTACATGCGCGTTACTGACCCTAATCCCCCCCTCCCCCTCGTTGAGCTCTGGCAACCTTACTCACAGGCAGAGATCTGGAATGACATCTGCTGTGCTGTGCCCCACCACACAAAACGAGATTACATTCACATTGCCCGTACCTCTCTTTTGGACTATTCATGAAACCATATTTAACAATTTTAACAAATTTTTATTTCAATTGATTACCATCATCTTGCTAGCTTTGTTCTGGCCTTTTTCATGGCTCATGAAACCTCAAGTTTGTTTGGCAGTAGGCACTAGGTTTTACAAAAAGGACTGACTTCTGACCTTTTAACCCAAGTAGGCTTAGCACAGGAGCGACACAATAGTATCGCGCTAGTGTGATAGACTACCCGTCATTTCTATTTGTATTAAATAGATAGGGACACATAGTCTCTACTGTGAGTGCAATACCTACTGTTACTGTGTTCCTTTTCTATGCCTAGAGAGGAAAGCATATTAGTGATGCCCAATGCTTAGAAGTCAATTTGGATATCAATCTAAGGGTTAATACTTAAAAGACACTACTTATATGTTACAAGATGGATACTGTTTTCACAAATAACTTACCCTAATTTACAATATGCAAAACAATACAATTTGATAAAATACTGATAGCTCAGGACTCTTTCATAATGACTTCAGGATGACATCACCAATATTATTGTTTTCTTGCCTTGCTACTAATTACTGAGCATTACAGATGTAAATTGTTGTTTGCAAGTCTAGATGCAAATATTGCATCATTTTTGTTCACTTATTATTTTTCATTTTAGAATTGTTTGCAAAACTGCACTTAGTATTATATCACAATTTTTGAAGGTAAAAAAGAGGTGGATAAACAATTACTTTTAAGTATTTACAGCAGGGGTCATCAAATGTGTCATTCTCAAGCAAAAGTACCACATTGTCGCTTGCCATCAGGTTGCTCTGACAGGTTATTCATATAAAGGTATGAGAAAAGTCCTTATGGTAAGCGACTATGTACCAACCTTTTGCTTGAGAACATCACAAATGGCGGACTGCGGTCCAGTTCCGGACCGCCAACCTATTTTGTGCTGTATATTATATTTGCTTATAGGCGGATAGTACTGGTGGTATCAACCATATTAATCAAAAATTCTCAAATTGTTATCTTAGATGACACCTACCTAGGATGAAATTATGGTGTGAGAGTTAAAATAATTAAAACTTTGATGTTTTAATCAAATCAGGTAATAGTATAATAGAGGAGGGCTTGGTCACTTTTTCGTTCGTTCGGTTAGTTAGTATTTGTCATCTATTTTAATTCATAGGTGTGCATTCGCAATGCAACTTATTATTATATAAAAATATTCCCAATACAGTAGCTAAACGCAGCCATTGGGCTCGACTAGTATTCGGAGGCTTTTCAAAAGCACCAATAGTAGCGCTCCACATATTCTGTATCGCGGCCAATTAGAAGCACCTAAATTTAAACCACCTTTTGTACTGATCAAATATTGCAAGATCACTCTCTAATCATCTTTCATATTATCAACAACCAACCACTTTCTACATTTAACCGTTTTGGTAATTAAACCCTTGTAACCAGTACATTGGAAAGTTATAACACTACTTAGAATCGAAGTTGTATTTGAGTCGTCGAGATCCTGACCTGCACGGCGGCTGCAATAGGTAATTATTATAATTGCAATTGCATTGCAGGCGAATGCCTCCGTCGTTTGCTGACGCTACTCCCGCTCCTGCGGACAGACAACGTGGCCGCAAAGGACCTCTACGTATCGGCGGCGCCGCGGCTGGTGCAGCGGTGTGTAGACTCACGACGGCCTCCTGAACTGTGTTTGCAGTTGTTAAGATATTTGTTGGTGCATCCCGCGCTTACAGCTATGGATCAGAGGTATAGTAGCTATTCTTTAGTTATTTAGATATCAAATACCTATTACAGTCAGCATCAACAATAGCGGTTAAAACAACGCCCCAAAAGCATCTGCCATTAATAAATTATTTTCCAACAGGGACCGGTCCAGTATCCCTTTTGAGGGTTTTGGAAGGGGTATTTCGTAAGGCTTTGCTTACCAAAACCGTTGCTAACTGAAACCCTTTCATTTGGCTTTTTAAGCACTTCATAATACGGGTAAAGCTTATACCCGTTCCTAAGCGCTAACCTCTTGAAGGGGTATCAATTATAAATTATAACGCTTATGTCATTTTCAACTTTCTCTTCGTATTCAAATATTGCTTATTTATATTTAAGTGGAGGACTGGATGACTAGCGCGTTGACAGCACAGGTGTCATAATTTTTTGAATCCTTTCATTTTAGCGATATCTCTGAAAGGGAACCCCCTTCCTAGAGCTAAGTCGAATGAATGAAGCAATTCAAAGGGAAAGCCAATCGTTGGGGCTATTCAATAAACGACTAAGCCATTTAAAGGCTTTTTCTGGGAAGAGGTGGACAGGTCCCTGTTTTCCAAATAGTGATATATTTATACAGTTCGCGTTTTAAAGCTCTCACAGTCTAATTGATCTACATACAGGGATTTATATTATTTTGTTAAGCTATTAATGACTTTTGATTTTACTATTGACAATGACTGTACCTAAATATGAAAATTTGAGTCAGTGAAATTGCACTTTGTGACCACGTGCACGTTCGTCACTTACAATTGTGGTTGGTTGGCCCTATTTATTAACTTAATTTTTAATTTCAGAACATTAACACAATGGCTCCGCTACCTAGAAAACCACATGTCCGGCGCCCGACCGGACTCGCTGTGGCAGCAGCCCGGCCCGCCCGAGCACAACATATGGGGCGCCTCCACGTTCCGACGCACCATCGGCAAAAACGTTGACTTTAGACACCTCACAGACCCCATAGAATTAACTTTCTCTACAGATTTACTACAAGAATCCTTCTCAAAGAACGGAAGAGATGTAGATATAAGTTTAGACGGAGATAAGCTAAACTTTGACGCTTGCATAGCGCAGCCAAAGTCCCAAAGATCAAGCAGCCTCACACCACCTTCGTCAAACTTCATACACATGTCTTCGTCCGCTGAAAATTTAGCAGATGAACCATTCGTTCAGAAACCTAGAAGTTTTTCTTTATCGAGTGAACATAGTTTAGGAATAAGGCCTATCATAATGTATGGGACGACGGGGAGTGAGACGAGATTAGATGATTTGAGGTCGAATAAGTTTACAGAGTTTCCGGGGATGTCAACAGTGGCTCAGTGGTTAAAGAGTTTGAGGCTACATAAGTACGTGTGGTTGTTTACTAACATCAGCTATGAGCAGATGATGGCTATTGATGAGGAGTATTTGGAGAAATTAGGTGAGTATTCATAATTATATCTATATTATTAACTTAAACATTGATATCTGATATTTTAGACAGTTTTTCTACTGCTGAATTCCCACTTATCAGAATATTAAATATCAGACTGAGGTTTTGTTTGGTCTTTGTTTTTAATTTGTAATCTTATAATAATATCATTAGTCATTATTATGATAACAAAAAGACGTAACATGGGTATTTAATAGTGATTTCGGTTATACTTGTTTTGACAAACTACGTGAATTTAATTGATTAAGAATGACATTGCATGGGATTTGAATAATTTTATTTTCCTTGTTTAATTTTTGTAATAAAATCCAAAAAAAATATATCTGAAGTTAACTGAAGGGCCATTCTCTGAGAATATGTCTGCGGTTGCGTTTAACTGCCACGATTCTTTTCATATATTTTGTATGAGTTGCGGCAATTAAGCCGCAGTTAAATTTTTGAGATTAATTCTGAAATATGTCTATAAAAATACTTTAGAATGAAATAAGTTTATTATATAAATACAACCTTTGGTTTTTCATGAAACTTATCATTTTGGCTTTCAATTTGAACACCAGAGTGAGTAAAACAGTTGCCAGAAAATGCTATTAATTAAATAATACTGGAATGGAATTTGTCTTTGATTTTCAACACCTTATACAATCAATAAATCTTTTTCTTTGCAGTTGACGATAAAAGCTTATATCGCCATTTTTAGGGCTCCGTACCCAAAGGGTAAAACGGGACCTTATTACTAAGACTTCACTGTCCATCCGTCCGTATGTCACCAGGCTGTATCTCATGAACCGTGATAGCTAGCAGTGTTGGCCGTAATTGTTAATTCTAATTAACCATTAGCCAATTGCATTAACCATTAATTCCGCAATTAGTCAATTGCATTAAGGTCACCTTAAGTTTAATTTGAATTAAGGTTAATTAGGATTACATTTTTATTATGTTAATTAAAATTAAATTAATTACAATTACTCTCAATTTCGTTATCGTTTAATGGAATACAATAATTTCGTAAATAATTAATGTAACTATTACTTGAAAGCAAATGAATACAAGCTTCAGTGAATTATAAGATCGTGATGTTTTAAAATGAGACTCAACAAAATGACCCTGAACCCCAGGGTTATCCAAGATCGAGCTAGGACCGTGTGCCAGCGTGTGCCCATGTTGCACCAAACCTGAGTTCCACTAGGTACTGCCAGGGTTCAGCATCAGCTCTATCTTGGATACTGCTCTCCCAAGTTCTCATCAGGACGAGTCAGATGACCAAAACAGCGTGTGCCTATGTTGCACCAAACCTGAGCTCTACTAGGAACTGCCAGGGTTCAGCATCAGCTCTATCGTGGATACTGCTTTCCCAAGTGCTCATCAAGACTAGTCAGATGACCAAAACAGCGTTTGTCCATGTTACACCAAACCTGAGTTTCACTAGGCACTGCCAGGATTCAGCATCAGCTCTTATTGGATACTGCTCTTCCAAGTGCTCATCAAAACGAGTCAGATGACCAAAACAGCGTGTGTCTATGTTGCATCAAACCTGAGTCCACTAGGTACTGCCTGGGTTCAGCATCAGCTCTATCTTGGATACTGCTCTTCCAAGTGCTGATCAAGACGAGTCAATTACCAATACAGCGTGTGTCTATGTTGCACCAAACCTGAGTTCCACTAAGTACTGCCAGGTTTCAGCATCAGCTCTATCGTGGATACTGCTTTCCCAAGTGCTCATCAAGACTAGTCAGATGACCAAAACAGCGTTTGTCCATGTTGCACCAAACCTGAGTTCCACTAGGTACTGCCTGGGTTCAGCATCAGCTCTATCTTGGATACTGCTCTCCCAAGTTCTCATCAGGACGAGTCAGATGACCAAAACAGCGTGTGCCTATGTTGCACCAAACTTGAGTTCCACTAGGTACTGCCAGGGTTCAGCATCAGCTCTATCTTGGATACTGCTCTTCCAAGTGCTCATCAAGACGAGTCAATGACTAAAACAGCGTGTGTCTATATTGCACCAAACCTGAGAGCCACTAAGTACTGCCAGGGTTCAGCATCAGCTCTAACGTGGATACTGCTCTTCCAAGTGCTCATCAAGACGAGTCAGATGACCAAAACAGCGTGTGTCTATGTTGCACCAAACTTGAGTTCCACTAGGTACTGCCAGGGTTCAGCATCAGCTCTATCTTGGATACTGCTCTTCCAAGTGCTCATCAAGACGAGTCAATGACTAAAACAGCGTGTGTCTATATTGCACCAAACCTGAGAGCCACTAAGTACTGCCAGGGTTCAGCATCAGCTCTATCTTGGATACTGCTCTCCCAAGTTCTCATCAGGACGAGTCAGATGACCAAAACAGCGTGTGTCTATGTTGCATCAAACCTGAGTTCCACTAGGTACTGCCAGGGTTCAGCATCAGCTCTATCTTGGATACTGCTCTTCCAAGTGCTCATCAAGACGAGTCAATGACTAAAACAGCGTCTGTCTATGTTGCACCAAACCTGAGTTCCACTAAGTACTGCCAGGTTTCAGCATCAGCTCTATCGTGGATACTGCTCTTCCAAGGGCTCATCAAGACGAGTCAGATGACCAAAACAGCGTGTGTCTATGTTGCGCCAAACCTGAGTTCCACTAGGCACTGTCATGGTTCATCAGGAGGCTGAGTAATATATACTCAAAACTTATATAAGTTCAGTTTTGCAGAACTTTAATCTCTTGGACGGCTTTTATAAAATTACGATATTTATTCTCTTTAGTTGTTAATTATTAATCACGTTTTTAATTTTCATTGACAATTTATTTAATTTTTAATGGGTTGTGAAGCAGTTGCAAATTAAAGTTAATTGCAATTAATAATTAATTTTCCTTAATTGTTAATGGTTAATGGTAATTAACCTTTTTAATGGTTAATTGCATTGACGCTCGGCCAATACTGATAGCTAGACAGTTGAAATTTTCACAGTAAAGTTGATGTATCTCTATTGCCGCTATAACAACAAATACTAAAAAGTGCGGAACCCTCGGTGGGCGAGTCCGACTCGCACTTGGCCGGTTTTTTTTTATTGTGACTTTTTTTAAGGTGTAACAAAAGGTGCTCGCCACAAGCTCTTGCTCTCCATCAACAAACTTCATGAACGGCCCGCCATCCTGGACGGCGTGGCGGCCGAGCTCACCAGCGGAGCCCCGCAGGCCGCCGCGCGCGCGCTGGAGCGGCTGCGGCACGTGCTGCTGAGCCCCATGCCGCCCGACTCGCCGCTCCCGGCGCAGATAGTCAGCGTGCTGGAGACAGGTATGTGTCGGGTTCCATCATGTGGGCGCTGGAGCGGCTGCGGCACGTGCTGCTGAGCCCCATGCCGCCCGACTCGCCGCTCCCGGCGCAGATAGTCAGCGTGCTGGAGACAGGTATGTGTCGGGTTCCATCATGTGGGCGCTGGAGCGGCTGCGGCACGTGCTGCTGAGCCCCATGCCGCCCGACTCGCCGCTCCCGGCGCAGATAGTCAGCGTGCTGGAGACAGGTATGTGTCGGGTTCCATCATGTGGGCGCTGGAGCGGCTGCGGCACGTGCTGCTGAGCCCCATGCCGCCCGACTCGCCGCTCCCGGCGCAGATAGTCAGCGTGCTGGAGACAGGTATGTGTCGGGTTCCATCATGTGGGCGCTGGAGCGGCTGCGGCACGTGCTGCTGAGCCCCATGCCGCCCGACTCGCCGCTCCCGGCGCAGATAGTCAGCGTGCTGGAGACAGGTATGTGTCGGGTTCCATCATGTGGGCGCTGGAGCGGCTGCGGCACGTGCTGCTGAGCCCCATGCCGCCCGACTCGCCGCTCCCGGCGCAGATAGTCAGCGTGCTGGAGACAGGTATGTGTCGGGTTCCATCATGTGGGCGCTGGAGCGGCTGCGGCACGTGCTGCTGAGCCCCATGCCGCCCGACTCGCCGCTCCCGGCGCAGATAGTCAGCGTGCTGGAGACAGGTATGTGTCGGGTTCCATCATGTGGGCGCTGGAGCGGCTGCGGCACGTGCTGCTGAGCCCCATGCCGCCCGACTCGCCGCTCCCGGCGCAGATAGTCAGCGTGCTGGAGACAGGTATGTGTCGGGTTCCATCATGTGGGCGCTGGAGCGGCTGCGGCACGTGCTGCTGAGCCCCATGCCGCCCGACTCGCCGCTCCCGGCGCAGATAGTCAGCGTGCTGGAGACAGGTATGTGTCGGGTTCCATCATGTGGGCGCTGGAGCGGCTGCGGCACGTGCTGCTGAGCCCCATGCCGCCCGACTCGCCGCTCCCGGCGCAGATAGTCAGCGTGCTGGAGACAGGTATGTGTCGGGTTCCATCATGTGGGCGCTGGAGCGGCTGCGGCACGTGCTGCTGAGCCCCATGCCGCCCGACTCGCCGCTCCCGGCGCAGATAGTCAGCGTGCTGGAGACAGGTATGTGTCGGGTTCCATCATGTGGGCGCTGGAGCGGCTGCGGCACGTGCTGCTGAGCCCCATGCCGCCCGACTCGCCGCTCCCGGCGCAGATAGTCAGCGTGCTGGAGACAGGTATGTGTCGGGTTCCATCATGTGGGCGCTGGAGCGGCTGCGGCACGTGCTGCTGAGCCCCATGCCGCCCGACTCGCCGCTCCCGGCGCAGATAGTCAGCGTGCTGGAGACAGGTATGTGTCGGGTTCCATCATGTGGGCGCTGGAGCGGCTGCGGCACGTGCTGCTGAGCCCCATGCCGCCCGACTCGCCGCTCCCGGCGCAGATAGTCAGCGTGCTGGAGACAGGTATGTGTCGGGTTCCATCATGTGGGCGCTGGAGCGGCTGCGGCACGTGCTGCTGAGCCCCATGCCGCCCGACTCGCCGCTCCCGGCGCAGATAGTCAGCGTGCTGGAGACAGGTATGTGTCGGGTTCCATCATGTGGGCGCTGGAGCGGCTGCGGCACGTGCTGCTGAGCCCCATGCCGCCCGACTCGCCGCTCCCGGCGCAGATAGTCAGCGTGCTGGAGACAGGTATGTGTCGGGTTCCATCATGTGGGCGCTGGAGCGGCTGCGGCACGTGCTGCTGAGCCCCATGCCGCCCGACTCGCCGCTCCCGGCGCAGATAGTCAGCGTGCTGGAGACAGGTATGTGTCGGGTTCCATCATGTGGGCGCTGGAGCGGCTGCGGCACGTGCTGCTGAGCCCCATGCCGCCCGACTCGCCGCTCCCGGCGCAGATAGTCAGCGTGCTGGAGACAGGTATGTGTCGGGTTCCATCATGTGGGCGCTGGAGCGGCTGCGGCACGTGCTGCTGAGCCCCATGCCGCCCGACTCGCCGCTCCCGGCGCAGATAGTCAGCGTGCTGGAGACAGGTATGTGTCGGGTTCCATCATGTGGGCGCTGGAGCGGCTGCGGCACGTGCTGCTGAGCCCCATGCCGCCCGACTCGCCGCTCCCGGCGCAGATAGTCAGCGTGCTGGAGACAGGTATGTGTCGGGTTCCATCATGTGGGCGCTGGAGCGGCTGCGGCACGTGCTGCTGAGCCCCATGCCGCCCGACTCGCCGCTCCCGGCGCAGATAGTCAGCGTGCTGGAGACAGGTATGTGTCGGGTTCCATCATGTGGGCGCTGGAGCGGCTGCGGCACGTGCTGCTGAGCCCCATGCCGCCCGACTCGCCGCTCCCGGCGCAGATAGTCAGCGTGCTGGAGACAGGTATGTGTCGGGTTCCATCATGTGGGCGCTGGAGCGGCTGCGGCACGTGCTGCTGAGCCCCATGCCGCCCGACTCGCCGCTCCCGGCGCAGATAGTCAGCGTGCTGGAGACAGGTATGTGTCGGGTTCCATCATGTGGGCGCTGGAGCGGCTGCGGCACGTGCTGCTGAGCCCCATGCCGCCCGACTCGCCGCTCCCGGCGCAGATAGTCAGCGTGCTGGAGACAGGTATGTGTCGGGTTCCATCATGTGGGCGCTGGAGCGGCTGCGGCACGTGCTGCTGAGCCCCATGCCGCCCGACTCGCCGCTCCCGGCGCAGATAGTCAGCGTGCTGGAGACAGGTATGTGTCGGGTTCCATCATGTGGGCGCTGGAGCGGCTGCGGCACGTGCTGCTGAGCCCCATGCCGCCCGACTCGCCGCTCCCGGCGCAGATAGTCAGCGTGCTGGAGACAGGTATGTGTCGGGTTCCATCATGTGGGCGCTGGAGCGGCTGCGGCACGTGCTGCTGAGCCCCATGCCGCCCGACTCGCCGCTCCCGGCGCAGATAGTCAGCGTGCTGGAGACAGGTATGTGTCGGGTTCCATCATGTGGGCGCTGGAGCGGCTGCGGCACGTGCTGCTGAGCCCCATGCCGCCCGACTCGCCGCTCCCGGCGCAGATAGTCAGCGTGCTGGAGACAGGTATGTGTCGGGTTCCATCATGTGGGCGCTGGAGCGGCTGCGGCACGTGCTGCTGAGCCCCATGCCGCCCGACTCGCCGCTCCCGGCGCAGATAGTCAGCGTGCTGGAGACAGGTAAAGGCAACTTACAACTCACACGGCTAGACGGCTTTCCCGCAAAGACGCCGTGTGAACCTACACTAAGTGTATTGGAGACTTGCGAGCCTACAGTGAATATCGAAAATAGAAATTTCATTAACGTTATTTTTTATCAGCATTGCTTATACGCAATTTCGAGTTTCGCAGTAGACCCACTGATTAGTTTCTAATAAACTAAAGACTTACCCCCCCTTATGCATAAACGTCTACTAAAGTTTTATAATATAGAATCTTAAAAAATTTAAATATGTTATTGTAGAATTATATTTATACAAATCGATTTTTCAATTTTTATGTTAACGTTTAAAAAAAATCTAAGCTTATCCGATATATACTGAATTAATCTTGGCCAGAATTACAATTTTATCATGTATGTTTATTTGTTTCAGCATCAACATGTATCCCAGAAACCACAGTGCCGATGCGAGACATAGATGATGATGAACAGCGAGATCCCATGTCGCTACATTGTTGGCTTGTCGAAAAGGTATGTGGCATTTAATCAAATAAAATATGGTGAGTTATATTAATGTTATTTAATTTAACAATTTGTAACTTACATATTTTTTATTCATTCGTGTAACATTTTTCAGAGGGCTTAGTTTCTTTATTTATAATACTAGGCCGGTCTCTGTTGATTTTGGTTTCTTTCTAACGAACACAAAATATCAAAATCACGGAAAGAGAAAAACCATTATCAACGGCTTGTTAGATTTAACTGGCCTTCATTTACATTACAAGCAGCAATAGTAAACGGTCTAGTACATCGTAAATATTATTTTTCTACTCGTGGACTGTAATTAATAAATTATGATTTCGTATACCAAACTGTAATTGCGTACTTTTCATGTATGGTCGCCCAACTCAACTATAAAATGCATAAGTAAACGCTGTAGTCAACTATAATGAAATTCAGCAATCACGTGGCGATTCTGTTCAGTGGAAAAGACACCAACGCGCAACTATTTCATGAGAAATATTCATATATTATGCACGCGTTGATGTCTTTTGTACTACTGAGATACTTACCAAATTTATTTCATTCTTTAGCTTTCATAAAAGAAAAAGTTTTTTTTTATATAATGTCACGATTGTAGTTTATGTGACTGCTACAAAATGAAAGTCATTAAAACACTCGTTTGGTCCTTTTAGGAAACTCACATCGTTCGTTTCTTAAACATACTTACTTACTACTACTTACTCCGTTGGCTCAGCGACCCAAAATGAGACTTGGCCTCCGACACGAGACAGCGCCACTTTTCTCGGTCCTGTGCGACCTCTCGCCAATTGTCGACTCGAAGCTCGCGCAGATCCGCCTCCACCATGTCGCTCCAGCGATACCTAGGGCTAGATCGGAACGTGAAAAGAACGTACCTGGGTCGCCTAGCAGGAGGACGTCCTATCGGACGCCCTAGGTATCTTAAACATACACTTGTATCTTAATGCCTAATTATGTACATGCACTATTTTATCTATACATATATTATTATTTTCTATGATATATTCACTAATCCCATATTACAGCTAACATTGGGGCATCGTTGCTCTTTTGGCGGAACCTGCCGATATGAGAAATAATTTTATCGCTAATTTTATGCGAAGCTTTTGCTATAGTTATTTTAGAAATAATACAATTTTTATACTTAAATCGAATTAATGAGTCAATCAATCAATTTATTTATTATAGACAACATAATGGTACACATAATTGTTAGTTTAGAACTTAATTTACATGTTAGTTTACTAATAAATTAAAGATGCATGTACGTCAAATGGCGATAAATGATAACTTTTTTTTACGCGTGTCACGTTTTGTTTTAATTCAGAGAAAACTAGATTCGCAAGCCGATTTCCGTATCGTTCGATGTAAACTAACATGCGAGATTTGTCAAAATTGTATGCAATTGACATTTCATTTCGTATAAACCGTCATCTCGACCGATATTAGAATAGGGGTCAAATCGACTCGCCTTTTTCAGATGTGTTCGAAATTTGAATGTCATTTCATTTTCACAAAAAAGAAATTTGTAGGAACAAAACAGTTTATTTGGTGTCGGCCATTATTCGCGGATTTTGAAAGCATCATAGAGAGGGCTTATGATGGGTGTAGATAAAATACAATTTTACGAGACATTATTAATAAGTAAGTATGTGTACTCGCAGGCGCTCCACCACGGCTCGTTCCGCGCGGCGCCGCTGCAGGCCGCGCTGCGGCGCCTGCGCCACCGCCTGCCGCCGCGCGCCTTCTACCGCCACGTGGGCCTCCTGCCGCCGCGCCGCCCGCACAAGCCGCGGTATGTTCACATTGTCTGCAGGCGCTCCCCCACGGCTCGCTCCGCGCCCCGCCTGCCGCCGCGCGCCTTCTACCGCCACGTGGGCCTCCTGCCGCCGCGCCGCCCGCACAAGCCGCGGTATGTTCACATTGTCTGCAGGCGCTCCCCCACGGCTCGCTCCGCGCCCCGCCTGCCGCCGCGCGCCTTCTACCGCCACGTGGGCCTCCTGCCGCCGCGCCGCCCGCACAAGCCGCGGTATGTTCACATTGTCTGCAGGCGCTCCCCCACGGCTCGCTCCGCGCCCCGCCTGCCGCCGCGCGCCTTCTACCGCCACGTGGGCCTCCTGCCGCCGCGCCGCCCGCACAAGCCGCGGTATGTTCACATTGTCTGCAGGCGCTCCCCCACGGCTCGCTCCGCGCCCCGCCTGCCGCCGCGCGCCTTCTACCGCCACGTGGGCCTCCTGCCGCCGCGCCGCCCGCACAAGCCGCGGTATGTTCACATTGTCTGCAGGCGCTCCCCCACGGCTCGCTCCGCGCCCCGCCTGCCGCCGCGCGCCTTCTACCGCCACGTGGGCCTCCTGCCGCCGCGCCGCCCGCACAAGCCGCGGTATGTTCACATTGTCTGCAGGCGCTCCCCCACGGCTCGCTCCGCGCCCCGCCTGCCGCCGCGCGCCTTCTACCGCCACGTGGGCCTCCTGCCGCCGCGCCGCCCGCACAAGCCGCGGTATGTTCACATTGTCTGCAGGCGCTCCCCCACGGCTCGCTCCGCGCCCCGCCTGCCGCCGCGCGCCTTCTACCGCCACGTGGGCCTCCTGCCGCCGCGCCGCCCGCACAAGCCGCGGTATGTTCACATTGTCTGCAGGCGCTCCCCCACGGCTCGCTCCGCGCCCCGCCTGCCGCCGCGCGCCTTCTACCGCCACGTGGGCCTCCTGCCGCCGCGCCGCCCGCACAAGCCGCGGTATGTTCATATTTATTTATTTTTTATTTTTATTTTTTTTATTTTATTTATTACAAAATATATAAACATTACAGTCAACAAAAACCAAGGCGCTTATATACTAGAACAATTATATATATATACATTTAGGTATTAACAATACACACAAATAATACTACTGTCATAACTAAAATTAAATTAAGTACAATGTCACCAAATACATTACATTACAAATTCATGCATTCGTTGTAAATTAAATTAAAATAAAAAGTTGCGAAAACTACATACAATTATTATTTAAATAAATTAAAAGTTTTCGACCAAATCCACCAACACTGTCCGCAAACACGTCTATATGTGGGGCGTCGATGGACATGGCATTGAGCATAGCCAGGGCCCTCGCGGTAGGCGCGTTCCTGGCGCGGCGGGTGCGCACTGAGCTCGACGCGAAGAGCCGCTGCGGGCGCCTCGCCGGCAGCGCGCTCAGCCCCGCAGGACAAGGGCGCGCATTCTGCACAAATATACCCAATCTCTCTAGCACATATGAGTTATTTACTGTACCATTGAGAATTCCATAATAATGGATCAACAGCAGCAGTTTGCGTCTCAGGTTAAGAGTCCTGAGTCCCACCATACCCAGCACGAAAAGAGAGGGATACATATAAGGGTAGTAGCCGTAAATTCTCTTGTACATGTATCGCGCGAAACGTCTTTGAACCCTCTCGATCATTAACCTATACTTCTCCTCACTAGGGTCCCAAGTAATGGCTCCAAATTCCAGCTTGCTCCGGACATAAGCATTGTAAAGCATCATGGCCACAGTGGTATTTTTAAATTCCGCTGATACCCTCATTATAAACCCTAAGGTTTTGGTTGCCGCTTTGCACGTGCTAGTTACATGCTCTCGAAAGTCTAGCTCCACATCCAGAGCAAGCCCCAAATCCCTTACCTGGTGCACTCTTTCAAGTGAGTTATTCCCGAGATGATACGCAGAATGAATTGGAGAGCGAGCCCTAGTAAAAGTTATTATTTCGCATTTAGAGATGTTGAATGGCAACTTATTAGTTTCGCTCCATTCATTAACAGCGTTGATATCACTCTGCAGTCTAGCACAGTCTTCACTGCAGCTCACCTGCAAGAACAGCTTGAGCATATTGTCTGCAGGCGCTCCACCACGGCTCGCTCCGCGCGGCACTCCTGCCGCAAGCCGCGCGCACAAGCTCATATGGAGGGATGTATATTGTATTGTTCGATACGGCATTCATTTTTGGGGAAATTAGTATTATGCCTTTTTTTACTATACTTAATTATCCTTTGTCCATTGTTCATTACTTTGAAGTAATTCTTTTGATATTTCATACTAAATACGTCGTGGTGAACAATAGTGATTCTAATTCTTTCAGTGAGGATTCCATAACATGTATTATTAAATAATGACCAACAGTTTAAAAGTTAATACTTAATTTGAATGAAATTAACTATAGGTTGTTTTGTGTGAATCTGGGAATTATGTTATATATTTCCAATGATTACCAGTGGTTCTTGAACCGTTGTCTCAAATTATCATCTATAATCGTATTTAATTTTACAAATAGTGACTAAACTATACCTAGTTTTAGTTTCAATTGTAAAAAAGTTTAGTTTCAATGTACTTCATCTTTGCTTTTATTTTTGTTAGGATGTACGAGCATTATTTGTAACTTCAATTTGGCAACTTAGAATTTCAGGTTTAGTTTAGTAATTATATATATTTAGGTTATATGGTTTTCATACTATATTTAAGGAAACTGTAGGTCTATAAGTCTATTACCCTATATTGTAAAAATTTATCAATATAAGAGACTGTTTGTTTCTAAATAAAGAAAATAAAAATAAAAAAAACTAGAAATATATTTTTTTTTTACAAATACATACGTTTATTTGGCTCAGAGTTCCATTCATTCCTTCCTAAAAAACAAAAACATTTAAATGGCTTAGTCGTTTATCGAATACTTCCAATGGCTTGCTTTCCTTTTAAACTTATGTCCCATTTGTTTTACTGAGCTCTAGGAAGGGGTTTTCCTTATATGGTTACCGCTACAAATTTAAGGGCGTTTCTTTTTCTAAGTCAAACATTTACGACACCTGTGTTGGCAATGCGCTAGATTCCCACTTCACTTTAAATGTAAATTTGCAATATTGATCGTTTTTGTATAAATAGAAGAATAAAAATGGCATAAGCGTTGTAGGGAATATCTCTTCAATCGCCTTTAAGAAAAGGTTTTCAAGTGCTCAGGAACGGGTATCAGATATTCGATGAGACAATTGCTTACCCGTATTAAAGAGCGCTTTAAAAGCTTTTAGGAAGCAGCGTCTATGGTAAGCAAATCCTTACGAAAAACCCTCGAAAGGGATACCGGTTCGGTTCTGAACTTAACCATTGCGCCTCGTTACAGATGGCGCGCCGCGCCGCACTACCCGCGGGCGTGGCTGCCCGCGGCCCCGCCCCCCCCCGCTCCCCCGCCCCCTCCTCCCCCGCCCCCGCCCCCGGCCCCGCACGCCCGCCCCAAGTCGCACTCGTACCCGCCCTTCCCGGCCGCCGCGCTGCTGCGCGCCGCGCCCGGCGACGACTACTCCGGCCTGGACGCGCTGTGCCTGCAGATGACCGAGCAGGCCATCAACTGAAGCTACAACGTGCACGATTTCACATTGGTATGAACTAGGAAAACATTACCGAATAGTAGGAACGGTCCCCGCCTCCGCCTCGAATCCCACTTCTGAAGCGGCGTTCCTCCGGCCGACACGATACTTTCGCAGGTGACGGAGCGGGCCGACCTGAAACACCAGAAAAGGATTTGACATTGGTATGAATCGCAAACTTTTTTATCTGTAGACAAATTTCTACTCAAAAGTAGTAAGAATTCGCGGCCTCTGCCCCCGCGACCTAAGTTTAAGTTTCACCCTGTCTCTTATTCTTTTCTTACTTCTGTAACTTATCTAATACAAAATATACACGAATGTAAATCAAAATGATGCCAAACGTCATACCGATTGTTAATATCCTAACATACCAATGTTAAATATACCTAAATGAGGTAGGGAATGTTTTTGTTGTATTCAAATTATGAAATGAAACAAAACTCGGTTGCTAGAACGACTTTATTATGAAATTGCCTAAGTTTTATAGGCAGATACTATTGACATATTAAATCGTCGGTCTAAATATATATAAATTATACTTGCATTATTATTCATTATGTTTATTAATTGTCTAATGGACCTAAATCAAATTATTCGCAATATGATAATATATTAGACTAAAATTATTTGCTTTGGAGCAATTTGAATGTATTTATTATGAATTTTATGGCACAATTCATATGCATGGACATATAGATTTCTTAGCGGAATCCTTTATTTTTACTATTTATTTTGTTTGACAGTTCGCGACGTGAAGTCGCACGAACTTATAATTAAGTAGGTTAAAGGCGTTACGCACAATCCGATTTTCGATCCAATTTTGCTTGGTATAACAAAGTTACGCGTCGTTTTTGACGCAACTTGTAAAAAAAAATTAAATCAAAGAATATTGCCTTTTTTCATCAAATCAGATCGAGATTGGATTGTGTAACTGCGAAATAAATGTATTTTTTGTAAATAAATGCTAGAGAAATGATAGGATATGCTTTAAATTATATATAGGCAATGACGAATAGATGCCTCGGAGAAAATACAAATTATTCCTAAGACATAGTACCTTAACGTATATTTACGACCATTTAGCTGCGAGGGACGTATTGCTGTAGCTTTTTTATTAAAAAATGCTTCGTTGAATGTAACACGTTAAATATCAACTTGTAAAGTTCTAAAAGTGGAAATGCATATGCTACACAATATTATACATTAGCTAGTCGAATTTGCTATTGCATAATCCCACTCAGTTGACAGCAAAAAACTCTTTAAAAATGCTCGTATGTGTAAATTTACTGAGAACTGAAAATTTACACTACAAACAAGCGCAATAAAAAAGGGTCAATATGAAAATAAATTTCTATCAAAATTACCCGTATTTATTGTTTGTGAGCATTTTTTTTGCTGTCAGCATTTCATTAACTTCACTGTTGATATACGTAATATTGCTTAAAAATATTGCTTCCAATAGTATCCTAATTAAATTCGGCGACATCGAGCTGTATTCTGAGGGCCTACCGTGAAAAACTAAATTTCGTTATCTGTCTTTATCGCTCACATATTCGAGCGATAGAGGCAGGTAAAGAAATTCCGATTTTAGTTTTTCGCGGTAGTCTCATTTTCTCTGGTGCTAGGCGCAAGTTTGATTTCAGCTTCGTGGTAAAGTTTGATATGAGAACATTTTGTTTTTTTTTTTCAATTGAATATGTGTCAAATTCCGAATCATACTATTCCCAATATAGGAAATGATTTTACAATGGCATTAACTAATTTTTAAACCGAAACTTGCGTTTGAGCGTTTTCATAACAAATTGTAGATGTAACTAGTTTAACGGCGAAACGGCCTAAATTTTACGTACGCGTGAAAGGGATAGCGAATCCCATTTGTCCTTTGCATGAACAGGACAAGTAGTGTGAATGTTAATTTCTGGCAACTGTCAAGAGACTTCTGCGCGATATTAAAGAAATCGGGATCCAATTTATCGTGTAGTGTAATAGCGCTTTAAATTTATCGTATAAGCGTCCGTCCCTGTGAAAGCTCGAAAGTACGGATGTATAAAATTAAGCATTTTTTTCTAAGAATGGATCTTTTACGCGCGTTTTATATCATTAGTGAGGCTCGAAATAGTTTCAATTCCTCTTGCATGCTTCTAATATTACTTTCGCTCTACCATATGCCTCTAGTTTTTAGAGAGTAAAACTCTTCTTCCTAGCGTTTGTCCCGGCTTATTGTCACGGCACATGGGAGCCTGGGGTCCGCTTGGAGCTTGTTAATCCCGAGAATTGGTGTAGATACCAGTTTTTACGAAAGCGACTACCATCTGACCTTTCAACCCAGAGGGAAAACTAGGCGCCTTATTGAGATTAGTCCTCCTCACGATGTGTTCATTCACCCAAAAGCGTCTGGTAAATGATATAATTGATATATCGTACATAATTTCCGAAAAACGCATTGGTACAAGCCGGGGTTTGAACCCGCGTCCTCCGGATTGACAGTCGCACGCTCTTACCGTTAAGCTACCAACGCTTTTTTTAGAGTAAAACGCGCGTAGAAGATCTTTGGAAAATAAGCCTAAGCGAGGTAGCCTGGAATGCCGGAGATGTGAATGTTTGTGTTGGCAAATTAAACTTCTTAATGTTTATTTGATGTTGAGGTCTTCAGACGTAACAATTTGACTACCGATTTGTCGGTTCTTTTGCGACAGAAATGTGTTAAAAGGTTGGATCGATTAATTGTCAGTTAAATCGCTTCGTCTGTAGAGCCCATTATTCAGTGCGCCTCTTCTCGTATATTTATATTTTATTGTTGACGATAAATCTTTGCTTCGTTCTGTCAATATGTGTCGCAAGTCTTATCGACAATTATATACTATAAAAACGACTATAATAGGCCCGCAGAATTGACAATTGTGCCGTTTTCAAGAAAAAGCAACGTGTTGTTGGTTTTAATAACAAAACTTTCGTGAGACACATACATTAAATATGTTTAAACGGGTCACTCACGTATTTTAAGTCGAAAACGCTCGACATGTTTCACTCCGTACCCGAGTGAGTGATCCGTAATATTTAATTTATATTGTTGGTTTGTCATAAGTTACTGCCATTTCATGCAATTAGAAATCGCACTTACGGACAAGCTGCATGGTACATCTTGTTGAAAGCGTCACAAAATAAATGATAAGTATGTAGGTAGTTTAATTTGTCGACTGTTGTCGTGTTCTCGCTTGTGTCGTGTCGATTGTTGACTTTGTTAAATGTTATATCGCGTAAGCCGTGTACATCATTACGCGGTTATCACACTTATGCGGACCGGCACGTCGCTCCTGTGTGCAAGCGAGACAGCGCTATGCGGTGTCCCGCTCGCACACAGGAGCGACGTGCGGGTCCCGCATTCAAAGTAAAGACCGTTAATGTTAGACCTAATTGTTGACTGAATGCATAATTTATGTAATTTCAAAACATTTTTTTTACACATTTTAATTAATATATCAGCAATATTTATTTTGACTGGATCAAAAGTTTGATGGAACGTGTGCAATTTTGCGTATTTTAAGATTAACTGTAAATATGTTATTTGCGTAAATAAGTTATTGTTTTGTACAAATGAAATACCGTTGACCAGATTTAGATTAAGCCGATTGCAGTCTGTCTTAGGCCACCAAAATATAGTTTTTTAATAGACAAAGATTCTATATAGTAGCGAATATATTCCAAGGCTGTATTATTGCTTATTTACTTGATTTCGGAGTTTATTGTTTAGCGGACTGTGATATGTGGTTTGTTTTACGATCATGTTTATCGGCACTAAGTGAATATAGCATAATGTGACAGTTGCTGGATCTTTTATTTCATACTACCCTTCGCCCGCGAAGTTGTTAACCCTTTAAATAAATAAATAAAATAAATATTTGGGGACAATCCTACACAGATCGACCTAGCTACGGAAGGTGGAGGTAAGGAAATAAATCTCCATGTACCAAAAAGTGTCATCAAAAAATAGGTGGCGCTACAATACCTAGAATACTTGAACAAAAAAATCAAATCATAGACAGCGCACTTCACTCCGTCAATGGCGCCTAGGTTCTTAGCTACTCTAGCGCTACTCTGGAGAGATTTGGAACTATTATTTATAGCTGACAGCTGGACACTTGCAACAGTTCTACCTATTGAGTGTGGAATTAATAATATTAATATTACCTCCACCTTCCGTAAGTTCTACCATAAGTGATGTCACTCCTCTTAATTCCACACTCCATAGACCTCGCCCCAAACTAAGCAAAGCCACAGATTAAATAAAAGTACTACCGTACAGAAATGACACTAAAAATCAAGGTTGTCAAAATTCAAGTTTATCTGCATAGAGATATAAAGTGGAGCACACCCTTATTTTGTTTTGTTATAGTAAATTGAACCTTATCACAAGCAGAAAGGTGTTCTTACCAGACTAGAGAAAACGGTCCACTTGAGATAGCAAAAGTATGGCGCGGTGTCTCACTCGCACATGTTGCCAATGTTAAAAACATACCATTGTTGTAGTATTTATATCAATATACTACTGAAGTTAAATACTTTCTTATACTATTTTAGTGCTATATACAGAGTGCGGTTCTCAAATCTTTTAAGTAATTTGTAAATAATTATGATGTCAATATTATTAACTGATTAAACCAAGCATGTGCACAACAACAAAAATAAAACATTAATTTTAATATGGTAGACATTGTATAAACTTTGAATATTAATTGGTATCCCCAACTTGATGACATATTTTCGAGATATTTCCAAAATACGTGAATGGTGGGGGTGAGGTGCATTTAATTGCGAAATATTTAAAAAATGGGAAAAAATGGTGTGTGACAGATTGTAGAAGTGAAAGTTTTGCTGATTGTGGTATATATTTTCACAGATGAACCACAATCATTTAATTTTACGATAAAAATACCTACTAGACGATAATTGTCAAACTCATTAGAGTGACCATGATGTCGGCACGATGTGAATCAGTTTTACACAATTCTTATTAAGTACTTAAGTAACTTTATCTAATTAGGTATGTCTATATTTCAGCATGATTAAATTGGTGGAATGATAGCTATTACAGAATAATGAATTGCCAAAATTGAAAACTCAAAGTCCTTAAACATTCCAGACTTACGTTTATACATTATATTTTAATACTGAAAACGGTTTTACTAACTATTTATATATACGTAATCGATTCGATATAGGTTGAACACACATTTCCGTCAGTAGGAAAAGGGGGCAAATTTGAAAACTAGTTGCAATTACAGATCTACGATGAGTAGATGACGCTTAAAGAATTAAAGATAAATAAAGTGTGCAAAACGTAAACCATCACGCATGAAAATAACATGAGTGCGAAAGAGGCAGACTACAAATGAAAAATCGTGACCATTTTTGAGTTCGATAGTGGCGGCTAACGGCCGCCATTTATTAATTTTCAAACTCATGTCCGGCATCATAACCCCTTAAGTATTTTAATTAGAAAATATAAATCTCATCCACATGGAATCCAGGGCTATAACCGCGAAAATCGAAGTTCATCAATTGCGGGCGTTTTTCTCTGTCACTCTTATTACGTCTTAGAGTAAAAGAGAAAGATCCCCGCAATTTGCGAATTTGGGTTTTTGCGGTAGGCCTCCAGTTATTAGTATGTGTAAGCGAGAACGAATATCGACAGTCGAAAAATCGGATATTGTTAGTGTTTTGTGTCGACAGAGTAACATCCCTAGTGCGCAAAATGTTCAAGTCAATAAACAAGACAAGTGCGAGTAGTTCAAAAAACTCCCGCAGCTAGAAGATGTTGATGTCAACTTTAGCCCGTCTTCTTCGAGACCACGGGGACAACGCCGTCGCTCGGAACGTCGGACGTAAACATAAAACTTAATACGCGATTAAGTCCCGTTTATATCTATATTAATAATTCCGTCGAGGTTAACGGTAGACCCGAATGAAATTATACTCAAATGAAAGAGCGTTAAAAAATAAGAGTTTTGAATCGACTACATATATTGGCAAAATTCGGATTATCGCGTATTTTGCATTTAAAAGTGTTAATTTAACGACAAACACATGACAAAAGGTAGGCCATATTTAATTTGGTAAATGACAGCGACGGGTGCGTTCGAAAATTGTGAATATAGTCTGTCAAGCAAAGTCTGTCAGTAGCAATGTAAAGCAAACTGAAGTATGGCAACACTCACATAGCAGTATTGCGCTAAGAAAAGCAGCAATGTACATCGAACCGAAACATATTTTTTTCCGCTGAGCGCGCTCTTCGTACGTCAACTAAAATTGCCGCTCGCGGTTTATTGAAGCATTTGGAAATTGTTATTATTATGAGAGGGACAATTTAAACTGGAGTAAAAACGATGTCAACCAATATGATAAACGAGATCAAAAAATACCTATTTGCAAACGGACTATGCTGGAGAAAATAATGTTTGAATCAAATCATTGCTTCCGCAGGTAGCTGGATTTTAATATATTATCAGATTTCTCGGTTGGAATTCAATATTAAAGATATATCACGATAAAATGCAATACAAATGCTCCTTTATGCAACCTTCAAAAGCTAATTAGACATATTTAGGTAGGTACAATCGAAAAATATATCAATATATTGAATTAAAATAAAGGTTTGTATGCTTAGTAAAAGGTGGACGCAAAAGGCGAGCGCTCGCATTCTTAACCTTTGGTATGCTTAGGAGCAGATCTGCTACATATATATTCAACTTAAACATGAAGATGTCATAGCTAAATAAATGTAAAGGTTAAGGCATTTGCACTTGAGTACTTTTTACCAAAACGAGCTGTTAGTAGGTACCTATACTACTGAATTTAACTAGAATAAAACAATCCATTGTTTTAATTAGGTAAATATTAAAACCTAGGTAAGTAACCCCTGAGCCATCACTGGCAGCGGTAGCCCTGGTAGGGTATCACTGTAACTATTCTTGTCACAATTGCAGGGCTTATTAAATATCAAATATCTGGACTATTTACATCATTTTGATATGGTTTTATTCTGTTTTAGCAAACTTAGAAGACAAATAGGGAGCAAAGAGAACATGAGCACCACGGTAGAAAGCTGTTTTTAACATCAGTTCAGAAACTGAAGAAGCCCAAAGAAAATAATTATGCCACTTGTTAATTGTAAATTAGTGTATTTCTCTTGAACAATGTCACATTCACATACCAGTGTAATTTTGAAATGGTTTTACAATATACTTATATAAATATACAGATTAAAAATAAATAAAACACAACTGCAGATATTTTGGTGTTCATTTAATTTCAAGGCAATTAAGATACGGATCACTTTAGCTTACTTACACTTAATTCAGGCCATTCATTGAAAAAATATCATTAAGTTACCAATGTTACTGGTCCACTCCAACCAAGCATCAGAATACTTTGTACCTAGTCACTTATTGCATCTTAAGCATAAAACAGATCTGTTTGAAAATTTGTAATTTCAAGTTTAAAGTTTCCATTCCAAGTTTCAAAATTTATTCAGTAGTAGTTACACATAAAACTTAGTCTTAAGCAATTTGCCTAATTTATAGTACAGAGATATTCCAATATCTCCGAGACCACTCTTACATGCTAGCTTGGTAAGGTTTTGCTCACACTACTGTTTTTATACAGGCTAAAAATGTTAGATATTTACATGTATCGGCTAGATCATATTTTATATGTAGATAATTAAAAAAGTCATTTAGATATCAGGAGAATGCTGTTAAGAAATTTTATTAACTTTCACATTAGTCTATTCAAGACTTGTCAGGAACTGACACAATTTCAGGTACTCAAAATATTAATAAAAGATACCTTGACAATGGAAACTTAACAACTTCCACTCATGTGAGTAATATGGAGTTATATTGTTTCTGGATAATAGAAGGTATGATTTAAAAATTATGCACACTGAATAAATTATTTTAATTTATTGAACAAACAGGTAAAGCGACTTAAAACTTCTCTTAAATAGGTACATACCGACTTCAGAAAGTATAAACTAGGATTTTCCATAGGTATACATGTGCAATAGCTGAGTGCATGAAACAAATCAGCCTAAATAATATATTTTCGTGATGATTAACAAACGGACAACTTTTACAATAATAATCTAAACTATTGTACCAATTTTTTTAGTTTTTTTAATTAACAAGTTTATTTTTCGTCTTGTTTGCGTTGTACACGTATGTACGTAAACCGCCGTAGGTAAGTTTTGTATGAAGAGAAACTTTTACGAACGCCTTATATTGGGAGAGTTTTAATCCTGCAACAAACATATGGAAGTATTAGGTAGATGTTGCGAAAGAAAGTAGGTATAATCAAGGTTCTTAAACGTCTTAAGATTGTTTAAAAAAGTTACCTTTGAAAATATTTGAGGACTTCATCTGTTGATATTGGGAACAATCGAATCAGTTGCGGTTTCGAGGGCACAATTCGTGGTCTTATTGGATATATTGAGGCATACGTTTTATCTTTATTTAAGCCTTTTAACCCTGAAACAGAAAAAACTGCACATTATCTTAAAAATTCTCCGGGATCTTGCAGTAATTATCATAACCTCAAAATTTTCTAATGGTTAAGATCAACGAGCATGATTTTACTTACATTGTAGGCATCTTGACTTTGCTTATGGTCATGCACAATATTATTTAATATATTGATATTTATTTTAATGCTGGGAGCAGAAATTTCTCTTGAATTAGCACCGATTCGGAATGTAAACAAACAAGATGGACGATCCACATTCTACAGATAAAACACAGATTACACGCGATTTTGGAATTATTCGAACACAGTGTTGCTAGCCCGCGATTTTTCAAATTTGCCGCGTTTTTCTACTGACAAGATTTGCTTGACCAACTATACGTTTGCGACGGCATGTTGGTTGGCACCCAGTGTGTAAGATATAGATGCACAAACTTTTTTTAAAGAATGACTATGTATGTCACTGTTTGTAAATGATGTATAAAGTAAGGCGCGGTAAATAAAATTTTCTATGGGAGGACAACCCTTCACGCCTACATTTTTAACCGACTTCAAGATTTCAAAAGAGGAGATTATCAATTCGGTTGTATGTTTTTTTTTAATGTTTGTTACTCCATAACTCCGTCATTTCTGAACAGATTTTGAAAATTTTTGTCCAGATATTATACAGATTGGTCCCGTTTTTGTCAAAACTCAGTTCTGATGATGGGATCCATGAGGAATCGAGGGCACTCTTCAAATGTGAAAGGCATACATATAGTGATTTTTGTATTTTCTGTAACAAATCAAGCATTTACATTTAAAAAAATGACATTTGATGAAGTGGAACTGCTGATGATGATCAGAATGGAACTCTTCAACGACGCATAGTACACGTTTGGCGATTTCTGCTTATTTAATTTTTTTAATAATTATCTGGTGCTTTATTTCATCCATGGTGTGAAATAATTTATCATAAATACAGTCGAATACCCTATTGCGGGTATCTTACCAGTCAACCATAGGGCAAATCTGAAATGTGTCAAGGTGGGTGCAGTGGCAAAAAAAAACATATTACCTCCTTTTCTACATAATTAGGCGTAGGACGTTGTCTTTTTAATTTCAATGTCTTTCACCGGTCTCCCTAATTGAAGTCGGTTTTTTTTTCTTAAAAATTATATAGCCGCATTTTTCTACTTACTAACTGAGTGTGCCAGAGTTATTATTTTACCCGAGCAAAGCCGGGTTTTCGTCTAGTTAGTTAATAATTTATACATGGAAATATATTGGAGTTAAGAGTGACAGAGAAAGATGACAATTTGCGAACTTCGGCGTTCGCAGTAGGCTCGACTCTAACAAGCTCCATAATGCTATGGTAAGAAAAAAATAATGTTTCTCTCTAATGTCTATTAATTATATTCATTAGTATTATATATGGAATAATATTTACAACATCAATAAATTGCTCTGATAATTAGATTAAGATAATTATATGTAATACTGTCTTACTATTCATAAGTGCTTGTTGCTAGGCCTACATGAATAAAGTATATTTGAATTGAATTATTACGCTCCATTGACAAACGCCTTGGTTAAAAACTATAATAAACGGGCGGAGCGGACCGCGACCCTGGTCCTGTCAGCATATCTGTCTCTCTCTCTCTCTCTCTCTTACTCATACCTGTGTTCTTGACAGAAGTTACAGCGGACCACCTTCCTCACGATCGATCATGGTGGTGGTCCGGTACGCCTATCAGTAACAGCTTTTAGTCGTCCGACTAAATTAAGTAAGATTTTGTGAAGCGTTTTACAGAAGAGAATAAACTATATACATCCCTTTTCAGGGGCCATAATACTAGCAAAAAGACAGTAAGACTCTCTCTGACTATGCACGAATAAGAAAAGATCTTGTCCAAACTATATATTCCACGTTATCCTAATATCTTAGATACATATAACTCATGGTCACCCTAATTAGAAAGAGATGCAACGGCCCACCTTGACTTCTCATGTGGACGCACTTTTTAGCCAATGTACCCTATCCGGATAATCTTATAAAGTCCGCGCTTATCTGTGGTCGTGCACGTATAGGGCCCTCAAGTTGTGCCAACCCTAAAAAATTGTTCAATAATGAACCGAATGGAACCGAAAGGAGTAATGGGCAACATTACTGGCAAAGCTCATATGGATAAATTATGACCGCTACAGACGGCTATGGACCTCATCAGAAAGTCCTGCCAAGGACGCCAACGACGGCCACAGTCGTCAGCTTCGCCAACGCCATAGGGACTTACGTGGGACTCCGTAAGGTTCAATTTCGCTTGAATAATCGCGATCTCCTGGCGTGCGGGCATATTCCTTCGCCGCCGAAGTTGTAAAGTGCATTTGACAAGCGACAATAAGTACCCATTTTAAAATAGATTGAGAATTGAAAATAGCACAAATAAGTATAAAATAAGTTACTAAAGTTTTTATTGATTTTTAAAATCTAAAATGATTGGAATTCAGAACAGACTAGCATTTATAATTTTAATTACACTATCAAAGTATAAATAAAATTAACTTAATAAATAGAAATAAATTACAAACTACAATGGCATATTATGTCAGTCTTTCTTTATGGGTTCCTATTTTATGTCTGGCGAGATCGTTTTTTCTGTAAAACCCTCTAGAACACCGATCACAGGGGAATGGGATCCGAGTATCATGGAGTTTAGCATTGTGGAACGCAAGCATAGGTCGGGAAGGGAATGTCATCCCACACCCTTCTACAGGACACTTGTATTTATCTGTGTTCTTATGTCTAAAGCTCATGTGGTGAGTTAAAGCCTTCAGTTCGTAAAAGCTACTGGTACAAAGCTCGCATTTCAGAGGACGCTCCCCCGTGTGTCTCCATGTGTGTGTGTCTATGTTTGGCACATTTTTACAACAGATAGTGCAGAAACCGGACTTCTCAGAATGCTGTGTCTTTATGTGTAGCTTTAAATTGCCTTTAACATTAAAAGTTCGGCCACAGTAATTGCAGACAAAGCGATTTGGCTCCGAATGTAAACGCAAATGTTTCTTCAGATTGTTCTTGTACTTAAATGGGGAATTACAAAGTGAACAGCTATACCGTTTCTCATTAGAATGAGACATAAAATGGCGTTTCAGCTTTTCTTTCGTACCAAACATTTTGCCGCAAGATTCACAGCCATGAGACTTCTCTGAAGAATGTGTTTTCATGTGACGTAACATAGCACTGCTCTGTGTGAACTTTGAAGGGCAAATGGTACAAGCATAAGGTGTTTCTCCAGTATGGGTCCTCATATGAACAGCCACGTCAGTTTTCGTATAGAACGCTTTACCACAATTTTCACACATGAATTTTCGCTCCCTCATCTTTCCGAAATGATTTCGTTCTATATGCCTTTTTAAGCCACCTCTGTCAGAATACTTTTTATCACAGGAGGGGCATTGGTACGGCCTTTCTCCGGAGTGTACTCTGGTGTGTATAAGCAACGCCGACTGGCTCGCACAAACCCGACCACATACCTTACATGTGCAAGAGCTTTTTCCCTTCAGTCGCGTTTTCTTCTTATACGCTGGTTTCGGCTTCTTCTCCTTCTTAACTTCATCATAATCGAGATACGGATAACCCGCCTCATCTTCGTAAACCGCCAGCTCCTCATCTTCTTGTTTCACTTCGACTTTCAGCTTGCAATCATCGTTGTGATCGATTTCGGAAGTTTTGCAGCGTAATATCTGGTCCGAGGCTTCGCATTTTAGCACGAACTTGTACGACGCGGTCAGCTCCTCTTCGCAAGAGCCGCAGATGCACTTCGGCAGCTCATCGTCTTCAGAAACTTTTATGTTCGTGCAACAATATAATATTTTAGCGCAAATGGACACGCCGGTGTCGTCACTAAATATATACGAAGTTCCTTCATTTGTGCAACATAGTCGACATATCTTTTGATCCATTTTCTGTCAACATTGAAGTAAAGATAATAATCGTTTTAATTTTCATTAAATCGATCGAGTAAGAAAGATGGGCGAACCAAACAACATCGGGCTGTCGGCACTCGGCAGCACAATTTGACATTGACATTTAAAAAAGCTATTTCCACGGATGAAAGTAAAATTAGGATACGATTAAAAGCGCTCTTACAATAGTAATCTTTGTACAATAACAATACAAACACAAATGTTTCAAATACATTAAAAAAATTTAAGGTTTACAATAGCTAAAACAAAATAAAATAAATCTGCTGAATGCAAAAGCATTCCGAAAGTAATGAGTCCTTAAGATATTTTAATTTCAATTATATTGCTTTCGTTTTATTGCCTAACTTAAATAATCCTGACGTTCTATATTGACACCCATCAGATTTGTTTCACGCAAGTTTTAAAAGTATTGTACTTTCCTTAAAATTTATTTTAAATTGAAAAATAAATATAATAATAATAAATAATTCAGCCTATATACGTCCCACTGCTGGGCACAGGCCTCCTAAAATAAATAAATAAATTTTATATGTAAAAAATATATTTAATGGTATATTTCTCTTATTTTATGTTGTTAAATAGAAAATTTAAGTTAAGGTGTATTTTATATCTTTTTTTTTCAGTATCATAACAGTTCCATTTTACACAAACTACTGTATTTCTTAACTCTATAAGGTAGTTTGACTTTGACATTTGATTTGGGTAGAACAAAAAAATTCAATAAGCTTTAGTTTGTGTTTTTTAGTCATTTTGTGCCACACAATTTTGATCACAATGAAAACATTAATATTGAAATCTTATTAGACCCCCAATTCTTCTAAGAAGATATAATGGATTCTAAAATTTGTCGAGTTTGTCTCAGCAGACCGGGCGATACATCGCTGTTCGAAAAACACGACGGTTTGCAGTACAGCGACAAAATAATGGGGTTCGTAAAGGTCACTATCAAGGAAAACGACGGATTGCCAAGCTCGATATGCCTCGGCTGCATTGCCGAGCTCTCTGTGTCTTACGAATTTGTGCAAAAGTGTGAAGCATCAGACCTGGCTTTAAAAACCTTTAAACTGGATAGTCAAAGAGAATCAGCATTAAACATCAAGAAAGAAGACATAAAAGACGATCCAGATGAACCATACCTTAACTTTAGCTTCCTAGATGATGACTATGATGTTAACTGGGAAGAACCAGAGAAGAAAATAAAAGAAAAGAAAGGTAAATATGTTAAGAGGAAGAAAGGAAAAATGGAGCCTATACAGTGTGTCACCTGCGGGCAGATGACCACCAGTCCTTCAGCCATGGAAATCCATATGAGAACTCATACTGGTGAAAAACCATATTCTTGCATTACTTCGTCATGTAATGCCAAATTTGCTACCAAAGGAGCTTTGAAACGACATTGCGAGACTTTTCACTGTGAACGAGAAAGAAAATACACTTGCGAGCATTGCGGCAGCAGCTTCTTTAGAAAAAACGAAATTATAACTCACATTAGAGTCCACACAGATGAGCGACCATACGCCTGCCCATTTTGCTCCAGAAAGTTCCGGCAAATAGCTTCACTCATTCGTCACAAGAGAATTCACACTGGAGAGAAACCGTTTGCTTGTTCAATATGTAATAAGAAGTTTGCCGATAGAACTGTGGCCCGGAAGCATCTGCTAGTTCACAGCGATGAGAAACACTATAGCTGTCATCTTTGTCACAAGTCCATGAAAAGCAACAGTGCTTTGAAAGTCCACATGAGTCTGCATGTGAATAAAAAGCAAAATGTTTGCAACTACTGTGGCATGACTTTCTCAATGAAAGGAAACCTTAAAACTCATATAAGACGGAAGCATTCAGAGAAGTCTGGACAGTGTAACATTTGCTCAAAGACATTTTCAGACTTAGAAGTCCACATGCGCAAGCATACTGGTGAAAAGCCATTCATATGTCATGTATGCCAACAGAAGTTTGCTACGAAGCGAAGTCTGACACATCACCTAGCATTTAGACATGAGAATGCAGCTAAATTCAAGTGTTCAATTGGGGATTGTACAAAAACATTCCCTACGGCACCTATGTTAGAGTTCCATTTGCTGAAGCAACATACGAACCACACTCCGTATGTGTGCCAGCATTGTTCTCGAGGGTTCTTCCGGATGAGTGACCTGTCCAGACACCTTCGGGTCAGTCACATGGAACTGCAACTGAAAGAAGACAAAACCATACTCAGCCTTAGTGGTCCTTAGTTTATAGTTACTTTATGCTAATCTATACGCCGACTGATATGTTAAGAATTCTAGTCATACAATTACTAAAAACTAAAGTAATTAGTACTAATTGTGCATTAAAGACTTAGAACTGTAATTTAATTACTGCATTTAAGAAAACTTTATTACCATTTAGTTTAAGTAGAAGTTTTTTTTCCATTTGTAGAAGTAGTTATACCTAATTATTGTGACAAAATAATTATACCTACTTTTTTGCCAACAGTACAATTTTATTTAAATATACACCGTGGGCTCGAATAACCCGGCAGATTTGAACCACGCATTCCTGAGGTCATAAGGAGCAAAAAATGTTTTATGACTTAATCATACTTTGCAAAAAAGAACAAATTTTATGTGTGTATGTGTCTTTTCTGCACATAACACGTTATTTATTTTTACATCTTGGCGAAAAAAACACCATTACAACAAATAAGTAAAGTTTTTTTAAATTTACACGTACATTTTGCGAATTTCCTTTTAAACTTTAATGTCTGTCTAAATCAAGGCATATAGTGGCAGCGTCGCAGGCAAAAAGGCGTTTTCACTAAGTTAATAAAAAAAAAATTTTCCAACAGTTGTTATTATTTCTAAAACAAGACCAATTTCAGAAACCTTTGTTACCTTTGTATGATATTTTAATCTCTAAATACGATCAAGAATACACCTTTTAAATCTGCCGGGTTATTCGAGCCCATAGTGTATACCAGTATTACCAGTGTTGGCCGAACGTTAATTAGGATTGACCATTTACCATTACAAATTGAACCGCAAACTGTAACCGTCCGTTACTGTTTACGGTTCAGTTTGTAATGGTTAATGATCAATTCTAATTAACGTTCGGCCACGGGCCAACACTGGTGTATACACCTTGGTTATCCATATCTATATAGATTGGGATGGATATATGCTTTTATATTACCTTTAAATATCCGCAATAAAGTCTATATTACAAATGACTTTATTCAATTTATACTCACTAAGACTTAAAAATAAATGTGGTAAAACTGATGGTTTTACATTGACCTGAAATTACTGTAAGTAAAAAATCTTACGGCCCGATTCGAATAATGAGATACGATAACAATAAGTTATGGTTTAGATAAGTTCTTATTTAGATATCGTTTTGTATGTCGTTGTCGTATCATTGACAGAAACAGCTCGATTCGGGCAACCAAAGTCACTTTAAAGTTAGAAATATCGTAGATAGATCTTATTGAGATCACAGCGGAATCGAAACGAACGTCAATTTTGGCATGTCGTTTAGTTAAAGATCTTTCCAAGATTCTAAACGTGTCTCAATCATTCTTCGAATCGGGCCGTTTAGTCAACTGTTTATCATTATTTTTATTAAGTGCCCACCGTGTCCCACTGCTGGGCAAACCCTCTTTTTCCACTCGTCTCGGTTTGGTTCTAATTTTGGCCAATCTCTCAGAAAGGAGTCTACGTTATCCCGCCATCGCCAACGAGATCTGCCGGCTCGACTAATGCACAGAAATAAGATAGTAATATATTCTTAGAACTGACAGACTTATGGGGCTCCAACTCTGTGGTTATCTTGGCCCAAAACGCATTCGGCAAACATGACCAACCCTAGTCCCACTTCAACTTGGCCATACGTGCTACGTCTATTATTTGAGTTTTAGAGCGCAGCGTGGTGTTCCGGAGACGATCCCTTAATTTTACACCTAATATGCTGCGCTTCATAGCCCTCTGTGTCAACTGTTAGTACTAAAAAAAATAACGTTGAACGCAACCAACTAGAACCTTTGGCCGAAGCCACCCAACACACTTGCAAGGTTTCCCGTCGCACCAAATTTAATTAAACTGACCCGATTTAACATCGAAAACCTTCCAATTCCGCCCATCCTGTCTAGGCCAAGAGGGAAACGACCCTTACCACTGGAGCGTAAATCCTTCAAATTTCAAAATGGCGGGAACCTCCGTCGGTAAAACAGCGCGTCGGTAAAGCAGGTGTTATGAGGTGTTATGCCCCTTTCTCTTTTCTACAGGTAATGTTATCGGGCCCTCTCACTCTCGCGGCTGCGTGGGGCCAGGAGAAGCGCGGTTGTGGAGGACTAAAGTAAGTGTTGTAAACATTCCTATTTTTAAATTTTACGTAAACGAGAGTTACGCGCCATAGGTTTGACTTATCTTCTTCACAAATTATGGTAAGGGCCTAACGTAGTATCCAAGTGGTTTAACATACAAGGTCAATGATATGAGGTAAATTCAGTTCTACAGTAGAGTAGGTACCTACCTTCAAAGTCAATGATCTTTTCTTAATTTTCTAACCCATTATTTTCTGGATCGACGTGAAATGCTAATTCCGATACAGAATGATTGTTTGATTAGACTAACTTCGGTATGTTCTTTTCTACGTATTCCACTCTTTATTGTACAAAACACAAAACATGAATATAACACAGGACACAGGATAAGCAGTACAAAAGCGAACTTATCCCTTTAAGGGATTTCTTCCAGAATTTTATTATTATTATTATACAGGTTGTTTATTTAGTAATCTGCAAGATTTTACGTGGTAAATCATACTGAGCAACTTTTACTATGGGACCAACCCCGAAATCGCAAAAAAATTGGCTGTTTCATACATTTTGGCTCTCTGACTTTGACATTTTCTATGGGAGATTAAACTTTTTTTTGCTATTTCGGGGTTGGTCCCATAGTGAAAGTTGCTAAGTGTAACCTATATATTCAGCCCGTAAATTATTGCAGGTGACTAAATAAACATCCTGTATCAAACTGAATAAAGTACTCATAGTAGAAGAATATCCAAAACAGTAAGAATAAATAAAACAGCCAATAAGGTGCATTAAGGTGAATGCCAAAATTTCCATGGAACATAACTTCAAGATATGAAGAAACCAGATTCTGCACTACAAAATCGCTCCCGCCTCCGCTCCGCTCGCGCCCCCGTTGGTCTTCTAGCCTAGCACACCGGCGAGGCGATACGCGGCACTCGCGAGGACGTTAGCCCGCCGACCGCCGGCCGCCGCACACGCGTCGCGCGCGTTACCATGTCCCGCGCCCGTTCCATGTGTTAAACTGTTAAACTGTGCCTGGATCACTACTCTCGTTCACTATGGGTGAAGTAAGTACCGTTGTCTAACATCTCGATTGTAATCTTAAAACTATAAAACTGCGGGTCAGCGCTCGCGTTACGTTTAATTAGCAACAGTACAGAATAGCAAGTTTGGAAATGTGTGCCGTGTAGAAAGCTTTTGTGAACGGTGACAGTGATAAAGCTCGGGAAGATTTTCGTGGCCATACCGCGCACTGGCCGCCAAGAAAAAAAAAAGTTTTAAAAAGTGCGAATTCCACGCAAATCGATGTTTATGGTTTTAGCCTAGTTTTTAAACGAGGGTAATTCACCATTATGCTAGGCGTAAACCCTGTCGAATCGAAATCGTTGATCTCCGATAACATTTTATCAAAGTGATTGTTTCATTTTATTTATTGAAGCTATTGTCTTATCATTCCAAGAATTACCGTTAATATCGATTGTTATAAATTATAAGTGACTCGTTTATAAGTGGGTATTGTTTCGCTTGATTAAGCAATACCTATTAAATTACAACTAACAAGGAACTTTGTTTCATTCTAGAATCCAATAAGAAACTGGTTCAGTTAGTCGTGTAGCGAGATTTAATCTGAGAGTCACTCTGGTTAAAACCATAAAACTACCTGAGAATGCATTTTAATATAAAAACACCTAGACAAACAGACGCTCAGTACATAGCGCAGCTGTTACTGGGAAAACATTCTTTGGCAAATAATTTGAACTTCTTCGGAACCGGAGAATTTAAAATGTGTAAACCTTCAAGACTAGTTTATAAGCAAGGTATGCACGAAATAATACGTTGCAATACTTGGTAAAGGTGCATTCACTGCAGTTAACTTTTCTGGAGCAACACTACAACACGGTAACATTAAGTAACTTTTGTGGCTACAGAAGCAGCAGTAACACTTGGGAAAGTTGTTTCACAAAAAGTAACTGTGGACGCGCCATACAAAATAAACCAATAAGCGTACTTACCTAAGATTTGGAGCTGCAAACAGCGATCTAACGTTTTCGGAGATTCAAATTCTGATCTGCACGTCTATGGGTATCTATATTTCCAGGGATTTTTTTTAATTCGCGCCTTTTTCTACTGACAAACTTTTTTGACCGGCTATAGCTGACTATGGCCAAGGAAGTCTGTCAGTTCTACAGATTTCCGTTGTCGTGCCTAATAAGTAGCCATAATCTTAATGTTGCTGATCCTGAATCTTGGACAAGATGGTATTGACGATCCAGAACCATGGACGAGATTAGGGCCTACCGCCAACATCGAAGAATCGAAAGTGATTATCCGCCTCTATCGCTCTTGCATTGCATCGAGCGACAGAGATACAGATAACATTTTTCGATGTTGGTAAGCCCTCTAAATTGCATGTCCACGGTAGCCCTTCAAGATGTAACCCGGATGCCCGGAGGTCAGTGCTCCGGTCCGTTAAAAGCATATCACGTCCACTTTAGTAATAGGATAGGACGTATTGTGTCCTTCCTGCTCTGCCCTGCTCAAAGGGCTTGCGTGCAACGGATCATAACGGTCAAAAGGTCATAAGACCAACCTACGAGCCGTGGTTATTTAAAATATCATCAACAAACACATAATATGGATATGGCCGTACTTGCCCAAGAGTATTTTGGTTGCATTTTTTTTATCGTAAGTACCGTAACCGTATTAGGTACACCATAAATAACTTAAAGAAGCTGCTTAAAGCCACTAATCATTTTCAAGTAAAAAACAGTAGGTACCTAGTAGACATAACAACACCAACTTTTTCATGTTCGATGTGATAAAAGTAATGTTTTCCCATAAAAACATCAAGTGTGCTTCAAGACGCGACACATTTTGATGGTAGATGCTGTCATGAAAGTCAAACATTTTCCTCTCTGGAACCCCACGGTTGCCACCATGTTGTCACGATCCGTTTTGGGAGTTATCGAGCTTGTTTCAATTGACCCCAGTATCCATTCCTCATAAGGATCACTTTTAAAGAAACAGGGGCTTATGTCGCTAAAGAGCGATTTAACTCTCAGCGGAAATAATTATTTGTTTTACAAGGGGGCAAAGTTGTTGTTGCGAGGGTTTCAAGGCAGGAGGGTTAAACAAACATTGCCTCCGAGTGAAACAGAAAATTGTTCACCGCACCAACGCGAGGAAACTTCTAAATATGAAGTACCAAAAAAAAAAACATATTAAATCAAATCCAAATGAACGTAATAAAAAAACCGGACAAGTGCGAGTCGGACTCGCCCACCAAGGGTTCCGTAATTTTTAGTATTTGTTGTTATAGCGGCAACAGAAATACATCATCTGTGAAAATGTCAACTGTCTATAGCTATCACGGTTCATGAGATACAGCCTGGTGACAGATGGACAGCGGAGTCTTAGTAATAGGGTCCCGTTTTACCCTTTGGGTACGAACCCTAAAAAATATCATTTAAAAGTCAATTCTACTAGCTAACATAAGGAAACGACTTAAAATTTGCATCTGAATACTTTGCCCCTCATGTGGATAAAATGCAACTTTCTCATTAGTTTTTGAACAATCAAGAGGGCTTTTACCAGTTGGTGTGGTGAAAAATACTTTATCATTTGTATGTGTTCCTGTCTGTGGCATCGTAGCTCCTATACTCCTGTCCTAGACGCGTGAAAGTATTTTGAATCCCAAGTTTTCTAACTCGATAACCCGTAAAATATAGACTTTACGATTAGCTCTCATGTTCGAGGCTCTTTATCGCCCATGTTTGTCTTGATCCCATTCCATGCCAATAAATTACTATAGCTATAGATACCTCTACATTTCTAGAACTGAGTGGATTTCTCTATGATTCATTGTTGTGATTCGCGACATAAATAAACTGATAAACATTTATAATATATCTTAATACGGAGTTTATTTAACTCAATTGGAAATATTAGGTTATCACTGTTATCAGGTAGGTATCCTAAGTTAGGGTGGTTCCAGACTAGCGTTAATATATACGAATGGACGCGTACGAACATGTAAGCTCGTACAGACCAAATGTAGCGAAAATTAACGCGCGTGTAAGCTCGTAAAAACCAAATGTAATATAAGGGAATGTTACGCGGGCATAAGCTCGTACCGCCGAAAAGAAACGCTACGCGTAAAATACGCTAATCTGATTTACTTATGCTTACCTGATTTATTTCTCTGTATTAAATTTGCTATAGCGAATTGTCTAATTATAAACTTCAACCGTTTCTGTGTTTTCTTCTACATTACGAGAGTCCAGTAAATAAAGAAGACTGATATCCCCCAGCATAAAACGCACGCGAGAATCAACGATGTTTTAGATGATGTAAAATTTTAGTTATATATGCTTTTTTGACTGACCGCCGTTATAAAATCATAAAATGAAGCCTTTTGAGCCCTAAGAAAGGTTATAAATCATAAAACTAGGGTTTAGGGTCGGCAACGCGCATGTAACTCCTCTGGAGTTGCAGGCGTACATAGGCTACGGAGACTGCTTACCATCAGGCGTAGTATTAAAAAAAAACTAGATGGCGCTACTAATTAACAATATGTCTAAAATGCTTGTTTATGCCTTAATTGTACTACTGTGCATTTTTTAAATACTACGTTGGTGGTAAACAAGTACACGGCCCGCCTGGTGGTATGCAGTCTCCATCGCAGATGTGGTACATGCGCGTTGCCAACCTTAACACCCCGCACCCTTGTTGAGCTGTGGCAACCTTACTCACTGGTAGGAACAACATTCTGACTAGTGTTATTTGGCTGCAGTTTTCTGTAAGGTGGAGGTACTTCCCCAGTTGGGCTCTGCTCTAGATCTGGAATGACATCCGCTGTGTGCCCTACCACACAAAGCGAGATGACATTCACAATGCCCATACCTCTCTTGTGGACGTAGTCTAAGGACATATCCGGATCCTGGTGCATACGACTGCGGCATGAAAAGTCGATTTTTTCGTATTGATTATTTATTGTTCAGAACACATACAGTCATACATAAAACTAAACTATAGATATTACTTACGTTAATATATGTAAACATAAACATGTTTAGAAATCATATAAGCAGCATGTGACAAATTTTATAGGTAATGCAAAAATAGTAATAAATAAGGCACGCGAGAACACGGTGTATGTAGATTCATAGATGTTGTTTGTCTTAAATATTAACTAGTCTCTGTTATGACTCAGATTCAGATTCAGAACTTTATTCATAAAATTAAGTATTTTACATGTCATTTTGCAATATGTACAATAAACAAAATAAATTACTTACTTATTATTTTTTTATACATTTTACAAATAGGTTGTTTTGTGTGGTTGGGTTAGCCACTCCTATTGACAAAGTCGTTTATGTTATAACACGCCAGTTCGATCAAGAGTGTTTTGAGTCTTTTATTGAATATTGTACTGACTGCATCTAAGTCATAACTTAAGACCAGACTAAACATTCACACATGCATTAATATCGCAATAAACTCAAACTAGCTAACTAACTAGGACTATGCTAAATCAATTAAAGCGCGCCATGCATGGGCGCGCGCGCGACATGCGCCGGGAAAAAAGAAAAACCTTGGGAACACCATTCACGTGCGATTATCGGGCGTAAAATAACATACAAACGTGTGCTCTTTGTGTAACTGGCCGAATATAATTGTATCAGATCGTGACATTACTAACGTCTGTTACATCAGCACGTTAACCTCAAATTTTTGAAGGCCACTAATGTGAGATTCCATGTTTATTATATGTCTTTTTAAAACTTATAATTACAATGGCTAACGCATGTCTTCCTGAACGCATCATTATGGTTGGCCAGCAGTACCTAAAGAATTTATAATTACAATGGCTAACGCATGTCTTCCTGAACGCATCATTATGGCTGTCCAGCAGTACCTAAAGAATTTAAAACTTATAATTACAATGGCTAACGCATGTCTTCCTGAACGCATCATTATGGCTGTCCAGCAGTACCTAAAGAATTTAAAACTTATAATTACAATGGCTAACGCATGTCTTCCTGAACGCATCATTATGGCTGTCCAGCAGTACCTAAAGAATTTAAAACTTATAATTACAATGGCTAACGCATGTCTTCCTGAACGCATCATTATGGCTGTCCAGCAGTACCTAAAGAATTTAAAACTTATAATTACAATGGCTAACGCATGTCTTCTTGAACGCATCATTATGGCTGTCCAGCAGTACCTAAAGAATTGATGCAATACGATTTGATCTTGGAGGATTTAACAACTGGAGACGCCTTGTCTGTAATTTTCTGTACAAAACAGTCGGCCGATTTTTGCGGAGGAGGGGCATGTCAAATGTATGACTATTTGTACGTAACGTACAAATAGCCATGTCAGATAAACGTCAGTCCATTTTTTTTTATAACGATAGGCAAGCGTTTGACCACGATGTCACCTGATGGTCCAGTTGTTAAATCCTCCAAGGATTTGATAGACAAAGCACATTAAGGGGTCTCTTTGACTCGAGTCAACTGCTCCGTCGACGGAATGACAGGCGTCATGATCTCATGATTGTCACGAGTTGCATATGAATAGGGTTGCGATACGTCCCATAGTTCTAACTCCGATTTGCGGCTAATGTGTATTTTTTTCGACGGCGAATGTATGAGAATTTTAAGTGTAATGGAAACTGCACGACATTTGAGCTTAGCAACATCCAAGTCAATCTACGATCTAATATTTATGCATACGACATAGTTCTAAAGATCCTGGTCTCCTCGTTTTCACCAGTAAAATGAATACTTACCTATAAAATACATAGTATGGTTGTAATATACTCTGGCCTTCTATGTTATCTAAAAGACTTCATAAAATATTTATTCCTCAATAAATCCGTCAAGAAGCTATAAACTGAACCATTTAATTTAAAAGAACAGCTGTTGACTGACTAAATAGCGATCTCATTATGCAAGTCTCGTATAAATATGGATGATATTGCTTACTCAGCTACTTAATAACTTACTTTATGGCTACAATTTACATGTATGGCAGGCGTTCTGGCCATATCTGCGGAATTGGAGCAAAACTTATAAAGTAATGACTCATAACCAGTTCCTATCAATATGTATCTTAAATGTAACCAAAGAACCTTAGGGAGGTCAAAAACGGCGAATTTTGCAGCGATTCAGTAAATTATGCAGTCGCAAAAAGGCGGCGATCATGTCTGTCTGTCTCTCGTCATATACCCCTCGCTACAGTCCAATCGCGATTCAGCATCGATATAACCACGATTCGATACCGACGCGATGTAGAAAGATGTCTGAGCTTGCACAGCCGCGGCACGATTTGTCAATATTTGCGTTTATATTTTGAGCCATTCCATTTTCCATGTTGTCTGGGTACAGTCAGCGTCAAATACTTCGTAGCAGTCAAAGTAGCCAAATAGTTAACAAAACTATTTGGCCACTTTGACTGCTACGAATTATTTGACGCTGACTGTACACCGAATAGCAAATTGACGGAATATATAATGACGGATCACGACTGCCTCGTACACCTCGCTCAGCCCATCCTTTCGATAGGCTCCAGCCGCCCAGAGCCCTATTAAAAGGTCTCCCACTCCATTCTACTTTGAATCATTATTTTGACAAATCAACATTGCAATTACCTTGGCAACGTTTGATGGCCAGGGATCGAAAACCGGTATTTTTGTATGGAAACGAAAACGGTATTTTTTCGTTCTTTGTTAATTATTTCATTTATAATCGGGCAATCTAATAATACGAATCGTTATCTAAAAACACAACTAAGTCCTACATTTGGAGTATAAAATAAACGAAATATATGGTTATTTCGATGTTTTTGCAAAAAACCGGTTCCGATCCCTGGTATGGGCACCTAGAATATACGATACAATATATCGCAAGTTTTTTTTTAGGTTTAGTGAGTAAATAAATAAAATACTTTTAGTTATTAAGAGGAAAGGGGACAGCCGCTTCCCCATTTTCCTCCCTGGATGTTGCCATTATGGAAAATATGTTTACATAATTTGATGTATATTAACAATAGCTATGCCCCTACGTTTTACTTTAATAGATTTTTTGATTATTGTAAAAATTAGGAGCGAAAAATAGTTTTGATACATAGCTAGCTGTGGTAGATATACGACAAATTGTGTCAAAATATTTTCAATAATTTAAATATTCAGAGAGAAAAATCAAGACTACGTTTGTATGGAGCAGTGGCTGTCGCCTTTCTTCTTAATAACTAAAAGTATTTTATTTATTTACTCACTACACGTTGTACGAAAAGGCGATTTCGCGTGGGTCCTCAATTATCTTCTCAAACTATTATTTTAAGTATTCTCCTAATATACTTCTTGTTTCGCCGGCACAATCTTTAAATCACCGTTTCAAAAATCATTAAAATATCTTTCAGTAGGATAATGGGCTACTTATATCCGGTTAATAAATTCTTAAGCTGTCCATAAACACTAGGGTATGCCTGCGCAGTTTTGCCAACTGCACAGGTAAAATCTCCTCAGGTATGTGGCATTCGACTGTACAGTTTTCTAACCAGCTTCTACTGTGCAGTTGAACTGTACAGGCAAAACTGCGCAGGCGTACCCTAGCCAGCTCTCCACAAAATGTAAAGCCAGTTCCAAAATTCCAATCTGAAGCTTTACTTTCACTGTTCTGTGTGTCACACACACACACACGCACACACACGAGATAAGATAACCGTCCCTTGCTACACCGACGTGTGCGCATACATCAGTGAAAGTTGCTCCAATTCCTCACTTCCTGACGCGTTTCATCTCGCCCCATTCGGACTCTAATTACGTAAATAAACGCTAAATATAGAGGAACACACGCTCAATAATATCAAACACAGGTGTTGTTGGGTAATCTTTATTACAGGGAGATAAGGTCCATTGAGACGTAAGTGGACGACCGCGTGAAAACGCATTTCCATACAAACGGATTTCGGTTTAAAGGTAGACCCCATTTTTCACTCTGAATATTAACATTATAAAAATTTGTTAATACAATTAAGAGCTTTTAAAAAATGTATGGAATTTGTTTTTCAGTCCTAATTTTTTTAATTAATCAAAAAAGCCAAAGGAAGAGGCATAGCGATGGTTAGACGCCAAATAATGTAAAAATATTTTCCATCATGTAAATCCAGTCCATGTCCAGATAGGAAAAATGGGGACTACGTTTGTATGGAGCAGCGGTCGTCCACTATCCTCTTAAGTAGAAATCTTCGTGTGTGCAAATAAAAATAACAACCCACCACCAACAGTACAAAACTCCACACGTGTTTCGTGACCATTCTAGACAGCTCATTCAGTTGTCGGGCGTCAAACCGTCAACATCTCCATCATCTCCTGAGGATGCTTCGTAGAGAGGCGAAACACGTGTCGAGTTTTGTACTTTTGGTGGTGGGTTGTTATATTTATTTGCGTATTTATTTTTGCGATCACATCAAAAAATACAGCAATATGCTCTTGGCCGACTTCGCCGACTACTAACTCAAAAATGGTCACGTTTTTCATTTGTAGTCTGCCTCTTCCGCACTCATGGGATGTTCATATACGTGATGGCTTCCCTTTCGCACACTTCATCTGTCTGTCAAGCGAAGCGTTTGAGATGTCTGTGCTCAAAACCGTAACGAGTTGTTAAATCTTAATCTGGTTCCCTGTCACTTAAATGACGAAATAGAGATGGACAAATTGGACAAAAAGTCGATCCGAACTTCGATTTATTTCGAAACTATTCTTGAAACTAGCCTGGGAAAACAATACAAGCCTCAATCAAAGAAGCGATTCTGGAAAAAACAAATATCTCTAAAATCAATGAAGAAACGGAAACGCTTTATCGCCCGCATCGGATTACGATATTAAACAGCAATTTTAGTAATCGCCCGCTTACGTATCAGCGTCGACATGACGGACACACTCGCGTTTAGTCACGTTCCTAGATATATTTCTTGTTTATGTTCACACGTATACACTTCTAGAGTTTTTTTTACTACGTCGGCGGCAAACAAGCATACGGCCCGCCCCGCCTGATGCAAAGCAGTCTCTGTAGCCTATGTACCTACGCCTGCAACTCCAGAGGAGTTACATGCGCGTTGCCGACCCTAATACTCCGCACCCTTGTTGAGCTCTGGCAAGCTTAGGTACTCACCGGCAGGAACACAACACTATGAGGGTCTAGTGTTATTTGGCTACGGTTTTCTGTAAGGCGGAGGTACTTCCCCAGTTGGGCTCTGCTCTAGATCTGGAATGCCATCCTCTCTCATAAAGAGTTCTCTTAGACTCTCTCTGTTGGTCCTAAAAGTAAACAAATAAACTAAAAAGCAAGTTTATTTTATCACTTATTCTTGTGGTTGTTCTAGATGGCGCCGCCATGCGCCATTTAACACGGTTTTCTAACACTGTAATGTCACTTGCACCATCCCCCTAATCCGGGGTTAAACGGTTAAACCTGGAGTACCATGGTTACCAGTACAATTTGATACTTCTTGATAGTTCCTGGTTTAACCGGCTAACCCCGGGTTAGTGGGATGGTGCAAGTGGCGCCTATAAATGGCTTTACGGTCGCGGAGGTCAGAGCCTCTACAAATATATGGACCTGAAACCTCGCTAATGTGACTTTTGCACCAATAATAAGAGATATTATAAAGATTCGCTAGCGAATGCGCTGCGTGTGCAGTTGACTGTTTGCTTCCTATTGCACGCCGCATTGGCACAACTCATGCAAATCTCGCATAAAGCGCGCAATGTACAGCAAACATGCGTCGTATTCGCTAGTTCTAGACGTTTTTACTAGTATCTGGTACTACCGAACTAGGCAACACGACTAGCTTGAGCTGAATTGTATCAATAACTCGTTTTCTCGATCGATAACACGTATCTTTTAAGGTCATGTGACCTAGACGCCATACCGGACAGAGATCGGCTATTATTTATAACTTGCCGTTTTCTTTTGTAAAACAAATGACTTCCAGCAATTAAAGCATCGGTCTTGTACTTGTACTTTGTAATTATAAAATCAAACATGCACATAAATAAGGTTTATATCTGATGAAAGTAGCGAAACTATTTTGGTTATGTAGTAGCTACACCTTCACTAATTTTGCGTTCTCTTTTTTCCAGTCGCTGCTGAAAGAGGACCCCCTCTCCAGGATCCAGAGGGAGATAATAGAGGTCACAGAAAGAGAGAGAGAATTCAAGGAAGGGCACTTCAGGGTGAATAGAATGATGTCGGAGTCGACAATTGAGATGAACCATCAGAATGGTCACATGAATGGTGACGCGGAGAAACCGCCGCGTACATTAAACCGCGCTGTATCCACGTCACAGCTCCTCGGGCCCATCGCCCCTTCGCCGCCTACACCACCGACCTTGCTGAACACAAATGGTTACACGAGACGCTTCACACCTCAGAATGGAACCAAAGGCATCATGCAGAGGTTCATAGCTAACAAAGGGAAACTCCCTACCACGTCGCCTATGACACCTACATCGCCTGTCGCATTCGCTCCACCTCTAATCTTCACACCTTCCCCTGTAGTGGCCCCTATCAGCCCTACAACGCCTATCATCACACGCACGCCCGAAGGCAAACCCGTGCGAAAAGGCTACGTACCTGTTGAGGAGAAAATCCAAAAAGAGCTTCAAGAGATGAAGGATAGAGAACACGAGCTGAAACGCATGAGGAAGAAGCAGAGGCCGTTCGATTTGGAGTTGAGCGATAATGAGACCAGCTCCGAGTCTGAGGACGAAGAGATCCCGATGCCAGGGAAATTAAAGGCGACTAAATCTATAGGGGAGCTATATGAAGCTTTAAATGATGAGCTACGGTCACCGTCTCCAAGGAACAGCTCTGGACATGATTCTATAGGAAGTTTGAAGCCGGCAAAATCCTTGGCCGAGTTGTGTGAACTCAGTCCAGGACAGGAATTCCTCGCGCCAAGTTCTACAAGACTCATCGCGCAGTGGGAGTCCATCATACAGCAGAAACACGAAACTGGTGCGGCCTAACTAGTATCACGAGATATCGTATGATAAGTCCAATGTGATCGTCGCTCGGACGCGACGCCGAAATGTGTGTGGGTTTTGGTAACTTTATCTAGTGCGAAACACGATACGGTACAGCGGACAGTCTAATGAGCAGGTCGCGAGTGTGAGTGAACGCCTGGTGAAGAAATTACAGCGGTTTTTGTCCCCGCAGACTTCAGGTGATCGATTTCTTTCATCGATCAGTCGCGGCGCGCAATTAATTTTCTCCCGATCGCGAACAATGCAAATGATGGTTATCCGCAACAGCAATTATCTTGTGCATGCACTGTTGGAAAGCGGCCGATACATGATCCGAACTCCTCGAAGTGTGAGTAAGTTTCTTCCTATTGTTTGGTAGCTAAATACTGAAAAACCTGGGTGTTTTGCGTAGCTTTCCCAGTCCGCAGGCGACACGCCGCCGGCGCCATTGTGCTTGCTGGCTTTCTTGGCGTTGTGAGAAAACTTATCGTCGTATTATGATCGTAAAAACCGATGATTAGCCGGGAATTTGCTCCCAGTGCCACAATAAAGCGATTAATAACGCTATTCAGCATGACGTGGATTGTTTTCTGTTTCCCGCGTGTCACTGCGGCTCTGTACGTGGTCATTGCGTTAATACGCCAATAATCATAATTCATCGGTCAAAAGATTAGGGAACTTTCTACTTCCACACAGTAGGAGATTGATGGATGGACTACGAATGAGTGTTCGGCCGAAGCTGGCCTTCTAATGTTTTGATGCGTCGAGCATCTCCATTCGTGTTCATATTTCACTATAATTTATAACTCTAATGAGCGTTCACTTGGCCCGTCAATGAGGTCACTAGTATTCCTTTCAATATCTAGTATTAATGTACTTAACTCTTCACTTTAACGAGTGCCTTTGAAAATCAGTAGTGTCAAATAGCGTGCCTTATTTACATCTAGTTCTAGTGCACAGAAATTGCTCTTTATTTCTTTCAATTTTATATAATATCCTAATTTAATCCATTTTTTACATTCCATTTTACTTTATTTAAGGAAACAGTTCAAACAATAATGTTAATTTGAGGCAGTAACTGATTAATTATTATGATTAATTGAAGGCCGAAAGGCATAAACCTTGACTGTAGTTTCTTGATGTTTCTTTTTAATTTCTTATGCAATGTTGTTGCGTATTTTAATATTCTAGTGCATAGGCAAAACAACCATGTCACTAGCCTTATATATAGCCATAAAGTGCGGTGTGTGTGGAATGGGGCAGTGTCATAACACGTGTTATTATTTCATTGAATGAAACCGTGAAAAGGTTAATACAGTGGCGGGTTCTGTGTTTTGCATTTTATACATTGTATTTTTTTATGTGGGATTGTGATTAGGAGTAGATTTTGTGGTTATTCGTAGGAATCAATATTTGAAACGTGATATGGCATTTTCCCGAATGGTTGGCAAAATTGTTTTAAAGGCATCCTCATGTTACTCGCTACCTATTGACGAGCGAGAATATATTTAAAATTGTTTGTTATACCTAATAACTCTTTATTGGTGAACTTTACCACCCCTCATTAGCGTTTTTCGAGCGTCAGCGTTTAGTCAGTGCTATGGAAAATGGTGTTGCTGCGTAGTTGCGTCGAGCAGCAGCCATAGAGTTGACAATACGCCGACGCTCGGGAGACGCTAGTGGTGGCCCTCAGAGCCATCATACGACATTGTACTTCCATAATTGTCTATTTAGAGTCTATATAGATCGTGTCATACACGAGCACGCGTGCCTTAGTTCGTATTGCCATGCCATTAAAGGTTAGATTTCTCAATTCGCGCGTCATCGCGAACGACACGATAGCCAAACACGCTTAGTGTGCCTGAATATTGACTGATTTCTTTCTTACAATAAAAATATCATGCGTAAGAAAAAGACGGATGAATTTTGTCAGCTTGGTATACATTTTACTAGCCAGAATCTAGTTTTGTGTCGATTTTGGTAACACAGTCGCGTTTCCTCAAAGTTTTAAATGTATTCCGCTGGGCTATTTTAGCATAATAATAAATTAGTCAAATTAATTTAATTTTATTAGTTACTAGAGCAAAATAATAATAATTGAGATTGATAGAATTAATTGTTGCAATAAGGCGCGGTGGTGCCAGCATAGGATCTTGTTGAAATATATATTGTAATATACAAAATGTTCGTCGAAATGATTTTTGCGACAGCTGTTTAGGTATACGGGTTAAAATTCTTTTCGTTGGCTTATTTCTGACCACTCTGTCACGCGTGTATTATTGCCTTTTCCCAAATAAATAAAAAAGTCGAGTGCTATTGTATGTATGTCTTAATAGCTGTAGAGTAGATTATAATACACATGGGAAAAATTAAAAACGAAATTTTACCACATACAAAAAGCTACACTCCGTCACATTATTTGCGGACAAAAAACAATAAGACAACGGAAATAATTTTGTCCCGTATAAAAGCCATCCTGAATGTATTTCTATCTAAAATAACTGAGAATACAAAAAGTACATAATTTGTTATACATCTCTATTTTGCAACACGACGTAGAGCCGGCAAAATCGGTGATAGAATTTTTATAAAGTAAAGACGCTAACCCCGAAGAATTTCGTACATCGACACGTCATTTCCTGTCTCTTTCACACACGCATAATTTTATTATATTGCTGGCCCGCTGATTATGCCGGTGCACGGTGGTTAATACCACTGTGCGAGAGGGACAGCAATGTAATTATGCGCGTTCGAAAGAGATAGGAATGGCATGTCAATATACGAAATTCCATGATTTGAGTGGATACGTACTTTTGCAGCTCGCTGGACCCACTTACTAATATCTACATACGTCACGTAATATTTTCTCATCTGGAAAATGTTGTATGGGGAAACCGGAGTGTTTAGTCGGGTGACCGGCCGTTGTTTATACTACGGGCGGGGACCGCATGATCTGCTGCGTCATATGATACCCTGATAAGCCCCATGGCACACGTTCATAAAGTGAGGCTAAGTTTTGAAAAAAAAAAAAAAGTACTAAAAATTTAATTGGCTGAAAAAATTAAAAAAGTACCACTTCCGGTGACAAAAAAAGTGAAATTTACGTCATCGGATACCATGGGGGCTTATCAAGCTATCAGATGACATGACACTTTGTCCTAGACGGCAAAAGTCGCCTTTACAACCTTTTGTCCGGTACAACGTAGTGTTGCAAATGTGTAGTTTTGTCTATTCTGTACAAATGTACTATTAAAATATCTTTTGAATTATACTACATGTAGCCCCATAATGGACACTTTCTCAACGTTCCGTAAAAAATGTGATAATAAATTGCCTTAATATTTTTAACTTTACATTATATTATATACAGTTTTGTAAAATACCGTTCGGACCGTTTACAAATGAAATGAACTACTTATTTATATTGTGCATAGTAGTTAAATTGTTAATTTATAAATATTTAAGTTTTTGAAATAAATACATTGTGAAAAGCACTGGCTGTTTTATTAATTTGCACCTTGCTCGTTGTACAAGTTCTTTAGTTTTCAATATTCTCGAATGTTATGTGAAATTTTCGTCGATATATCTACGTGTTGTAAATATAAGCACGATTGTACGGGATATGTCGTCGAGAGCGAGACGTATTCAATATTTTAGCCGTGGTTTATACTTTATACCTACCTAATGAGTAAAAAAAAGTATTTCGTAATAAACAAATCAATTGATTCTTTTTTGTGACGAAATACTCATAATGTTTTTCTAGCCCCGAGGAAACTTCTCTTACCCTACATAACCTTATTAATTGTACAAGGTATAAAATAAAAAAGTATCCCTTTAATAACATTGAAAATATTGAAATCTACATTTATATATTTAAATTCACCAGACAATTGAAAACATAATTATGGTTCCGAAATTTCGACGACCGGTATGGCCTAGTGGGTAGTGACCCTGCCTACGAAGCTGATGGTCCCGGGTTCAAATCCTGGTAAGGGCATGTATTTGTGTGATGAGCATGGATATTTGTTCCTGAGTCATGGGTGTTTTCTATGTATTTAAGTATTTATAAATATTTATATATTATATTATATCGTTGTCTAAGTACCCTCAACACAAGCCTTATTGAGCTTACTGTGGGACTTAGTCAATTTGTGTAATAATGTCCTATAATAAATATTTATTTATTTTATTTATTTAAATCTGACTTGGCTCTCGTGCCTTGTCTTAAACTATGTTGCATAAATGTATGTATAAGTATATATATGTCTATGGACTTCTGTTTTAATGAATTAAGATTCATTTGAGTATGAGTACAAGACTGTGTATTCGTCATCGATTTGTAACAAAACCTTGGCTGTCAACTGAGGAGACCCTTGGCCGACGTCCAAGCTGTATGGTTTCCGTTTCCGTCTCTTATGTGGTTTGGCACCCACTGCCAGTTGCAGGGTTAGTTGACAGTGTTCTGAGGAAACCTTATGATACTTGTTTGTAAACAAAGCATCATTATTTCTTGCCAATTTATTCACTTAGATGCTTTAAATGTAAATAAAATCTCTGGAACTCAAATATGCCTACTGGTAGATATGTGCTATTTTCAACCAACCTTATTGTCGTTTGTCAATATGGCGGTAGTTCCATAAAGCTTCAATTTTAAATCAACATTATCAACAACCGACATAAGGTACCTTTGAAAATGTCACATATATTAAAACGGGTCCCTGACATTAATTCAACTTTGTTCGACATGTTTTGCTCCACGTTTTCTGACAAAAATCTGTAACCACAAACAAGAAACGAGCGTGCAAACAAGAAATTGGGTAATTTTATTATTCCGAGAACGGAATCACTAAAGTTACATTGTGTTGTGTTATTTTTTGAAAATTAGTAGACTTTCTTAATGTTAATAGCCTACCTATATACACTATCGCATTGGGAAACTGCAAGAATTCAAGAAGAAGAAGAAAAAAATGTCCGCATTACTATATTCATTGGATACAGTAATGCGGACATATATAATTCGATTTGAATTGGGCCCCTGAGATATATCGTGCTGTAAGGTTTTCATTAAGTTTCAAGCCAGTTCATAATTCTGTTAATATTCTTTATGCCCTCAAAAGGACCTTGCAATATGACCGATGTCGTCAGTCATTGTTCACGACCCTTAACCTCGATTGTTTTCGCAAGGTGATCTAATACCCACGATCGTCATGTTATTGTTTTGAATATGTGAATATAATTTAGAATTAATTATGTTTTTTTTTAACCCTTAGCGTATAAGTATAGTGAACAACTAACATGATGAGACTCATTTTAGAGGAGGGAAAATGAGGTCCGGGGGACCAGGAGGGTTGATGGGGCCAGTGGTAGGACCACCGTCTAAGTTTTAGTAAGGACTACGCGTCAAAATTTATATGTATTTCATTTCTTTCTATAGGCACCAAGCGGAATTCCATTGCAGAACTGAGATATTCGTATTTTAGTCCAAATGTCATCACCATTAAGGCAATAGAGTACACCGCCGCTCGCAGTGGTGCGCGGACATCTACCCTGCAGCAATTAATTTACTTACTTGGACCCTATTGCCTGGGTAATAAGGGTGATGATATTTTGACTATTAAAATACAAATATCTCAGTCCTGCAATGGAATTCCGCTTGGTGCCCATAGAACGAAATGAAGTACATAGAAATACCTATCTAATGACCTAACTCTCATTTCTGTTGGTTTTGGTCCAGGCTCCATACAAACTAAACCACCAACGAATGCCGGCTCCGTCTTGTAGTGGAGCGTCGCTCTCAGCATTCGCCTGATGAATGTCTGCCCTGAAATGGCAGTTCCACACAGCTTAGGCCTTTAAGGCCCCATTCGAAGAATGAAATACGACAACGATAAGTTCTGGTTTAGATAAGTTCTCATTTAGATATCGTTTGTACGTCGTATAATTGACAAAAGCAGCTCGATTCGGGCAACCAATGTCACTTTTGACGTTAGAAATATCGTAGGTAGATCTTATAGGGAGCGTGCATGAACTATAGGAGGCAGCACAGGAGCCGTCAGATTTTTGGCGCGAGGCGTAAATGTGATGTTTATTGTTCCAATGTAGCCCACAAGATGGCAGAACCTACTATGCACAAGAAAACACGTGACGTGTAAATTTACATGTTTATTGTTCCGATTTAGGCCAAAAGATGGCAGACCCTCTAACGCGCACGGTCCCTATTGGGATCACAGCAGAATCGAAATAAATGTCAATTTTGACATGTCGTTTAGCTATCGATCTTTACAAGATCTTAAACGTGTCTTAATAATTCTTCGAATCGGGCCGTTCGTACGTTATTGGCTAGTACCTATCGTAAAAATCTTAATTTGCTTGGGAACAGGCTTACTCAACTTTGCTTGACTTTGCTTAGGATGCGACTAGGTCAATCTGTGTAAGATTATCTCCAGTTATAAGTTATAACCATGCAACCACTCTGTTACCCGGAGGCATGTCGTAATCGGCCATTGTCTTATTTATTGCTATTCAAGGATTTAATAAAGCGGTATTGTGGTGTTAAACAATAATTGTAATTAATTGGCAATACCTGAACCTGAACGATTATTTTATCCGTCGGCATTAAGCATGCCGTATATAATGAATAATAATATTTTTCTAATGTCTGTTAATGCAGATTCATTTTTTTTATAAAAATATTAAGTACATAAACTTATCGTTATGTTAAAATTGTTGTAAATTACTTATGCATTTGGTATGTATTCATATAATACATTGCAGGCCCTTCTAAAATATTGAATACCTACTTATTATACCTACTCTTTTATAATATCTTGTTGAATGAAGTTACAAAATAAATCAATAATGAGAAAATTTTCAACATTTTTGTACTTAATTAAGACTTAAATGGGGCCTTAATTATTTCCACAGTCTATCTAAAAATGATAATTCATTTATTTATGTCACACAAATGATCAAATAAATTATGGATAAATCAGCATTATGGCTTGGCCTTGGCTTGAGATTTTGAGAATGCAATGAAACAAAAGGAAAGTTACTTTATTTGGTGTATTAAAGGTAAGCTATGCACATTAGGATAGGATGTCTGATTACGCTTATATTAGTCTGCACTGACTTGGCAGTGTCCATACATTACAACATGTCCCAACATGGCGCCATCCTTGACGTGTGCCGTGCACATGACATGAACATTTGGCATGGTCTGAGTCTTAACATTTTTAACAGTGCATTGTGTATTAAGGGTTGCCTTCAACCTCTAAACTCAAACTCCATAGTACAAGTCCAAACGTCATGGCAGTTAAAATATATAACCACCTTAAAAATGATATCAAGGCTCAAAAAAATTACAAACAATTTAATAAAATGTTGAAAGACTTTCTGATAAATAAATGTTACTACAACTTACAGGACTTTTTTGATGATGATGTTACAGACACCTTCTAAGCAATTATAATTAACTATACTTAATGAAAACAATGACATTTATTTACAAACTTACCTAAATTTATAACCAAAAACTAAATCTGTATTATGAATATTGTACATTAATTAATTTATTTGTTTGACATTTATTAGTGATCTTATGTGTAATATAAGAATTGCTTCATGACTTTCTTAAATAAGTTGATAATTTTGATAATAATATGATAATATGTTATGAGTTATGAATAATAAGATATTATATGCTATGCTGTGCCCTTGCAGGGTCCATGTGAGACATTGTATATCATGTATAACATCTATACTGTACCATGGTTGTAATAAAGAATGATTATGATTAAACGAGCATTTACGAACAAGGGTTAATGTTAAGCCAGAAGCTTCGGGCTTAATTAACATAAGCTAGTAAATAGTTTGGCCCGTGGCACACAATATTTTTATCACACTTGTGACGAAAAAACTAAATTTTAAGCGACATTCTTAAAATACGGTGACATTTCAAACATTCGTCCGCCATATTGTCATTTTTGACAGGTTAGGCATCGAAGGCACAGACCTATCCGGCATTCAGAAAAATAGAAAATTCTACAAAAATATTATAAACGGCTATTCAATTAATCATGTTATTTTTTTTTAAATGTAAACAATAAGAATAAATTATAAACGTCAGTATTTTAAAAATAAAACTCATCATTAACATTTAGGTACTAAACATAGAAGAAGAATTCTAACTAGTCATACTATAAGTATACTATATATAAATTATAAACTGTAAGGTATCATATACTTAAAAGAAAAAGTGACCATGCCATCTAGTGGCTGAGACGGGAATCGACGTCTAGTAGGTTACGTGGCTAACGCCGCCAACGCCCAGCCAGACGCCAGATCACTAGGTCACGCCTAGTTTATGAAATAGTCTAGTATTCACTGACAATGACAAAACTAGTTCCTACCATTTTGCGAGCCTGGATTATTTTCAAAACTAAAAATACATAATTTAACCACTCTTCCACTCCACTCTTTATAAATTTCACGGACTATTGCAACGAACTGTACTCAACACGTACAGTTTAAACTTGACATTGAAAAGCATTGTTTTTACGAATGGTGTCACATCATAGGACACTATTTGAACACCACGCCTATCGTGTGCGGCGCGCCATTGTGAACCTTGTCGGAGTGCACGAAAGTCGATATTGGTCTGAAGCCGCGTGTATTAGTTGATATCTTTAGCGGTTAAAGGGTTAAAGGGTCACATTCTAACATCTACAGGCCTACCGTTTGACTGATTGGTATGATGTTATGGTCCGCTGGGCTGTTTTATTTAAAGTTGTACAGTGAAGGTTTTAAATATCTATACGGACAAAATGACAAAAATATGTACACACTTCGTAGTCTATGGACGCCTGCAACTCCAGAGGTGCACTTGCGCGTTGCCGACCCTAACGCTCCGCACCCTCGTTAAGCTCTGGCAACCTTACTCACCGGCAGGAACACAACACTATGAGTAGGGTCTAGTGTTATTTGGCTGCGGTTTTCTGTAAGGTGGAGGTACTTTCCCAGTTGGGCTCTGGAATGACTGGAATGATTCCATTAATTCTCATACTGTTTCTTTTACCCCACCTAGCCTTACCTACACAGTACAGTTTTGCTATAAGACGTATAACAGGAAACAATTTAGTCTGCATTCATACTTCGATTCACTATAATAAAATTAGTATCACATCTAAACCAGGTCCCATCAACTAACGAGATCTCGTCGAACTCGATGATACCTACTTCAATAATACCCTCAGATGTCTACCTTATGTTCTATGTTTTATGGTTTATTTTTAAGGCACGTAGAGCATTTCTATATAACTAATACCATTTTAATACGTTACTACAGAATGAGTAGGCAGTAACGGTATATTTTAGCACAAAAACCATGTCAATGGTCCGTTGCGACGGCTAGCTACTTTATTTGAGATAACGACCTTAAAGTTTAGATGGTAAGATTGATTATTGCCTGACACACGGATTTGTCACGCTTAAAAATGATGTGACTAAAGTTCGCATTGTTGATGCTTGTACTTAATTGATTTTTATGTTTATGCCGGCGGTTGATTGTAAAATCAGGCCGATCGTAAAGTTACTGTGGCATTTTTTGACGGTAGTCACATTTAACTAATAGATAGGTAGGATAGGTTCATCAGATTGCTTCAGATGCTCGAAGGGGAAACTATCCAGGAAATAGGAGCCCCACATGATTTTCACGAATCACGATATGCCTAGAAATTTCATGACCTGCCTGACTTAACGATCGGCCGCCGACATATCGAATACTTAGTACAACAGTGTGTGGACATTCAAGTTTGGACACTATGCGATTGGAATAGAGGTGATTGAGGAATTTATTAAGTGCTTTTAATATACAGTTGTGTTCATGATAGTTCTTGATTTTATGATACGACGTATAAAATGTAAATACCAGTCTAAAAAGTGGTATGACAAATTGTTAGTCTATTAGCATTTTATTGAATAAGTAATTAATATTTACTTACCGGGAGAAAACGTGTTTTGGCTCACCCAAAAATAACATCAGAGAGAAAATGGTTGAATAACTAAGTACACCATTTAATATACAATTAGTACTTAGTAGGTATTGCACAAAATTAAACTGCGTCATTGTTTTGATGAAGATAAAAAAAATCGGTAATATTACTGTGAAATATTTTATATTATATATTAACAATTTTAAGGTAGAATTTGGAGTAAGCAGGATATATTATCAACATGTACATATAAAGTAAGGAGAATCTGTATTTGTACTTGTCTCTTGCTGTGGAGTCGGCTGGGCCTTGGTGTCCCGAGGCAAAGGATTTTGTGAGGGACCTGGGTAAACGCTTGCAGTATAGGGGTTCCTAGGTCTGGTTCGTGTTCGTACCTGGTGCAACGTATATCGTTTGCTATTCAACGCGGGAACGCTGCCGGTATTTTGGGGACGTTTGTGCCGGGTACGTACCGGATTAGGATACAGACCTATATAGACCTAGACCAGATGACGTAATATATGTGTGTTTTATTTTGCCAAAACCTAAGGATGAGCTTTCTGTAAGATGACGAAGCCTGTGCGCTGTGTATCTGGACGTATGCTATTTTTGTTTATTCAATAAAGTTATAAAGTTTAGGTCTTATATTTGTATACTTACTGAAATTCAAACAACTTTAGTGGTTCCGGATAGTCCCACAATTAAAGTTGTAAAGTGGAATTATTCTAAGATTATTTGGCAGTTATGAATACATACTTATATTTACGCATTAAGAAGACGTACCGTTTAACTAACAACTTAACTTCATATATATAAGGGTCTATTTATAACTGTCAAATACATGATTAGGGTTTGTGATCCGGACCCGAAATGAATAAAATTATAAGGATCCGCGGATTTATACGTGATCTTAGGGAGTCATTTTTGCAGTTTTAAATTTGGAACCTTTATTTAAGTATTCCATTATAGTTATTTTATTAGATTTTTGCCTCTTAAACAGAGGCAAAAATCTAATCTTAATGGTAAGGTTGCCAGAGCTCAACGAGGGGGGGGGGGCGGGTTTAGGGTCGGCAATGCGTGGAATGAGCTCCCTACCGAGGTTTTCCCGAGGGTATACAGTATGGGGTTCTTCAAAAAAGGAATGTACAGGCTTTTAAAGGGTCGGCAACGCGCATGTAACACCTCTGGAGTTGCAGGCGTACATAGGCTACGGAGACTGCTTACCATCAGGCGGGCCGTATGCTTGTTTGCCACCGACGTAGTATAAAAAAAAAAGACATAGTGACTTAGAGGGTATAGCTATACAGTATTTTCCAGCAAGGTGATCTGCAAACTTCGAAGTACCTATTTGTAAGTATAACTCATAAATATAAATAACTAAATACCTCCTTATAAAGACCACTCGTTAAGATAACAGCATAAGTCTCAATTATCGCCGATAAAGTTGACGCCTACGCTTCCATTGTGTCCATAACAACAGTGTTGTCATTATATCTGCTACTTCAGACTTAACCAATATTCTGCCCACCAGTTAGGTACAGAGTCAGCTGCAGAGAAGTGACCCCCTGCATAGAATTATGCAAAGGTGCTAAGCAAATAGTATTGCTAACTGTACATTAAGTTACATTCTCAAAACATCCGAAAAATTCTGGAAACTTTAATGAGAAAATTCTCATGGAAGTTTCTATTTCTAACCACTTTCTATCTAACAAGCACTCAACAATACTCCTTTTAAAAGACATCAACGAACTTTTGGCTGTTTTTAGGGTTCCGTAGCCAAATGGCAAAAAACGGAACCCTTATAGATTCGTCATGTCCGTCTGTCTGTCCGATTCTGTCACAGCCACTTTTTTCCGAAACTATAAGAGCTGTACTGTTCAAACTTGGTAAGTAGATGTATTCTATGAACCGCATTAGGATGTTTACACAAAAATAGAAAAAAAACAATAAATTTTGGGGGTTCCCCATACTTAGAACTGAAACTCAAAAAATCTTTTTTCATCAAACCCATACGTGTGGGGTATCTATGGATAGGTCTTCAAAAATGATATTGAGGTTTCTAATATCATTTTTTTCTAAAATGAATAGTTTGCGCGAGAGACACTTCCAAAGTGGTAAAATGTGTGTCCCCCCCCCCCGTAACTTCTAAAATAACAGAATGAAAAATCTAAAAAAAATATATGATATACATTGCCATGTAAACTTCCACCGAAAATTGGTTTGAACGAGATCTAGTAAGTAGTTTTTTTTTAATACGTCATGAAATTAAAAAAAAAAAATTTTTTCATCATACCCATACGTGTGGGGTATCTATGGATAGGTCTTCAAAAATGATATTTAGGTTTCTAATATCATTTTTTTCTAAACTGAATAGTTTGCGCGAGAGACACTTCCAAAGTGAAAAAAGTGTGTCCCCCCCCCCGTAACTTCTAAAATAACAGAATAAAAAATCTAAAAAAAATATATGATATACATTGCCATGTAAACTTCCACCGAAAATTGGTTTGAACGAGATCTAGTAAGTAGTTTTTTTTTAATACGTCATGAAATTAAAAAAAAAAAAAATTTTTCATCATACCCATACGTGTGGGGTATCTATGGATAGGTCTTCAAAAATGATATTAATGTTTCTAATATCATTTTTTTCTAAACTGAATAGTTTGCGCGAGAGAACCTTCCAAAGTGAAAAAAAGTGTGTCCCCCCCCCTGTAACTTCTAAAATAACAGAATGAAAAATCTAAAAAAAATATATGATATACATTACCATGCAAACTTCCACCGAAAATTGTTTTGAACGAGATCTAGTGAGTAGTTTTTTTTTTAATACGTCATAAAATTTAAAAATTTTTTTTTTCATCAAACATATACGTGTAAGGTATGTATGGATAGGTCTTCAAAAATGATAGTTAGGTTCCTAATATCATTTTTTTCTAAACTGAATAGTTTGCGCAAGAGACACTTCCAAAGTGGTAAAATGTGTGTCCAAAGTGGTAAAATGTTGAACAAGATCTAGTAAGAAGATTTTTTTTTAATACGTCTTAAATTGTACGGAACCCTTCATGCGCGAGTCCGACTCGCACTTGGCCGCTTTTTTTTTTTTGGCGGACGAGAGATGTGCGGGAATCTACCAATAGCATTGATTGTTATCTAGCGAAGCGGAGAAGTGGATTACAACCAATGCGGTTGGTTCTTTCCCGCAAGGCTCCTCTTATCTCCGCTTGAAAGACAGTCTCTGCTTGAAAGACAGTCTTAGCCCACAACACAAAGTAATAGTGTGTACTAAATTGCCTACAGTATAGTCTAGTCTATTCGTAGTATAAGCGACGAAGACTGTTTAGATTAATTAGTTAGCTATGTGAAAGTATGAAGCATTAAGTGGAAAACAATTCAAAAGTGCAATATTTTATGTCTTATGATAGTTATGATAAAAATGTCATAATTTATTAGATTATGGCGCGCGATTGACTGAAGTATTTACAGATTATAAAGTATAATTTAGAACTGTGCAAAATATCAGTTATGTTGGATTATCATGATATAACATATTGATATCAAATTTACGTAGCCCATAACAGTTATTTTTTTCCCGAATATCGCGGACGGTTGCTTAAGTTGCTTTGGTTTCATTGCACCTAAATATCATAATGTCATTGTATTTATATCTCCTAAATATCATAACAACTCAGTCCCAAAATGCCTAAATATCAAATTGTTTCCTTCTTAAAATGGCCGAATGTCATAATGACTTTTATTCATATCGTCCAAGTCTCAAAATACCTAAATGTCAAAAGGTATGTTTCATCCAATACCGAGTAATCTGATGGATTCTTTTTTAAATATACTAAGTTTAATTATGTCTTAAGTGCATTTTTATAACCTTTGTCGTATTCACAATATTTTTTAACGATTTGCCGGAGCTAAAGACGGATAATATTGGATAAAATAGCACTCATGAATGTAGTTAAGTTGACATGTGGGTATTATGAAACCACATCAATTTGAAGTTTAGGCATTTTGGTAATGTAGTATTTTGAGAAAATAAGTTAGATCCAGGCAGTTTGAAACTATTCCCTTTTGAAATCTAGGAATTTTGGTAATCGGGTAAAATGAAATTAAGATTAAATGAAACCAAAGCCGGTTTTCGAGGATCGTTCCGAATTTCGTTGCATTTGATATTTGATAGATAATCAATCTTGTACATCCTAGACCTGTATTTAAACCACATACACATGATGTCTTCGGCATGTTGATAACAAATATATATCAGCTATTTCAAACGAAACCTAGAAATAAATAACAAATATATAGCATATAAACTAACACACTAGGCCTATAGAATCTGCCTACTCAATGCAATATCGAATTGCAGTTGCACGGACAATAATAAAACGATATTGTAATATAATAATAATAACGATATGGCGTAATGGTTGCTTGGTGCATAATAATATTAAATTTAATATATTTACGCAAAGTTTGTGTAACATAATAGGTACTAACATGTTGCAATGTAATCTATACTATAAACATAATTCGCGTAAAGACGTTTCGCGCGATACATGTACAAGAGAATTTACGGGTACTACCCTTATATGTATCCCTCTGTGCTGTGTATGGTGGGACTCAGGACTCTTAACCTGAGACGCAAACTGCTGCTGTTGAATAACTCATATGTGCTAGAGAGATTGGGTATATTTGTGCCGAATGCGCGCCCTTATCCTGCGGGGCTGAGCGCGCTGCCGGCGAGGCGCCCGCAGCGGCTCTTCGCGTCGAGCTCAGTGCGCACCCGCCGCGCCAGGAACGCGCCTACCGCGAGGGCCCTGGCTATGCTCAATGCCATGTCCATCGACGCCCCACATATAGACGTGTTTGCGGACAGTGTTGGTGGATTTGGTCGAAAACTTTTAATTTATTTAAATAATAATTGTGTGTAGTTTTCGCAACTTTTTATTTTAATTTAAAAATTACTTACTAGTAATGCATGAATTTGTAATGTAATGTATATGGTCACATTTTACTTAATTTAATTTTAGTTATGACAGTAGTATTATTTTTGTGTATGGTTAATATTTAAATGTATATAATTGTTCTAGTACATAAGCGCCTTGGTTTTTGTTGACTGTAATGATTATATATTTTGTAATAAATAAATAATAATATGTAGGTTTGTATGATATAGGTGCTTATACGTCGTTCAGACGATATATATTGTCTGGATACCGTCGCTCATGATTGCCGGTTTATTTTTTAGCAGATTATCGATTCACAGACAACATAGACTCTGTCATAGAGTGATATATTTGTAAATGTAATTTTTGATCGACTAACGTTTGGTAGACTCCTGGTTCACATACCGCTCAGCTCGCTACTGAGTAAATAAGCAGAACAATTATTGGAAAAAAAAATCATTGGGTAAAAAAGTGCCAGTTTGTACATTTAACAACTGTACATGTAAACGCTCGAGGTAGATTTCTGTTAATCTATAATAATATTTTTTCTTCTGACATTAATAGCATAAATATCGAGTACCATTAATGCTTGCCGCTTTGAAAATGAATCGCCTGCATTACCTACTACATACATATATTGATCAATTTAAATTTGTTACACCTTGGTTGGAAATATTTAGAAAAATTCGTGCGATTTATTTAGAGATACACAAAATTTTGGAGCCATTTTCGAGTACCAAACTGGTTACCTCGACAAAAATGGGTGACTTTCATCCCTTGGTTAACAATCTACTATTATATTCTATTCTATTTATATTCTCAATGGCTCGTTCGAATCCACGACCGCCAATGTGTACCAAAGTGAATACATTTTATTTACAGTTTAATTAATGAATTGGTCTGTAGGAATTGAGCCGCGTCAACCCGGAACAAGTGTTAAGGGGGTTAATATCAACTTTCACTTTCGAATCTTTCGATATGAAACCGAATTCTCCATTCGTAATTTAAGAATTCCGTTGTCACCGCTGTCAGGAATAGTTGTTGGTATAGAAATTTGCGTGAAATTTGAGACTTTATAACATTGTTTTCTGTCAGCTAGTTAAATTTGACATATGTCAGTTCAACGTGTTTTGTATCAGTAAGTTTGATGATATAACGTATTAAAATGACAGTTTTAAATATTATAATATGAGAAGCTAAGACGGATGACATTATAGGTACGCATCGATAATTATATTTTATGAATATTTATATGCCGTTTCTTGAACCTTGTGCATCGAACATTTTTGGGAAAATATTCCCGCGTAGATTGCATGTTAATTAATGTTATTTGTACAAAAACAATTTGTAGAGGTTCCCGCGTATACAATACCTATGAATTACGGTCACTACGAATCAGACATTATCAGTGAGAAACACGTAAATATTTTAACGGGCATTATACTTTGCCATACTATAATACTACATCATTAAACAGTTATGTATAAATAAATGAAATACAGGATGACCTTAGCCATTGGACAAACCCTGAAATCCCACGTAGGGTTACTTCTCAGGAATGCTCTGACGTTAATATTTTTTTAATTAGAACAAAAGATAAAAAAATATTTTTTTCGAATAAAAGTTATTTGCAAATAATCGACAACAAAAAGAAACACACTGTGTTAATCTTTGGCAGGTGTTTTTGACAATTTGTTCGAAATATTTGATAATGATGTCATTTTTCAAAAGTCAGAAGCTTATTAATGTCATAAATAAAAAAGATAATCAAAAAGGTCAAAGAAGGTTCCATACTATTCTTTGAGAATATTACCTTAGGAGCTACTAACACATACAGGCTGCTCCAAAGTAAAAAATGGTAATTTGTTAATTTCTTCGAAACCGCTACACCGGTTGTTATGATACTTTGTACACTGGTTCTAAATACATATATGCATATGTACATTTCGGCTTTGTCCAATGGCACACACTGTATACTTATATGTATTTGTTACAGTGTTATGTATTTCTTACTGTGTATCTCGGGAGCAGTGAGGACTGTCGTGGAGGAAAATGCATGTTTTATGTGTAAGGTAGTTTTAATAGAACCTTTTATGTACTCTGTTTGAATAAAACAAAATAAATAACATCAAAATCAATAGAAAAAAAAGTGTCTGGTCCAGATTTATATGCATACCTAATACCTACCCCGTACCCCGGGGTTTTTGGTGCGGGAATGATTTCATGTAATTATAACTTTGTTTATTGTAAAAGTGCGAAACTATGAACTATGGATTAAAGATAAGCTTACTAAGCTTCAAATGTGATTTGAAATGCTAACATAGTTTCTATTTTCACAGGTTTTTACCACATTTTTTGGCTAGCCTAAAACATTCCCGCACCCGGGGTACGTCTGTGTATTTCCAACTTACCTATTCTCATTACTTACGACCGTGTAACAGTAAATGAAATGACCCGCCACAAAAATGAGGTTATACCATCCAGCATTCCTTAGTAAGCGGGATGACATCTCGGCTAATCACTGTTCCCTTTACGAGTCAAAGACCCTTCGAAGGTTAGCTGACCACATGCCATAAGAAGTAAGTATAACCTTAATGACATATAGGTATGTGATGCGGTCTCTATTGTTTCTCATAATGTTTTAGGTCACAATGTCAACAATACATTACAGTCCACATTTTCGTTAGTCATAATAAGTTTTTTTTTTTTTCAGAAACGCGTATTAACATTTCAGGATTGCCACAAAACAAATCTAACCTAACCTAACATCTAAAAGTACAAGAACACTCGAAGGCTCTAATCAAAGGTTTCAAGAGCAAAACTGCTAGGGAGCTTCTAGGGCTCAAAAGACACAAAGCCTGCGCGGTGACCAGAATTTTGACTGGACACTGTAAATTGAACAAACACATGTTTCAAATTGGAAAGAAACAAGACGCGACATGCAGGTTCTGCCATGTGTCAGAGGAGACTGCAATGCACATTCTCTGCTCCTGTGGACCACTAATGTCAAAAAGAAGTACCCACCTAGGGCGGCACGTATTGCAACCCTATGAGGTACAGAACATTACGGCCCAAAGAATCTGGAATATCCTGGATTCAACGGGCATCAGTAATGAACTTAAAAGGGCTGTCACAATAGACCAATGCCTGGTCGACGTGGCAATCAAAGGCCCACAAACTACAATAATAATAATAATAACCTGACATCTATAGGATAACCTTACGAAAATCCTGAGAAGTTAACGGTTTCAGAATTACGACTAATGATAATCTGACAATTATGACTTTCAAGAATTATGTCAAACAAAGGGATCCGGATGCTACGTTACATGTTTTTTTTTATACCACGTCGGTGGCAATCAAGCATACGGCCCGCCTGATGGTAAGCAGTCACCGTAGCCTATGGACGCCTGCAACTCCAGTGGTGTTACATGCGCGTTGCCGACCCTTTAAAAACCTGTACATTCCTTTTTTGAAGAACCCCATACTGTATACACCGGGGAAAACCTTAAATAAATAAATATTGTTCATATTATAGTTTAAATTCATATTGTGCAGAATCGCGAATAGGCAAAAACAAGATTGCGTAGAAATAATGACTGTGAAGCATTACGCATGTGAATAAACTCAGTTGTGTGGAATTCATATTGTGCAGAATCGCGAATAGCCAAAAACAATAATGGCATAAACCTCGTATAATCCGCTTTCATTAGTAGCTACGTACCGAGCGGGCTTGGCCCCATTGATTTTTAATATATTCGTTAAGAGGGAATAGCTTTTCGAATCTAACGAAATAACAGTAATTTTTCTATGAAATTCCTTTTCGGGAGAAAACGGTTTCCACTAACTAAATCTTAACAACTCACTTTGATTTTGATGTCGATAGCTTCAGCATAATATTGTAAGTTTATAGGTTTCGCTTTCCGAAAAAAAAATGTTTTGCAAATTCTGAAAATAGGAAAATCTATAAACCTAGTTTTTCATTGTGTCAACAACTTACTAAAAAATCATGGAGGATGGAAATATTTAGAAGTGGAAAAACGTTTTCTCTTTTTGTAAAAACGCTTTAGGTTTGTTCAAAGAAGGGACATGCAAAGGCTGCAATTCACATAAATTATTATATTGCATATAACATAGAAATACTTTCATTATTTTATCATACGGACAGAAAAAATCTACGTCGCCTATCTTCTTAAGTTAGTCGATATTTTTTCAAGTACAGTCTGAAAATATCGATACGAACATAATCCCAAAAATATGTGTACACGACCTTATTGTCCATGTATGAAGTTTTAATTACACGTCTTAAAATAAAAATATATCTATATTTTAAGACGTGTCCGTACGTTATGTACCTATTTTGATTGCATTAAAATCAACTTCCCTAGCACGAAAACTCTACACGTGCGATATCAGTTCCGGCACGGAACTGGCTGTAATTACTCGTACGACACCTAATTATCGATAAACGCAACTCAATAAACGCCGCCATAATGTTGAAACGACTTGTATAGATCGTGCCATCCATGATGACGCGTAGATTTGTCAAAGCTAACCTTTACTAATATGACAATACGAGTCAAGGCTCGCGTCTTCGTGAATGGCACGAACTATATATGGTTAAGTAGGCAGGCAGTTTGTATGTACATATTAATCCTTGCATACAAAGATGAATCAAACGTCACTCGTCTCCAAAAATGTTTTTAAGGACAATTAATTTATAAAGCGATGGACGTATATGTAAATAATAATATAGGTAAGTAAATTTATAATAAATGTAAATTAAAAGCGGTATGTTTATGTTGTAGGTAAGTGAAGATGTAACTGCAGATTGATTTCAAAAAAAACAATGACTTTTGTTTAAGGGCTTGTGCACAAATCACGCGAGGTTTTTTCGGCTATTTTTTTTACCCCATCCCCCTTAGTGATATTTGGTGAGGTTCTTGGCGAACCCTCCCCCTACTCCACATAACCTCACATGTATTTATTTTTTATTTTTTCATCCGAACTTATTTTAAGATAAATTGTATTGTATAGAGTTAATCTTGTTTAGACTCGCTATTTTGAAGTGCCAAGTGAAGATTTATGTTTAACAAAACCGAGAAAAAGTATGTGTTAGATATTTTTTCTTAGTTTCGTTCACTATAGAAAAATGCACGTGAGGTTTTCTTATCCCCCCTCCCCCTCCCCCAACGTGATCTGTCGTGATTTTTTCGTGACCCCCCCTCCTACCTATTGAACCTCGCGTGATTTGTGCACAAGCCCTAACAGGTTAGGGTCTTAGGCGTAAAATAATTGGGGAAAATCCATACTATACTCTTGGTGTTTTCCCTTCAAAGTACAAAGCGTACCTGTAGATTATTTGTGCTCTGTATAAAAATGATTGATTCAAAGTTGCAGCTCGATTTGATAAATTCTTACAAGCCATTCCAATCGATGACATTAGGGTGATAGACGATGAAGTAGCAAAGTGGTCGGAAGCGTCCTTGCCCCACTGTCGTGTCGCGCCCCAGAATTACTAGCATGACGCGAACTTTATGGTAGAAACATGACATACATTTGCATGATTTAAACTTTTATCGCGGACTATAATTTTCGTTCTATCATATATTTTCTATGTATTTAAGTATTTATAAATATTTATATATTATATATATCGTTGTCTAAGTACCCTCAACACAAGACTTATTGAGCTTACTGTAGGACTTAGTCAATTTATGTAATAATGTCCTATAATATTTATTTATTTATTTATCTACATTGGACAATACTCATCCAGACGATTATTACACACATACAGGGTTTGCCTATTCATTAAAAATATACTGGAGATGGTAAGATAAGTACTAATAAATGTACTAATAAATTTTGGTCGCTATAACTGCCTGATATACTTAAAAAATTTAGAGGGCTCAACATTAAATTATTAACCTAAATTTGCCTTCACAGTGCCTCCTTAAGATAGATAGATAGATACATTCTTTATTCGTACCCACAACATACATGGCATTAGCATCAAAACAAACAAAAAAGAAAAGTGTAAAATAAAAACATGCAAACTTAATTTAATAAAAACATTTTTAGTTAATTAATACGCCATGTGTCGTGGCACAGAAAAGGCGCTGACTCAGCATAATGATGCAGCAAGCCACATCGCTGGTATTCTGCCAGTACCTTACACAAAGTTGGTACAAGAAATAAAGAAAAACTACTGTGCAATTTGTGTGTGTGCCGTGTACTTTGTAAGTATTATGTGAGTGAGTGTATACATATACACTCACTTAAGGATTCTGTTGCAATTGTATTGATTCAAAAATAAAATAAAAACATATAAAAGTACATTTAAACCGCTTCACACACCTTACTCGGTAATTGACGACAGGGACGCAGCTATACAAGCAACTGTACAAATACTAAGCTAAAATAATAAATACCTAGTTTAAATCTAAAATAGGCCCTTGAGACATTGTACCAAGGATGCTGGCGGCATTTCCTCGTTGTATCGTAATACTGATACGTTGTGCGAGGAAGCCACCAGCTCTTTGGGCACCAGTTACGTCAAAAATGGTACTTTCTACCGAGGCTCTTATGTTTATTATGTTTCAAAATTGCATGTATTTTATTTTTTTCATTTTTGTAATATGAAATTTCAAAGAGAACTGAAGGTATTATAATGTTGATAATTCATTTCCGCCATGCTAGCCGCATTGCCTGCATATTTCATGTTTTGATGACAGTGACGTTTTCGCGAATATAACCACTTCATTTAGTAGCTGAAGGCAATTTAGCTTTTACGAGTACTTAACGTGCCCTATTAAATATAATATTATATTTGGATTATGTCTGCAGTGGAGTTAATCTCTTTTGATAAAACGAATGACGGATTGAAAGTTCTATTCTAACGACAATAGTTATTTGTACAACAAGAGAACAAAGTTTGATATTTCTTCGAGTGCTTATTTTGAGTTCCGTGCGAGCGAAAGATTCTATGTATAATAGATTGACTAGCGTAACGAGAATCTTGAGCTTGAGCATAGTAAGGGCGTTCTCGCGACTCAAAGGCGCACGAGATGTGAATAGCTTTGATCTCGTGACATTTTTCACGTCAGCATTGCAAACATATTTGAAAGGTAAAAATATAACCTGAAAATATGTAATCCTTCTTCATCACTATTTCACTTATGTTTTCTTAAGGTATTCTAACAATTAAATTTGATTACCGCAATAAAACAAAACGAAAGGGATTCCAGTGAGGTAAAAATTAAGTAGCTTTTGGTTTTCTTCATTTTGCGATGTGTACAGCAAAGATGCGGACGAGTTAAGTATATATACTATTACTTATTATGTCGACCGATCGGGCGCCCCAGGTACCGCTGGTGTGATGTCGTGGAGGCGGACCTGCGTCGGCTGAATGCCAATTCATGGCAGGAAACCGCGCTGGATCGGGACAGGTGGCGTTCTCTCGTTTCGGAGGCCAAGATTCTTTTTGGATCGCTGAGCCAAAGCAGTTAGTTTAGTTACTTATTATGTGGCTTAAGTACAATAAAAGATTATGACCCGAATATATTCTATAGGATCTACATTATTCTAAATGGAGTCCCCTCCGTACAGTCAACACAAAATTGTGAAAAATATAAATGTACCTAAAACTTACCTTATTTAACAGGTACCCAGCTAATAAGATAGAAATTAATTTAAGAGGATATAGCTAAGCTGTCTAGAAACCTAAAAGCCTATTAGGACACTCACAACGCAACGTGATAATGAAACGTGCGTTAGGACACAACTAGGAAGACTATGCTAACCTAATTAATCTAAATTTCATCACAAAAGCAGGTTTTGCTGTATATGTAACATACTTAGGTGTGCATCTAAGTGCGGACGAGATACACATGTATCAAGAATTTAATATACACACATATTAAGAGAATATTTTTAAATTATTAATTAAAATAGATATCATAGATATACCTACATATATTATCTGGGAATGGTATGACTATTTATTTCAGTCTACAATTTAGTAATAGATAATTCTACTTTTAATAACTCAATTTAAGTAAATATTCAATAAAAATATTTGTTAACATTGTTTAAATGGGTTTTATCAAGAATTCAGACTTCTTATCCAAATTTTCGTATTTCATCCTCCATTTCGTATTTCGTTTTTCGTATTTTATCGTCATGTTAAAACCATCTAGAAACATCTAGCTAGAAAAACTTAACCAAATCGTTAACTTTCGTAATGTCCACAGAAAAGAACGTTTTCGGCCCGATTGCCTCCAATCCAAAATAATTGGGTCTTTCTCCAAAATATGTCTGAGGTCTAATTGACGGGACCAATACAAAATGTATGAAAAGAGTGGTGGCCATTAGCCGCAGACATATTCTCAGAGAATAACGCAAATCGTGGTCTAAGTTGTCTCTGGACGTCCTGAGTAGTAGAATCTGACTGCAGATCAAAATTCAAAAGCCGTTTCAAACAGTTTATAAATATTATTTATACAACTGCGTCGTTAGATCGTGTTTACATATCGGCGCATTGCGACCGAGGATCTACTTACACCATCTCCTTAACATAATAGGTACGATGGAATTCTATAATAGGTAAAGAAAAAACAGATGTTTCTTTCTTTTCGAATTCCTCGTAATATGGGATCAAGAAATTTGATTCAGTACCATTTCAAACCTTCCACAGTATAATATGAGATTTCTAGTGGTTTTCATATTGATTGTCACTATTGTAATTCATGTATATATTCAAAGATTCAAAGATTGCGTCAAGCGTGATATGGTTGCTTTTAATATCACATGTAACCAATGGCAAAAACTGGCCGAAGACCGACCCGTATGGCGTCGTGCTGTTCACGATAGTCAAGCCAAACACGACGATGCCTGGTTTACCTCTTTAAGAGAGAAACGTATGGGGCGCCACGAGCAGGCCTCCAACCTCCAACCCTCGCCCACCTGGGCAAGCATACACCTGCCGCGTGTGTGGACGTGGGATCCTCTCTCGCATAGGGCTATACAGCCACGAACGCAAGTGTCGTTACCAGGATGCTGCTTAAAACATCTCACACAGATGAATAGGCCTATTATAGGAGTTTAGGTACTAAACAATGTAGGTACTTAATAGTTTTAACCTTTTGAACGCCACGCCTATCGCACGCGGCGCGTAATCGTGAACCTTGTCAGTACGCATGAAGGTTGATATTGGGCTGTAGCCGCGTGCGTCATATGACGTCTTTGGCGGTCAAAAGGTTAATCCTATACCTCTCTGTTCTGTGTACTATTAAGGTTCTCCATCTGACTCGAGAAACCTCTATGCCATACCATTCAATGGCCCTTTTTTCTACCCATAAACTGACATGAATAATTGCAAAGATTTGACAGTTTCGTCATGATACCACGAGTAACAACGACATCTATTGCTTTCCCGAGTCAAAGTCGGCCCCAACTGTAGGTATACCATATATACAAAAGTGATTACTGGTATTTGTGTCACAAAAAAGTAAAGTTTAACAAAAGTACAAGACACAAAAAACACTAAAAGTCACGACCCCAAATAAAATGGAAATATCACGAAACAATAGCAGTGTTTTTTCACAGCATTCCGTAAGAATGTTGTGTTGGTTCAAGTTATTCAAGTAGAAGAAAGACGCATACATTTGAGCAAACAGATCTATTTTTATGACATAGGAGGCAAGCGAGCAGACGAATAGCCTGATGATAAGCAATCACTGTCGCCTATGGACACCTGCAACACCAGAGGATATCACTGATAAAAAAATAATTAAAAACACTTCTTTCTTTGTGAACGGCTCGAACTGGCGTCCTTGTGGTGGCGTTTGACAGGTCTCCCTGATTTGTTCTGCCTCCTTTCTTATTCGTTTATGCCATTCATCGTCTTCATCTGGGTTATCTCTTGTAAAGCATATTCTGGCCAGTAGCTCCTCCCACTGCTTTTCATCCAGTATGGTTCCTTTTTCTGACTTCAGTAGGCGTTCCATATTGGGTCCTCCTGCCAGGCATCTTTTAACTACTCTATATTATGTCTTCCACAAGTCCTCACTCTTTTGCTGCGAGCATAAAGTTTTCCAGCTATTAATGATCTAGATTTTAGGTATCTCTGTTTGGTCCTATGGTTGACTGGTAGAGAATGTATTGGGCATTAAGTCCGCCATTTGTACATTGATGTATATATTTCGTGCAATAAAGTTTAAATAAATAAATAAATAATGATAGTGTTCTCCAGCTGCTTTTTTATGTTGGGCGCGCATATTCCTCATACACCATTTGTTTCATTGAAGAATTTGCCTTTGAAATCCTTCGCCTTAGTGTCTTTACTCTGTTTTTAATCTCCCCTAGTTCCTGCGTCCACCAAGTGGATTTCTTAGCTTTTGTGCTCTCACTTCTTTCAGGCATAGTATTAACACAAGAGCAGGAATCTATGGCCTCTGTGAACTCCAAAACGACCCCTTCCATTTCTCCCGTCGTTCCAATTTCTGTAATTCTTTGGAATGTGAGCTGCCTTTGCTGGGGTTGGCTCTTCAGGGACTCTATGTAATCGGGTCATATCTCCTGGTTGCAATAAAGGTCCTATGCGTTCGGCTCCCCTGCCCCGCTACACTGAATCTGCTTTGGTCAATTAGTCTTGTGTCTTCGGTAACCACCCTCCAATTTTCCACATCAGTCAGCCATTTATCGGTGCACATTGTGACGTCTACTAAACTGGAGTATTCTATTCCACCTCTGTGTGTGTAAAAAGTTGGTGTGGACCCTTTTTTGAGTACATTAAAGCCGCACTCCGAGCACGTGTAGACCAAATCCGCCCCTCTCCCATTTTCATTTCTATACCAGTGGATTGAGGCGTTGAAGTCTCTTTCAATTATGGCGCCCTTTTCTCCCAGCAATCCGACTATTTATTTCAATTTAGTAAGGTATGGTTTAATTGCGAGATCACCCTCAAAGTAACAGCATACAACGCCGAAAGTCATGGACCGGCATTTAATAGTAGCTGTAGCTAAGTTCTTGGTTAGTGGGGTTGGATCTACCACTAAGCTAAATGTGGGGTTTAGAACTACAATGGCCGCTTCGACCAAATGTTCTCCTTGATTCACCTGATCTCCCTGTGTGAAGTTGTAAGGTACCCTCTAGCTCCCACATATGGCTCCTGAAGTATCAGTATATCCACTCCAGTGTTTTCGGCCTCTGTTATGCACTCTTTTGTCGCAGCAAACCCAGGTTTACCTGCATGAAGGATATAAGCTTTATCCTGTTCTAAATTACTGGTTGCTCATTTGGTTGACCAGTATAGACTGCTGCTGGTGTAGCCTTAGCAGTACTGGCTATGTTCGGGCTATCCGATCCCATTTCTTCCATTCCTCACAGTTTTTACTAAATGCCGGGTGGGCTTGGCTCAGTGGTCCTATGTACCTGCAATTGACATATTTGGGACTCTGCTTGGGCATGCCTTAGTGTCATTTTCTTTTCTGGAGAAACCGCATGCTTGTTTCCTGTCACAATCTCTGGCAAAATGTCCAAAACCTAGGCAGCGGAAGCACTGCACGATTGATGCCTGATCTGAACAACATGCAATTGTGGGTAGCTCAGTTTGATCTTTCCGTCCTTAATTCTTGCTCATATCTTTAGGGTCACGTTGGTGCTTGCTAATGCTATAGCTCTAACTTTACCCCTGCTATCCTGATCTGTGGTGTCCTGATTTTAACTGCGGCTGTTTTAATATTATTTCCTTTAGGATGGTCTCTCTATCCTCCTCCGTTTCCAGGACTATTGCCGCCTTTTGATCTCGTAGCCTCCTGACATATGTGATCCCTATGCCTATCCCCGCCACATCAACTCTTTCCTTTATCTTTTCTACGAGAGTGACACTTGTTTCCCGGGGTTTGATTGATTCCAGAGTTAGAGGGTAGTGTGTATGAATCTCCTTTCTATGTATATTTGTGGGGTTAGCAGATAACTCTAGGGTCTTTCTGAATGTCTTATTTGTAGTGATAGGATTTATTTGTATTACTTCTGCGTAGGTTTTGATTAAGTTCTTTAGATCACTGATACATTATTTTATTGCTTCTTGGTGCTGCTGTTCATTACAGCTGTGGCTTGGCCGTCCCAGGATATGGTTTTCGTCTGTTGTCTCCCTTAGACGTCTTATGTCTTCTCTTATTTCGGCGAAAGGTCCTGTACTTAGTACAGAGCCAAAGTATTTCCTCCCTAAGCTCCTGAACGGGCTCCCTGACTTTAAAGCGTAAAGAGCGCACCACAAACGAGCTGAAGTAGGTACAGCGAGCTGTAAAATTGCATGGACACACTATGAAAGAATGAATTCATAAAGTGACCTAGAGAAAAAGTGATCTCCAAAAATTCCACCCTGCGTCATCGCAGTCGCAAAGGTGCCCAATATGCTCACCGCACCGAAGCGAATCGTATTGCTAACTGTACATGGACAAAGACTTCTTCTAGATTTCGGGTACTTAGAAAGGCTTCTAAGTCTAAGGCTTCAGGTAGGCACCTGAAGTCAGTCTTTAAATGAACAAGTAAGTATGTGCTTAGGTAAGTATTAGGTACCAATAGTTATTTGTGGATGCAATGAATGGAGTTACGCAAGAGTCTCGTCAGTGGCAATGCCAAGCACAAGGCAAATGCATCGCTACTGCATTGTTGTTTTGGGCCTAGGGTTGTCAACACAAACTATATATTATAAAGAACAAGGAAATAATTTCTTCCCTTAATTGAGTAAGGCTTGAGAGCACGTGGTATACCTACTCTCTACAGGCGGGTACTGAGACTGGGGGCAGTGGGGACTGAAGTCCACTGAGAGTTGGTCAGAAGTGTTATTTATAGTAACTGACATTCGAAACTCCGTAAGCACGGTGTAGAACGTGCTCACGCCATCTGTTAGAATATTATGGCACGACGTTGGCAGTGATAGAGGAGACGCCAATGCGCAAGGTCAATAACGATAATTTGTTTTTTTGTTTATACTCCACCGAGCATTGTCTATGATCGTATTATGATAAGATTCATATGCTAGCCGTGTTTTCGACATTGGCAAAATCATCAACACCTTGATCTTGACGGAGCCATAACACGAAAATTATCCCTTTATTTTTGTATCCCGTACACCGTCAGCACAATTATATTGCAACCAAGAGCGTAATTTAACTTCAAATATCTTTCCGTGATTAGATATCGATTTGGTATTACTTTCAGTCTAGTGCATCAGCATCTCTGAGAACATGAAATCAATATTAAATTAAGAACAAATTATCATAGTTTGACGCGGCTCCAAGATTAATGAGTGTAAAAAATGTGTCCTCATTATTTCTATGACTTCTGAGTGAATTTTAAGACGGCTAGATCATTGTGACAAAAAAGGACATTTTTGTTTGGCATAGCATATGAAAATCACACGTCTCAAAAGAGTCAAAAGTGTCTTCTAAGCGCTGTGCAACGCGCAACTATAAAATAATGCAACACAATATGTTATTCAGTGTACCTATGTTCAGTGTATGGCAGGAAACGGCGCTGGATCGGGACAGGTGGCGTTCTCTCGTTTCGGAGGCCAAGATTCTTTTTGGATCGCTGAGCCAAAACAGTTAGTTAGTTAGTTTTAGTTAGTGTACCTAAGTACTTTTTCTGAGTGTTATGCTTATGAAGAGGCCCAAGACTACGTTGACAAAGAATTTTTTGAGCTAGTGATAATTTAAACCAACGTTTGCTGTTCCATTAAAGCCAAAAGAAGAATTTCAAAGATTAGAAAGTTTCAAATTTTAATGAAATTTTTGTAAAATACTTATAAGTAATAAAAAATATTTCTAAAAATTCTTCGTCAACGTATTTTTGGGCCATATTAAATTATAACAGGGTTTATCGCGAATTTATTTAGTTAACTTTAATTGCGACGTTTCGATTCGACGCATGTGTCACTGCATGGGGTGACTGGGTAGATCCCGTTATAAATATGTTTTAATATATTCAAAACGCCAAAGTTTTAAATGTTATGTTTTGGGCTAACCTGGACCCGGGTATGTCCTTAAACTACGTCCAAAAGAGAGGTATGGGCACTGTGAATGTCATCTTGCTTTGTGTGATAGGGTACAACATAGCGGTTGTCATTGGGGAACCTCTACCTTCCAGAAAACTGCAGCCGAATAACACATAGTGTTGTGTTCCTGCCGGTGAGTAAGGTTGCCAGAGCTCAACGAGGAAGCGGAGTGTTAGGGTGGTCAGGCGGGCCGTATGCTTGTTTGCCACCGACGTAGTATAAAAAAAACCTTATAGTGCCAGCCCTAAGGCCGGAAAGGTCGTTCCTCTTGCGCCGGCGCACGACCTCGCACACTACGTGCTCTATACTGCTCCAGAATGTTGTATCTCCATGCAAATCATACTCACGTAGGACTTTTTGTACTTGGAGGACTCACTGGCCAGAAAGTCGTATCTTCATATGAGACACACGGCCCGATTCGAAGAATGATTAAGACACGTTTGAGGTCTTAGAAAGATCTTTAAAAGATAACTGAACAACATAAAGTCCGTTTATTCTGTGATGTCCACAGGAAAGTCACAACCTTACCTTTAAATTATACCTACTCAAAAAGCTTCTGACCCATGTTCTTCTGCCTTTGTTAAGTAAAACTAAATTAAGTTAAAATTCCTGCATCTGAAAATTGTTTGATATAGATCAATATAAGTAGTTTAAAAATCGTATTTTAAATTAAAGCGTTTTATTAGAAGTAAAAGCGTCCTAGCAATGATCGCAGACCGGCTGGACTGCCCCTATTTGAATCACTGTATATGTTCACGTAGGTACGGGTGCCAGTAATTGATTAGTACTGACGGATTATATGTAATTTAATGTATTTTAATATTTAATTTATAACAAACTTTAACTAAATTTTTATTGTAATGTCTATTTTATTCCTATGTTAATATAATTTGTATTGTGTGGACCATTGTTGTCTATAAATAAATAAATTGATTGATAAATTGATTGATTGAAAACATTCTCCTATTTCGAAATAAAAACACTAATATAAATCAGTGCGTAACTTAGACATTTTTTTTAATCAGCCCTGTAAATTGACATAGTATATAAAACTTCGCCAAATGAAATTGTGTGTACATCTAGGTACGAACACAGCTAAGTCCACACTGTGCCCTTTTCCTCTTCAACTGTCATCGTCATCTTCCAGTATCAATTTCGTCTAGCACATATACGGCCGAAAGTAAGTAGGTGTATTCGTTAAACATTGAATTTACGAGTACTTAGTACTTACCTGTCTAAGATAATCTTAAACAATAATTGTTATATATTAGGGCTCCTCTACACGATGGCCCAGCGTAGGCCAGTCCAAGGGACGCAGCTATGCGGTAAAGTGAGATGGCAATATCACTTGCTCCCTCTAACGCATAAATGCGTCCCTAGGACTGGCCTACGCTGGGCCATCGTGTAGAGGAGCCATTAGATAAGCGACGAAGCAAACGGAAGCGGTGGTGGCCGAGTGGATATGGCGTCCGACTTTCGATCCGGAGGTCGCGGGTTCAAATCCTTGCTCGTACCAATGAGTTTTTCGGAACTTATGTACGAAATATCATTTGATATTTACCACTAGCTTTTCGGTGAAGGAAAACATCGTGAGGAAACCTGCATACATCTGCGAAGAAATTCAAAGGTGTATGTGAAGTCCCCAATCCGCATTGGGCTAGCATGGGGACTATAGCCTAAGACCTCTCGCACATGAGAGGATGCCTGTACCCAGCAGTGGGACGTATAAAGGCTGAATTATTATTATTATTATGTCTTTCCCATCACGGAACAATGGTGTTCCGGACCTTTGGGAGGCGTGCGCGGAGCCGAAGCCAACACGTAGAGGCCCTTTTGACACTTTAATGAAATGTAAGGGTGTTATTATTTTTGTATCTCCTTGGATTTCACGGGCCTATAAATCCCGGTCTTTTGATAGGCTTTCGTGGGGATATAAATCCAACACGTAGAGGCCTCTTGGAGAGCTTTAATGTCATGTAGAACGCCTGCTGGAACCCGTTCATGGACGCCACAATAGACACCCATGAACCGGTCGCAACAGGCATTGGGACTATTGTAGTAAAGTGAACAGTATAACGGTCTATGGATTGAAGTTTGGGAGGACAATGAGACTGGGTTATTGCAAAGAGGTCCGGACACCTGCCATAACAATGTTTTCACTAGTTATCGAGGCAGGCGGTGACTCGCCGCCCACTAGATGGGCCCCTGAAAATGCCGTCGTGAAGACGACCAGGAGCAACACCGGTTATTATTATTATTATTATAGATAAGCGAGAAGCTTCTGTCTTGTATTAGTCTTCTTTCTTACATTTGTTGTGTTTGTCCTGTCTAGACTGTATCATGTAGGTACCTAGTTTGTATAAATACTGTCTATTATAAATTTCACAGTGTATTAGTTCGCTGTACCTATAATGCTGTGTAAATTAAAAATAAATTAAAAATAATATGACTTCTGAATCATTTTACCCCCATGCAAGGGAATTTCCTCAAGTCCAAGAAATTGAGTCAAGTTACAATCAATACAAAAATGACGTCAAGTCGGACATCATAAAAAACTGGTAACCGGAATAACTCGTCGATTCTAAAATGAGAATATATTGCGAGTAATTGAATTGTAATCAACTTACCTGTTTAATTTGACAACGTGATAAACTTTTTGATAACATAATCAACATTAATTTCACTGACTATCAAGTGTAATGTAATTATCATTATTTGTGATATGTGATTACTAGTCTTTAGTTACCTATTTATGTTACTTGTTTTCATTTGCCTTCATTCAACGTCCAAAATACCGTCCAAATATTTTTGTAATATTTTTAAACAAGAATATTACCTACAACTTTTGAGCGTCAAGTAGGTACACACACACGAACTTTTGTGTCGAATTAAGGGTTAAACCCAGTGTTTTTCCTGTTAAATGCAGTCTGCTTAAAAAGAAACTCAGAATATTGCCGTATCTCAAAAAATTGCGCAAAAGTACAGACAAAATATATGAGAGATACGGCGATGGAACTGCTGCCGTCTTGGGCGTATTGGTACCGTGCGAAGTGCATGGCGGGGGTAAGTAAAGCGATCGCAGCGCGTGCCGTGGTCAAAATTGGCACTAACGATAGTTTGCGTTTTTAACATTTCATACTAGTTATATGGCTTAAAATGAAACTTTAATTTACGATAACGCCTGAGATATTCAGTAATTATTTTTAATGTAAATTGTAATCTGTATGAAATGCTTAATATCCGTTCAATCGTTTTTGAGTTTGGGAGTTGTTTTATAAGATGTACCGATTTGAAGTTTTCACTAGATTTACGGTTGCTAAGGGGGCGTGACAGTTGTTCACGTACCGTGTTTTTCGTCAGCAAGTACGCGAATTGCCGTATTTTACGGCTATTACCGTATCCGGAACAACGCCGGTTAAACCCGACGACAATGAAATACCTGTCGCATGCATGTAGAACACTCTAGGTTAATCTATAGGGGTTATATACTAGGTATCCTTGGCATACGAGCACTGCATAAATCAGCTGGTCGATAGCGATAACTTATCGCTGATAACTGGTAATATGCGAGAGTGACTCACTGGAAAGGTAGCACTTCATATTTATGAATATGTATTATTTTTATATATTGAAAGAAATAACAGACCGTCTAGCATGAGTTGCGTTCTCCGCGAATCCATTCCATACTTGAAATCGCGCAAGATGTATAGGGACCGTGCGCGTTGGAGGGTCTGCCATCTTGTGGCTTGAATCGGAACCATAAACATGTACATTTACACGTCACATGTTTTCTTGTGCATAGTAGGTTCTGCCATCTCTTGGGCTATATCGGAACAATAAACATCACATATACGCCTCGCGCCAAAAATCTGACGGCTCCTGTGCTGCCTCCTATAGTTCATGCACGCTCCCTATTAAGTCGTGCGCGAGAACGCAACTCATGCTAACGTACAGGTCTGGTCAATATTTATTTATAAGTAGAGGAGTGAAGAAAAAGGTAATGATTTTTAAAAGATTAACAAAACTACTGGAAAAATAAACAAACTACATAAAAGTTACATTGACTTGAGGTCACGGTCAAGTATATATACAACATTTTTGCACTCAAATATATGTAATTTTTCTGTCATCTTAGCATATTTAAGGACTGTTCTGTTGTCAGCGCAAAACTTTCCACGTACCTACTCCATAAATACCTGTTCGGACACCGTTGCAACGCTTTAGGTACCTAGAGCATTGCAGCGGTGTCCGAATTTAAAGAATTATATCTTGATTTGATGTTCGGTTGAAATTACTCATAATGTATTTTGCTCGTCCCCATAAGTAGGTAAGATCGTGCGAGAAGCCTCCTGCTCCACGTATAACAGCTGTAAGCTATAGCAGCTGTTGAGAATCGGTTTAAATTAGGTACTGCCCGCGTAGCCAACGTGCATATCGTTCACGCTCCGTGGCGAACGAAACGCAACTATCACAGTCGCACTAATATGGAAGAGTGAAAGAAAGAGATGACTACGCTACGCTACGGAGCGTTAACGATTGTAACGTTGGCTATGCGGCCTGTATAGTAAATGTTACATGAGGTGACGTTAGGATGATGACAACTGCAGCTGCATTACTTTTGCGACATTACTACTGAAGCCTTGACGTGGGCGCTGTATCTGTCAATTTGCTTGCTGGCGCATTACTGGCGCGATTATGACATTAAATACTCGTACGTCACTCATTTTATCAAGGAAATTGCACTAATGCCACAGAAGTAATGTGCCTTAAGAGTAAGAATAGTTATTTGTTTTACAAGGGGGCAAAGTTGTTGTTTAACCGCTCGTGCTAATATTGATACCCGAGCAAGCGAAATATTCCAAAATTGAAGTTTAAGAAGTGGAATCTTGAGCGCTGCGAGGGTTTCAAGGCACGAGGGTTAAACAAACTTTGCTTCCGAGTGAAACACAAAATATTCCACCACATCAACGCGAGGAAAATACGAACTATGAACTACCAAAAAAATCAAAATAAATCAAATCCAATTGAACGTAATAAAAATTTATCATTCAAAATCATCATTTAAAAGTCAATTCAACCAGCTAACATAAAGAAACAACTCAAAACTTGCATCTGATTACTTTGCCCCACATGTGGATAGAATGCAACTTGAACAATCAAAAGGGCCTTTACCAGTTGGTGTGGTGGAAATATCTATATTCAATCAAGATAAGGTTTTAAAGTTGCGAATGCCACTCTTATCCCCGAGTACTCGGTCGATAACAATGTCGTTCTGGAACTATTAATAATGGCAATGGCACCACTTTCGCCGGGGGCGAGAAATTCTGATCACAACGTGTTCTTAACTCATTGTCGATAATTTGACAGGCCATGGTATTCATGATAGAAATGACGTGGTTTTTCAGTTATTGGCCATAACTTTAACTGATAGTTTGTCGTTGGAAAAAAGAGAAATATTTTAGAGACCTGCGCGTTGGAAGGTCTGCCGTCTTGTGGCCTGAATCAGAAAGATAAACATGTACAATAGGGTTGTTTCCATCTACAAATCTTAGGGCAGAATTGTATCCCAATAAATTATTTTGGATTATAAGAACATGTTAAACTACTTTTAGGGGACCTGTAATGACCATATTTTTGTAAATATTGAATTTAAAATATCTTTTGGCACACGTCACGTGACCAAACTCGAAACGACATTGAAGATTCTGATGACGTCACAACTCTCGGATTGACAGTTAGGCGATAAACAACAAATGACAAATGTCAGTTGGCAGTTCGTATCTTCTACGTGCGTATGTAGTTATGTGTCAAACCGTAAACTGTGACGTCACACAATTTTCAAAGAGCGTTTTGGGCGCGAAAGCATCTGTCAAAATATATTTAGTTAATTTAACATATTTAAAGCCGTTTTTAGTATAAATCTTGAATTTTAGGGCAACTTTTAGTTAATATAAAACGTAATACGAGCGTTTCAAAAAATTGGAAACAACCCTATTGTACATTGACACTTCACGGCAAAGCCATCTGCCATCTTACGTTCTCGTAGGTACGTTTTCTTGTGCATAGTAGGGTCTAAAATCAGTGTTTTGCATAGGCGGGTCTGCCATCTTGTGGGCTACATTGGAAACATAAACTTCATGTTTACACCTCGCGCTAAAAATCTGACGTCTTCTTTCCTGCCCCTAAAGTTTATGCAAGGAAGGTTCTGTAAGTTATCTTACTTCTAGAAGGTTCGGTAAGTTATCCTAGGTTCGATCGGAACCTGGGACTTTACAGGTTAAGTCTAAGCAATCTGTCGGATTATTAAGGACCCTCGCATTTTATCTCGTTGGATGAAACATTGCTCGGACATACCAACCTACAGCTCCTAATGTTGGCTAGGAAGCCACTATACTACCCATGACGAGCAAACCAACACTACCGTCCCGTTCATAACGTCCCGAAAAAATATATGTACACGCCTTTATGACATTGACAAAAAGGTCGTTGGCATGTAAATATGTTTGTAAACTTGAATTTACGCGTACCTACTATGTACTTATTTCTGTCATTAGGTCACTAGTGTAATGACACCAATGACCTAATGCAATGGCGCAGATACAAAATATACCTTGCATTATCTTTTTTCTCTGTTCAAATATTTCATGTTTATCGAGGTGCTTCAGAAAATAAAAAGAAGCATTACATTTCGATTGTAATAAAACATATGAGTAAATAAAATATAAACAGCTTATCAATTTGTGTGCTGTCCAAAGGCATCGTATTCAGCATATCGAGTGTTATCGAAGATAAGTTATCAAGCAAATTAAACGAATGTGCACAATAGCAATCGACTTTGTAGTGGCGATTTATGAGTATTAATACTATTCGTATGAAACGTTGCTCATACCTAAATATAGGTATTTATTGTGTACGAGTATTCGTCCAATCCCCCCCCCCCTCACGCCAATGTCACGCCCTACTAGATGGTGTGCTCAAGTCACTGCACCTATGCAATTAAAACTGCACGAGGCCCTGCGTTTGGCGAGGAATGGAGGAATGGAGGAATCTGGTCTTCAACAGAAGGACATGATGTAACGATCCTCAGCATTGATTTATTCGGTAATAAAGAAGAAGATTCGTCAATATTAAATAATATTGCATCTTCATTGCAATGAAAACCAGTTCAATTGACAAGACTGATCAACATCACTCAGCTCAGCGGAGAACTATGAAACTACGCACAATAAAATTTTGCGAAACTTTTTACACGATTTGGTGCATCCGACCCGAAGTAACATTGGTATTTTACTCAAGTACCTATATACTCTACTCTCTAGAGTAGGTATAGGTACTTGCTATTTATTTATGTACAGAACCTGAGAACCATAGCCATTTAAGTCATGGGGACAAACATAAATTAAATCGTAAGTATGAGGGTCATCCACAAAGTTCACGGCTCTCCTATGGACAAACCCAAAGTGTTCTAAAGCATTCTTTTCTAATTGAAGTCTTACAGGCAATTCCCATTTTTCTTTGTAACTTTTTGTAAATCTAAGAAGGTTCCTCGACCTAATTCCTGGCCCTTTTACTGTCGACCTTGCTGCAACGATGACAAAGCTCAGCTTATTTACAAAAAACACACTAATCTCTCAACTTGTTCCCAGTTTACATTAATCCCTGAATTCACAATGACTAAACGCGATGACAGTTCACACTTATATTGGGGGTTCTGAAGATATGCAGGTTAAGTATTGTGAATGTCGGAGGGCAGGGCATACCGGACATTAGGTCGGTCGTAATGACATCAATGGAGACCGGTATCCAAGGCATAATAGGTAAATACAGGGTTTTTTCTACAGGTGACGCTTGGATGCCAACTGCAGCTAATAATAATAATTTTTCATTCTTTTTAAAGTGTGTACAATGGTTTCTTAAAACTAGAACCCTGTTTCCTAAATAGATATAACGTGTGCAAATTGCAGAGTATTCTATATATTTCCGAAATTTTGAAGCAAAACCACATGCAAGTTTCTAACATAGAAAGTTCCCGTTCAGATTAGGGATTATTCCTCAATCTGCTTAACTATAGTCTGTTCTTTTATTCCGTAGATAAAATGACAACCACAAATGTCAAACGCAGAAATAATGTGACCAGCTTAAAACAAATAGTGCTGATCTTTGATTTCGGTTTGTGAATAACCGATAAATATTAAATTAATTTTAGATCCAAAATAATCAATTAATGAAATCTACTCACTACATGATAGGAAGTAAACAATAAATAAAATCTACTCACTACTAATCCAATCAAACATTTAAAAATTGCATTATGAGTTATGAGCTTCGAGGTGACTGTTAATCTTACAATAAAATCGCTTTTAAATATTAGAAATATTGTATTTAGACCTGGATACACACTTTCTAAATGCCTCAAAATGGTGTTACATGCCTATATAAGTAACTCCCAATAATTTATTTTCGGTTAGTACCGTTTGTAGCACATCACTATTTATAAGACGTAAAAAACCAGCAACACATGAAATGTCATTTTAGTCTACGGGATAAAAAAATAGACTATAATGACGACTGTTTCATTTAACATTTACGTCGCTCATTGGCATCTATTACGTTACAAGTGTCATACCTAGAAATCGAAACTGTAAGAATGTTTGGCAATAAACGGGGAGAAAAAAAAACATGGGAACTTTGCAAGTTTTGCAAATTCTGGTTGGCACATTGCATAGGTACGGCTTTTAAATGTATTCTGCTTAAAAATATGGTACTTCTATTTAATATTTTTTCTAGTCATGAAATTAACCTTCTAAAATAGCTGTCAGTTATTAACTGACGCTTACTGGCCAAATGAATTTATTTAAGTTGCTGAAACATCTAAATTCCCAGTATCTAGACTCCCAATGACCTAGGTTCCAAATTAACTAATTCACGCAATTAGAAAACTATCTTAGCGTAATCAGGTGTCTCCCGATCTTGAGCTAATCTAAAATAACCGTTATCACGTAGTAATAAGACTGTATTGTGTAATCAGAACGCTTGTCGAACTTGTGACTAAGCGATTCGTTGTGCGACCAAACTGAGCTATTAGAATCGCTTGAAGAGCTATGCAAACTATTGCAAACCAGTGTAAACGAGATTAATTGGATACATTGAATAATAGGTCTAGGTGCATGGGGTCCTAGCACCTGCTAGTTTTTTGCAGAAATCGCGAAGCGTAACTGGTGACCGAAGAGCTGGCGGCTTCCTCGCACAACTTATTGCGATACAGCGAGGAAATGCCGCCAGCATCCTAGGTACAATGGCTCAAGGGCCTATTTTAGATTTAAGCTAGTTATAGTAATCCGGCCGATAACTCGTAGTGCTTAAGATAAGAGCGACGTGTAATGAACTTTCTTTGACGTCAGCTGCTGCTCCGTTGGTGGGTTGTAGTCATAGTATTTCAATTGAAACTTTATCAGATGATTTTTATACGATTTTATGAATAAATAATAACCTCAGCCTAAACTCAGAAAGCTCGTCAGCAGATGCCCTGAAAGCCATACTGCAGACGCGGATTTCGATACACAACGCCCTTTAACTACGAGTTATCGCCTAGGATGCGATGACCGATAAAAGTTGCGTCTGTAGGATAGCTACGTAATGTAAGGCTACATTAGGATGTATTGCTGTTCCTTGGCCAGCAGCGTGAAATGAGCGATGTCAGTGTCAAATCCTTGATGAATTGACTTGCTGGAGTTGCAGCCGCTGTCTCGTTTGGAACAAACATTCAGTTCCGTCAGTCAATCGTTACCGACTGGTCTGATTAAAGTAAGTTGCGATTGATGCGTCAATATTTTATGTTCTTCAAATAACCTGCCAAATTGAGGGAAGAAATTAACGAATAAAAAGTCATTGTTAATCACACGGTGAAACTATCCATAAGTTATATTCTTTGGAGTCAATCAAAATTCCATATTAAAAGCTATTATTTAGTACGTATTTAAGAGACTTTGACATTCTTTTTTCGCCTTTGATTAATGTCTAATAAATAAAAACCGGACAAGTGCGAGTCGGACTCGCCCACCGAGTGTTCCGTACTTTTTAGTATTTGTTGTTATACCGGCAACAGAAATACATCATCTGTGAAAATTTGAACTGTCTAGCTATCACGGTTCATGAGACGGACGGACGGACAGTGTAATATTAGTAATAGGGTCCCGTTTTACCCTTTGGGTACGGAAAAATCTAAACTAATAGGTTAATACTTTGGTTTTTCTGAGGCGCTGGTCTCGCCAAGTTACGGAAACAGCTCTGCTAATCTTCGCAAAGTGTATCGTCGCCATTTTGTAAACAATATTTGGACACCGTCAGTTTTTGTCTGTTACGTTTAGGGGTCATTTGCACCGAGAAAATTGTTTAAGGCCGAACCACACCTGCGACGACGATCTAGCGAACCTTCAATAGGTACCTAGTTATTATTACTTTTGTCAATCGACCGTTCATGAATACCTTTCTGTTGACGACCGGTCTCTGGCCTAGTGGGTAGTGACCCAGCCTATAAAGCCGATGGTCCCGGGTTCAAATCCTGGTAAGTCATTTATTTGTGTGATGAGCACAGATATTTTTTCTCTTTCACCTTTTAGTGTTTGTTTTTTTTTTGTTTTTCTCAAAGGTTAGCTGGAAGAGATTTCTATTATGGATAAGTTCGCTTTTGTACATATACTTAAATCTTTTACTTTGTTATGTCTTATTCTTCTTCTTCCCTACACCGGTAGTCCCATTTACTTGGGGTCGGCCCTCCTCGTCCGCATTCTCCACTGAGCACGATTTCGTGCGGCGTTTATGTCAATTTGACCCTCTTTAAGGACTCTTTCGACCGTCGTCAGCCAAGTGGCGGATCTTCCATGGCCGCGTGGCTGGGTTCCAGGCAGGTGCTAGGCCAGTTTTACCGGGTGGTCTTCTTCGCGTCTTTGGACGTGGCTGTACCATCTTACTTATTTTGTTATGTCTATTTTGTGTAAACTGGTTTATGTGTACATACATAATAGTGACATTTGACTGGTTTATGTGTACATACATACATAAACGAATACTGCAGCGAAATGATATCTCGCTGGAATCTGGAGCAGTCCATTAGGGAAGCACCTGTTTACAGAAACCACAGACATATTATAAAAATATTTTCAGCTCTCCGGCCGGAAAACGCTGACAGCCCGCTGTGCTAAACAAAGTTGCCGCTATCTGGCTCCGTCGAACAGAAAAATACAGGATGTAATTTTAACCACCGTTCATACCCTACGTAGTGACTTTATAGGTCATACTGAACAACTTTTACTATGAGACCAATGCCGAAATCGCGAATAAATTGGCTGTTTCATACATTCCGGCTGATGTGGCCGCTGATTATGGGTCAGCCAATTTTTTTTTCACGATTTCGGTATTGGGCTCATAGTAAAATTTGTTCAGTATGACCTATAAAGTCATTACGCAGAGTAAGAACGGTGGTTTAAATTTCACCCTGTAGTATACACACCTCGGTCAGTAAAGCCTTAGGATCACATGTGATCTTAGATCGGCAAACATGTGATCTGGCCGCGTAGCCAACGTTACAATCGTTAACGCTCCGTAGCGTCTCGTAGTCATCTCTCTCTATCACTCTTCCGCATTAGTGCGAGTGTGACAGTTGCGTTTCGTTCGCCACAGAGCGTGAACGATAGGCACGTTGGCTACGCGGGTTGACACATTTACTTTACCTGCATACCTGGGGAAAAAATATACTATTATATATGTACTATATTTTAACACATTCACCGCTGAGCTACGGTCATAGCGTTATGTCGTAGCAAATAACATGGATTTCCCGGTATGTTGCGGAAAATGCTTCGTCGAGGCCAAACGATAACGTGTCCTGATTAGGGCTGAGTGGGATAGACAGTTATGAAGCGTTGTTTTCCTGATGGGGGCCAAGGTTTTGACACCTCCCAAAGATGTCTGCGAGGACTGGAGGAGGGGGGGGGGGGGGGGGGTATTTATCCCTTAAAAGGTTAATACATAGAATCCTTGTATTCTTAACGGGACGGTAACAGTACTTTCGGCCCGATTCGAAGAATGAAATACGATAACGGTAAGTTCTGGTTTAGATAAGTTTTCATTTAGATATCGTTTGTATGTCGTATAATTGACAGAAGCAGCTCGATTCGGGCAACCATTGTCACTTTGACGTTATTGACGTTATTGGGATCACAGCGGGATCGAAATAAACGTCAATTTTGACATGTCTTTTGGTTATCAATCTTTTAAAGATCTTTCCAAGATCTTAAACGTGTCTTAATCATTCTTAGAATCGGGCCGTTTCTGTCAACCGGTTAAAAAAGTCGTTTAAAATATCAACGTGGTAACTTGAGTAAGCACCTGTTTTTCTAAATCACCAGTGGTTTAAACAACACTAATACGTGACGAATTTCGCAGCGCCGGAGCAAACTATGACCAAAAGCCGTTTTCACGCTCAACTGTGAAATGAGAGCATCATTATGAGGTCTAACCCCTAGTGTAAAATTCGATGGCGTGACGTGACGTACGCGTTTGCGTTAAGTCTCATTTTGTATGGGATTTTGAGTTTCTAAAACGTCCCGCTTGGCGCGCTGTTTCTAAATCCCATAGTCAAAGTCAAAGTCAATAATATTCTTTATTCAAATAGGCCTAGCAACAAGCACTTTTAAATCGTCAAATTTTACATATATCATCTTAATCTAAATATCAGAGCAATTTATTGATGCAGTTATTATTGTTCTAAAAAAAACATTAAATTATTATAGATATGGTAAAGTTATTAAGAATTTCACAAAAGGATCATCAAACACCAAAATTGTATAAAAAAAGAGAAGTAACGCAAACGCGTACGTCACGTTTCGCTATCGAATAAATTTACACTAGGGGCCCAGATATGCCTTTTTTGAGTTTACTTGAGTCGCAGAAGTATGGCACATAATATATTCTAGGTTTATAGGTTTTGCTGTTTTGCATTGCAAATTAAAAAAGTTTTCTTCTTTTTTTTCTTTATTAGGGGAAAAAACAGATACAGGCCAATAACATTTATAGGCATGATTACCTATACATATGGTACATATAGCCTATATCTCACTAGGAGGCCTGACAGTAGTTTTAGAACAGCATTGTCATCGGAACTATGGAGTGTGGAATTAAGAGGAGTGACATCTCTTATGGTAGAACTGTTGCAAAAGTGTCCAGCTGTCAGCTATAAATAATAGTTAAATCTCTCCAGAGTAGCGCTAGAGTAGCTAAGAACCTAGGCGTTATTGACGGAGTGAAGTGCGCTGTCTATATGATTTGATTTTTTGTTCAAGTACTATAGGTATTGTAGCGCCACCTATTTAAGGTTTTTTGATGACACTTTTTGGTACATGGGGATTTCTTTCCTTACCTCCACCTTCCATAATCGGAACTAAATAAACAGACTTATACTATACTTACACCAATACTTAATAATAACGACATTTATCATTTCCAAATTATATGAACATCATAGATGTGTCATAAATCTTTAGGCCGTACATGTGAATTAACTGAATACTACATCTTCTACCACTTCCCAAGCGTTCCACTCGCAAAATTAGCATACCACAGCGGGCGCGGGCACCGGTCAGTGACATGGATTTGTATCACAATATCCATCCACCGCTACTAGGTACTTATCACGAGTATAGTTGTCATCATCATCATATCATCCGAAAGACTGACACTGCTGGTTATAAGCTCATTATACAAGAGGGTCGACAGTCCTTCCACTAGCCAAATAATAATCGGAGTTTACCCGGAATCTACAATTAAATACCAGACCAGCAAAATCTCAAAATGATTCCTCGTTGACGAAGAACTTTTATTACGTAAACTTCAAAAATAAAAGCTGACTTTCTGTGTCTGAATGCTCGCTACAAACCATTCGCTAAATTATTGCACGTTGTTGTAGTTTTGTACCAAAACTTTAAATTTGATAGAATTTGATGTAAATGGGTCAAATTCAAAACTCTGCTCATATCTTTTCTGTAGACATTCTCAAAAATTAAGGGCTATACATACATATTTTATACATATTATAGGACATTATTACACAAATTGACTAAGTCCCACAGTAAGCTCAATAAGGCTTGTGTTGAGGGTACTTAGACAACGATATATATAATATAAATACTTACAAATACTTAAATACATAGAAAACACCCATGACTCAGGAACAAATATCCATGCTCATCACACGAATAAATGCCCTTACCAGGATTTGAACCCGGGACCATCGGCTTCGTAGGCAGGGTCACTATCCACTAGGCCAGACCGGTCGTCGAATATTTAGGCTATAAAGGTTAATTTTCTCAGTAATCCTTATACACATGAAAAGGTACTCCTTTTTAGGGTTCCGTAGCTAAATGGTAAAAAACGGAACCCTTATTTGGATAAGTATGATAAAATCATTACCTACATGCCCACAAGCTGCTGACTAAAAACAACTCGAGCCTTTGCCTGTGCCTGCAACTCCAGAGGTTGCAAATGCTTCTTTTGTCTCGAACAACACCATACTGGCACAGGTATACAATTTAGCAAGTTCTTACTACTTGCAGGCACTTATACCGCCACCAAAACCAAAATGTGTTCATAGGTACATTGTCTGAACCAATCATTGACATCAGACATAGTCACGCGTAGCGCGGTGAGCAGTAATTTTCGCAGCGACAATGCGCAGGTTGGGGGGCTATTAGTAAAGGCGCAGGCTTTCGGCAATTGATATTGAGAGTTGCTTAGAGCTGCACGTTCATTTCTCGAATCAACCATCGACATCAGACATAGTCACGCGTAGCGCGGTGAGCAGTAATTGTCGCAGCGACAATGCGCAGGTCGGGGGGCTATTAGTAAAGGCGCAGGCTTTCGGCAATTGATACTGAGAGTTGCTTAGAGCTGCACGTTAATTTCTCGAATCAACCATCGACATCAGACATAGTCACGCGTAGCGCGGTGAGCAGTAATTGTCGCAGCGACAATGCGCAGGTCGGGGGGCTATTAGTAAAGGCGCAGGCTTTCGGCAATTGATACTGAGAGTTGCTAAGTGCTGCACGTTAATTTCTCGAATCAACCATCAACATCAGACATAGTCACGCGTAGCGCGGTGAGCAGTAATTTTCGCAGCGACAATGAACAGGTCAGGGGGTGACTTGCGTAAGCGCAGGCTTTCGGCGTCTGATATGAGAGTTGCTGAAGTGTTAATATTGTACCTACAAATGGTAAATATAAGTAAATACTATAGCAAAACTGTTTGGATTTCAAAACTTGATTTAAAAAAATCTTTAAACCATTTTTATGAAAAGAAGATGAATGTGGACTTCATTTATTGAAAATCACATTTTCTAATTGTTGACTTTCTTTGGGTACGCACGCACTTTTTCAACCTTTTCCGCATATTCCGAATTTAATGCAAAATCTAAGATACTCTTTGCGTTACTAAGTGAAAGACCTATACTACAATACTACTGAATAACATATGCACACTGCTCTGCTAGCCAGCAATCCAATGTCATTGTCCAATTATCTCTATTCTCTCATCGATTCATTCGATGAAAATGGGCATAGGCACGTTGGCTACGACTGCTACGAGGGCAGGCTGCGTAGCCAACGTGCAAATCACTTACCCTCCGTAGCGATCGTAACGCATCTGTCACTGTCGCACTAATATGAAAGAGTGATGGAGAGACACAAAGCGTTTCGTTGTCGAAGAGGTAGCGGTTATCACCTTGGCTAGGCCTAAATAGTGATTAGTTTAAAGTTTATAAAATGCATATATCGTCAGATGACCAGCAAAACTCACTAATTACTAAAAAACAATTAAACAAAAATTAACCATATTTCAGTAGTAATATGGTTCATAATGGATATGAACTTGTGGTGGTAATTAGTGACTTTTGCTTGTCACCTGACGATATGATTATAAGGTAATTATTCTGCAAGGTACTTATTTTTAATAATTATCGGACAACAATCGAACAAGATGCCTGAATTGAATTTTTAAATACTTAAATACATAAATATTTTCAATTGCAGATCAAATTTATTTTGGACAATCGAATTGGTTTTGTGAATATAACGGTTTTCTCAAGCGAAAGTCGATTGAAACCGAAACAGCACATTAGCAACCGAAGTCAGAGGTCGGGAGAAACACAATGACTTGCATAACATGTAACAATGTAAATAAACAATTTAAAATTCGCCGTTTTTCGTTGCAATTTTGTTGTGTAATGTTTTTTGGACGTGTCTGAAAATATTGCGGAAGTTTGGTGTTACGAGAACGTTTTTATTTCTTTTTTGTAATAGCAGTTCCATGCGAACCAGAGGATAAGTCCGCCGAACTATAGATTTGATGAACACCCCAGTGTTTTTCATTGTTTGGTAAATTAAATGAATGAATGAATGAAAGTTTATTCACAAGAACATATGGTAGAGTACAGTAGATGTTATAAATATTTACATTGTTGACCCCTAATATGTTCTGCCATATGGCATGTGAAAATGGTTTTCCCATGACATGACAAAGCCATGCATGTGCACACTGACTGCGTGCATGCAATATCTTAAGTACTTACTAAGTATATTCTGCTAATAGTATAACGTATAACATATTATTATTATTACATTTATTCCAAAGAACTAATTCGACCGAAATAAAGGGCGCTGTTAATGGTAATAATAATAATAATAATTCAGCCTATATACGTCCCACTGCTGGGCACAGGCCTCCTCTCATGTGCGAGAGGGCTCGGGCTATAGTCTCCACGCTAGCCCAATGCGGATTGGGGACTTCACATACACCTTTGAATTTCTTCACAGATGTATGCAGGTTTCCTCACGATGTTTTCCTTCACCGAAAAGCTAGTGGTAAATATCAAATGATATTTCGTACATAAGTTCCGAAAAACTCATACAATATAATATTGGCTGTTAATGGTATACGGTATTTTATGGGCACTATAAGGTATTTTACAAAATGCGGACTTTTTACAATTTGCCTTCGGCAATTTGCATAACGATTCAGGTTTGTAAAAAGACAACGCCGTTTGTAAAAGGCGGAATCTTACAATTTGCCTGCGGCAAAATAAAGGGCGCTGTTAATGGTATAAGATATTTTATGGGCACTATAAGGTATTTTACAAAATGCGTACTTTTTAAAATTTGCCTTCGGCAATTTGCATAACGTTTCAGGTTTGTAAAATGACGACGACTTTTGTAAAAGGCGGAATCTTACAGTTTGCCTGCGACAGATCCACCGCGATAATCGAAATTGGAATTTCGTTTACTGCCTCTCTCTTGCGTATTCGGGCGATAGAAATATAGATAACGAAATTTCGATTTAAGATTTTTTGGGCAGACCCTCAGCTTGGCTTAAATATGGATAGCTACCGCCGTAGCAATGTTGCTTCGGCAACGTTGATGCGGGCGGTGAACCTGTCAATTTCCTTGATAAATTACACTGCAGTCGCGATTGGAATGTACTATTATTAGGTAATTTTATCACGGAGATTGACAGTTAAGTTCATCACACACCTTAGCGCTGTTTTCACGCTGCATCAGCAACGTTGTTGCAAACCATCCCGTTGTAAATAACCCATTCTATACTACACTCCCTGGGGACTCTCCCACTACCTTTGGGATTATAGGAACTAGTCATTAATAGGAAACTTTGAATGACACGTAAAATGTTGTACTTAGAGCCTGTCCTGAATAAGCTACTTGCCACTTATCTGACGAATAATTATCGATTTTAGTCACAAAAATGTCAAATTGATAGATTTAGTTGATGAAATTGTACACCTTTTGTTAACTATTATACCAAGTACTGCTTTCTATTAGCACATCTTGTTATCTTTCATTTTAATAAATCATTTTTTTGAAACCAAACTCACTCAATTAGTAATGATTTTTTTTCTGATGGACGTTTAGGTTACGGTTAAAGCACCGATTTTAAAGCTCTTATTTGTAAATTTCGTAAAGTTTGGACTGCTAAAAATGGTAATTTTGTATTACTCATATCCTGTACTTCAACTTTAATAAACTACATTTTTGTTAATATAAATTTGAAGTAGTGTAAATGAAAGTTGGACTAAATCAATTTTCTCCAGAAATCACTTCGAAACAAGTGACAATTTCTCTGAAAATCGACTTAATTTCAACGTAATTTTTATACTTAAATAGTCTACAACATTTGCTAAATCTGTTTTTATACATCGTTTTGTATAATTTACCACCATAATTTTTTGATGAATATTTAAAAACTGTCCCTTCTCGTCACATATTACCGGGGACGCACGCTTGCAACCTCATTATTAAAAGGCAAGATGAGAAGACGTGCTCATAGAAACCAATACTTGTTATTTAGATATTACTTCGACTTCGATAATGATGACGACCGGTTTGGCCTAGTGGGTAGTGACCCTGCCTACGAAGCTGATGGTCCCGGGTTCAAATCCTGGTAAGGGCATTTATTCGTGTGATGAGCATGGATATTTGTTCCTAAGTCATGGGTGTTTTATATGTATTTAAGTATTTATAAAAAAAAAAAAATAAAAAAAAAAAAAAAAATTATATATTATATATATCGTTGTCTAAGTACCCTCAACACAAGCCTTATTGAGCTTACTGTGGTACTTAGTCAATTTGTGTAATTATGTCCTATAATATTTATTTATAGATACTACGTAACAAAAGGTGTACAATTTCCGCGACTAAATCTATCAGTTTTACATTTTTGCTCTAAAATCGTTACCGGGCTCTTAACTGGTAGATAAAGTGCTAAGTTTTGTAGGAACTTTTATCTGCCAGTTAATTTATTTGTTAATTAGCTATCCAATACTTTACTTGGACATTGTGAAACAGGCCCTTTGTATGTTAAAGATATTAAACTTGCGAATATTGCAGAGATTTAGCTCCGCGATCCGCTGGACATTGCCATTATCCGGTGACATTTAGAGGTCGCTGCTCCGTGCAACTGGAGCAGTCGAGAAACTTACCCATAGTGGATTAAAGCTATGTTATACTGACATACGTAAATAACACAACCATGGAACACATTATCCAGCGCTGCCCCCTGTATTCCAACCAGGGGCCACCAGAGGATCTGCTGCATCTCACACCCGACGCTGCTTGGATCAGCACCCTAAATGTTGACGTTTAAAATACTAACGAATAATGTTTAATTAATTGCCTATTGTTGTATTCATGCCATACGATTAAATAAATAAATAATAACACTACCAAATTTAACAACTTACCCCCTTATTCATAAACGTGTACTAATGTTACGATGCCGCTGATCATCGTTTGTCCCTTTCCATCATACCAATACGTCGGAAAGGGACAAACGATAATCAGCGGCATCGTAACTTTAGTAAACATTTATGAATAGGGGGTTAATATTTAAGAGCTGTGTTCTTGTCGGTGGAGCAATCTCCAACTCGTCCGGTCCCCTGCCAACTCCTTAACCTTCTGGTATGACACGACTTGAATCTTTTATTTATTTGGTTGAAACATTTTTTCTCTGTCTTTCCTTCTCTTCTCTTTCCCTCTATTTTTCCTTCCATGATGTTCTTAAGGAACAGGCCGCGTAGCGTAGCCGACATGCAAATCGCTTGCGCACCGTAGCGATCGAAATGCAACTATCACTATCGCACTAAATATGGATGAGTGATAAAAAGACACATGAAGCGTTTCGTGGTAGCGATAGCGATTGCCACCTTGGCTAGGCCGGCTGGTCGTGTCGTAGCAAATGTCCAAGTATTACTCCTCTTCATGAAAATGTAAATGAAAAACTTTATTGGTAACAATTGTTACAGGTCGGTATTACATAGTGTGTGTTACCTTATTAATTATTAAAATTATCAGTATATGAATCATTACTAACAATTGGGATATAATCAATATAATATAAATGTCAAGCTGTAATAAGCATTAAATTATTAAATCACAAGTGAAATGTCAAAAAAACTCGCTATAATCATAAAACATCTTTCCAAGAAGCCATTTTTTTAGTTTTGATCTGAATCCTTCAGTGGAAGTTGCATTTCTAATACAATCGGGTAATCGATTGTAGACTGAAGGACCGAGGCAATAGACCGACTTTGCCGACTTCGCTAAATTGTGTCGTTCTGCTACCAGCCGTTCTCCGTCATTCTCTCCGTCGTCCTTCATTTTCTATTGCCTTTAAACAATTAGGCAACATAATAACCCAAGTCTGCAGATGTACCTTTATCATAATCAACTGAATAGCTAAGGCCAAAAAGCGTTCAATAGCGAAAAACTATATTTTATAACTAAGATATTCCACGTCAGGAAACAGTTTATAAAAACCTACATTTGGAGCATATTTTTGTATGGAAGCAAGACGTGAATGTTAAGAGGATAGTGGACCGCCTCTCCATACAAACGTAGTCCCTATTTTCCTCCCTGGATCAATATCCAGACATTCCATAATTTCAATTATCAACATTTCATAATGTCAATACATTACGGAATGTTTGGAATTGACGTTATGAAAGAAGAATGATCCATCTAAGTTCGCCTTTGTACCTGCTGCCTATCCTTTGCCATATTTGTGTTTTGTACAATAAAAAGTTTATACATATCTACATACATATGTATATTCATCATAGCGAAAAACATATTCCATATAAATTTTAAAAGCTCCTAACTCTAGAAAACTAGAAATTATCTAATTAAAATTGTCAATTTCAAAATTCTAAATTATTCATTTCAATAAACATACGTACCTAATATACGTCTTGATAAGCGCACTTTAGACGAATCTAAAATAAAATTGAACTCAATTCTGTTTATGTTTTAATTTCCGTTTGTACGAAACGAAAGTTACACCAACTCGTAACTTACGAAGCTTAATTAAGGATTAAGATAAAAGTAAAATATAAATAAACGGAGCTAACTGTCGGTTTCACTTTCCACGTAATATTACATTGGAGTGTCAGGAACCTGCATGTTGGACGGCTAGCATGATGTTAGTACCTATCGCGATTTTATTTTTTACCGACTTCAAAAAAGGCGGGTTGTCAATTCGACCGTATTTTTTTGGATACAAAAAATTACATACATGTATGTTAACTCAGAAGTGCATTATTTCTGAACCGGTTTAGTTATTAGTTTTGTTTAAAAGTATATAATATTCAGTCATACATTTCCAGTTTGGTTCTATTATTGTCAAAGTCCAGTTCTGATGATGGGATCCATTGAGGAATTGAAGGAACTTCTTAAATCCTCCATATAGAGCTTTTCTAAAAACTCCACGCAGATTTGTATTTTATCAACTGACCATGTTGACGCTTTTAACATATGGCTTCAAACATATCAGTTGCTAACTTATTCTATGCTAGCGCATAAGTATAAAAAGGTCTCATACTTACATAATTTTATCATTTTTGAAGTCAGTTTTTTTCTTCTTCTCGACCGTAGATCTGTCCTGACTGTCAATTCTGCACATGTGTTTGTACTGCCCATGACGCATAACAAACGTAACAACCATTGAATTTGGAATACTTATTCAATTGTTTACCGCGCGCAATATATTTCAAATTCAAACAGGTTTTCCATTCCAACAGCCTGTTAAAAAGGTTGCTATGCATATTGGCGAACTATGTTTGTCATTCTGTCGTGGGTTTCTGTTGTGAAATTGTAAAATTTTAATTTAATTACCTACACTGAACACAGTCTTCGCGCGCTGTATTGTTTAATAAAATAAATCATGGGCATAATTTTCCCAGCTGCAAGAAGAGCCATTTACGAAATTAACTTTTAAATATTCAGTATATCAGGCAGATATGTCTACGAGCGATACTATTTTTCATATTAAATGAAAAACGAAAAAGACCACCGCTTCAGGCCAAACTTCTTTAATACATAGATAGATTACTCTTTACTGGCACACCTCAGTAAAAAACTCGGCGTAAAGAAAAACAATAGATTAATGATACAGGCAGACAACAGGCGGCCTTATCGCTAAAAATCGATCTCTTCTAGTTAGTTGCAAACTTAATAGCATCATAGGATAGACAATCATCAATCATCATGCTAGGCTAGTGCTAGGTTCACTAATGATTTGAGCAAAAACTATAAGCTCGGTCACGCGATGCGTGCGTTTGTCGACACGACACGAACATGTGAGGCATCTCTACGTGTTACGTACCTATGTCAGATAATACTAACGAAACTACAGCCCAGGAGGTCAATTCGAACTTACAGTTTGATATCACTATCAGAATGTTGTCTGAATGATTTGATTCGCGCGTGCATTTCGCTAGTACTTATTCGTATATGTTGGCGCGAGCGAGATGCACGGGAAGGTGATTAAAAAGTAGTCTCTAAAACTCCAGTTAAATTGCAGGATAAACATGTTCTCGTCCTATGGTATCCCATTGGTACAGAGGGCCTTCGTGAGACGTCGCCATTCGCTCCAGTCCTGTGCCTCGTGCTCCGCGTCCCTCCAACTCAGTCCGGCTGCCAGCAGCTCGGCGTCGACGGTGTGCTGCCACGTGTGCGCCGGCCGTCCCCATCGCCTGCTCCCATGCGGTCTCCACGTAAATGCGATCCTGGCCGTATTGTCCTCTGGTTTTGTGTGGGAGCGATTTCTTGCTTGACCGATTCCATAGATCCTTGTTGCTGATACACTGAAAAAAATAGATAGCCGAACTGGTTTTGTAACTTTACTAAATAACTAAACTACGGTTATAAGAAAATAAACTTTGCATAAATTTACAAACTTATTTTGTAGTGTATACCCAGTACCTGAACACTGATAGCCAAACACGGTTTTGTAACATATAACACATAGTTCGCAAGTCCCAATTTTTGTGTAAACAGTAACCAAAATTTTGTAACAGTTATGCAAACATTTCTTTCAGTGTAGTGTTCGTCCAGAAGAATTATAAACAGTTCGGCCAGAATAATAATATTTATTCTTAATCATTAAAAAAAAAATCCATCCTCATCCCATCTCCCTTCCACCATCAAGTCGCTAAGGGTTTGCTTTTTTTTAATTTTGACTTTCCCACCAATAGGCAACCACCGGATAACTTCCGAGCCAATAAACCAACGCTGTCATTCGTTCTCGATTGTCAAATACACTTTAATAAATGTCGTCATGAAAACATTCTCAATGATGTATCATATTTATCTAAGCCAAAAATACACGGTAAAAAGGAACCCTTATGGTGAGACTCTTTCGTCCGTTCGTCCATATGTCAAATTATTAAATATCTCGAGAGCTACTATTACGCTATCGATTTGAAAATTGGAATAGTTATGATTGGTTTGAAAAAGGTTAACTCAGATGCATTGAAAGTGTTATTTCTAACCTAAAAATCATTTTGACAACAATGGCAACACAACCATTTTTTGTATTGTCATCTGTTCTGGTGTAGGATTCGGTAGATTCCCAACTCTGCGCTCGCGATGGTTTCCAGCAGTGGCCGCGTCACGCATACCACGAACGAGCTGGAGTATATAGCGACACTAGACCTCCGGAGAGGTGGGACTTGCCTTTAGCCCTCCTACACCAGTAGCAGAGCATCAGCAAGCACAACACACAATCAGAAAGAGCCGAACGGCACGCCGCACATTCCAGCTAAACTGCCAGTCACCGCGGCCCCGAAACCTGGCCACTCTCAAACGGTATCACTAGGCTAGGGGTAGTGGGGTTGGATAACGATCGGTAGCGAAGAGCTGGCTATCTACATCTGTAACGACGACGATTGGGTCGGTGGGGAGCGACCCGCCACAGCCGTCACAGCCGAAAGGCGGAAACGGCCTCTCATAGCTCCCTTCAGGGACAGGGACCCTTCGACATCCACCACCGCAATAACGCGATCGCATCTGGAAAACCCCTCAGCTCAGGATACCAATTTATATTTTCTTTTGGCCTGGATTACAAATACAAACAACCTACACACATCGTCCGTTTACTGTCTAACAGGGCAATGCAGTTAGCGATTACTTAGTGGATAGCGGCGAGTCCCGTTTGGACAATTTAGCTAAACTGCGTCGTGAGACAAACACACGGTGGTCGCATACCTTGAAAGTTTACTTTGAAAGATGAATTGAATATGTAGGTCCAATGGAACAACTTTTGCTATTCTATTAGTCACGATAATTTTTTGACTGTTTCTTAGAAAATATTAATTACTTAATAATTAATCGGCCTAAGTGTGTGAGATAACCATCATATTAATGTTCTCCATAAATGTGTGCTTAATGTTTCCCGAGTAATATTTCACAAAAAGATACACCTAGCTTTAATTAGTTTAGGTTTTCATTAGATCGTTTTAGTTTAATAATTAGTAGTGCAAATTTTTCTAAACGTCTTGTATTTCAGGCATGTTCATCGTTTAAATCACAAATGGTAATAAAGTCAGACCAAGCTAAGTTGGCAGCGATTTAATTTATCTTGGTTTGACTCTAAATTAATTTTGTACGAAGCAAAAATGCCTGCAAAAAATACTACAATGCTTAGAAATAATTAAAAAAAAAACACTGTCTCGGGTGAGATACACACACGACACAAAAGGGATAATATTGCACATTGGGAGCATAATGCACTAAGTTAGAAGGTACTTAATCCAATACGTACAAATCTACAAGTTCTACAACCTGTGATATATTGACTCCTTGTTTCCCTCTAATGTCAATGCCACTAGCTATGATGGATATAGAATAAAACATGTATTGTAGTTAAATATTCTTCATTAATATAGAATTAAATATGTTATTGGGGTTCTTCGCAACCCATCTATCAATTGCCGTCCTAGATTCACTTAGCCGCTGCGTGATCTCATCATTAGCACAAACTTAGCAGTTTAGCACTAGCTGTGTCACTTTGCCTCGATTCTGTATGGTCTCATACATTAGCGTCTAGACTGTTTACCGTTTAGTTAATCTAGAAAGACTTCATGCCTATCGAATACACAACACAAACTGTCTCTTTTATGTTTTAAAGTTCTTCTGTCCTATTATACTTCTTTAATTTACCTATTTGAGTTTTCAGGGCTAGGAATGGCAAAATTCACCTAATCGATTGAAGGGTTATTTATTTATTTATTTAAGCTTTATAGCACAATACATGAAGGTACAAATGGCGGTTTTTTTTTTTTTTTTTTTTTAATCTTTATTAGAGAGCTTTATCGCTTAGCGATTATGTCGCTCCATATAATCAACATACAATAACAAAATGGCGGATTTAATGTCTTAAGGCATTCTCTACCAGTCAACCAATGCTTGGGTGAATTCGGATTGCGACTGCGACTTTCATTGAATGAATGAAATGCGTTTATTTGCTTAACATTATGTACAGATAAGATTGCAGAGTCATCAGTATTATGTCCAGATAATGCGACTTTCATTGTCATATAATGTCATAGTTCACCTCGATATATTCTAGTAGCATAAATGAAGCGTATTACTTATTGTGACAATCTAGGACGAATACATTCCATAGTAAACATTGAAACACGCACGAGGAATTCGTTACGCGTGTACAAATTACATGTGGTATTGGTGGTTGCTATGCCATTGGAATAACGTCCAGAATTAGTCACTTAAATTTGACTTAGATGGTCTTTATTTTCACATCACAAAAGACCCCTGTATTTGTAATGCATAGCAGCCTTTATTCACAAAACATTTTGTATTGTATGTAAGCTCATCTGGTTACCACCAATATAACTTGACCGTTGTCACCAATGCATTACTGAAGAACTTGATGAAACTGCTGTGACCAGTGAGCATTCAAAGATCACTGGCTGATCTACTAGATAGAGCAGTCACTAGTTCAGCAGACAGTGGCTCTGCTATACTAATTTATTACGCACTGTACTTACAGAAAAAATTATGAAGAATGCAACTAGGTTTAGCGATGCACAGCTAAGTAATTGGTGGTATTATCTTATAATTTCGGGAACCCTTGCGAATACACTTCGGGTTTCGACCCATAGGTATCTTTTGTGCAATTACCCCCTAGGAAAGATCTGACAACTACTCAAGAGGTTTTTCGACCATGTCCATGTGCCGGATGATGGAGCTCATGGATAACATTTTGAATTCCTTTGGTTCCAGATAGCCTGCTCCAAAATCCTTCATTATTTGTCTGGCGCGGATGTGAATGAAATTCACATAGATGTCTGTCTCCCTCTTCGCCACACATTCGACAATCGATGTTGTCAGTGTCCCATGGCCAAAACTTCTTTGACCCCGTAATGGCCAGTAAACACCCCTGTTATTGTAGTAAGCTTTATAAAGCAGATTTTGCATTGCCGTATACAAATGTTTGAAGAGAAATGAACAAATTACTATGCTGTGTATGCAGCATAATAAATGTGTATACATTTTTCGAGCCCTTACCCATACCCATACTCATCCATGCTTACCCATATTCATCTTTAAACTCGCCTCTTTCAATTCGACTCCGTACTCGTAGGTACACATATAAGTAAGAATCTTTTGCAATCACAGGCCAAAAACACTGGTCCAACAACAGCAAAAGGTAACTTCGTGAATCAACTACAATTATTTCAGGTGTGATAAAACAATGAGGAAGTTCACGGCACGTCTTCATAAGCTCATAATGATCCTAAGCGAGCAAGTGGTCATTGCGCGAACGGTGTTAGAGAGCGATGGTGTGTGACGACATGAAATTAATATTGGTTCTGCTGATGCCCACGCTGTTATTGACAGTGAGTACAGTGGCTTATAATTTTTTTTTCTCTATATACCATTTTTTTTTGCATGAACTAGCTTAATAATTTTCGTTAGAGTTAAGTTGTTACCTTTTAGAGGAAATGATTTGGGGGAGATCTTTTATATTTAGTTTTTAGTTTTAAGTTGTTTTGTGTTAGTATAAGTTCGATTTATTTGTTTTAGTTTTAAATTAGTTAACATAAACAATGTACTTGTATATATAATATGTTACCATTTTGTGCCCTATCAGGGTATCATGCACCAACTACCCGTCACTGCGTCACTAACATCTTTTGTAATGAACATGTTAAGTTGAATAAATTGAAATGTATACAGACTATTATACATTTCAATTTATTCAACTTTACATGTTCATTACAAAAGATGTTAGTGACGCAGTGACGGGTAGTTGGTGCATGATACCCTGATAGGGCACAAAATGGTAACAACTTAACTTTAACGAAATGTTAACAGGTAGGCACAAAATGATCAATTTTTGTCCAAAATTTTAGGCCTGATAACATGACACACTTGTAGACATCTAAAATGTGTTTTACCCTAATAACTCGTTTATTTTTACAATGCACTCTTTACTTCACATCGGATTTGCACCTTGTGTGGATGAAGAATATAAAGATAGTAAATTTAATTTGTATGTAGAATGCATTGGTACACGTTTGTTACGATTGTATTGTATTATCGTACGCACTGCGTACGCGCAGCATTTCAATAAACTGTCAATTGTGCATTGCGTAAGAATAACATTAGGTACACATTGTGACCAGCTGTGTTTGCGATCTCGTTTAACGTAATACTTTCAGAATTGGTGCATTACTAAATATTTATTTTTAGTAATGATATATTTTAAATGTCTAATGGTAACCATAGGTCGTAAAACGGATCCCAGTTTAAGAAGATATTTTTGATTCATATGTTACTTAGAATAGAATAGAATAGAATAGAATATCATTTATTTCAGTATAAGTACACAGTTATACAATACATATAGAGGAAGAAAGAGAAAAAATGACTTATAACTAACTTGTACACTGTATATAATTATACTGAAAAAGGTGAACACTCAGCATAATGCCAGGTCCTACTGAAGTAGTACGCTGACGCTGGTCTTCCGTGGACACCTGTAGGGAGCGTAGTTGCGCGCAGCTACCAACTACAGTTAAGTTACTGAGATAACTATAATAATTACGACGGTAAACAACAAAGCGGCAATGAAGCAGTTGACATCATATGTTAGCATGACCATCATGGTCCAGAAAATATATATATATATGTACCCAAAATAATAATATAAATAATTAGTTACAGTACTTAAGATTTGTAATGGCTTCACTCAATCACTCTGACAATAGTTTTTGCTTAGAGAGAAGGTAACTTTTCACTTTTACTTTAAAAGACTGCAAAGAAGTTAGTTGCTTAAAAGGTGGTGGTAGGTTGTTCCAGCATTTTGTGGCGGTGTACTTCTACCAATTACTTAGGTACTTATTTTATTTAATGTATTTTTTTTCATGATATGTAAGTTTTTGATGTTACTTAACCATATTTTTCTTATTGCAGCACGCCGGAGCAGAGTGAATATATTCAACTATACATTACGAAGCAAGTTTCTTATTAAAAGTAAGTATGTAATTAGATCACAGTAACTATAGGTCATATAGTATAGGTAGTATAGGTAGGTAAATATGTGTATTTTTAGGGTTCCGTACGGAACCCTTAGGATCACTTTGTTGTCCGTCCGTCCGTCTGTCTGTCTGTCAAGACCCTTTTTCTCAGGAACGCGTGGAGGTATCAAGCTGGAATTTATATCAAATACTCAGGTCTACTGTCCCTTAGAGCTGTGAAAAAATCAAACTTCTAAGCCAACGCAATCAAAAGATACAGTCGTTTATGCTGCAAATTTTCGTCACTCGCAAGGGAACCAAAACCTACAGGATACTTCCCGTGAATACAGAATCTTGAAATTTGGTACGAAGCAACGTCTTATAGCATTCGAAAACCGTAAATTTTTAGTTACATCATATAATAAAAATATTTAATTGATATGACTCGATTGTCGTGATGGGTTAACTTTTCCTTATATACCTACAGGTTTGTACGGAATCCTCTGTGCACGAGTCCGACTCGCACTTGGCCGGTTTTTTACTATTTCGACCGATTACGAACCCCATTCCGATTTAATAATTTGTTATGGTGTTGATACGACCTTGACGATTGTCTGTAATTGGCGCGCATCTCACGCACGACTTTCACTTCCTTTCGCATGCACCAATACCGTACCAATTGTCGTATCAGAACCAGTTCAAACTATTACAAATTGTTGAATCTGAATCGAGCTCCAGCGTTGGTAGAGTCAGACCAAGCTAAGTTGGCAACGATTTGGATAGCTCAGCCTATGCAAGTGTTAGTAAACGTCATAATTTCATAGAATTTGACTCTGTGCTGTCAAAATCGCTGTCAACTTATCTTCGTAATAAGCAGTGTAAGTAAGCAGCAAAAAATTGGCCTTAATATATTTTTGTTATATTTTCAGAGATATTCAGAAGTTAACCAGAGCATTTTACATCGGCAGAGAAGATCGCAGTATTTATTAGAGATCTCTCTATTTATTAATTAATCAAATTAGTAATCAACACAGAAGTGACACGCAAGAATCGCTATGACACAAATGAATGATAAATGGAGAGATTTTTTTTTACCTAGAAAGTACTGGAACACTATACGAATTTGGCCATATGTCAAATTTCGTGACATTTCGGTGATATCAGCAATGTATTGCGGGGATCTGTCAAATTTTTATACCTATTCAAAATGAATCAGAATAAAGACAAGAAGTCGACACAATGACAAGTATACTATGAACTTAAGTATGGACCCGGGTATGTCCTTAAACTACGTCCACAAGAGAGGTATGGGCATTGTGAATGTCATCTCGCTCTGTGTGGTAGGGCACAGCACAGCGGATGTCATTCCAGATTTAGAGCGAAGCCCAACTGGGGAAGTACCTCCACCTTACAGAAAATCGCAGCCAAATAACACTATGCTATGCTTGTATGCCACCGACGTAGTATAAAAAAAAAGTATCAAGAAATTGAACACATTGATGAAACTCGTTGAGGAATAATTTTCTCTCTTCTTACACGTCTTTTAAAATACAGACAATACATAGATAATATTATTATTTTCAAAATATTCCTCTCTGCCTTTATAGACTAACGTAAAGCTTTCTTAAAATTATCAACGAAAATATACATAAAAAAAAGTCAACGTACTTTTGGGCTTGTAGATTTCCCGCCCGCGCAGCCAGCATGTCAATCGATAACGCTCCGTGGCGTAGTGTAGTCATCTCTCTCTATCGATCTTCCATATTAGTACGATAGTGACAGTTGTGTTTGTTCGCTACGGAGCGGAGATAGGCACGTGGCTATGCGGGTAGGTCTTACATTTGTAGGTGCCGGGTCTGAGATACAGACAAAATCATTTGATTGACACTTTGTCCAAAAACTGAGGGTAAATATTAAAACTAAGATTCCAATTGCCTATTTCCGTTAAGAAGCAAAGACAACAAAGTCTTTCAAATACAAGATACGTTTCCATTGTGAGAGCAAGCACGTGCCCGACGTGTCCACTGTCTATAGCCAAGACACAGATCTCTTTACTAGATGGAATATAATTGGCATGGTAACGATAACACATGTTGCCGCAGAAAATGCCGCAAGGCTCAAACGCTTTAAATATGCCATTATTTATGAACAACATAACAATTGTATTTGTATATAACTACTTACTAAAGTTCTTAAATCTAAGTCCTTAATCTTTTGACCGCCAAAGACGTCATATGACGCGCGCGGCTACAGCCCAATATCAACCTTCATGCGTACCGACAAGGTTCAAGATTACGCGCCGCGTACGGTAGGCGTGGCGTTCAAAAGGTTAAATGTAAAAATTATACAATCTAACATACAGAATAATATCAGTCGTATTTATCTAAAATTAATTACGCAGACAAATTATTAAAGTAGGTCGTAAACTCCTCTATAGAATAAAATCACTCTTTCAACAGCAATGTTAATTTATTTTTAAAGATATTTATACCTATACATTAAGGGTAGTGATGTTCCTCCAGCCACTGGGAAGTTTGTTGTTGAGCTGTGCACTCTGAAATTCTGCACGATGAGTGACTATTTTAAGTTAAGGCTGCAGTTTAAGTGTACCTTCTTGTGCATACGCGTGTCACCCTCTCTTTATTGGTTTTGTACTCATTTAGACTTTTGACCAGGTCCGTAGGGAGCAGAAGGATGTACAGACACGGGACAGTCAGTTACGCTACAGATTTTGTTACGGTCGCAGTGGAAACGGCTGGGCCGTGATGTTTGAAGGCAAGAAAGTAGATTAGAGACTTGGGGCGGTGCCTACGTGACAGAGGGTGCGATCCCCGTTCTGGCTCGTACTTAGTCCAACAAATATCGCTTGCCAAGTTGCCATCCGGCGCAGCAATGCCGCAAGTATTTTTGGCAGTCTTGATGGCAGGGTGGGCACTTCATAAAGACACAAAGACACTGCCTAAGTAAACACCAGTAAGTAGTAAGTATGCCGTGATAATTACTCTACGAAATAAGTATTTTTTTTAGATTTTTAAACTTATGAATGTAACTTCATATCGCGAGGTCTACAGCTCACAGGGCCACTAGTTTATTTTTTGTCTACCCAGTCTCAAAACTCTGTGCACGCCACTGCTTGATGGGGCTGATAGTATAAGTAGGATAATATCTTAGTAATGTGCATATTTTATACAGTTAGTATTGTCTTTATTTGTCTTTTATCTACGTGTTTGTTTTAGATTGTAAGTTCTGGCATGTATTTATTTATAAGATTATTGTACTTATTTAAAAGTATCCAACACAGTTCAAATCTAGTCTTAAAAAGTTGTATATGAATCTTCAAAAGGAATTCCAGGATATTCACGTTAACCAGCCCGGTGAGGATGATAAAGTTAACTTGTAGGTAAATACTCACTTCATGATACACATGTTATTTATTATTCTAGTGATAATGACCCCGTAAAAACTCTTGTTACCTACTACATGTTCTCATTTTTTCATGTCAATTGTATAATTCGTTAAATAATACCGATACATCTCCAATTAAACCAAGGGCGGTTTTAAATACAGCAAGCTGTACCCGCACCGTTTCCATTACTACAATGAAAATGTTGCACATGGTTGAGATAAACCTACACTTTGTACCTAAGATGGACTACTCACCTACCTAACATTTATACCTATTAACTGCTGTAAAAAGTAATGAAATAAACCTATTTGTATCTGTAATTGGGAAATAAATATACAGGGTGACCTTAGCTATTGGACAAACCCTGAAATCCCACGTAGGGTTACTTCTCAGGAATGCTCTGACGTTAATATTTTTTAAATTAGAACAAATTTTTTCGAACAAAAGTTATTTGCAATAATCGACAACAAAAAGAAACACACTGTGTTAATCTTTGGCAGTGTTTTTGATAATTTGTTCGAAATATTTGATAATGATGACATTTTTCAAAAGTCAGAAACTTATTAGTGTCATAAATAGAAAAGATAATCAAAAAGGTCGAAGAAGGTTTCATACTATTCTTTTAGGATATTACCTTAGAAGTTATTAACACATACAGGCTGCTCCAAAGTAAAAAATGGCATTTTGTTAATTTCTTCGAAACCGCTACACCGGTTGTTATGATACTTTGTACACTGGTCCTAAATACCCTAATGCATATGTACATTTCGGCTTTCTCCAATGGGTAGGGAAACACTGTATTTCACAAGAGGTTCTAGTTAAATAGAAGGACAATGGCATTTTATGACAATAAACTCAACTGCATTGCTGCAGCATTATTCCAGCGCGACATTACTGCAGACTGCATTGCTGTATTCTTTAAAACGGAGTCTATAAGTGGTAATCTACATCTTAGAGTCAAAGGTCCTACCGCGACCCACGTTTGACGTGTTGCCTCCCTGTTACACTTACAAGTGCAACAGAGAGGCAACACGTCGAACGTAGTTCGCGGTAGGCCCTCAGAGCTGCAGCCGGCGCGTGCACAAAGAGCTACTCGTGACCCCGGTCACGCCTCTGTCCTGACTTGACTGTCAACTGGAATTCTGAATTCATCGTGGAAGGTCAATTTTCCAACAAATTCTTTTGTATATCGTGTATTAGTTTCCATTTACCAAAGATATTTTTTGAGTTTAATATTCCAATGGTTAACTGCTTGGGAACGCTTTAAGGCATTAAGACCGCCTTTTTTATGGAGGATAGGCAGGCGTTTGACCACGATCACACCTGATGGTAAGTGATGATGCGGTCTACGGTGGAGCACGCTTACCTATGAGATACCTATTTACTCTAGCCTTGAAGAGATTCAGATTGTATTCATACGCCTTTTGTACAACCTTGGACCCGGGTATGTCCTTAAACTACGTCCAAAAGAGAGGTATGGGCAATGTGAATGTCATCTCGCCTTGTGTGGTAGGGCACAGCACAGCAGATGTCATTCCAGATCTAGAGCAGAGCCCAACTGGGGAAGTACCTCCACCTTACAGAAAACCGCAGCCAAATAACACTTGACCCTACTCATAGTGTTGTGTTCCTGCCGGTGAGTAAGGTTGCCAGAGCTCAACGAGGGGGGGTGGGGTTAGGGTCGGCAACGCGCATGTAACTCCTCTGGAGTTGCAGGTGTACATAGGCTACGGAGACTGCTTAACATCAGGCAGGCCGTCTGCTTGTTTGCCACCGACGTAGTATAAAAAAAAACAATTTTATATGGTGCGACAAAGGTTAAAAGAAAAATATTAATATTTTATTTCAAATAGCTTCATGGCAATAAAACATGAGACTATTTGTGATCGCGGCCGGCAAAACGTCCCAATGTGTCGGTTGCCATAAAGACGCCTTGTCAAGTTATTCGTATAAGATACAAGCAAATCAAGTCCTTATGGCAAGCGAAAAAGTAGGACGTTTTGCCGGCCGCGGCCACATATATATAATGTTTCTACCTATGTTTCAAATGTATGGAAATAACCAAGATTCAACTCGCGACCTTCTGAGACAGTAGGTCTGTCACTAATGTTGCTATAATCAACTGAGCTATCAAGGCTTGTTAGAAACCGGTGAACTTGTTCATTCACACATCCTTCTTTCAAGGTACCTATTTAAAAGTCATAGCGCTTTTAATTTAATTAGCAATCTTGAGGGCTTCTTTTAACTTCAACGATGAGAATCCTGAGTTTTTGACTTTCGCTCGACAGAAAAAAATCACGAATACGTACAGCTAAAATGCAACAAAAAATATAGTAAATTTGCACAAAAACTAAAAATATGAAATATATTTCTAAAACTGGGAAATATTATGTTTTAGGGAACTCAGTGATTACTTTTTTTTTTATACACCAACCAAAAAATTAAATTCAAAAACATGACACCCGCGGTCCCGTCCCATCCATCTCGCTTACGCTTATACGCTCAGAGTGAGAATAACACGAACTTACTGGGTCCTATGAATGCTTTTGTTAAAAAGATCTAGTTTATATATTTGTTACACGTCACTTGCAAATGTTGCATGGCATTTTTATTTCCTTATTCGTTTCAAATAAAACGTAATCTGTCACAACAACCACATAGCATTTGCGTAAAACTGATCATTTTGGAATAAGCAATGAGGCGGTTACAGAACGCATGTAAATGCAATTGCAAATGAAGTATTTTCTTGTCAGTGTTACACATTACATAAAATATTATATAAGTCTCTAACAAATTAGTTACCGATATTTTAAAAGATTGTACTTTACATTAAAACAATTAACTTTAAATATAAATTAAGAAAACTTATTACGTAATTTTCTTGTTTTCATTTACCGAACAAAATAAATAAATAATAACCGTGTGTCTTAAATGTCATTATGGTTCGGCGGCACGTGAAGTGGCCAGTTAAGCGTTTGGTAAATAGGTTCTAGAATCTGCAATTAGGTCTCATTTTATTATCTCATTAACAGGGTTTTTGCGTAGCAAATTTCTTTACAAAAGTAAAAAAAAACATGAACCCATAATGTTTCATACTTAAGTATATTTACTTCAGGAGCCGAGTACTCTCAGGTGTAAAAATATTGGTAGGTAGCTAATTTGTTAGCAACTTAGCACTTTATATACCTACGGGTTACATTAAACCCGCAGTTTTTTTTTTCAATAACTCTTAGTGGGCCTTTTTAGGTAGAATTCATGTAAGTAAATTAAAAATAATTACAATATAAAATGATGTAGTATACAACTCAGTTGTGCGGCTCAAATCGTAGTATTCTACCAGTAAAATTGTACCTATGTGAGATGACCTCGTGCTCTTCGTAAACGTTTCTTAATGCGGTGTCTTTGTAGGCTGTGCTGTGTATATTACTTTTTGACAACTGATCAATATACTTCATAGAAAAGGTAGAAAACATACAGTATATCTCAGATTTTCCCTTAAAACAAAATAATTTTGATCCCTGAGGCAGTCTTTCCTGGGGCATACTGGAACATCACAGCGTCAACGAGGAAAAAACTGAAGAAACAGAATTATCAGTGCTTTTTCCCAAAAGAGTGGAACGTATTACTGACCCTTTTGTTTTGCTGAAACTCACACAGCAAACCTTCCTACCTTTTATTGGTGATTTTTGTTCTTTATTTTATGTTTATTTTAATTTTGCTAATGTTTAATTTTTTTTATATTATATGTGTGTATTCTGGCAAGCGAATAAGTGGTTTATCTATCTATCTAACAAGTGAAGATCTTTCTCCAAAAATGCTCTTTAAACTAAGTATTTTGCATATCGAATGATCAGCAGATCAAAGTTACGTGAACAGCACGAAGTCGCTAATGAATCGTGTGATTCTCGGAAGCGATTCGTCAGCGACCAGACGAGAAAGCGAAAGAGGACGTGCGGCGCAAATATGCACCAGTTTCGCTTTCAGTTGATAGGAAACATTGGTTTTGTGTTTTTTATACGAACACTGTCCAATTTGTTGTTACTAACTAGGTACAAAATAGTGTGACTATTTGTACTATAGGAAAACATTAGACCTAGGGAAGATCGGTAGGGGTCGCCCACCAGAAAAATGGGTGAATGATTCAAAGCGACACGTGGGCCAATTCACAACCTAATTTGTTGACTAAAGCCAAACTACAACTCTAAGGTCTAGGTTTTGCAAAACATCAAGCATGTTTATGAAAATTAAACTTATAACGCCCTGATAATGAACCTTGAAGTTTGATATAAATATTTTTAGTTCGCTTAGTTACTTACAGATGGTCGATTAAATCTGGGTGAGTCAGGGTGAAATGGTCTTTGAAAATCGAATAGGCAGGTACTAGGTAGATACTTTTTCGGTAATTGAAGATGACCTGACAGCAGTCCTGAAGTGCTCTTTGAGAGAGATAAGTAAGTACAGTCAATTGGAATTACCTATAATATAGAAATTGTATTTTGGAATAAAAGCCCCTGTGTTACAACTATGTCGTCCCAACGAATGTTGCGTAAAGTGTCATCACTCATCACGATGTCAGTTACCTTAGTCTAAATAGCTTTAAACAATTTTGGCCACCTCGCCTCCGGTGGGCCTTGCCGTATACGGCACCCATTATAGCCCTACAAGGACCCGCCGTAGAAGGACTAATATCTACATAGCGGCTTAATGTAGGGAAAAGTGGAACAAATGGAACGCAAGTATCTATACTATGTATCCTAAATGGGTAGGAAAAGGGCCGACGCTGGAATTATTTCCGTCTATATGTTTATATATACATTGGTCGTTCTTTCTCAAAAAATATATCTGCGGTCCTCTCTGAAAAGAGTCGTGGCAATTAGAGGTCCTCCAATCGAGGGGGGAATTAAATGTTCTCAGATCAGAGATGTAGGGTTAGAGCCGGTGTAGCTTTATTTGACGTTCATAAGCGCATTGTAATATGCCTACTTGAATAATAAACTATCTTAATTTATCTTTATCTTTAGACCGCAGACATATTCTCGAAGAATGAGACTGGTACAGAAAAATTACAAGCTATACTTGAGTTAAAGTAATTGGTACAGATGATTTTTCAAAGGAGATGATCAATTAAAATCCTTTTATACGTTAAACTTAATTTCAAATGAATATGACAACCAATTGTTTTATACTATGTACGCTGCCAACAAAATAGCATATCTATCTACTAGTATTTTATGAATTACCTTTGCATCACCATTTTATGTCATACACAGGTTCACGTCACTTCTGCGGACATATCCAAAGATAATGATTTTGATTTTAGTAACTATAATTGAAGATGTATAAAGAGATACTTTATTAACCTGCATTAAAAAACATTAACCCATTTGATTTTTGCCTCTATGCGTCATGTTTTACACCTCAAGCTCCAGCATGCATCATGTGAATTACACAATAGTCCTTTTCTAGTAAAACAAATATTGCATGACGTCGTCAATGTTGGCCCAGCTGATCGGTGCGATGATTCACCTGGTCTCACCAGACATGAGGATTACTCATCTTATGTCAATATAGCGTCAATGTTTTAAAAACGGAATTCCATTTTACCACTTTAAGTTCCGTTGGGACATTCCAGTTTGTTTTATTTAGTACTTTGAGATTTCATGTTCTTAGAAATATAAATACAATTGAAGGAAAAGAGAAGCTTAATGAGCATTATTAAAAATAGAAGAGGAAAAATGATCGGCCACCTGCTACGAGACGACCACTTCATCAGAAACATTATAGAAGGGATAATAAATGGAAGGAGAGGGAGGGGAAGACCAAGAAAAAGTTATATGAGCCAAGTGAAGGAGCATGTAGGACTTGTAGGAGCCGTGTCGTACCAGGACACTAAAGGGCTGGCATCGGATCGACCAAGGTGGAGACAACTTCCTCAAGCTGCACCGACAAGAGCCCTGCTTTTAAATTAAAGAAGAAGTGTTGTCAGGACACGGTTTTGCGATGAATCACTAGGGTTGTCAAGGGTCTGGGGCCTACCTATAGGGACCGTGCACGTTGGATGGTCTGCCATCTGATGGCCTGAATAGGAAACATAAACATGTACATTAACACTTCACGCCAAAGCAAGTACTGCCATCTACCGCTCTCGTACGTTTTCTTGTGCATAGTAGGTGCTGCCATCTTGTGGGCTACATATTTCACTACGCGGACGAGTGCCATCACTGACATCTGACACTGACATTTTCGAGGTCGAAAAGTAACGATGGTACTTAGCGTCAATATTTACTTGTTGGACCAGCAATCTTCGGCGATTGTCACTGTCAGATGACAATTGTCATTGTTGAGTAACAGTGGCCGCTTGCCAACTATGTACTTATAGGTACTAACTGTATCCCAAGAATTGGCATTTTCACTAATTTACATACTTTTATAGTTTTTGAGGATACGATTTTAATCCTTACGGTCTTTATGACATGTAAAATAGCGGTAAACAAAACGAATACCAAATAAGAACGTCTTATTGATATGAACGTGAAAATAGGATTATTTTAGTAAGTAAGTAAAAACATAACAAACATTCATACATAAGGTTGAATAAGGTTACTTGTTGGACCAGCAATGTTCGGCGATTGTCTCTGTCAGATGACAATTGACAGTGTTGAGTAAAAGTGGCCGCTTGCCAACTATGTACATACCTTTATAGTTTTGAAGGATACGATTTTAATCCTTATGGTCTTTATGACATGTAAAATAGCGGTAAACAAAACGAATACCAAATAAGAACGTCTTATTGATATGAACGCGAAAATAGGATTATTTTATTAAGTAAAATTTTAGTTTTTGCCTAAGAGTGCCCATTTGCCCAGTCCCGTGGTTCTGCCTTACGAAAACCAGAGTACAAACGTGCAGCTCTAATTCAATTTACTTTGGATCCGATCAGAGAAAGCTTTTCCTTTCAAACTCACAGCGCCCGGTCAGGCACGTACGTTCGCCAATTCGAACATGCATGCCATCATACCGATATTAGAATAATATTGGAATCATATCAGGGGCCCACTTCTGGAGCCGTATTAGTCTATTATTATTAGATTAGATTAGATTTATTTATTTCTTAAAGAAAAAGACAGTATTTTACACAAAAGGATAAAACAAAGGCTTTCACTAAAAGATCGTCAACTTAACATTAAAACAAAAAATATAAAATTAATAAATAAAGAAATGTCACGACAAAAAAGAAAATGTCAATGTTAGTCGGTTGCCATGGTAACCCATACTTACGACTAGACAGTTCGTGGACTAATATTATTAGTCTAATACCGTTCGCGAAATGGGCCTCAGCTAGCTGTAATTTCGCCCTGACTTGTGTGAGTGATAGCTAACTGATTTGATTCCAATATAGATATGATGTCCGGTGAACGTTCGAATTGGCTCATTAGGCTGGAATATATGCATCGGTACATGAATTTCTTGTTAGAATGCATCTTAATCCTGAGAAAAGTTAGTTTGTCGTATCACTACGTTTTGAGAGCACTCCCCTGACTGCCACAGCCAGGAATCCTTGGCGTCAACATCTCGAGTGAAGTCCAGTCCCGCGGCCATTTAAAGGTTTAGGTCATATTACTTTCATCGGTGTGCTCAACAGATCGACACAGTATTTTACACCGGCCCTACATCTTTATAAGCGCAAGATCGCCCATCACACATGTAATACTGTGCTCATGGACAGGGGCACCCCAGTAGGTACCAACTTCTCCCTCTGTATCGCATCTAACGAAGAGTGACTTAAATCGTCGGCTGCCAACCTATTTCAGATCGGCTTGACTCCCTGGCGCTGCGTAGAGATGTAGCCATGTGTCACGGGGAGTGCTCCGGGGAATTGTTCGGATTAATCCCTGCCGCTTCTTTTTGCCATCGCCCTACGCGACAACATTACCAACTTTACGACTCAGATGGTTGGCAGTCCTCAACCGTGCGATTCTCCAGAAACTTCCTGCCTTGCACAGCTAAACTGTGGAATGAACTGTCGCCTGCGGTATTTCCGGACCCATATGACCTTCAAACCTTCCATAAAAGAATGTGCTCATGGGAACACGTTATAAGATGGCTTAAATGCCGGCAACGCACTTACAAGCCCTCTGGTGTTGCGGGTATCTATGGGCGACGGTGATCGCTTGTCATTAGACTATTCGTCTGCTCGTTTGCCTCTCTTCTCTTCTTCCTCGCGCTGTCCACGGCTCATGGGAGATTGGGGTCCGCTTGACAAGTAATCCTCAGAATTGGCGTAGGCAGTAGTTTTTACGAAAGCAACTGTCATCTGACCTTCCAACCCAGAGGGTAAACTAGGCCTTATTGGGATTAACCCAGTTTCCTCACGATGTTTTCCTTCACCGAAAAGCGACTGGTAAATACCAAACGATATTTCATACATAAGTTCCGAAAACTCATTGGTACGACTGGTGTTTAAACCCGCGATCTACGGATTGAAAGTCGCACGCTCTTACCGCTAGGCCACCTGCGCTCGCTTACCTCCTATATCATAGAAAAAATATCTTACGAAAGCTTGTCTTCAGTTTCAGTTTGAAAATCCTGAGATTGCGTGTGAACTATAGATTATCTAATTATAATTGTAATCTATTTTCCAACCTCGTTTAACCTCACAACAATTGCATTAAAGCTATCTGTGTCGCCAGTTATTTCCGCACCACGTAACTGCTGTTAATTCACTAAACTAAATAACAAAATTATACGATCTTCTTTGTATTATAAAACTCCCACATAACAAACATCCTAAGATACTTCACAAATTAAAACTAAAGTGTACTCTAACCCAATGTTATAACGTTGAAAGTTGTGTTTGTTTTGAATGAGATTTGTTATTATTTTGTCGTCGTTGTGGTTTTGTTTACGTAAACAAATGCAGGCGATGCCGTGAGAAGTGATGAGAGGCTTCACTTTCGATTGTTTTTAATACTGCTTTTATCCGGTTGACGGATTTAATTTAATTAGATTAGTAGGACGACCGAAGTAGATCTGTGAGGCTAATATCTTCTTTATTTGCCATGCCCTAATGGACGTCGGCGACGACCTTTGCCATCTCTCTTCTGCTCTTTGCCATTCTTGCCAGTATGGCTGCGTTATTCTCGTTTGTCCATTTCTTAATATTGTCAAGCCAGATGAACCTCCTTCTTCCCCTTCCCCTCTTGCCATCAATTTTTCCTTCCAATATTAGTTGTAGTATATTATATTTGTCATTTCTGTATATATGTCCGAAATAAGATATTTTCCTTTTTTTCACCGTAACCAAAACCTCCAACTTTTTCTCCATTCTTTTAAGTACTTCCACATTCGTAACTCTATCGGTCCAGGATATTTTTAGCATGCGCCTATATAGCCACATTTCGAATGCGTCTATTTTCTTTTCCATCGCTTTATTCAGAGTCCAAGTTTCGCAGATGTAGAAGAGCACTGATAGTACATAACACTTTACAAGTCTCCAACGAAGTCTTAGGTTGATATCCTTATTAGTGTATATAGACTGCATTTTTATAAAGGCGTTTGATTGAGGGGCTAATATGGTCGGCTCTTTATCATTTGTCACCATGCCTGTCACGTTCTAACAAGTAAGTAAATGTGAAAGTGACGGACATAGTGACAAGGTGCCTAGCCAAGGTGACAATCGTTTGCGTTACCATAACGAAACGCTTTGTGCCTCTCTTTCATTTCTCCATATTAGTGCGCCAGCATGAATCTAGTATAACTGGATCAGGCATAGGGGTGGAGGGAAATGGGCGAACGGGATAGTCTTATGTATCTTTCAGTAGGAGTAGCAGAGAAAGCGCTATTATTGTTTGTCCTTGTCACAGTCTCTTTTTTTATTCTGACAGCGCTTAAACGGCCAAATAAATGGGCCGTAAACAGACGCCTAGCATACAAAATCGGTAACAATAAAGACAGACACACGGCCCGATTCGAAGAATGAGATACGATAACGATAAGTTCTGGTTTAAATAAGTCCTCATTTAGATATCGTTTGTATGTCGTATAATTGACAAAGGCAGGTCGATTCGGGCAACCAATGTCACTTTGACGTTAGAAATATCGTAGATAGATCTTATTGGGATCACAGCGGAATCGAAATAAACGTCAATTTTGACATGGCGTTTAGTTATCGATATTTTAAAGATCTTTTCAAGATCTTAATCGTGTCTTAATCATTCTTCGAATCGGGCTGACAGTTATATCTTTCTCATTCCGTTCCCAAAATTTCGCTACGATTGGTTAAGTTTTCGAGGATGAGAACGTCGAGAACGAAACCTCGATTTCTGAGTTTTTTACGAAGGATTTTTCGCCTAAGCTGTATTTGTTCTTATCGCACTAATTTTAGGAGCCGTTCCCATGAGCGCGACGGAGATATTTACCTAAAATTCTCATTTCTAAGAAGGGGCTCCGCTGGTATTTCCTCTTAAGTTGGGACACTTACTGTACCTACACTAAATTTTGTATGACCCGTTACTACGCCATATATCTGTAAAAATAAAGATATAAAACTTTTTATGACCACCATAACGATGCAATTAAATCGATCTGCATACGAGCGAGCTAAAACACATAAAGTACAGTCCAGTTCATGAATATGTATACATTTTTACATCTTATTGCAAAGGATTAAGGTGAAAAGTGTATACATATTTATGAAATCGACTGTACCGTACTTTAGGAAATTTCTTTTTGTTTGATGACTTGATTAAGATGAATGGCATAATTAAGTGGCCTGGCAAGCGACCACACTGGAAAAGGGATACAATAGGATCTAGAGCACAGAACTGGGGAAGTACCTCCACCTTACAGAAAACCGCAGCCAAATAACACTAGACCCTACTCATAGTGTTGTGTTCCTGCTAGTGAGTAAGGTTGCCAGAGCTCGACGAAGGTGCGGAGTGTTAGGGTCGGTAACGCGCATCTAACTCCTCTGGAGTTGCAGGCTTACATATGCTACGGAGACTGCTTGCCACCGACGTAATATTACAATAGCGAATTAAATAAGTTTATTATGTTTTGACAATTCGGTGACGTGGCATTCGAGTGATAGCTTTTGCGTTTGACACGACATCGAAAAGGTTAAAAATAAAAAGTTTCAATTGCATAGCTCCTATACTTCAGATATTATTGATGACCCACTTACTCACTCACTAATGATCGTCAAAATTCTAGAGTACTTCCTGAAATCTTTGAAAATTGAAATTTTGTAAGTATGTAAGCTAGTATTAGTACACAAACAATAACAAAAAAAATAATTAATTAGGGGATGAAAGTTTGTATGAGACTTCCGCAAATTTTGATGGTAGAAGTCTGAAACTATTGACTCCTTGTTATAAAAAGTAAAATATATATTTCAGCATTTTCGAGTAAATCACACCCTCCTTTTAATTCGTCTTAACAACATTTTAGATGAAAAAATTTTTTTTTTGGCGTAATTGTATTAATTGTCCATAGAAGTGACGTTTATCTGACATATTTTACCTTTCTATGTGGATCAAATGTGTATATGGAAGCATTGTCTCAAAAAGCAATACAAAAAACAGGAAATTATAATATAAGTAACTTGTATATTTCTATTTTCTACAGTGCTATCGAAGTCTGTAAGTAGCTTACGTCTGTATTCCTGTACAGATTGTAAGTACAGGTTTAACGCATAATAGTCCGATAAGTAAACATTACTGTCTCTCAAACATCAGGCGATCAAACGGTCGGAAACAGCTGAGCGACAGGCGGCATGCAAATGCACCGGGAACTGTACGGTATCCATGATTTTATCCAGACAGCGGATAAGTTGTAAACTACTAAGTTACCTAGTTCGTCCAAATATAGCGGCCTGTAAGACTGTTACCGATCGTCCGATCGGGCGCCTCAGGTACCGCTGGTGTGATGTCGTGGAGGCGGACCTGCGTCGGCTGAATGCCAATTCATGGCAGGAAACCGCGCTGGATCGGGACAGGTGGCGTTCTCTCGTTTCGGAGGCCAAGATTATTTTTGGATCGCTGAGCCAAAGCAGTTAGTTAGTTAGTAAGACTGTTACAGACTGAACTGAACTGAAGGTAAGTTACCATCAAAATGTGACGCTCCTTGGGTAAAGGTACCTTATGGTGGTTGGCGCTTACGACGCGTAGCACCGCATTAGTATTGGAGCGTAGTTAATAACAAGGTAAGCGCCGGCCGCCATAAGGCACCTTTACCAGTGGAACGTCACCGTTTACTATTTAATGGGGTTTTAACTCGAGCCATGAGGTGTTGGAGGGGGAATTGGAGATCCTAGTGTATATTGTATAACAAACCGCAAACCGGAGGCGCCATAAAAAAAGTTTAATATCTATGCCAAATTACAGATTTCTAGCACTAACGATCACGGAGCAAAGCCTTGGACGGACAGACAGACGGATATGGAAACAACTATAAGAGTTCCTAGTTGACTCCGGAATCCTAAAATCTATAACAGATTAGGCAAGGGAAATACTCCATGATATGAATGCAGGTGACAACGCTGTACCCTACTACTTATTTAAAGCCTGACCAGAAATATATGATCATTCAGATCATTGTCAAGAAAGCGCTGTTATTCACATGAATAAGGTGACAGTTCAGTTTAGTATGAAAAAATAGTTCTAATGAAATTCCGCAATATGGCGCCTGATTATATATTACTGGTCAGGCTTTGTAATCTTTAAATCTTGAACATCACTCTTCGGGTCATTCAATACTAGCCCATACCAGCTGAGTTACCCCATTTTACAATACAACGAGTATCTCCCGAGGGTATACAGTATGGGGTTCTTCAAAAAAGGAGTGTACAGGTTTTTAAAGGGTCGGCAACACGCATGTAACACCTCTGGAGTTGCAGGCGTCCATAACTACGGTGACTGCTTTCCATCAGGCGGGCCGTATGCTTGTTTGCCACTGACGTGGTATATATATAAAAAAACAATACTTAGCTTCAAAGTGTCGGTCGGGTGGTTCCGAAACGTATTGTAATGTAATCAGTGGAATTATGGGTGATTTTCGGGATCGGCTAAAATATTTGGAATTACTGGAATACACCTTAAGTTTATTAATTCAGACTGGGTTGCAAAAATGGTATACTTCTTTTTTATCTCCAGACTTGTGTAAATCATTCGACACTGTCTTAGTATTCTGACTGACAGCGAAAGTTATCCTACTGGGCACTAGACTCCTAACCTCAGCATTCTGAAATCAACGATCAAATTAAATTAGACATCTAAAGATAAGTATTATGTCATCTTTTTGTCAGAATCACGACTAATATCTAAAAAATTTAAGACCAAATTAGGTATAACAGTAAAATAATTGTTAGTCGAATAGTACAAAGATTATAAAATAACTCAGTATCTTTAGCACAAAGACCAGTTTTTTCGAAGATCACGGTCGGATGGTCACCCTAGAAGCGCGTGCGTCGTTTTTGCGCCCCTCTTTATTTGTCACGGTAATTATATAGTTTGGCTACGGAACCCGACTAATGTGGGGTCATGAACATTGAACAGGTTAAGACAAATAATGAAATACTGTAAAGTTAATTTATAAAGAACCTTTTCTTTATAAATTAACTTTACAGTACGAGTATTTCATTATACCGTACCGGAAAATGTGCCTACTGCTCCATAAGTTTTTAGGGTTCCGTAGCCAAATGGCAAAAAACGGAACCCTTATAGATTCGTCATGTCCGTCTGTCTGTCCGATTATGTCACAGCTACTTTTTTTATACTACGTAGGTGGCAAAAAAGCATACGGCCTGATGGTAAGCAGTCTCCGTAGTCTATGTACGCCTGCAACTCCAGAGGAGTTACATGCTCGTGGCCGACCCTTACACTCCGCACCCTCGTTGAGCTCTGGCAACCTTACTCACCGGCAGGATCACAACACTATGAGTAGGGTACTTATTATGTCTAACCACTAATTATTAGGTAAATGAAATACATTTTACATTAAGTACTTACAAATTCACATATTATTGGATGAAGTGTGAATATTCACACTTCATCCAACTTTAATAAATCTGTTTAGCTATAAGATTAACTGGAAGAAAATGCCTGTTTAATTAAGCCGTGTTTTTAAATGTTCCGTTCAATAAAGTTTAGGTACTTAAATAAATGAAGATGCCCAGAGGGCCTACCGCGAACCACGTTCGACGTGTTGCCTCTCTGTCGCACTTGTAAATTCGTACGTAAGCGTGACAGGGAGGCAACACGTCGAACGTGGTTCGCGGTAGGCCCTCAGGAGTCAATTTGTTTGAACGCCTGTTATCTTCTTACTAGCAATCTCCTCAGTGATACGTTGGCCTCTCCTTTTAGGTATACAAAACTATATTTCGAATATTTTCTCAAGGTATTTTATTTACAATAACAATATACATAATGGATATATACAGAGGATTACTATAACTAGCTTATATCTAAAATAGGCCCTCGAGGCATTGTACCAAGGATGCTGGCGGCATTTCCTCGTATCGCGATACTGATACGTTGTGCGAGGAAGCCGCCAGCTCTTCGGTCACCAGTTACGTCAACCAGACGTATCGCGATTCCTCCAAAAATAACTTGTGCGCGCTGGGACCCCATGGACCTAGAGTTTCAACGCCAAATGGAAGAAAATGGTACTCTCTACAGAGGCTCTTCGATTTGTTACGTTTCAAAAGGGTCTAGCAAGCTAAGCTAAGAAGATTGGCCCCCGCAAGGGATATGATTGTAATTTGAGGTGCAGTAGTTTATTTTTTTCATCCAAGTTCAAGGAAATGAATGTCTGTAAAAATATGCATTATGAACCCCATTTTATGCTCCTTAATTCTGAATTTATTCGGTTGCTCTCGCTTGCTTGGTTTAGCTGCAATAACAGTTTAAAAATTACCTTGATTTTTTGGCATTTTCGTGGATAAGTCTAAAACAAAAGAAGATCGAAGGCTGATATTACGCGTACAGTGTTCTTAGGACCTGCCACTACTGCACCTCAAATTACAACCAAATCCCTTGCGGGGGCCAATCTTCTTAGCTTAGCTTGCTAGACCCTTTCGGCGCTTTCCGCCGCTGCGTCCGCTTTTTACATTAGTCCGTTGGAGATGGGACGGTGCCAGTGTCTACGCAGGTATAAGTAGCATACCACACTAACATTCGTCCCAAGCTCCAAGGATATTTCGAATATTTAATTCAATTCACTATTTAACTTTATGTAAATCATATTAATATATACCAATATCACATGCCTTGAGATCATTTCATGAAATCATTTGATTCGTTTATTCAAGTTATCCTGAATAAATTTATGAAAATAACACATCGACAACAAATACAATGATAAAATAAAATAAAGATTTACACACTTTTTCCTTTTACTTACAAAACGCCAAATGTACGGGATGACATACATGATATACTACTAAAAGTCACGTCGCTATTTTCATACATTTAAGTTTCTATCTTATATGTACGTACTATACATATACAATACAATATACGTATTGTATACAATACATATACAATACGTACGTTTATATTATATCAACTATTGTCTATCAACTATCTTCGGACCCGGGTACGTCCTTAAACTACGTCCACAAGAGAGGTATGGGCATTGTGAATGTCATCTCGCTTTGTGTGGTAGGGCACAGCACAGCGGATGTCATTCCAGATCTAGAGCAGAGCCCAACTGGGGAAGTACCTACCTCCACCTTACAGAAAACCGCAGCCAAATAACACTAGACCCTACTCATAGTGTTGTGTTCCTGCCGGTGAAAGGTTGCCAGAGCTCAACGAGGGAGGGAGGAGTTGCCGGCGTACATAGGCTACAGATACTGCTTACCATCAGGCGGGCCGTATGCTTGTTTGCCACAGACGTAGTATAAAAAAAAATATTGTCATCTTAGCTAGGTCCCTTGCTCGCGTAGCCAACATGCCAATCGTTAACACTTCATAGCGTAGCGTAGTCATTCCCATAACTCTTCCATATTAGTGCGACAGTGACAGTTGCGTTTCGTTCGCTACGGAACGTTAACGATTGGCATGTTGGCTACGCGGGCTGTACGTTCTTTGTAGTTATAAGGCAGTTGTTGACGCCTGCCCAATTGTCGCTAGTATTCTGAAGCCCGACAAGTTCAGTCTTATGTTAAAGATTAGGCGTTTGCCTTTAATTTTAATAGGCTTACTTTTTGTTAGTATTTTCTATTGGATTATAATACATAGGTACATAATACCTACGATGAATGTGACCTCAATAGTAGATTGTTAACCAAGGGTTGAAATGGCCATAATGATATTGTAATCTGGGCCTTAGGTCTGTATGAAAAGAGTTCTTTTTCCGGTATTTGAGACTAGTTGACTATTTAATTGTATTAAAGACTAAACATAGGAATCTAGAGGAGACGCTAAATAAAACGTATTGCGAATTTTGTTATATTTAAAGCTGATTGATGATAGCGTACATTGAATATACTGTGGCCCTAGTGAAAAAGGGTACAAGTCTCTGGCAGTTTAGGTGTATAAGGGCATAAGTGTTACGTGGAACTTACACCCCTTTACACCTGCGCTGCCAGAGACTTGTACCCTTTTTCACTAGGGCCACAGTATGTAGGTAATAATTAATTTGTATGAAAAATAGGAAGTCTAAAGGCTTATTCTTTTTAAAAGTGGTTAAACAAAAGTTTCATCGTTTCAGCAGTACAATCATCATAAACTTAGTTATTATCTGTCGGTGGAGTATCTTCCAGCTTTTCCTAACTTGCGCCAGCTCTTTGGCTTTAATACACGACGCCTACTTTTTCTTTCGCTTGGTCACGGATGATATAATACTTGTTGGCTTCGTCTGAGTAACTGCGTCTGGGTTATATATGTTTTGTTAGTATCTATTTTAATTATTAGCTCGTTTTACAGTGGATACCGATACTGACTAAAGGTAAGTACCTACGTATATCTAATATATATTTAGTTTTCCTGTATGTCGCAAATCTGTCTAAACATAAACTAGATTGAATTTGTTTCACCACTTTTTGTCTTCCAATACTGAAGGCAAAACAAAAAGCATAAATATATTATTATAGTTACCACTGTCTATGCCAAAATATTGTCCAATTAAAACAAACAAATATCAACTTTAATCCTATTCAATAGGGTCTCAATTAAATCGGCAAACGGCTCAGTCTAGGGGCCAATGAGTTAGCGGCTATGGCAAGTAATTATAATTATAAGGCGCGTGGTAAATTAGTTATCAATCAACCTTATTATACTATACCATGGCGAAATGAAAGGTCTCGGACTTAGATGCATAACATGGGTAGATTGGTTTGGGAACGGACTCACACATGAAGATTATTGACCGACCGTTTTATTTGTGATAGGTAGTTATGATATAGTTGGTCAAGCAAATCTTGTCAGTAGAAAAACGCGGCAAATTTGAAAAATCGCGGGCTAGCAACACTGTTCGAATAATTCCAAAATCGCGTGTAATCTGTGTTTTATCTGTAGAATGTGGATCGTCCATCTTGTTTGTTTACATTCCGAATCGGTGCTAATTCAAGAGAAATTTCTGCTCCCAGCATTAAAATAAATATCAATATATTAAATAATATTGTGCATGACCATAAGCAAAGTCAAGATGCCTACAATGTAAGTAAAATCATGCTCGTTGATCTTAATCATTAGAAAATTTTGAGGTTATGATAATTACTGCAAGATCCCGGAGAATTTTTAAGATAATGTGCAGTTTTTTCTGTTTCAGGGTTAAAAGGCTTAAATAAAGATAAAACGTATGCCTGAATATATCCAATAAGACCACGAATTGTGCCCTCGAAACCGCAACTGATTCGATTGTTCCCAGTATCAACAGATGAAGTCCTCAAATATTTTCAAAGGTAACTTTTTTAAACAATCTTAAGACGTTTAAGAACCTTGATTATACCTACTTTCTTTCGCAACATCTACCTAATACTTCCATATGTTTGTTGCAGGATTAAAACTCGCCCAATATAAGGCGTTCGTAAAAGTTTCTCTTCATACAAAACTTACCTACGGCGGTTTACGTACATACGTGTACAACGCAAACAAGACGAAAAATAAACTTGTTAATTAAAAAAACTAAAAAAATTGGGACAATAGTTTAGATTATTATTGTAAAAGTTGTCCGTTTGTTAATCATCATTAAAAATATATTATTTAGGCTGATTTGTTTCATGCACTCAGCTATTGCACATGTATACCTATGGAAAATCCTAGTTTATACTTTCTGAAGTCGGTATGTACCTGTTTAAGAGAAGTTTTAAGTCGCTTTACCTGTTTGTTCAATAAATTAAAATAATTTATTCAGTGTGCATAATTTTAGAAAAATATCTTAACATTTAAATCATACCTTTTATCCAGAAACAATATAACTCCATATTACTCACATGAGTGGAAGTTGTTAAGTTTCCATTGTCAAGGTATCTTTTATTAATATTTTGAGTACCTGAAATTGTGTCAGTTCCTGACAAGTCTTGAATAGACTAATGTGAAAGTTAATAAAATTTCTTAACAGCATTCTCCTGATATCTAAATGACTTTTTTAAATATCTACATATAAAATATGATCTAGCCGATACATGTAAATATCTAACATTTTTAGCCTGTATAAAAACAGTAGTATGAGCAACACCTTACCAAGCTAGCATGTAAGAGTGGTCTCAGAGATATTGGAATATCTCTGTACTATAAATTAGGCAAATTGCTTTAGACTAAGTTTTATGTGTAACTACTACTATAAGAATAAATTTTGAAACTTGGAATGGAAACTTTAAACTTGAAATTACAAATTTTCAAACATCTGTTTTATGCTTAAGATGCAATAAGTGACTAGGTACAAAGTATTCTGATGCTTGGTTGGAGTGGACCAGTAACATTGGTAACCTAATGATATTTTTTCAATGAATGGCCTGAATTAAGTGTAAGTAAGCTAAAGTGACCCGTATCTTAATTGCCTTGAAAATAAAAATGAACACCAAAATATCTGCAGTTGTGTTTTATTTATTTTTAATCTGTATATTTATATAAGTATATTGTAAAACCATTTCAAAATTACACTGGTATGTGAATGTGACATTGTTCAAGAGAAATACACTAATTTACAATTAACAAGTGGCATAATTATTTTCATTGGGCTTCTTCAGTTTCTGAACTGATGTTAAAAACAGCTTTCTACCGTGGTGCTCATGTTCTCTTTGCTCCCTATTTGTCTTCTAAGTTTGCTAAAACAATAAAACCATATCAAAATGATGTAAATAGTCCAGATATTTGATATTTAATAAGCCCTGCAATTGTGACAAGAATAGTTACAGTGATACCCTACCAGGGCTACCGCTGCCAGTGATGGCTCAGGGGTTACTTACCTAGGTTTTAATATTTACCTAAATAAAACAATGGATTGTTTTATTCTAGTTAAATTCAGTAGTATAGGTACCTACTAACAGCTCGTTTGGTAAAAAGTACTCAAGTGCAAATGCCTTAACCTTTACATTTATTTAGCTATGACATCTTCATGTTTAAGTTGAATATATATGTAGCAGATCTGCTCCTAAGCATACCAAAGGTTAAGAATGCGAGCACTCGCCTTTTGCGTCCACCTTTTACTAAGCATACAAACCTTTATTTTAATTCAATCTATTGATATATTTTTCGATTGTACCTACGTAAATATGTCTAATTAGCTTTTGAAGGTTGCATAAAGGAGCATTTGTATTGCATTTTATCGTGATATATCTTTAATATTGAATTCCAACCGAGAAATCTGATAATATATTAAAATCCAGCTACCTGCGGAAGCAATGATTTGATTCAAACATTATTTTCTCCAGCATAGTCCGTTTGCAAATAGGTATTTTTTGATCTCGTTTATCATATTGATTGACATCGTTTTTACTCCAGTTTAAATTGTCCCTCTCATAATAATAACAATTTCCAAATGCTTCAATAAACCGCGAGCGACAATTTTAGTTGACGTACGAAGAGCGCGCTCAGCGGAAAGAAATATGTTTCGGTTCGATGTACATTGCTGCTTTTCTTAGCGCAATACTGCTCTGTGAGTGTTGCCATACTTCAGTTTGCTTTACATTGCTACTGACAGACTTTGCTTGACAGACTATAGTTTAATAATTGACAGTAAAGAACCTAATTATAGATCATATATCCTTTACTGTTGTGTTGTTTCGTATGTAGAGTTGATGAGGGAACAGTGGCCCGGTAGATAATAGCCGGGTACAGTGGCTCAAGCCATATACGCGTACCAAGTCACTGTTCCCTCCTTGACCCTACACTTCAAGCTTTCAGACACCAGAACTCGCAGACTGAAGAAACAAAGTCGCCCTTTTAGCGAACTTGCCATCAGACGCTATATAAAATACTTACCTAAAGCTATATATATAACTATTTAAAACATTCTAACGTTGGATTATCAGACGGTCTTCATCAGCAGTTCCACTTTATCAAATGGGGGTTTTCCAGAGTAAATGAACTTTCGTAATATCATATTATCTTCATCGCCCACTTCTGCATAGACCTCTCTTCGAGTATGCCACTTACCCCGGTCCTGAGCCACATCTTTTCCCTACTCATAATCTTCCGAATGTTGTCCACCCAACGAGCTAACGGCGCTCCATGGCTCTTTGTGCCACTCGAATTTAACGCACAGTCTCCTTAGTGACTGTCCATGTCTCGGCACCGTAGGTCATGGCGGGCAGGACACATTGGTTAAAGAGGCTAGTTTTTAGGCATTGGCCAGTTTATTGAATGCCGCCCAACCCAGCTCGAGGAAATAAAACATGCCCCGTTTTTTTCAGATTAGAAAATGTATAACCTCAAAATTAGTGGTAACTTTTTCCCTGCAAAATTAAATGTTACTAAGATTAGAACTATTGTGCATTAAATTATAGTGTCGATTAAATATTATTGTATCGCAACATTACCTAGTTATTAGAGGAATACAGCATTTCGGAAAAAAAGTAAATTACTGCTACTTTACGATATGTGTACATGTATTAATTTGAACGGCTACCTATAGGTTGTCTGGAAGGCCGCTTGTGTTGCTGTTTCCTTGTGTATTGTGGTCTTTTATTGAGGTGTGCAATAAAGAGTATTTTATATTGTATTGTATTTATTGAACTTCTGTCCACAGACAACAATAATTCATTACAAAGAACGGGAATGCCGCAATTATTTTCCCGACAATACTGAGTGACTGGTCTATATTTTGAAATTATCTACCGTTGTGAAAATTATTTGATTGTGCTAACCCCACGTTTATTGCAAGGTAATGTGGTTGAAACATTTTACTTTTACCTGTAACCTGATTAGAAAATCAATATCCACCTTACAAAATTTTAATCCTAAGATGTACTATTCATTTATATAATTTTAAAATCTTAATAGATTACTTAATATATACTTAATATGGTCAACAGATGGCAGATGGATATGTTTCGCGGGTAAATCCGTCAACGTATGGTAGAAATTGGCCAAAGATGTGTCTCTTGAAAACCAATCCGCAGTGATTATCTTAACTCTTAAATGCATGATTTACGGCCCGATTCGAAGAATGATTAAGACACGTTTAAGTTCTGGGAAAGATATTTAAAAGATCGATAACTAAACGACATGTCAAAATCTATGTTTATTTCGATTAGGTGATCCTAATAAGATCTATCTACGATATTTCTAACGTCAAAGTGACATTGGTTGCCCGAATTGAGGTGCTTCTGCCAATTATACGACATACAAACGATATCTAAATGAGAACTTATCTAAACTAGAACTTATCGTTATTGTATCTCATTCTTCGAATCGGGCCGTCACTCTTTTTTCCCGAAAATAATGTATGTGTTACGTAATTGTTAATAAATTACGTAACACATACATTATTATACATATATACGGAAAAATAGTTAATAAATTTAAAACATCGATTTTCACCGCTAAATCAGCGTTAGAAGTAACATAGGGTAGGATAAATCATATTTATGGAAATATACAATTATTGGTAAAAGATATATGAAACATGTTTGCGCTAATCTATAATAAAGTATTTAAATATAAAATAACTACAAAAACTGCTTAATTCACATACTAAAAATTATCAACTTGGCTTTGGCTTTTCCAAATTTTCCACCATGTAACCTTAAAATAACTGTGCCTTTTTCAATTATTAAAATACTGCGTAAATTTTAATACAAAATCCGGAATTTGATTAGTTTTACTATCAAATTAATATACAGATTCAAATAGATTGTATCTCATTATGCAACAAATTATATGTTTTTGTTGTGTAGGCTGCATCCTACACTATGCATTTAGGAGTTAAAGATCAACCGACTTTTTTCGTTTGATTTCGTGAATACAATACTCAATATATTTATTGCATATAATGGTTAAATACAGGTGGTAATCTTAATTCTATGTTCTCACATTATGTGTCATAGATAAGAGTTGCCTATTTCATGTTCAATATAAGCGTCATTTCACCGTATGTCCTAAAAATATTTCCCCTGAGTTACGAAAACTTACCTAAAGGACAAGTTCAAAGGAAAATTACATAAATTTTTGCCACTAATAGGGAATTCGTGATTATTCCGCTAAGAATCAGAAGTTCTAAAACTATTAGTCAAAAAAAAGCAGATAAAAAAAAATGGTCGCATATAATATAACACAATAGTTACAGGCAACATCATTTGTAATGTCTGAATCCCTGCCAGCTTATTAGTAAGAGGGAAATTCTATCAACACGGCAATATTCATACGTGGATGCCTGGTCGATTTTACCTAGATGTCTAGATTTAGCAGATCATCAGCCTAATTCCTTGATAACTCGCGCAATGCCACAAATTATCTCTAGTCGCCATTAAGTTGGCAGTATTTTTGCGATAGGTAGCTTACTTGGAGTTAAAGGAATAAAAACAAACTATTTAAATGTTTTTTTTTTATGATACGAGTATTATTATTTTTTATTTTTTTTATACTACGTCGGTGGCAAACAAGCATACGGCCCGCCTGATGGTAAGCAGTCTCCGTAGCCTATGTACGCCTGCAACTCCGGAGGAGTTACATGCGCGTTGCCGATCCTAACCCCCTCCCTACCCCTCGTTGAGCTCTGGCAACCTTACTCACCGGCAGGAACACAACACTATGAGTAGGGTCTAGTGTTATTTGGCTGCTGTTTTCTGTAAGGTATTATGTCTAAAAGTACTTATATCAATATTGGAAATTCGATTCAGTAATTGAAAAATAACCCATAATTTTTATTAAAAGTAATCATTGGTAACATATTTACCAGATATTTTTCAACCCTATCCAATAAGCTGCGAGGTGAATGTCATATTGAACAACTTTCACTCAGGGACCAACCCCGAAATCGCTATAAATATTTGAGGGATAATTCTAAAACTAAGTAGTCCTACAAAGGGACTAATTAATTCCACGGGAATTTGTTCAGGGTGATTTTATTATAAACCTTGCAGAGCCTAAGGGTTGAAAACTCTAAAGGCTTAGAATTTCTCACACATCCTACCACCTGGGCTCCTGCATCCGAGTCATTGGTGCGTGACGGCGGAGTGACAAAACCAGCGCGCGCGCCGAGCCGCGCGACACTCGACCATGCGCCATGCGGCCCGCCGCGCTGTTGCTGCTGCTGCTGGTCGCCTTCGGTGACACAGCGGACCGTGACACAACCGAACGTGATACAACGGAACGTGACACAGCGGAACTTAGCGCTCTTGTGAATAGCAGCGATTCAAGGGCACTAAGCAGAGAACTCAGTGACAAATTAGCTAATGGAAGCTTTGTAGATGATGGTAATTTTACGATATTGGATGCCAATGATACGTTATCAGAGCATGAACCGATAGTGAGGAAGAAGCGGACGTTTGGCGATATCGTGTTTAGAGGATTGGCTGATGCGCTTGGATATAATGTTCAGAGGAAGCCTCCGCAAGCGGCGCCGTTTCCGCCCCCGTTGGCGCCTGTGCCTGGGATTGACATACCGCTAGCCGCGCCGGCCGCTGCCGCTGCTCCGCCGCCGTGTGGAGCTCCTAGAGCCGCGGCGCCACCTCCATGCCGAGCTGTGGCTCCGCCGCCGCCTCCGCCTCCGCCTCCGCCACCGCCTCCGCCGCCGCCGCCGTGCCCGAAACCCAGAGCAGTGCCAAGACCTAAACCTAGACCACCACCACCGCCGCCACCACCACCACCACCGCCGCCACCACCACCTCCACCACCCTGTGCAAAACCAAGAGCGAACCCGACTACACCATCTCCTTGTGCGCCTCCACCACCTCCGCCCCCACCGCCGCCGAAAGATAATCTCGAAACTATAAATTCCAACTTCCGTCTGCAATTCAACTTTAACCGGCAGCCTGCAACTCCGGCCCCGCCTGCACCAGCGCCGGCAGCTGAAGAGTTCGAACAAGAAGAGGCACCAATAGCCCCAGTAGCTATAGAACCTCGGGCAGCGCGACTGCCAGCTGAACCGCCACGTCAACCGCGCGTTTTTGTCGATGCGTTTGTCGTACGTAATGGACAGCAGCATAGAGTCCGCACCATCGACGCCAACCAGGTTAATCCTCGGACACTCGCCGGAGACGACTATCTCGCTTATGATGACGAAGAAGAAGCCCCCGCGTATGACGATTATGAAGATGCTCAAGAGTCCCGAGATGGAGTAAAAGCGGTTCAAGAATTCGGGTCAGCAGTTGGCGCTTTTTGGGAGCAGAAACAGAAGCCTGCACCGAAAGTAGAGGTTAAGAAGAAGAAAAAGAATAGGCTTCCCGCGAACGATTACCGCAGTGTGCATTTTGGAGACCGGGACTTGGCTGAGCAGATACAAAGAAGATCTGATGAACGGGAACAACGCCAGAGACCAACCAAGGAGCGTCAGCGCCCCCAGAAAGTACCACTGCCTTTACCAGCAGAAGAAGGAGAAGACGAAGAAGATTCGGAATCGACCACGACAACTGAAAATCCACATCGCAATCTACGACCGCGAGTTCTACCACCCACAGAGCAAAATCCAGGCCAGATTGACACGGTCACTGTGAGAGTACCACCGATATACAGGGAAAAACGGCCCAAGAAACTGAACCGAGGGAGGCCAGAAAGGCCAGACCGGGACGAGGAGAGCGTAGAGCAGTCGTCAGAGGAAGACAGCGATAGTGAGAACTCTATCCCGGCAGTACAGACTGAACCGCCTCGCCGTCGTCGCAAGAAGGCCCGTCGCAATCGACGCTCAACCGACGAAGACGATGAAGGCGATTATTCTGCAGGAGACTATGATTACTACGGGAACAAACGCAAAATCTCTGACACTGAAAAACATTTTATGCAACTGACTGTTCCTCCACCTACAAAAGACGCCGACCTAGCCAGGCTTGAGGCTGCGCCCGGCGGTGATTTCCTAGACGACCACGAACGGCTCCAGGAAGATCCTGAAAGGATCGGAGAAGACGAGCGGACAAATGAGCACGGACGCTTCAATAGGGACCATGAACGTCTAGGTGATGATAAGGAGAGACTTGTCGATGACAGGGACAGAGCAGACGAGTCTGAAAGGGCAGGGGATGACGAGCGAGCGAGCGAAGATGAGAGAGCCGATGAGCAGGAACGAACCGATAAGCTAAGTCCCAACGCGAGAGTGAGAGAGAGGGGCTATGAAAGCAAGTTCCTGCGCGCGACCAATGTGCAACAGGATGACCCTTATACGCACCATCATGCTAAGAGGAAACCTACACGCACCTAAGTCCCGTTATGCTCGAGCCTAATTTTCAAATCACCAGATTCCCAATTTTTCCTGTTCTACGAGTATCTCTAAAAATCGGTGTTCTTGACGTAAATTCTTAAGAAATTGTCAAAAGCAGGCCAAAGACTGCAAAATCTTAAATGTCAAAAGCTTTCTTTTAGGTATCTGGTTATTTGGGAAAGGGCTTAGAAAGCACCTGCCATAATCCTTGTTATTTATTGTATCGACTGAGTCGGGAACTATACATTCGAGTCGAATGATTCGACTAAAGACATTAAACTGATCCTCTGTCAACCATATAGCAAACAATATGTGGTCTACAGCGGGGCATTCAATGTCTTAGTTTGCTCATTACACAATTGTGATTTCTAGTTAGTAATTGCATTGTTAAACATTATTTTTATACTTAGTTAATGTAATTTAAGTTTCTTAATAAACGTTACTAAATCGATTTCATTGTGGTGTGAAACCGATTAGGATTGTCACGGCGGCAGTGGGTGAAGGTCCGAGTGGAAAATAAAAAGTTTGCGAGTGCATTGACCCAGTTGGGGCAAGGTTGGTGCAGCAAAAAAGTGCAGCGGGGTTACGCAAGTCTTTTATCCCTTTGGCTGTCGAATTCCTAAGCTGGCTGAGATACGAGCACTTTCTAAACATTTCATAGATTCCTTTGATGTATTATTATTTAACTTATATAGGCTTTTGTTCCTTTTTATCTTAGTTTTAAACCAGTGTGGCACGTAACGGTGTATTTCCATCTTTCTCCGCCTCATGTATGGCTACAATCACGCATAATACCTTTAAAAAGAAATTTGCACCCACATTTTTCTAAATGCCGTGATGTCTCCTCATCCCATTCCACATACGAAAAATCCAATTTACCTAAATACCACCTAAAACACCGTTAAATGACATTGCAAATAGGATCATTATCACTAAGTTATTCCTTAAGGTTGGTCACCTTCAAAATTGCAGAAGTGCCAACATTAGGAATGACTACCTACTTAATTTACTAGTTATCAATAAATAAAGGATATCTAAGGAACAATTCTCTTACCAAAGTACTTGAATGAAATACAAGTCATTACGTCTTATATTTTATTCCACACACAAACTACGAGTACCTACATAAGGAACATCCATTATTAAATTATCCTTAGATAACTATGACATTTGGTAAATTGTCGCTTAGATAACTTTCTAATAAAGCTAAAAAAACTTGTTCTAAAACATTGTGTATTATTATGTTTGTATCGTTTTGTTATTTAATTAAAGTGACTTCTAAAACATGAAACGTCGTTTGATTATTACTGATTAATTTCATTCTTTACGTTTGATCCATTTACCCCCCAGGAAGAACTTGGACGGTTCGACAATAGGTAACTCAAAATTAACTGAAAAGAGCTCTTGGACAGTTATCGGCAAGGCCTCAGCCTTGACCGTACACTACGAATATCTCGGCCACGTGCGATTTGCACGCATTTTTTTCTTGTTTTTGTCGGTAAAATTAGTCTTGCATAAGTCATAATAGTTGACTATTTGGCTTGTACGTGTTTATATTGTTCAAATGTTGTTGCATTCGATTTGTATGTTGTCCGTGGTAATGGATTTCTGAAACAATAAATTAATGTTTGGTAATATTGTATCTATATTATTTAGCAATATTTATTTATCTACTATATTCGGTTACATAACGGAGTGAGTTTTACCAGTAGGTACGATTCATTAAAATATTTAATTGAAATTTAGTTCTACTCGGTAAACCTGTGTGTGTCTGTGTGTCGGTCTGTTGTTTACCTCTTCTTGATGTGTTGTATTATTTGTACTTTTTCTGTATTGAGGTGTGCAATAAAGAGTATTTGTATTGTATTGTATTGTAAACGTAATTTAAAAGTTAGGTATATAAAACTCATATTGCATATTCTACATATTACTGAAATGGGTATTATGGGTCATGGGAATGAGAATGGTTATAGCAGGGGAGCCCCAGCGGGGATTTGCAATTACTACGCATTTTTTTCAACAAGTTCGAAACCCCATTTTTATTTTTATTTTTTATTTACCACACTTGTAAGCGTCAGACAGAAAATGCGTACAAATAATAATTGTCAAATTAAGTAGGTATTAGCACAATTATAGCATCAACGTGCACCAAACTTACCAAATCCACAATCCACGCAACGATTTTTTAACTGCCCACCAACTCCCCACCAAAATAGACGGCTAAAAGTACTTAGGTAATAAAGACTCAAACGACTCTTAAGACTCCACGGGTAGTAAGATGAAGATATCACTCGTATTTTAATCTGGCATGCTCGAGTAACTACAAAGATCCCCTCTTGGGTTCCCCTACTACCTATTATGATACGATCGGTTTGGCCTAGTGGGTAGTGACCCTGCCTACGAAGCGAATGGTCCCGGGTTCAAATCCTGGTAAGGGCATGAATTCGTGTGATGAGCATGGATATTTGTTCCTGAGTCATGGGTGTTTTCTATGTATTTAAGTATTTATAAATATTTATAAATTATATATGTCGTTGTCTAAGTACCCTCAACACAAGCTTTATTGAGCTTACTGTGGGACTTAGTCAATTTGTGTAATAATATCCTATAATATTTATTTATTATGGTTATTATGGATCTGGGTCGGGGAATGGGTATGGCTATGGGTACGGGTCTCACGGGTATTATAAAATCTGTCGTTTGCTCGGGAGAAAATTTCTCTGTCTAAATAACTTAAAATCTCGTTGGAAGCTCACCTCCGCATGCCTCTTCATGTGTTTATTCAGCGACTGCGTATGATTATACCTGTTCCCGCACACGTTACATTTATGCGCGCGTCTGTGCTCGTGCGTGGCTATGTGGAGCGTCAGCGCGCGGCGCGACTTGAAGGCGCGCGCGCAGCCCGCCGCGGCGCACGCGTGCGGCCGAGAGGTGGTGTGGGATAACATGTGGGTGGAGAGCTTGTTGGTGGCGAAGAGCTTGCCACATACTGGGCAGATGTAAGGTTTGACGCCTGAAAAAGAATTTGTTAACCGACTTATGTAATTTTGACGTAGGTACTTAGATGTATGTTGACATCAAGACAAAAAATGTGTTTGATGTCAATGGATTCCTTTTTTATCTACCATTAAAAACTGCTTTAAAAAGCTATAACAAGTTAAGCTCTAAGTTATTTTGGAGCAAAAAGCCAACGACACGAGGTGTTCCCAGGCGGTCACCCATCCAAGTACTGACCTCGCCCGACGTTGCTTAACTTCGGTGATCGGACGAGAACCGGTGTATTCAACGTGGTATGGACGTTGGCGAATGGACGGGTGAAAATGACGATCTTAAGGAGTGAAATAGGCAAACGCAAGGTGGATTAATCAAATAGAGAACGTGCATGAACTGTAGACGGTACAGAAGCCGTCTATTCATTGGCGCGAAGCATTGTCATGTTTCCATTTACAGATTTACTTACCTCATACAGTAAGTAGTGTTATTTAGTGTGATTGTAATCTAATACTTATGTGCAGGGTAGGTTTTAAAGGGGCATTGAGGGCAGTTACTAAACCCTGTGCTGCTACGCAAAAATATTTTTTGGAGACCTTCCCTAACTATTTATTTGACGATAATTGGCATTTTGATTTGGAAAATTTGAGATTTTGGTAACAATGCCTGGTAGAAAAAAATGGTGCCAATTAATTCCATTGTCATCCTGGTAAAAAAAATAACTACTTAAATATAAAATTCGTTTGAAGCAAAAAGCCAACGACACGAGGTGTTCCCAGGCGGTCACCCATCCAAGTACTGACCTCGCCCGACGTTGCTTAACTTCGGTGATCGGACGAGAACCGGTGTATTCAACGTGGTATGGACGTTAGCAAATGATTGGGCAACAAACATCATCAGTATCATCTCATCACAAAATAAAGCACAAATGTGACTAGCGACGTTATTAGATTATAATCCTGGCATACACTTTGGCGTCCTATTGTTCGCAAATGCCAAAATGTTTTAACTTTTTATATGATTGTTTTATCACTATCAATTAGCTATTAAAAAAAGTGTTTACAGATACAGTAGTGTTATTTAGTGTGATTGAAATCTAATACTTATGTGCAGGGTAGGTTTTAAAGGGAAATTGAGGGCAGTTACTAAACCCCGATCTGCTACCCAAAAATAATTTTTGAAGACTTTCCCTAACTATTTATTTGCCGATAATTGCCATTTTGATTTGAAAGATTTGAGATTTTGGTAACAATGTCGGCTAGAAAAAAATGGTGCCAATTAATTCCATTTTTATCCAGGTAAGAAAAATTGCTACTCAAATATAAAATTAGTTTGAAGCAAAAAGCCAACTACACGAGGTGTTCCCAGGCGGTCACCCATCCAAGTACTGACCTCGCCCGACGTTGCTTAACTTCGGTGATCGGACGAGAACCGGTGTATTCAACGTGGTATGGACGTTGGCAAACGATAGGGCGACAAACATCATCAGTATCATCACAAAATAAAACACAAATGTGACTAGTGACGTTATTAGATTAAAATCTTGGCATACACCTTGGCTTCTTATTGTTTCACAATTGACAGATATTTTTAACTTTTTTATATGATTGTTTTATCACTATCAATCACCTATTAGAAAAAATATTTACAGATTTACTTACCTCATACAGTAGTGTTATTTAGTGTGATTGTAATCTAATACTTATGTGCAGGGTAGGTTTTAAAGGGGCATTGAGGGCAGTTACTAAACCCTGTGCTGCTACGCAAAAATATTTTTTGGAGACCTTCCCTAACTATTTATTTGACGATAATTGGCATTTTGATTTGGAAGATTTGAGTTTTTGGTAACAATGCCTGGTAGAATAAAATGGTGCCAATTAATTCCATTATCATCCTGGTAAAAAAATAGCTACTTAAATATAAAATTCGTTTGAAGCAAAAAGCCGACGACACGAGGTGTTCCCAGGCGGTCACCCATCCAAGTACTGACCTCGCCCAACGTTGCTTAACTTCGGTGATCGGACGAGAACCGGTGTATTCAACGTGGTATGGACGTTGGCGAATGTATGGGTGAAAATGACGATCTTAAGGAGCGAAACAAGCAAACGCAAGGTGAATTAATCAAATAGAGAGCGTGCATGAACTGTAGACGGCACAGAAGCCGTCTATTCATTGGCGCGAAGCATTGTCATTTTTCCATTTTTAGATTTAAGCCACTAGATGGCAGACCCTACTAGGCGAAATAGTGCCAGCATTAAGTGTAGGGGGCAGCACCTGCTTAGAAGCGTGAATTGTTTTCTCTTTCGATTCATGTCACGAGATGGCAGATCCTCTAACACGCACGGTCTCTATAGAGTCCCAAACGCTGCCACCAGGCCCCGTGCTGCTACGCCAAAATGATATTTGGAGACCTTCCTAAACGATTATACATATATATTTAACGATGATTGACATTTAAAGATATGGGAAACAATGTCAGTGACAAAAAACGTCAATACTGACAAAAAAAATGATGCAAATCGATTCTCCCATATTTATTCAACATCAGGACTAGCTAAAATAAATTTCGAAATAAAAATAATTTGAAGCAAAAAGCCAACGGCACGAGGTGTTCCCAGGCGGTCACCCATCCAAGTACTGACCTCGCCCGACGTTGCTTAACTTCGGTGATCGGACGAGAACCGGTGTATTCAACGTGGTATGGACGTTGGCGAAAGGCGAGGCGAAAGAAATCTTGATAACCACATGATACTCGTAACACAATGGTGCACGTCACCATTTTTACGACACGACATTCCATTTTAATCTCGATAGAGTCAGACCAAGATAAGTTGGCAGCGATTTTGTTAACCCAGATGGTGCAAGTGTCAAGTAAACTTAATCATTTCATACATAACTTCAACACTAGCTATTATGATAGTTATGACAGTGATACTTAAACCCAGCTCAGATTAAGTTTCCGATATGGAATATGTTCGGAAAATTATCATTATTTTGTATGTGAAACAAAATTTCAGTTCTAAAATATAAATTTTTTCATGAAATTTTCGAGGACATCTCCAACTTTTTGGGAACTTTCCGCAATTGGCATAATCTTTACATTCTCTCTAACTATTCAATTGGCAATTATTGGCATTTACAGATCTTAGAAACAGTACACCTTATGGCTCCTCTACAAGTCTACACGATGCACACACGATGGGTTATCATTCCCAATAAGATGGCTCAGCGTGTGGAGAGCGTAGTGGTGTCGGATGGCTCATGGCGCGGCGGGATGGCGATGAGATGGCCGCGGGTGTCGGTTTTGCGTCCGCACATCAAAGTTAGTGGGCCAGCGATAGCAGTACGCATCAACACGTGGCCCATTACACAGTCCGTGCTCGAAAGCGGTTTCAATTCAACCATCGCATGACCATCTCTCGGGCCCAGCGCTGGGGCATCGTGTAGAGGAACCATAATGTACTTACAATAGCATAGAGAAATAAGAATAGAGTGCTCACTCCATACATCATTTTTGATACGAAAACAAAAAGTCTAATGCTCAACAATTTTCAGCTACTATTATAACCGGATTAACCGGAACTCTATTTTTAACTCCTTATAATATTAGTTGTAAATTGTTGAGAAATAAAAATTTTGTCAGTCGCGACACTCGAGGCATCTAGTGTCAAGTAGCGGTACTGATAATTCCGCTACTCGATGCTAGACGTCCACTACGAAAATAATAAGCGTTTTGGTACCAAAACTGACGTACGGGGTGAGCACTCTATAGGTATGCTTACTTCTTATTATGACAATAGCAAGAAAATTTAAAATTATCACTAAATTTGTTTGAATGCCAATTATAGATTTCTTCTCTATCCAAGTATCCAACATCAAAAACTGGAGTAAAATAAAACTGTTTGAGCGTAGTAAAAAAGCCAACGACACGAGGTGTTCCCAGGCGGTCACCCATCCAAGTACTGACCTCGCCCGACGTTGCTTAACTTCGGTGATCGGACGAGAACCGGTGTATTCAACGTGGTATGGACGTTGGCGAATGGTGCAGCATAAAAGAACATCATAAATAACAAAGTAATCTGGTTGTCTTTCATATAATAACTATTATATTGGCTTACAACTCTTGTTTGTAATTGGCAAAAGGTTTCATTATGATTTTTTACCTTACCAATACACAATTTAATAACGACAAACTGTTATATTATGAATATATTTTTCGCATCCACAGTCGCCAACGTCCATACCACGTTGAATACACCGGTTCTCGTCCGATCACCGAAGTTAAGCAACGTCGGGCGAGGTCAGTACTTGGATGGGTGACCGCCTGGGAACACCTCGTGTCGTTGGCTTTTTTGCCACAAATAACTGCTAGATTTTTTAATTTTCCTTCTTATTACTTCTCCGCGTTTTGGCCAAAGATGTGCGAGGATGCGTCGAAGGATGTGTTTGTTAAAAACTAATACAATTACTTCATTTGTTTTCCTCGCTCAGCATGCAGTGTTTCTATTGGTTTTTAAAAACACATCCCTCGCTATGTATCCTAGCACATCTCTGGTAGAAACAGCTTAATAACTGTTTTTCTTTCTTTAGCTTACTAATAAAAATCAGTTTCTGTAGAATAAGAACAAATTTTAGAGCCTATAATATACACCGTATTGCGAAATTCATTACGACAACATCGCTCAGTTATTTTGATCAGGCGTCAAATCTTATCGTTGTGTGTATTTATGCTTAAATTAAATTACTTGAGTTAAGTATTAGGGTGTAATCTGGTGTTCAAATGCTACTTAAGAGCTTGTTTCTATAATAGGAAGTATTACTGCAATGTTTTGCCGCCAGAGTGCAACACTAGCACCTTTCGTAAACCATAGAGTAACTTATTGGGAGCGTGCACGACTGTCACGCAACCTAGTGTCCGCAAGTCTAGGGGAAAACGTCAATTCACTACATCTTATAAAACTACTCCAAAACTAAAAACTACTGAACGGATTTTCATACGACTTTCATCTATCAATAGAGTGATTCTTGAGGAAGGCTTAAGTATATAACTTGTTAAGGTTTTGTGTAAATTGTTTGAAATATAACGATGTTGTCGGAAAAAATCACGCTGGCTAGGAGCTTTAATCGAAAACGCTGCCTAATCCGTTTGAGCTATAACAACACAATGTATGGTGGGTTGTTTCTCATTCATAGGTCTACAAAAAAGTCCGCGATGTTAAATGTCTATCTTTTAAGGATAACTTACTATATCCATTCTTAACTTCTAGAAAAAGATCACGTAATATGTGGCATTTGCAAAGCTATTTATATGGATACATTATTATCAATTATCAAAATAAATACGTTAGTTATATTAAGCATTTCATACAGATTACAATGATCCCTTACACCATACAATTTAAATGAATATTTCAGGAGTAATCGTAAATCAAAGTTTCATTTCGAGCCATATAATTGTACGAAATGTTAAAGATGTTATCCGCAGTTAGTTCAAATTTTTACCACCTTATGCGCTGGGATCGCTTTACTTACCCCCACCATGCGCTTCGCACGGTCCCAATACATACTGTGCCTTAAACTGTGTTATGACAAGTTTTTACAGATAGTAAAATATTACATTGATACATCAAGGCGGTTAGTTTACAAAGGGCCTACTCGGAAATATGAAGGGTGGAATTAAAAGGAGTGAAATCTTTTATGGTAGAACTGTTGCAAGTGTCCAGCTGTCAGCTTTAAATAATAGTTCCAAATATCTCCAGAGTAGCACTAGAGTAGCTAAGAACCTAAGCGTTATTGACGGAGTGAAGTGTGCTGTCTATGATTTGATTTTTTTGTTCAAGTATTCTAGGTATTGTAGCGCCACCTATTTAAGGAAAATCGAAATTTAGTTGTCTGCCTCTTCATCGCTCGAATATGCAGGTGATAAAGGTTGTATAAAGAAACTTCGACTTTCTTGTTTCGCGGTAGACCCTCAGATTGCGATGGATTGTGGTAGTGGTGCCCCCTACGCAGAGTTTCCCTACTCGGATATAAATTAAAACTACCAACTATCTGCAACAGTACTAATAATCTAATAGGACTTAGTTTAAAGTACCAGTACTTACCTGTGTGAATCCTGATGTGATCATTCAGGGTGTTTTTACATGAAAAGCTCTTGCCACACTCTGGGCAGTCATGGGGACGCTCGCCTGTAAACATTTTTTTTTATATATAATAGTTTTCAGAACAACGCATTTCTAAATTAGTAGCACTCCCTCCTACTTGTCCCCAATTCCAACAATTGACACAATAGTACATTACGATACAAGTGCGAAAAATAGGAAATTTGCAATGACTGGCGATAAATAAAAAATCGACACCAGTTGCGAATTGCCTATTCGCACATGTAATATATATTCGTACGTTTTACAGTCCATATGGCCCTTTAAATTTTCGGCATAGTTACGTAATGTGCTATCATTCATATTTTTTTTTGCAGACTTTAAAATTCTGTTGAGCACAGCTAGTCATAGGGCCTGTGCATAAACTGTAGGGGGCAGCACATAAGACGTCAGATTTTTGGCGCGAGGTATAAATGTGAAGTTTATGTTTCCAATGTAGCCCACAAGATGGCAGAACCTACTACGCACAAAACGTATGAGAACGGTAGATGGCAGTACTTGCTTTAGCGTGAAGTGTCAATGTACATGTTTATGTTTCTGATTCAGGCCACAAGATGGCAGACCCTCCAACGCTTCAAAAACGGAGTGTACATATTTTTAAAGGGTCGGTAACGCGCATGTAACACCTCCGGAGTTGCAGGCGTCCATAGGCTACCGTGACTGCTTACCATCGGGCGGACTGTATGCTAGTTTGCCACCTTTGTGGTATAAAAAAAACGTGCATGGTCCCTATACTTACCGCTATGAGTCCTAACATGAGTCACCAAGTTAGTATTAGTAGTGAATGTTTTGTCACAGCCCGGCACTGGGCAGGCTTTCCGCGGTCGTCTACAATGTCTCGTAGCCAGCCAGCGAGTCAGCAGTAAGGTTCCGCAGATGGGGCAGGGCCAGTCCCGCTCGCCTAAGTGCCGCTTGCTGAAATGTTAATAAAGATAAAATATAAGACATTTTTTTGTGACACTTACAGAAATGTGAACCTTAAATGTACAAACATTTACAGACAAGGACAAAGTTTTTGGAACAAGCTTTTATCAATGACTGTACTTTTATTTCCACAGGCAACTAATACTTATACCCCGAACCCATGAACCCCGAACACAATTAGGCTGCATTGTTTTTCACACAGTTCCTATGGCCACCTCCTATCTCCAAGATCAGACCAGCTTAATTGACAAACTCAGCACAATGCTAGCTATGAAGCTAGCACTAGTTTTAACTAAAGCTTTTAAGCTTTGGTTCTAAATTTTTTGCAACAAGAACTAATTAAGAGGTAAGGAAGAAGAAGAAGGGCATTTATTTGTGTGATGAGCACGGATATTTCTTCCTGAGTCATGGGTGTTTTCTATGTATTTAAGTAGTTTATAAACATTTATATATTATATATTATTATTATTATAGCCTTTTCTTCCATGTTCTTTCTTTTCCTTTATGTTATTCATTTTTGGAAAGTTGTTTTATTTGTTTGTATGGATGAAGCCTCTGCGTGAAGGCCTCCTCCAGTTTTTTCCAACTTTCTCTATCTTTTTCTGTCTCTTTGCTTCTGGCTATTCGGGTAATGTCTTCAGACCAGCATTTCTTCGGCCTGTTTTCCATAGGGTCCCTTCCATTTAGTGGTTTGTATGGTCCATCTTTTGTCTGTCATGCGGACTACATGGCCAGCCCAGTTCCATTTAACCTTGAGAGCACCCACAACACAAGCCTTATTGAGCTTACTGTGGGACTTAGTCAGTTTGTGTAATAATGTCCTATAATATTTATTTAATATTTATATATCAGGACACATTAGTATTTCTTTGGTAATAAAGATATGTTACTATGACAATATATTTGACCACTTTGGACATTACTATATATTTGATGCTGACTGTGCTAGCATGAAGCTTTATTTCAGTAACAATTTAACGGACAGGACCACTTGTGTGTGAATAGTATTAATTAATAGCAATAAATAAGTGAATACACACTGTAAAATTAAAAATAATAATTCAAGAGCAATAAAGTCTACTTTGAAATAATAAGTTTGCCTTTCTATTTCTAGCTAGCAAAGAAACTTTAAGAAATAAGTTTTGTTTTATTGAAGTTTTATCAGGAGCAAAACTCAAGAATAACAATTTGGCACTTTACTTACAGATGCAGTGTATAATTAAATTTTCTAGTAAATACTTTTTGACAATATTGGCAGGTATGAGCCACAGGCGGCGCCCAATGTTTGCAGCGGCGTTTAGAACCACATTGAGGACACTGAACATTTTCTGTTACTAATTCTATGTGTTTTCCACCCTGACTGTCCACACTACACTTAACTGGCTGAATCAACTCTGAATCTATGCTCTCCTCTTGAGAAAAACAAACGGTGTCGTTCTGAACGCCGCATTCCAAATTTGAAACTTCTTGTTTCTCATTATTTCTAGCAGCCAGTATTTGATTGGATTTTTCACATTTATTTAAAAAATTGATGGTCGCGTCCAGATCTGTAAGACACTGCAGGCAAATCGAAGCGGGTCCGCCGTCGTCTGAAGCTATTTTTAATTTCGTGTGTTTGACTAGTTTATCATAAGGAGATGATCCCTTCTGCTTTCTGAACAGTGAGAATATAGTATCTTGACGTTGAAAGCATATTCTACAAAAGTTGTCATCACCGTATTCATTCATTATTTAACTATTTACAAATCAAACACCGAGACTACTATAGTGTAATTAAAATAATTAAAAGCGTAAAGTAAACATGAAATTGCGCGAAATATGTCAAAACTGTCAAAGTGACATTTAATGTATAACTGTGATGCGTTCTGAAATGGGTCAAATTACTTTAAATTGCCACAAGAGTTTCTGAACGAGGATAGTAAAGAAAAAAAATATAGTTTGGCCGTGGCCCAGGAGTCCCAGGGCTGTCTCATTTCAAACATAGACAAAGATAATCGTACTGCCTTTGTCTCCCGCTATTACTAGCACTCAAAAGAAAGGGATGAATATAGTTTTCCTGGTTATTACTGACTGACAAGTTGTGTTTGCCAGACTATAATAATCTTGTAGAATGAAGAAATGCCAACTGCTTATTTATCGAGAATGAGAAATTAATCTAACTGTTTAGGAAAATAATGAGCGAATACAGGCAAATTCGTTATTACATATTAGATCAAATCAAGCTGGATTATATTATACTGGATTATAATAATTTATGCCTATTCCAAGTTTATCTCATGTATCACCCACAATGAGTCAAGGCGGACAAATTAGCACTGCAGTTTAGGTAGTCCCGCGACAGTGAGAGCGGGAAAGTGATCGCCGTATTATTTGGTAACCGCGGACGCGATCGGCATTTGCGATGCGCGACAGGCACGGATTGGTGACTAGAATTTTATTCTACTATAAAGTAAGGATGCCAACAACCAAGAATTTCGTACACGCTATTTTCCATCTCTATCGGACGCGCATAATTGTAGCACACTGGCATGACTGACTTCAATCGCCATCATTAATTATTGTGTGTCAATGTTGCTTAGCATCCTTATATGCATATCTATCTATTAAGCCCTTTTATTCTGAGTGTGCCGCTTGGCAAAGGCCTCCTCCAGCTCTTTCCATTGGGGTCTGTCGTGGGCCACTCTTCTCCAGTTCGGGCCCGCTGTGAGTTTGAGTTCATCCTCCCATCTTGTTCGAGGTCTCCTCTGGCTCCGAGTGCAACCTTAGCATCCTTACTTTAATTAAACATGTAACAATTAAATTTCATCCGGATCGTTGAAATGCAATTTACATTGCCACGGGAAATGTCCCCTCTTAAATTAACATCGCTGCATAAAAAGTATTTTTGATTTTAAGACTGGATAGAGGTGCCTCAAGCCCAAAGATGCAAGTCCAAGTTAGGGTTCCATACCTCGAAAGGCAAAAAAACCGAACCCTTACAGGTTCATTTATTTGTCCGTCCGTCCGTCTGTCTGTCATTCTTAAGTAGGTGCTTTAAGGTATCAAAACTATCGAAGCGGTATACAGAATCGAAATTCGTTCTTTGAATCAGAAGCGTTATTTAAGTAAAGTCCGGCCCTGCCGCGTTACAATTTTCTCCCGATTACGTTCTTGATCGATTAGTATGCGCAAGCGCACACATGTTACAAGAATGACGGCAGCGAGCTACGCGCACGTTTTTAACTAGCCCACCCCCCTTCTTAATTTAACCTTCTACCTTCCACATAAGATTCAAATCAGAGTGGCAAGAAATTCGGAAGAATTTAGATGCATTTGCCTATGGTCCAACGCAAGGACGATTCCGGTATGAGTGAAAACAGGACGATGGCTACATACTAATGGGTTGCTCTCTAAGTTATAAGTATGGGTAGCGAGGGACCACCTCACTCCGTTCCCGATTGGTTCTCGCGCCAACCGGCCGCAATGAGGTTTACAGTAGTGAGTATCTGAGGAGTGCAGTGAAGTGAAGTTATGATCTTAATAAGTGAAGTGTTAAGCGAAGGTTATCCAGCATCACCTCGCCTTATCAAACTGCCGACATAGGCATTAAGGGAACTCAAGTATCACGGAACGGGCTTAGTTCCAAAGCTTCGCCATTGCGTCAGTGATTTCCCTAAGCTTTTTTACATATGACAGACATTTATTTCGTGGTTTGTTATCGCTGTATGGTTGCATGACTTTTGTGTATAACCCTTAAGGGAAGAAGCTTAAAACGAATTTCGAATTTCGTCTTATATACGGCCGAGTTAGAGCAATCAGCGGTTAGGGTAGGCAAGATGCAAGTGCTTTGTCAATCTAGTTCTGATGTAAATGTGGTTCTGTCAGTTTTTGTTGAGGCGAGGTGTTGCGTCGCGTGTCGATCAAATGTGATAAGTGATAGTTCATTTAGTGACAAGCCCCGTGTGTGTTTCAGATCGCGGTGTTGTGCGCTTGCGTGGTCCTTGCAGCGGGCGACGGTCTCCGAACAAAGGCCAAGCTCCTCGGGAAACTCGCAGCCAAGATAAAGCATCACAAACGTGGAGTCTTCACCGCCGCACCGCCCTATAAATATGGCCACGATATCCCTCATGTCACCCACTCTATCGTTAAACCTATTGTAGTGTCCTACCCTCCAACAGCTTCAGTGCATTCTGTGAAAGTGCCTTTAAAACATCCTTTAATCCATCACTATCCTGTTCAAGTTGGTCATAAAATTCCCTTACACTCACATTCATACGCGCACAGGTTCCCGCATACTAATTTAAGGCCTGATCAGCATTTCCATCATCATCATCACCACGTTGCGCCGAGACCTGTGGTGCCGATTCTACCAGCTCATGCTGTCCCAGCTGCTCCAGTTGTTCCTACATTACCTGTCCCAATCCCTCAACCTTCAGTTGTTATTCCTCGTCCCATTCCAGCGCCGTCTCCTCCAGTAGCCCCAATCATTCCTGCTACTCCTCAATTCATTCTGCCACAGAACCATGTTCATTTAAAACCCGCGCTTTCTGCTCCCGTCCCGATTCAACCAGCTCCAGTGGCATCCTTATACCCTTACGCTCCACAATACTCTTACGCAGTAAGGCCTGGTAACGCAGTTCAGACTTCATACTTCGCTACATACCCTAGATATCCTTTATCATTCCACCAGCCCTTAGTACCTTTCGCTCAACCAGCTGTACCTGCTCCAGCGGTACATCTAGCACCTTCAGTAGCTCCAGCAGCCGGCCCTATCTTTTTGGACCGCCCACAGGAGCCGCATTTCCACGTTTTGCCGCAAGCACACGCGCACGGAGTCGTAGAGCAACCTACGCCTGCCGTGGCTGTTGAGCATCATCAGTTTTTGCATCCGACTGCTGTTCCTCAACCAACGTTATTACATGCGCACCCTACAGTGATCCAAGAACACCCTGGTGTGCATGAACACCCTACAGTCTTACATCAGCACCCTACGGTACTTCAAGCAGCACAACCAACAGTCCACGTTGACCACAACGGCTGGGCACCAGTACCACACAGTCACGATATAAACCATGTTCACCAAGAAGGCCACTTCCATCAAGATCTCGTTCCAACTCAAGAAACCCACTTCGGTCACGACTTCACCCAAGAACAAGGACAACAAGTCTTCGAACACCATACTGGGGAGGAACAATACCATGAATACCAGCACCAGCTACAGCATCACATTCAGCAGCAAATAGAACAGGCGCAGTACGAGCAGAACTTGCATAATCACCAATTGGGACAGCCAGAATATCCACAAAACCATGACTTTTCACAAGGCCACGATGTCTCACAAGGGCATGACTTTTCACAGCATGGCCACGACTTTTCACAATATTCTCATGACTTCTCACAGCATGGGCAGGACTTTTCACAACACGCTGGTCACGATTTTTCACAACACGGTCACGACTTTTCACAAGGGCAGGACTTTTCACAACATCACGAGTTTTCACAACATGGCCAAGACTTCTCCCATACACAGGAACAGCCTAACCAGGAATACGGGGTTCCTCAGCAGCTAGAGGGTCGGAGTGAAGAGGGGGAGGAACCTCAGAAATTCCATAACCACATCCCATTAGGATTGCAGCCACCTTTGGACCGTCCACTGGAACATTTCCGGTAGCCACACTGGGAAAATACTTATTAGGGCCTTCATTAAGCGCTAATAATCTTACAGCGGTTTTTAAGACGGCTATCTTTGGACATAGACTCGTCTCAAATTAACGCTGAATTCGACAGAAAAAATATGGGGATATATAATATAAATGTCATATTTTTATAGAAATTTGACGTTACGGATGACACTCCACACTTAAAGCACTAAAGTTAGTTTTGTCAGTCTCCAGGTATCTTCTCCATTCCTCCATGCACTCTAATCTTGTTAATTTGCTTTCCTGTATCTATCCAGTTTCTAAAAATGTACTCTAATCGATTTTAACTGTCAAGGTCACGTACTCTACGTCATAAATGGAAATAAGACATAATTTAATACAATTTCAATATAATGTCTCATTATGTTAGCGTGTTCTAGAATGGCCCAGAAGTTAAGCATTTATTTGCATTATAAGTTGAATTTTTTGTGATAGATTGAGTAAGTCACTGCGTACATATTGCCTAACTGTATTTACACGTACGATTAACTTAGTTTTAAGCTATTTATTTATTTGATAAATAAAACAAATTCACTCGTGTATCTTTAATTTCATTCCCTCTCAATTACTTTCCATAATATTGTTATGCTGACGGTAAATGACATGGCTACTAAGAATTTATTTTAGGAAGAACGATGTGCGAATCGTTCTTCCTAAAATAAATTCTTAGTAGAATGGGTCATATACCTAAGTAGGTAGATTTTTGAAAGGCTAAGGCGAAAACATATAAAAATTTCTAATCTTGAAACCAATTTCAAGATTAGAAACTAAACACATTAAAGAAATGGGTAATAATAAATGGATAATGGGTGGAATGGGTGGGGTGGGGTATTGTAGCTCCAGGGCTACAATACCCCACTTTACGTGTGTTTGCTACAAAGTAACCATAAGTAGTAGAACCAAAACTTGAGTATTGGTTACGGAATTTTAAGTGATAAATTTTATAAGTTATTCGGTAAAATCCAACTCATATGTCCAAGTAAATAATTTTTGATAGGATAGCCACATATTTATGTCTACAAATGGTCCAAATAGAAATAGTTACATTAACGTTTCATCAGTTGCTAAACTGCCGCAATTTGGCTGTCACAAGCCTCTCGGTTTAAATAAATAGCGACAAGATTTCTGTCCACCGCACATAACAGCCGTAATGGGTAAAGAACCTAGATATAAATCTGTAAAAATAAATCGTCCAAGCTCAGAGTAGGGTTTCGTAGTTACTCTTCCGTCACAATAAGCTAAACAGTACCTCTAGTGTAAATTTATTCGATAGCGAAACGTGACGTACGCGTTTGCGTTAAGTCTCATTTTGTATGGGATTGTGAACAGCGCGCCAAGCGGGACGTTTTGGAAACTCAAAAATCTCATACAAAATGACACTTAACGCAAACGCGTACGTCACGTTTCGCTATTGAAAAAAATTAAACTAGGGGTACTGGAGCTTAAAGTATAGTCTTAGATTATTAACCAAGGGATGAACTGTGGATAGTACGTCTTTTTACTATGAAGGGGAAACTTTTTGCGATAACTCAAAAACAGCTGAACTGATCATGTCCGCTATAGTTTTCATTTAATGTCTTTCTTCAGCTCTACGTCCACGATATTTTTCATATTTTTTTGACGTTTGGTTCAAAAGTTAGAGGGAGGGACACACTTTTTTTCTTTCGTAGCAATTATCTCCGAATATATTCACTTTATCAAAAAATGTTTGTTAAAGACCCCTATTAGTTTTGAAAGACCTTTCAAACGATATCCCACACTGTAGGGTTGAAGAAAAAAAAAATCACCCCCACTTTACGTCCGTGTTTTTATTCTACGACTTTGTCGGCTTTATTGATTCATATATCCATACTAAATTTCAGCTTTCTAGCACTAACGACCACGGAGCAAAGCCTCGGACGGACAGACAGACAGACGGACATGGCGAAACTATAAGGGTTCCTAGTTGACTACGGAACCCTAAAAACTGTAGACCGACTCATAATCAAAATCATATTGTCATACGAATAAATAAATAAACAGCCGTAATAGACCGCGAGCCAGGAACAGATCTCCATGACCAATCTCCTCCCGGGCGAAAACTCGTATACCTAGTGGTCAACGGCTATGTTTGATGAACCCTCGTGGACGTCAGCTGCCGCTCCGATGGTGGGTTGAGGAATGGCAGCCACCGAACAACGTTTATTTTTGCAGATGTCATAGCGTTACTATTGACATCCAAATTAGCTTGAATCGTAAATGGGTCAACAAACACAGATTCACAGATGCCTTAAAAATACTTAATAAAATATTTGTTTATAAGTAGCTTATGATAAAAGCTTAGAATAAATTCAAAAGTGGAAAAATTACTGTCTTGGGTGAGACTTGAACTCATGGCCTCTGGATCGATACGCCAGCGCTCTGCCATCTGAGCCACCAAGACCTCATCTAGGGGACCCTAGCGACATCTACCGTAAGAACTTTGCACTTCTTAGACATTAATAGCATCGTTCGCAGACGTTTCTGCTTGTTAAAAATTAATTTAGTTAATAATTGTTATCAACTATTTAACACAATCCTAGTCGTAGCATTAGTTAATGTAATGTGCTGGTACTAATTAATATAACCGTAAGATTACTGCATGTTCACTGGTAGAAGACACTTATATATAAGATGTGGTTACTTACCTATCTATACATATAATAAAGCTGAAGGGGATCGAAAGTCTGTACATGGAAGATATTCGAAAAAAAGTAGGCTGGGGATACTAAGAATCGTTAACAGAACACGTTCCAACAGTTTTTAGAATTTTTGTCTGTTTGTCTGTTTCTCTGTTTGTCTGTTTATTTGACCTCGCATCACGTGAAAACGGCTGAACGGATTTTGATGCAAACTTTACTAATCTGTCGAGAAAATGCCCGGCCAAGTTATAGGCTATAAAAATTCAACCCCTAGAATTGGGGGTAGCCACTACACTCGATTGAGTTAAGTTTGCACCTGAATCTTATGGCGCCACTTAGGAAGGAGGTGCAAACTTTTATGCTACGAGTATCGAGTACCCTGCTAAACTAACAGATATATGGGTGCTGAAATTAAGCCACCGAGGAAGGATTTTGTCAAATTAACTCTAAAGTTAGAAGAGGGGGGTACTGATATTAATTCAATTTCAATTGTGTTGATGTAATAATACAACGAAATTAAACGACAGTAAATTAATTGTCATACATTGCAGAGTGCCATCTTTTGGGAAACTGAGTAAAAATTTAGTAATTAATAAACTAATAATTTTTAAGAAAAAAAAACCGACTTCAATCAGGTAGACCGGTGAAAGAACGATTATTGTTGATTTTTGATTTTATATAATTAAATTAAAAAGACAGCGTCCTACGCCTAATTATGTAGAAAAGGAGGTAACATGTTTTTTTTTGTCACAGCACCCACCTTGACACATTTCAGATTTGCCCTATGGTTGACTGGTAAAATACCCGCAATAGGGTATTCGACTGTATTTAAGATAAATTATTTCACACCATGCATGAAATAAAGCACCAGATAATTATTAAAAAAACTACATAGGATAGAAATATAAAAATGTGTCTTGAAAACCTAACTACTTGACAAAGATGCACAGAATACAAATTGCCAAACGTGAACTATGCATCGTTGAAGAGTTCCATTCTGTTCATCATGAACAGTTCCACTTCATCAAATGTAAATACTTGATTTGTTGATGAAAATACAAAAATCACTATATGTATGCCTTTCACATTTGAAGAGTTCCCTCGATTCCTCATGGACCCCATCGTCAGAACTCGAACTAGACAAAAATTTGTCTTGAAAATCTAATTTACTTAACAAACACAGCGAAGAGGACAAATCGCCAAACGTGTACTGTGTATCGTTGAAGAGTTCCATTCTGATCATCATCAGCAGTTCCACTTCATCAAATGTCACTTTTTTAAATGTAAATGCTAGATTTGTTAAAGAAAATACAAACATCATTATATGTATGACTTTCATATTTGAAGAGTTCCCTCGATTCTCCTCCTTTTGAAATCTTGAAGTCGGTTAAACATGAGTTTACTTACATAGTTAAGTAGTGGCAAAATCAACACACATATCAACACGCGTATAACTGCATAATTATTTAAAAAAATATTTTCTCCGTCATGAATTATACCTAATCGTAATTTTATCGTATCCATATTCATACGTATCGCCTCTTTTAAGCACTTAATAATGGCTACGAAGGTGGGTACTATGAAAAAAATAATTCTCTGATGTTTGCGGTGTAAATGTCAAACGATTTCGGACTCGCATTTTATACGCGTTAAAATGCCATAAGAACTAAAAACTGAAAATGCCTTCGCGAAAAAAAGCGAACCTTTCACGAAAGTCTCACAACGCATTGACGTTACGAAACTATAGCGACGATCGTGATTTTAGGCGTAGCCACAACTACCAGAGACGTTATGCAGGATCGTTCCATCCATTGAAAACCTCATTCGTAGCGTTTACGAAGACCTGAGCCATTCTTGGGTTTGTGAGAGATCCATAGTCACGCCCATAGAGGAACGGTCCATGCTCACGCAGAAAAATGAGCAGGCGGAAATCGAAGGTGAACATGCAGTATATAATTCCATTAACACTGTCTTGGATGAAGGCAATGTGACAACATAACTAAGGAACTGTACCGGGTGGTAGAGTTCCTTAGTTCCTTAGCTCATTGAGTGCTTCAGGACTCCCAGCACACACATTAACCCCGAAAGTTGGAGTTACAATCATGCTTCTTCGGAATTTGTCGTCTCCGAAGTTATGCAACGGAACCCAGCTAAAAGTAGTGCAGCTGCAGCGTAACCTCATTGAGGTGCAGATTCTGGCGGGGTGTGGCGCCGCAGAAGTCGTGTTCATCCCGCGTATCCCCCTCATCCTGAGCAATTTCCCGTTCCACTTCAAGCGCCTACAGTTCTCCGTGAGCGTCTGCTTCGCCATGAACATCAACAAGTCGCAGAGGCAGACGTTGCGCGCCGCTGGCGTGGACCTGTGCACGGGCTGCTTCTCGCACGGGCAGCTCTACGTGGCGTGCTCGCGCGTTACCAGCTGCACGGAGCTATTCGTGTTGATGCCCGCTGGGGAGACTCGCAATGTGGTGTACAAATAAATATTGTAAAATGTCAATGTTATGTAAATATACTATTACATACCTAATTATTAGTATGTAACTGTAGATATAATTATATGTATACATTTAGTTGTGCATACATAAACATAACTGTAAACAAAATGTAAATACTCGGCCTCAAGTTTTTGATATCTACGAGTATTCTCCTTTCCTCTAATCCTACTTCTAACTAATAGGTATTACACCTAAATTCGATAGTGTTCGGAAGTATGGATTTCTATGGGTATATTTCTTACCTTTTCATGCTTAGACTGATTGGTCTGGAGCACCGATTTGGATGATATTTTCCATGGACATGATTTGGATAGGTACAGTCAAGGACGTAAAAAAAAATACAAAAGTAGAACTGTATTGTCCGATATACATCTACTACTCTATGTCGTTTAAATAATGTCAAAAATTTGAATAAGGACGAATTTGAAAAAAAATAAGAATTGATTTTGGATGTAGTTTTATTAAGTGGTACCTAATTGTAAAATATTTTATCTAGACTACAGTCCTCTAGCGTATCCATCTGTCAACTTTACTTCAAGCTCTACCTCCAGGGGAGAGGCAGAAAAATTAGCGGTGAATGACCCGGTTACTGACACAGACCGAATACCACGCGGGCGGAGCCGCGGGCACAGCTAGTAATTAGATAAGCATGAGTCCTGATTGTCATATAGATTTAAGAGCATATAAGATGTATTATCTGTTGGTAATCCTAAATAAAGAAAAAAAATGTCTGTGACAGTACATGGGAGATCTGTGAGTGTAAGAGATTTAGGATACCTAGATAAGATAATATAATCTTTATTGGTACAATACGGGTCCACGTCAGATACAATTTTGTACAATAATCATACAAAATTACATATTACAAAGTATTTCGACAAAAATATTGTTTACTGTGTTAATAGGTACACAACATTGTAATGTCAACGATACATAATAGAAAAAAGTAAAATAAAAAATAAAAATATTACATAGTTCCAGTTCCATTATTTCATTAAAGGTACCTATAAAAACTTTTTGAGTGCAGCCACGATTCTAAGTTCCTTTCAAAGGATCTATTTAGATCTATTTGCCATATTATGTCATGTAACGTCCAGTATATTGTACATATACAAGCAAAATACCTCAGTTATACATCCGTAGCTGTCCGAATTTGAACTCTTAACTCCTAGACCATACAGCTTAAATTTCTAGCTTAGTAAATGTGTTATTAGGTAGTTTAAAAGACTAATATCCGAAGTAGTTTTATTCAGGGCACACGTGCTAAAGTGACCAAGCCCCTCCAAAATAAAAGGCAGTCATATGTGGCGTTTTCAACCAAAAGGGTACTTATTGTCGGTTGTCAATAAGGCGCTATTTCTATACAGCTTTAATATGAAATTAACCTCACCGACAACCGACAATGGTACCTTCGAGTTAAAAACGTCACATGTGTTCACGTCCGTTTAGTAAATTATGACGTTATTATATTTAGGGCTATGTAGAATAAGGTCTGTGATTGTAATCTAAATAGCTACTGAGTGAAAGCTACACTATTTATTAACATTATAAGTTTAACATTAGGTACATTTATGTAGATTGCACATGGTCAAATATATGAAACAAGCTAATAACGCTAATTTAATATTGGTTACAATGTTTAAGGATGTTAATAGTACATTACAGTACATATGGGGCTACTTTATAGCACTAGTGCGAGAAGTAGCATATTACGTTACTGTGTCGAACATTTAAAGGGCCATATGTACTGTAAAACGTTGTACGATACATGTGCGAATAGGTAATTCGCAACTCGTGTCGATTTAAAACACTCCCTTCGGTCGTGTTTTAATTTATCGCCACTCGTTTCGAATTTCCTATTTTTCGCACTTGTATCGTAATGTACTATTATGCAACGAGGGGCGTAAGTGAAACTTTGAAAACGAGGGTGGTAATTATTAAAAACCCGAGTTTGCAATATTCTTACCCCCGGAGTAGGATTGTGAAAAAAAAGCTATATTTTTTCACAACCCATAACTCCCGCGGGAACACCTGCAGTACACCTGCATGAAATAAGATCTTTTTCGAGCGAGTTTTCTACTCGTCGACTGTATCTAGTTGGTTAGTAAATTCTGTTATTGCAATAATCTTTATCTACATAAAATATACGAACGAAAGTTGAATAAACTATATATTGAAATGAAGTACACACAATCAGGAATTACATATGACAATATCATTCAAAATGGCCTCCTCTGGCCTTGACACAGGCCCTCAAACGACGAGGCCAGTCATCAATAGCGGCCCGCACGATTGTCATGTCTAATTCCGTCACTGTCTTAACTATGGCCCGCTTGAGGGAATCAAGATTTGTGTGGGGTTTAGCACTAGGCTTTCTCCTCAATAACCTACCATATGGCATAATCCAGGGAGTTAAGGTCCGGGCTGGAGGACGGCCAGCCTTCGTGGGCAAGTCAATTTTGTTCCTTCGAAACCAGGCTTGAGTTGTTTTTGCCTTAGAGCTGAGTCCTGTTGAAAGACCCATGGCTGGTTTTGAAATAAGGTGTGGCTTAAGTGCTTCACTATTGGTTCGAGAACGGTTTCCTGGTAAACTTTGGTTCCTGTTTTCACACCTTTTTCACAGAAATGAACCTGTGTTAGGCCTGAGTATGACACACCCAGCCAAATCATCACATAAGAGGGATGATGGCCTCGTTGTACTCTCGGAACAGCAGCAATCGCCTCTTGACTGTTTTTTACATACACTCTGTCATTCTGGCGGTTACAACATTCTTCTATGGTAAATTTTTTTTCATTTGTAAATAGTATTTTTCGGTAGCCATTTTGTGCGTACCGCTTCAATAGCACGCGAATTCTCTCTAGCCTCATAGTCTTTAATCGTCCATTAAGCAAACGACCTTTTTGTCTGCGGTAAGCGTGAAGTCCAAGGTCTTCATTGATAACTTTTTTTAGGGAGCTTCTCTTCATAGACATCTATATTGCCAACAACTTTTGCTTCCGGACGGGGTTTCTTGCAATTCTCGCCTTCACTGCCTTTATTAGAGCTGGGGTCCGAAGGGTGAGTGGTCTTCCAGACCTCTTCATCATCATCATCATATCAGCCTTTTATCGCCCACTGCTGAGCATAGGCCTCTCTTCTAGTACGCCACTTATCCCGGTCCCGAGCCAATCTCATCCAGACCTCTTGCGGTCATCGAAGCTCTGAGTACTATTGTATCTATTAATTGTGCGATAGACAAATTGTTTGTTGATTTTTAGGTTTTCAAGCAACTTCAAAATCATGTTTGGCGGGTGCCCACATTTGTGAAACGTAATTACTGCGATACGATTCTCTTTTAGGCCCCAATTTATTATAGATACGACGAGATAAGCGTTACGATGTCGTAGGGCAAACGATTGGCATCTTAGCTAGGCCTCCAGGTCTACCTTAGATACAATACAATAGCAAATAAAACCTCTGTAATCACTCTTTTTCCGGCAACTGAGTTTTCTGATAAAGAAAATCCCAAAGGTAATAGTTTAAATAAAAAAAAAACTGTTTTATTGACCGAGAGAAAACAAAGGTCTCCATTTCAGCTTGGACCATTCCAGCCCAGCTTTCGTATGTTCAGCCGTCTGTCTGTCCGGCTGCTCGACTCGGATTTCTCAACCAAAACTCGTGAAATTTGAGAGCAGGTTTACACAGATTTTATTGCAGATTTTTTGATATTTTTCAAAATGGCGTAGCCAAGCCGGTTCCCGATGTCTACTCACAGAGCTACTAGAAATAAAATATTTGTAAATCTCCCAGGAAATCTCAGGGCGCGGTAACACTACCTAGACTACGGATATCGAATATAAACGAGCCCAGTAACCCAGTCCAATCGATTGACCGATCAATACGAGACACACGTTTGACGCGAGTGAGACAATACAATAAAGACCGCAGCGAGTTACAAAACTTGAAACAAACACCGTACTTACTGCTTACATTTCGTGTAATACCGCATGCGCTGCGCTTGCGTCGATCTCGGCCAAACTCGCAGACTAGTTGGACAGCGAGTCCATTTTTAGGGTTCCACGTTCCATACCAAAGCTTTGTTCTTATTATTTTAATGTCGTAGATTTATGGCAGAATATTTTTATAAATGGAAGAAAAATAACAGGTAAACCAAAAAGAACATTGGCATTTTGAATTTGGTTATAGTTCGAAAAGAGAAAAGTCGTGGAATGTATTGGGCCCCATACATTCCACGACTCTTTCCGCACAGACTCTATTCGCGTTGTTCGCAAAAAAGATTATTGTTAATCAATTAAAATGTTATTGGATTGTTACAGTTTTTTGTAACTCTAATTCTAGGTATATTTACATAGTTCCTGGTATAAATTTGTATAAATATCTCATTTAGCCTATCGGCTATAAAAAAAAAATCTAACTTTTTACGTAAGTATTGTTTGTATTATTTAACATGCCTCCAAACGACATATCTTCTTCTTCTTCCTCGTGTTATCCCGGCATTTTTGCCACGGCTCATAGGAGCCTGGGATCCGCTTGACAACTAATCCCAAGAAGTGGCGTAGGCACTAGTTTTTACGAAAGCGCCTGCCATCTCACTTCACAAACTGTACACGTGATGTAATTGAAACTTTCTGTTTAATAAGTCCACTAATCGTATTAACATCATATTCCGAGAATTTTGTTTAAATAGTGTAATTTAAACCCAAGTTATGGGTTCAAAAATTCGTCGTTTTTTAGCGCTTCTAGAAAAGGTAGCTAGTGCCCTTGCGCTTCGCTTGGATCTTCTTGGCGGGGGCACTACCGTGCCCCCAGATGTCACCTTAAGAGTGAACTTTCTGTGCCTCAACCATCTGCAGCAACGTGTTATTATGACGGACCTAATGTAGAGTTCCTAAGCATACCTATACCTAGCACTAGGGATATTCGCGTATTTGGCCTAGATATGAACGGCTATGGGCATAGTGTTGGTTCCGTTTGATTAGGACCACATGCCTGGGTAATAGGTCTGACAAATCATCGTCCTGATGGGTTTTGGGTTGTGAAATACCCCTGGCCATTAAAGAGTCACACAAACGTAGTCGCCGACCCTTATAGTTTCGCCATGTACGTCTGTCCGTCTGTCCGCGGGTTTGCTCCGTGGTCGTTAGTGCTAGAAACCTGCAATTTGGTAGGGTAGATGAATGATGCATGGCAACAGAACGGTAAAATAAAAAGTTTTTTTTTGTGTGGGAAATAAATAAAAAAATTGTGTACCCAAATTGTATTTTTTTTTAATTTTCGCTTTAACCCAATGGTGGGGGGGTATAGTTGGATATATAATAATATATATGTCTTTCAAAAGGAATAAGAGTCTCCATAAACATTTTTTGATAAAGTTAATATTTTCGGGAATAATCGCTCCGAAAGAAAAAAGAAATGTGCCTTCCCCCGTAACACTTTAAAATTTGTGCTCGTATAAACTTTTGAACTATGGGTCCAAAAAAAATTTTCTCTTCCAGCTAACCTTCGAGAAAATGCGAAAGGATCAAACACTAACAGGTGAAAGACAAATCAATATGAACAGTAGCAATATATGAGAATGTTGGATACACAATAGTAGGACGAGAGCAATCAATAATAATAAAATAAAAAGTAGAGAACCCGTAGTATAATATATACATAAACACGCAAACTATAATATATACATAAACCCATATAAACCTATATATAAAATACATATTATAAATACATTATATGCAGACATAGAAGTGTTTCTGGCAAAATAAAGTGACTTCTTCTTTCTTCTTCAACCTAAGCCTTTTCCCATTATCTGGGGTCGGCTCTCCTTGTCCTCTTTCTCCACCAGGACGATTTGTTGCAGTTCTGGCGTCAATATTTGTGTTTTTCAGGTCATTCTGGACCGTTGTCAGCCAAGTAGCAGGACGTCTTCCACGGCCTCGTTTCGTCGTTGGTAGATCCAATGCTACTCGTACCATGTGATCTGAAGACCGTCTGAGCACGTGACCGTACCAGCGTAATCGCTTTTCCTTCAGCTTTTCTTCTATAGGATCGATTTTAAAACTGCCTCTCACGTATTCGTTACGGATCCTATCTTTCCGGGTGACTCCAACTGACCAGCGAAGTATGCGCATCTCTGTTGTATGTAGTTTTTGAACGTGTTGTTTTGTTGATGCCCAGCATTCGGTTCCATAAAGTAAGGCGGGTCGTACTGCGGTTTTATATAATTTACCTTTTATTTTTAAAGGCATTCTGTTATCACACATAACACCGGTCAACTGTCTCCACTTCATCCAGCCTACTGTGGTTTTATGGGTTACGTCTCTATCGATTTTACTATCGTTGCTGATTATCGACCCTAAGTATTTAAATTCTTTCACTGCAAACAGTGGGGCAAAATAAAGTGACTGACAAAATCAAATATCGGCATGTCTATTATCGATGTTACCTTACCGTTATAGATATTTTTAACAATGTATAAATAGATAGCTATCGCGAAATACACAACACGATCGATATCTTCTTTGATACACATGGTAGTTTTCTTATTTTTTGACACTGTATTCTACAGATTACGTTTTTATTTTTAAACACTTATTATATGTAATACAGAAATTATGGTCGGATGCGTAACTGATTTGCATTCTTGAAATTTTCTGGTAAATTACAGTAAGTAGAATTTACATCTTTTAATTATTAATTTTAATTATTAATAACTTATCGATGTTACATTTTCTCAAGCACTCGTTTTTGCCACAAAAACTTATATGTCTGATTATATGCATACATAAACATATACCTAAATAGAAATATATTTATTGAAATTATTTTTCGAAACGAAACTATAAAAGCCCTCACGTTCACTGAGAGAATGGGTCGAAAGACGCCAAGCAATAAAGTATGTATGAATAAATACGAGACTCTAGAATTGGGAATCAAATTAAAATGTTAAATATATGGAACATTTTTTTTTTTACCTAAGTATACCTATGGTGGTCACTCACAAATACAAGTTACCTACCAAAGATTGGCCAAATCTGAAGTACTCATTTTGTATCGCTATTTCTGAGTCGTCCCTATAAATACAAACCAAGAAGGACCTTGATAGCCAGGATCTCATTTCATTTGGAACGCACTTCAGCAACAATTATTGCAAAACCATAGTTCTCATAAACATTAATTAATTTATCAGCAAGTGTACGAACAATACATGCTTGCTGTATCTCGCCCATGATTCATCTCACGAAGTACAGGCGGAGAGAAAAGTGTTGGAAATAGTAAAATAATTGACCGAGTGAGCGCGAAGCGTCTCCATTTCAGCTTGGGTAAAAGTGCTTTCGTACGAGTATGTAGCAGGTCGCATATCTCAACCGATCTCGAGAGATTTTTTTAACACAGGACAGTATCTATAATTGTACGTTTTTATGTCTGTGAATCATAATCATAATCATTTTATTTGTAAAGCTAATTTACATGTCACTAATAATAAAAAATGTCAATACTTTCAATCGAGAGTAATCAAAGTAAATCATACAATTATTTATTGGTCATTATGAACTCGTCATAATTGTAGAACGGGTGCTCAATGAGCCAACTTTTTAGGCGATGTTTAAAGCTGCTTACGCTTGGGACCTCAGTTACATTTTTTGGTAGATGGTTATATACTGTGGGGCCCGTCACATGACTCAGTCGTCACATTTTTGCTACCTATGTAATATTTTCAAAAGTAATAAATATCTTATTATACAACTTATTGCAACTGCTTTCAGCGTATTCTATGCACTTCTGAATTTTCTACTCTAGAATAGATAGAGAGAGAGCAGAAGAAGCCAGATTATTAAATTAAATTACGCAAATTCATATGAAATTTCGCCTTACAATGTGAATGGAGCCGAAGTCCCATACATTTTAGGGATTTACATTTCTTAAAATAAATCTTCATTCGCTTGCCCTTTCAAATGATATTTCATTTGGGGTAATTTGATTTAAACCCAGTAATAACCCAGAAATAGCCCTTCAAAACTCTTTCTTCCCTAGTGCATAGCTTGCATTGCTGTCAGAAAAGAAATCTTAATCAATTGCAATTAAATAAATAGGTACACAATAAGTGAATATACCAAATTAAATTCCGTATCGCTTAATACTTTAAACTCTGTCGTTTTATAAACTTCCTTAATACGTGGATATTTAAGGTAAAAATAATGAAATTACACCTCATTACATCCATTCTAATCACAAATTAAATTAGATTCCCTTATAAATAAATAAATAAAATAAATATTGGACATTCTTAGACAAATTGACTAAGCCCCACAGTAAGCTCAAGAAGACTTGTGTTGTGGGTACTCAGATAACGATAAATATAATATATAAATAATTAAATACATAGAAAACTAACATGACTTAGGAACAAATATCCGTGCTCATCACACGAATAAATTCCCTTACCGGTATTCGAACCTAGGACCATTGGCTTCATAGGCAGGGCTACTACCCACTAGGCCAGACCGGTCGTCAGACTTGACGAAGCAAACCACCTCTCTCCGCGATAGTACTCGCGCCCTAAGTACTAGACCGACTAGACCACCTAGAGGGGCTGCTCGTATAAAAGCGCCCGCCTCCCAACCTGGCCAGTGCTCCACGCAACACGACAACATGAAGGCTATCGTAAGTCCTAGATTCTAGACTTGGGCTTAACTTGCCCTAAAATCCGACTAGTCGATTGACATTTGGGCAAAAAGTAACCTCTTAACCTTCGAAGTAAATAATTAGACTTAAAACTGAATAATATGTGTTATGTTCTCACAGTAATCTACGTCTAAAAATAACGTTTTATTAAGTAAAATGAACCTAAATATACATTTAGACCTTATAAAACAACTAGACTTTTGAAATTAATTATTTCAGATTTTTTTTTTTTTTTTAGTGCCTGAATCACTGTCATATGATTCACGTACTGGTGTCCAAGCCTCTCCAGAATAGGTTAAAATATGATAAGTTAAATGTAATATAATAAGTTAAATGTAATATGATCCTAAGTTGGTCGAAATAAATGAATTTATTATTATTATTTATTTTATTTATAAATTATATATTATAAACTAGCAAGTATGAAGCAAACAAATTTTATTTGTGTTAACGGTCTTCAATAATAATAATAAAATCATTTATTTCGTATAACTAGACCCATACAGTGCAATACATTACTAAGTACATAATATAATTAAACATTAATGATTAACTTACACTATTAAAAATAAGTAATTAATTTAAAGCATTGTCAAATCTTAACATCACTAACAAGAATAAAATGAAAATGAAATAAATTTTAAAAGTCAGGTTTTAAAATAATATTGGTTGGTTTCACTACACTTATATACATTTAAGTGTAGTTAATTTATCAATTTACCCAACAAACATGTTCATGTGCATGGCGTTCCATTTAGCAACTATTGGACAATTTCAATTCAACTTATTTATTTAAATTAAAAGGCTACAATCGCCCATAATGGTTAGTGACAATTTAAAATTAAAAACTAAGTGTTAGTGGAACAAAAACATTAAGCGAAACAATAACAAAGAAACAAAAACCTATACTTAACAATAATAATCACCTAGAAGCGGTCATGTCACGGTCAAAATGCCGCATGATGCCGGCGAGTCGTATCGGCCCGGTACAGCCAGGATGGGGGCTTCAGTATTCACGGTTTAGTTGGCTAGTATGTATCTAGCTGATCTGATTTCAACCGTGGATACGGGATGCCTTAATCACAATTTCTTTCGTATCATGATGTCTACTTTAGTTATGTATAAAACAGGGTTTCAATCGTGGGCGTGGGTATCTCTCCTACCTCCTACCCTGTGAGAAAACCTGTAATTATGTGAAGTCCCTAACCCACTTTAGGCCTTTAATCCCCTAAAATAATTTTTAGCCAACAGAAGGACGAGTATAGGCTTGCATTATTTTATGAATTATTTTTAAATACATAAACACTAATTTTTAGTTTTTTTTAAAATACCACGTCACCACGATACCACGATGGTAAGCAGTCACCGTAGCCTTATGGACGCCTGTAACGCCAGAGGTGTTACATGCATCATTCGTTCATTCAGTTTAATTAGTGGATATTTTTTTACAGATACCATTTTTTTGCAATTAGTGCTATTTCACAAGTGCCTATGTTTAGTTAGGTAAACCTAGAAATTCAATAATTGCATTGATTTTCATTCTCTCGCAATCAAAACAGCCGAGCCGATAAATGACAGGGCAGATCGAACCCGGGACCTCCCGCTTGCGACACGCGGTCACGATCTTGCATGTTACATCTCTTATTGCGATCTGGGCTTTGTTTCAGGATTATATATAAATTATTATTTTAACAACAATGTACCATTGACAAAACACGCTTATGGTGTATGCTCGGTGTTTTTTTTAACTCCGTTAACTTCGGGGTATGGCTAAGTACTTTTACGGAAACTGAATAGCATAGTTTTTTTTTTTTCGTAAAAAGTAATTAATAGTGTTGTCACACGGACATTATATATAAATCCAATTGAAAACAATGACAATTTTCAATATCGATGGCCCGACTCCGAGAGAGTACTTGCGCTTGGCAGCAAATGTATATACTCGTCATACTAAACAAGAATCAATATGTAAACAGGCCCTATGGTAAGTGTACCTACACGCTCGTAGGGGCCTTATCAGATAAAAATAAATCATTGATTATGTCCAAAATTTAATTAGAATACCGTTTTCTTTGAGAGTTACTAAATTTAAGTTTAGGAATGGACGCTTGATATCGACAGACTTAAAAGTTAGGTACATATAACATAATACGTAGTGTAACTAATATAGGTTAATTATAATAGTAATAAGCTAACTAATCTTCTTCTTCTTCCTTGCGTTGTCCCGGCATTTGCCACGGCTCATGGGAGCCTGGGGTCCGCTTGACAACTAATCCCAAGATTTGGCGTAGGCACTAGTTTTTACGAAAGCGACTGCCATCAGACCTTCCAACCCAGAGGATAAACTAGGCCTTGTTGGGATTAGTCCGGTTTCCTCACGATGTTTTCCTTCACCGAAAAGCGACTGGTAAATATCAAATGATATTTGATAATAAGCTAACTAATACCTTATAAAAAACCCGAAATAAATGATTATTTAATTTAATTTAAAAATAGCACTGTGTACCTACAGAGTGAAATATAAAGCGTGAATGAATATATTTTTTGTGACTGCATTTTTTTCTCCTTGTACTAACTTTTGACTTTTATATGAGTTCTAAGTTTCCTGCCAAAGGTTGTCTAGAATAAATAACTTTTTAGCGATAAGACTGCCTGTGTTACCTAGTTGTATTTTTCTTTTTAATGTATTTGTAGTGTTACATATATTTTTTTGTTTTTCGGGCAAAAAAGATCAAACATCAAAGTTTTCTTACTTAAATAATTATTTTTTCCCAGCTGTGCGTTCTCCTGTTGGCCGCAGCTGCCTACGGCGCAGAAGAGAAGAAGAATGAGAAGCGCGGCGTACTAGGGCTCGGTTACGGCGGGCTTGGCTACGGCGGGCTGGGCTACGGCGGGCTGGGCTACGGCGGGCTGGCACATGGATACTACGGCGGCGGGCTCGGACACGGGCTGGGACTGTATGGCGGGCACGGCTTGTACGGCGCGCACCTCGCTGCGCCCATCGCCGCGCCGATCGCGCATGCGCCCCTCGTCAGGTTTGTTAGAGTAGTGTAAGATGGCTAATGCTGTACGGCGGGCTGGGCTACGTAGGGCTGGACTAAATCTTAACAAATCACTTTGATTTTGATGTCGATCGCTTCAGCATTGTATATTCTAGGTATAGAGGTTTCGCTTTTTTGAAAAAAGAATTGATTTGTTTTGCAAATTTTGAAAAAAAACCTACAAGCCTAGTTTTTCATTGTGTCAATAACATACTAAAAAATCATGGAGAATGGAAAATATTTAATAGTGTATAAACGTTTTCTCTTCTTGTATGGACGATCACGTAGTATTACATCCCTATAGAACAAGAGGCAAACAGCGAAATAAGCATTACAAAACGTGACGATCCCTCTATTACGATGCTCGTTCGATACACATAATCTGCCGAATCTCGCACCAGAACAGGTGGCGCAACCGAAAACTGCGTCGTCAAAATGATATTTATATTTTAAGATTTTTATTATTGTATGTATGTTAGTCTGTAAGGTATGTATATATGGGCCATAGTTTCCTGAAAATAAATGATATTAAATTTTTAATATAATTTAATAATTCACACAAATATTTTGTTTCAGCCATAGCGTAGCCGCACCTATCAGCGTTGGATACCACGGCGCGCCACTTCTTGGCCTCGGCCACGGCTGGCATTAGGCCGCCGTCTTTCGGCCCCGGCCTTTAGGTTCCGGCCTCGCGTCTACGCGACTTATGCTAAGGTGTCGTCGAGTGATAGTGCCAAATTAATCTTTGCTGTCTATTCAATAAATTAAAAATCTGAATGTGTGTTTTTTGTGCCAAAGAATATCATTACCTTACTATTTCAACACACTTGCTCGAAAAAGATCTTATTTTATGCAGGTGTACTGAAGGATAAAGGCCTTTATTGTTCCCGGGGGAGTTATGGGTTATACTGGACTGTCAAAACAAGACAATATCGCGGACGAATTTAAAAATTATTTCACTTAAAATGTAGTTTTATCTTTACAAGTGTGATAAAAAACATTGTGTGTAACTCCAGGGGTAAGAATATTGTTACTCGAGCCTTTAATTCACTCCTGCCTGCGGCTGTCGTGAATATATAGACTCTCGTACAATATTTCACTTACCGTCCTCGTTACACAATATTATACTATTACAGACTTGAAGTATAATTACCCAAAGTAGGAGCAATTTACGGTAGGTACCTACTATGGGCCACTTGGACCATCTCGGGGTTAACCATTAAAACCGGGTTAAATTGTACTTGTAACTTCGGGTTTAACCGAATAATCCCGAGTTAGTGGCTAACCCATAGCGCCAGTGGCCCTTAATATGTTTAAGATAATAAACTTGAAATAATATAGAAGTTACGAAATGCAATTATTCCGTCCAAGCTTACTTTGCACCGCAATGAACAGAATAAGGGAGTAATTGCCACACTTTGTCATAGGAAATGCCGTGCAGACTTAGCTTGGTTCGAGTCTCATTTACCACATTCACCACTGAGCTACGGTCGTAGCCAATAACACGGGTTTTCCGGAATGTAGCGGCAATGACGCGAAAACGACGCCGTGTTGCCTTTTGCCACAAATTATGCAGGTTCCCGACTGACTGACTGATTAAGACACGTTTAAGATCTTGGAAAGATCGATAACTAAACGACATGTCAAAATTGACGTTTATTTCGATTCCGCTGTGATCCCAATAAGATCTATCTACGATATTTCTAACGTCAAAGTGACATTGGTTGCCTGAATCGAGCTGCTTCTGTCAATTATACGACATACAAAGAATATCTAAACCAGAACTTATCGTTATCGTATCGCATTCATCGAATCGGGCCGATAACATCCGTACGGGTACAAAAAGTGGTTACATTTATAGGTCTCACTATCTAGGAAAGGAACCTATATTTAGTGTAATTTGTAGGTAGGTAGGTACAGTCAGCATCAAAAGTTGCGGATGAAACAACCCGCCAAAAGTAAGTCGAAAAACATGACTGTGGTCAGATTAAAACGAGCACAATGGTCAAACATGGGTACATAGGCAACTATATGGCACCGATACCCATATATAAAAACCGGGCAAGTGCGAGTCGGACTCGCGCACGAAGGGTTCCGTACCATTATTTATAAAAACGGCAAAAAAAATATGTTTGTTGTATGGGAGCCCCCTTAAATATCAATTTTGTTCTGTTTTTAGTATTTGTTGTTATAGCGGCAACAGAAATACATAATCTGTAGAAATTTCAACTGGCTAACTATCACGGTTCATGAGATACAGCCTGGTGACAGACGGACGGACGGACGGACGGACAGCGAAGTCTCAGTAATAGGGTTCCGTCGTTTAGCCCTTTGGGTACGGAACCCCAAAAATGTGTTATTATGATATACACCGTGTTTTTTTGATTTCCCTTAATTTCAAGGGTGCATCCCTGAGCTCAAATTAAGTAACTTTCTCAAAGACACCGGTATTCTAATTAACTCCATTTCGGAGATAACCAATATTTAATTATTATCTTATAAGGCCCTTACGAGCGTGTACACTTGCCTTAGGGCCTGTTTACATATTGATTAGCGTTTAGTATGAGTTAATACATTTGCTACAAAACGTAAATACTATCTTGGACAATTGATGTTCGGAATGATGTTGACATGTCACAGTTTTCAATTGTTTGGTAATGCCCGTGTTACAAGTGTTACGACAACACTATATGCAACATTTAATTAATAAAAAAAATTAAAAATGTTTTTTTTCCCAAAATTAACAATGCCATTTAGTTTCCCTTACGTTACTGATACCCCGAAGTTAACGGAATTCAATAAAAACACGGTGTATACACAATGGGCTCAAATCAAGCATTCCTTAGGCGTGCAGCAATAGTACATTATGATACAAGTGTGCTAAGTTCCCACCCACATCGGCTTTCTTATTGCGCGCTCGCTTACAGCTCGCGCGCACAATATCGCCTCGTGTGTAATGACCAATGCACATTCGTTTCATACGACGTTTTTCAACACACTTGCGAGAAAAAAACAATACTTATAAATTAGATTTTTTTGTCAAAACAGTACCTACAATTAAAAGGTACCTACAATTTTCAAAATGGTGGCTTACAGTTTTAACATCGAATAATTGCACCAAAGCGTGCTGGGCTTGTAGGAACTTATTCGCCAGTTCATTGGAATAAGCTATCAACACGTTTTCCAAGAAAGACTGGGCGTTTTTGGTGATTTTCCATTCAATTAAAGTTTCATATGCCGCCAATTGCCTACAGGCTGTAGGTATATATTATCATATCATGTAACTATAAATTTAATACGGTTTTGGCAATATTTCCTTTATCTGTGCTATAAGACGTTGCTTCGTCACACATTTCAAGATTCTGAGTTCACGGGAAGTATCCTGTAGGTTTTGATTCCCTTGCGAGTGTCGAAAATTTGCAGCATAAACGACTGTATCTTTTGATTGCGTTGGCTTAGAAGTTTGATTTTTGTCACAGCTCCAAGGGACAGTAGACCTGAGTATTTGATATAAATTCCAGCTTGATACCTCCACGCGTTCCTGAGAAAAAGGGTCTTGACATACAGACAGACGGACGGACAACAAAGTGATCCTATAAGGTTTCCGTTTTTTCCTTTCGAGGTACGGAACCCTAAAAAGCATACGAAACGGACGAAATTTTTTCCCCACCCACATTTTTTTAGTTTTTTTTTTTTTTATACTACGTCGGCGGCAAACAAGCATACGGCCTGCCTGATGGTAAGCAGTATCCGTAGCCTATGTACGCCTGCAACTCCAGAGGAGTTAGATGCGCGTTGCCGACCCTAACCCCCTCCCGCCCTCGTTGAGCTCTGGCAACCTTACTCACCGGCAGGAACACAACACTATGAGTAGGGTCTAGTGTTATTTGGCTGCGATTTTCTGTAAGGCGGAGGTACTTCCCCAGTTGGGCTCTGCTCTAGATCTGGAATGACAGCCGCTGTGCTGTGCCCTACCACACAGAGCGAGATGAAATTCACAATGCCCATACCTCTCTTGTGGACGTAGTTTAAGGACATACCCTGGTCCAGTCTGAACGGGTGCCGCTCAACTAACTTTACTCTAACACAGTGGAGGTTGGGCAATCGACGGAAGGACCGTGTTGCAACCGGAAACCACCGGACGGGATCTTGCGACATCTACTAGTATGGAAAAGCCTGATTCATAAATATAATTAGCTGGGCTCAAGGTAGGTAGTAGACCTTTGATTACCTACTGGGTGATTAGTTTAGATCAGTGCCCAAAGAGTAAAGTAAGTATATGCCTTTCAATATTTCGTGACGCGACCCCTTTGATATGAGAAAACATATTTATTGCAAAAATTTTAAAAGTTTTAATGCAAATGTTTTCTCCCAAGGCGTAGCCAGCCAGTGAACGCGGGGAGAGGTTTTCTCCGTCACAGGAATAACACTTTCCTCCCTCCCTCTAAATAGTAGACAAGCTCCAAGTAAGAGTTTTCTTTCAAGCGGATGTTACGTAAGCATTTGCTAAAACAACAGTTCGAATAATATCCATCATTATCTAATATCATTTTTTAGGGTTCCGTAGCCAAATGGCATAAAACGGAACCCTTATAGTTTCGCCATGTCCGTCTGTCTGTCTGTCTGTCTGTCTGTCTGTCTGTCTGTCTGTCTGTCTGTCCGAGGCTTTGCTCCGTGGTTGTTAGTGCTAGAAAGCTGAAATTTGGCATGGATATATAAATCAATAAAGCCGATAAAGTCGTACAATAAAATCTAAAATTTTAATTTTTTTTAGGGTACCTCCCCTACACGTAAAGTGGGGGTGAATTTTTTTTTCGCTTCAACCTTAGAGTGTGGGGTATCGTTGGAAAGGTCTTTCAAAACTAATAGGGGTTTTCAAGAAACATTTTTTGATAAAGTTAATATATTCGGAGATAATCGCTCCGAAAGAAAAAAAAAATGTGTCCCCCCCCTCTAACTTATGAACCATAGGTCCAAAAAATATGAAAAAAATCGTGGAAGTAGAGCTTAAGAAAGACATTAAATGAAAACTATAGCGGACATGATCAGTTTAGCTGTTTTTGAGTTATCGCAAAAAGTTTTCCCTTCATAGTAAAAAAACGTACATCCACAGTTCATTAGGTACTGATTATGCAAATTTGCCTATTTGTTTAACTCGGGTGAAAGGTACCGTTTCATCCCTTGGTTAACAATTTACTTTACTTTAAGCTCCAGTTTAGCTTATTGTGACGGAAGAGTAACTACGGAACCTTACACTGAGCGTGGCCCGACATGCTCTTGGCCGGTTATTTCTAAACTGAATAGAGACACTTCCAAAGTGCAAAGTCCCTCCCTCCCTGTAACTTCTAAAATAAGAGAATTATAAAACTTTAAAAAAATATATGATATGCATTACCATGCAAACTTCCATCGAAAATTGGTTTGAACGAGATCTAGTAAGTAGTTTTTTTTTATACGCCATAAATGGTACGGAACCCTTCATGGGCGAGTCCGACTTGCACTTGGCCGCTTTTTTTTAATCATTCAATATATTTCTTTCTCTGCACCAAATCTAGGTATCTCTGTTGACTGGTAGATAATGCCATTTGGCATTAAGTTCGCCATTTGTACATTGTTGTATATATTTTGTGCAATAAAGTTTAAATAAATAAATAAATAAACACTCGTTCAGATATGAATTGATTGGAGTCAATAGGAACAGTAGCATGATTTAAGCCCTAAATGATAATTTATTTATTTTATTTTATTATTCAAATTAGTTGCACAGCATTACAGTATTACTACTAAGGCACTGCGAACTACAAAACATATAAAAAAATACAGAGATACGAGATAAAACAAATAATAACAAATACAATTTAAACATTAGATTTGGGCGACGACGTAACAGCGTGGCTCCGTAGCGTCGTCTGACTCGGCGTAATGTTATCATTGTTACCGTAATAAATGACATGGGAGAAGAGAGGTCTATAAATAGATTACACAAACAATCTAGTCTGTTAATAGCCTTAGTAGTAGGTACTTAATGTTATAATTTGGAAACGCATGAGCAAATAATAAATACATGGCCGCGTAATTATTAGGCGGCCATGTTGACAAATCGTCGGTTGTTACCGGCTGCTAGTTAGCACTAGCAACCGTATTCTCAAAACTATGGCTGGAATAGAATTTCCTACCAGCGTCGGGCAGTTTATATTGTTGGTGACCCCGATCTCACAGTCGGTTTGGGACCTCTCAGTCTTCGGAGAGACGTTGGCTCTACACTGTATGGTCACGTCTGAAAATATCGATACGAAAAAAGTGTCAAAAATACACATTTTTGTATATATATATATATACACGATTTTATTGGTATATTAAGGTAGTGTATACATATTTTTGGCACATTTTTCGTATCGATATTTTGAGACGTGACTGTACAATGGGGAATGTTCTAAAGAACTTTTTGAATTGGTGGCCCCGTCGCGTATTTATCACCATACCTCCCGCCAAAGAAACAAAGTTCATCCTCACTGTCTCGACACGTGGTAAACCAAGAACAAGCAGGCATCGCGCTCGTTTTTGCCCAGAACGTGCAAGTCGTTTAATGAGCTACCTTCTGAGGTGTTTCCATTGCGCTATGACATGGGGTTCTTCAAGAAGGTATTAAGGGTTCTCAAAGGTTGGCAACGCGTAAGTGGCTCCTCCGATGTTGGTTATGTCCATGGGCGGCGATGACTGCTTCCCATCAGGCGGCTAGTCTGCTCGTTTGTTGCCTATTACATAAAAATACCATTTATAGGGTTCCGTACCCAAAGGGTCAAACGGGACCCTACTACTGAGACTCCACTGTCCGTCCGTCCGTCCGTCCGTCTGTCACCAGGCTGTGTCTCATGAACCGTGATAGTTGGCCAGTTGAAATTTCTACAGATTATGTATTTCTGTTGCCGTTATACAACAAATACTGAAAACAGAATAAAATAAATATTTATTTCCAATCTGGAGGTTCTCATCCAATCACCGAAGTTAAGCAACGTCGGGCGGGGTCAGTACTTGGATGGGTGACCGTTGTTATAGATGATGGTACGGAACCCTTCCTGTGCGAGTCCGACTCGCACTTGGCCGGTTTTTTTATTGATGTACCTAATACCTATTATGGCTCGATTCCGCTCTAAATAGATATGACTGAGATTGACTAATAAAATAAATAAATATATATTATAGGACATTCCCACAGTAAGCTCAATAAGGCTTGTGTTGAGGGTACTTAGACAATGATATATATAATATATAAATATTTATAAATACTTAAATACATAGGAAAACACCCATGACTCAGGAACAAATATCCATGCTCATCACACGAATAAATGCCGATTTGAACCCGGGACCATCGGCTTCGTAGGCAGGGTCACTACCCACTAGGCCAAACTGGTCGACTAATAAATCTATACTTTCTTGATACGATAAAAATAGGTTTCTACAGACTACTCTAAAAGTTTCATTTAATTTCACGTTTCAATTTAAACTACCTCGTATGAAACACCTCTCAAGTAAAACTTTTTTTTAATAAAATACTTACCTACCTTACTTACTAACCAGAATAACGCGTAGCTTCAACACCTAAGGGCATCGAATAACGTATGCGGAGTGCGGAGTGAAATCTGCACAAAGTTTGGAACATGTAAAAATTAAAAAATAAAATAAATTGGAATTATATCTAACTGGCAATTTGAAGTCTATATATAGGTAGATAGATAGATAGATAAAATCTTTATTCAACCACAACTTATATTCTTTGTGACACAAACAAATAACAAGAGAAAAAGAAAATTGACAAGAGACAAAAGAAAAAGTAACATACAATTTGACACTAATATCAATAATTACGTCAATAATCAAATGTATTACGTGTCTTATTTTTAGATTAATAGAGATATTAGTAGAGATATATGTCAATTAATCCGGCAAGTTTCATGAGCATTGCACTCTTTCTCTTGAAATTATGGTCAATTTAGAAGAACACTGTCGCGAAACTGTATGTAATTTTTCCAGTACTATTTCCCTACAGCCGAAAGCGAAGATAGTGGAACATTTTGTGGGAACGGGTTAGAGCTGATGGTCTGTTTTTAATATTTGTGCGTCCTTTTTCTTTACAAAAACTACCACTAGAAAGTCTGGTTCAGGGAAACATTCCAGCATTAGCTAGTTTTCTGGGAGAGATCGATTAAAAAAAAAAGAAGATCCGGTGAGTCACAAAATCTTACAGATAGGTCACGAGAACATTCAAATGTTGCAGTAAAACTGTTTAAAAATATCTTAATGATATGGGCATCGACAAACGTTTAAGAAAAGTTAAGCCCATGCACCGTCTCCGAAAACAAAAAAAAAGTTCTGAAAATGCGGTAACGTCATTTGGTCAAAAATGTAAAAAAACGGCTGTTTTTGCATTATGGGATTTATGGGGGACTAATCATATGTCACTTAAAATAGAAACTCATGGCAAGGTAACTGTTATTTTGAGAACACCAATGGTTCAACGGGCGAGAATGTGAAGTACGTCGAGTCGAGCACACAGTTTCCCAAAAAAAGTTTTCCTAAGGAAGATAAAATTGTAACTAAAAAAAATTACAACATTTGTGTTTTCGACACAGATGGAAGTACCATAACTACCGTTAAAAATCTCGCATTGAAGTAAACTTTATCTTACATTGAACAGTGTTAAATACGTCACAAAAAACATTAAATTGTTAAAAAAGTAAGCTCACTCCGCATACGTTTCGATTAGAATTCAACGCTAATGTTACTATGTAAACAATCTCCCGGCATTTCCAATTTCGGTGGTGCGATGTCGCCGCGCTTACCAACAGCAACACAATTTACTAGTCAATATTAGACTTTATTACTTTGCAATAAAGTTTATGAATGGTTAGTTACATCAATGATGGTAGCCTGCAACTTTTTCACGATGTGCTGGCGCCGCGCGCATACCTCAATCCTAGACATTCTCTTTAAAAACCAGTTTGATGTGATCTTCTATTACTGATAGCCGTTATAGGTTTAAAGGTCTAATTGTACTGGTTATCTAAGATGTGATGAGAATAGGGCAGGATATATCGTCTTATTTGTAGCTCGCATTTACATGCTGCGCTTAAATTGGCATAGATTATAGCTTACTCCATAACTACTAGTCTGAAGAGCGTATATTTAATCTTCGGTTTACAGAGCGTGTATTTATAAGTCTAATTAAAAATACGACCTACTTATTTGTATACCTATTTTTTATCAGTCTGCAAGAATCAAGCCTTAAAAATTAGCTTCTTTGATCTAAATGTATTTATAACACAAATCATACGCGTTCTACCAACCTACCGTAGTAGAATTTCTATATTAATTACCTAACTCCCAACCCTAACTAACTTCTCACGTGTTAGTTAGTATCAAGCCGTCTCGCATCGGCGTTACCAAATCGCAGACCATATGTCGACCGTTAGTTGTGGAACTGGGTCCTGTGTTGCATAACATGTGCCCAGCCCTTTACTACGAGAGGGAGTAAAGGTATAGGTAGATTGGGGAGTGTAAGAAATAGATTTGTCATATAGAGTCTATAGTATAAACCATGTCGACCGTTAGTTGTAGAACTGGGTCCTGTGTTGCATAACATGTGCCCAGCCCTTTACTACTAGATGGAGTAAAGGTTTAGGTAGATTGGAGAATGTAGGAAATAGATTTTTCCTATATATACCATAATGTCTACCGTTAGTCGTAGAATTGAGGCCTGTGTTACATAATATGTGCCCATTTACTACTAGATGGCGTGAAGGTTTAGGTACAGGAAATTGCATGGAGAAATTGGCTAGTTGACAGCTAATTTTTGTAAATAATATCAATCGATCTTGATTTTCCTAAGGATCAAATGTCTATACATATAGGACTCATAGCATTTAAGCAACACAAAGATCAGAAATGATAGTTACAAGGCAGACGTTCGCACTTGACGATTGAAACGCCTCTAACAAAATGATGTTGTAATGTGACGTCACATTACATAAGTCTGTCCTAAATGTATGGAAGATCAAGAAAATTGCTATTTTGACCATGAAATATTGCGTTTATGTATATAGTTGCCATAAAATTTATTTTTCAATAAAGTGTAAGAAACCGAATGATACAATTCTCTTATTTCTTTTTGAAAGTTAAAAAAAAAATCTTTTAGTCTTTGTAGCCTTATATATTTTTTAAATCTCAATAGGTCTTTTTAAATTCCACTTTTTTACAATGGATGGCTCATTTTCTATCCATTTAGCTAAATTTTGTAATAAAATTCTACATGTCTCAAGTATCCAATTATGAATGAATTCATTGACAAAGTCGCCATGCACTTTTACGGCTGATGTAATACGGGGGATGAGGAAATAATGTCCTAAAAACACTAAAACTCGTTTTTTTTTTCAAAAATATAACTCAGTATTATCTCTTTCATGTATCCTGGCGTAATGTTGTTGTGTGTATGCTTACTTGCAGTGCTTTTATCTCATATTTTATTATAAGTCATATCTTGAAATTAAGTATATTATGCACCTTGCAGTCCCAGAACGCTTCTAGTCTATCACTGTCGCACTAATATGGAAGAGTGATAGAGAGACACCAACGAAACGCGTTGTCGTAGCTATCGCTATTGTCACCTTGGTTAGGCCGGCTGCTTAGTATCGGCTCTGAGTTGTCGCGTTGGCGTAGAGGCAAAACATAAACGTGTCGTGACTATCGCTAAATGGAACATGGGAGACAGAGACAGTATGACGGGTAGGATTGCCATATTATGTCTCAGGAACTATGCTAAGAATCAAACGACCACTTAACGAATCTATTTCCCATTGCATCTAATAAATAGTGTCATTTCTTTTCCTCTAGTCAGCTGTTAGTCTGAGAAACGATTGAATTTGCAACATTAAAAGCACTTTAATAGTATTTTATACAATCGTGTTATAATAGAGAGCTTTTCAGTCGAGTACCGAGTTTGGGCAACGAAGCTTTGCTGAGTACGAGATTGAAAAGCTTGATCATATCACTATTGTATACCATAGTTTTTCTACGAGTAATCAAAAATAGTACTTTTTTATTATAAAACCTATGTAAATAAGTAACGAAAATTGCTAAATATCTCAATAGACAAAAATATATTTAGTACAAAATACATAAACGCGCGAGCCCCCGCCCGCTGGCCCCCGTTTTATGGGAGCGCGGGGGCACGTGATTGGTAAATTTTTGTTATAGTTGACTACAGCGTATCGTAACGGATATAGTAGTTTAGGAGGTAGATCCATGAAAAGTACGCAGTTATAGTTTGGTATACGAAATCTTAATTCAACCATTACAATCGATGACTCACATTAGGAGGCTTCCGACACTTCTTTTTCTATGACAGGTGATAGGTGATCGGCCCGGGCCCGGCCTGTTGCAGCGTGAGTCATCCTTTGGACTAGTCGAAGAATAATATAAAATCTAAATAAGGTAAAAATGCACATGCGCATGTAATCCTCTGGAGTTACAGGCGTACATAGGCTATGGAGACTGCTTACCATCAGGCGGGCCGTATGTAATTGTTTGCCACCGACGTGGTATAAAAACATACGACTTTTTATCACTTGTCTAGTTAGCAGCTATAAGTACATGATTTCTCGAAGACAGTTGAGCCATTTTGGAAAATTCTCTTTTCATTACACTTGCTTGAAAAAGATCTTGTTTCATGCAGGTATACTGAAAAACAAAGTCATGTATTTAATTGTTCCCGCGGAGTTATGGATTGTGAAAACCAATATCTGTGCACACAAACAAATGCCCTTAACGGGATTCGAACCCTGGGCCATCTGCTTCATAGGCAGGATCACTACCGCCTAGACCAGACCGGTCGGTCGTCATATAATAAAAGTACATTTTTGTCGTGCTCGCCTAATTCGTTAGAGCGTTACGCCCATAGTTGTAGCGTCAATTACCTAACTCAAGTAATCAAGCGCGTGTGGGACATGTTTTCTTAACCGCCATACAAAGTCATAACGTTTTCCGCGTGTGACGAGTTCCTTACATTCCTATACTCTGCAAATGGGCTTAAAGAACCGCAGCTGACGTTTAAAGAAAGAAGTTTTTATACCACGCTGGTGGTAAACAAGAGTACAGATATCTCGATTGTAAGCAGGCCGTACACTTACTTCTCTTTACAGCAGTTATCAATTTTATTATTTGGTCTAATTTTCAACTCGGTTTTGAAAATTAAAATTTAGATGCACTCAATTTGCAGCTCAACGAGGGTGCGGAGTGTTATTGTCGGCAACGCGCATGTAACTCCTCTGGAGTTGCAGGCATACATAGGCTACGGAGACTGCTTTCCATCAGGCGGGCCGTATGCTTGTTTAAAAAAAGATAACAGTTATAACTTTGTATTCCGCTTAGCGCTCCTACACTAGCTATTTTAGATAGATTAGAACATTATTATTAAGGTAGGGCACTCAAGATCTGTTAACACATTGCCTATTACTACATATTTTTTGTATAAAACTGTTTGTTGCCTAAATAAAATAAAATACAATTATGCTGTTTCATCTAGGTATTATTGCAATTTACCACACAACAGCTATCGTGATCCATTTGTATTTTTTTTTATACTACGTCGGTGGCAAACAAGCATACGGCCTGCCTGATGGTAAGCAGTTTTCGTAGCCTATGTACACCTGCAACTCCAGAGGAGTTACATGTTGTATTGTAAATATGATTAAAAGCAGAACGCGTGAACGAAATAACTGAGACGTATGACATTTGACAGAAACACTAAGGAACTTCGCCACTTTTCGCCACATCAAGCGTTGCGATTGTTTTCGCTTTTCCTATAAGAACTCTGCACCCGGCCAAAATGACACCTGCCAAATGTAAGACAAGTAATGTGTCAAGCCGAAAAAGTGGCGACTCAGCCATACAGCACACATAACGAAGCATACAGATACAGAGCTCTTGTGATGTGAATAAGCTTTACATGTATAGTTTAATAACATTTAAACAAGTACTCATTAAACAAAAGCTAACCCTATCTAACGACCTAGGCAATGTACTTAATGCATTCGGTTCCCACAGCGTAATTATACCCTATAACAGTTGTTGTTCCTAACTGTTGTAGAACCCATCGCCTCAGTAACCAGCATAAAGGATGAAGCTCGATCCCCATCTTTAAAGCCGGCAAAACGCCAAACGCAAAATAGGCACAATGGTTGTCGATTTGCGGAAAATGCCCAGAAGCACTAACGCATATCCCCATCTTTAACGCGTGGTGTGCGATCGATCCTGCACGTTGGAGGAGCTCGCTGCGAAACGGTCGTCTTGGCGGTCTACCATCTTCGAATCTACCAAGTCGTTTGAGGAAAACCGCTTCGCGACATTAGACGTAAAACGCCAATTACGCAAGGATAGACCTTAGCCCTCCTACGTGTATAACTATAAATAAATAAATATTATAGGACATTATTACACAAATTGACTAAGTCCCACAGTAAGCTCAATAAGGCTTGTGTTGAGGGTACTTAGATAACGATATATATAATATATACATATTAATAAATACTTAAATACATAGAAAACACCCATGACTCAGGAACAAATATCCATGCTCATCACACGAACAAATGCCCTTACAAGGATTTGAACCCGGGACCATCAGCTTCGTAGGCAGGGTCACTACACTCACTACCCACTAAGCCAAACCGGTCGTCAAGCTACTGTTGTGAATGTGAAAGGGTGTTTAAGAGCATGTTTGGCCTGGCCAGCCACATAATTAAGAGCTGATAAGAGGAAAAACCTATGATTGCTGAGGTCGCTCTCATCGAAATCGATGTGGAGGATAATATATATATATAGATAAAGCCGGCAACGCACTTATAACCCCTCTGGTGTTGCAGGTGGTATGCCCGACGGTAATCTCTTACCATCAGATGATACTTCTGCTCGTTTGCCTCTTACCTATACAAAAAAAATACTCACGCTATAATGGTCCGGGTCCGGGTCCAAGACATCCGAAAGTTCGTTTTCTATATAGGTTGTTTATTTAGTCACCTGTAATAATTAACGGGGTGAATATATAGGTCATACTGAGCAACTTTCGCTATGGGACCAACCCCGAAAGCGCGAAAAATTGGCTGTTTCATACATTTTGGCTGTCTGGCCTTGACATTTTCTATGGAAAAGTCGATTTATTTTTCGTGATTTCAAGGTTTGTCCAATAGTAAAAGTTGCTCAGTATGACCTACACATGCAGCCCGTAAATTATTGCAGGTGACTAAATGTGACATTATCTATGAAAAGGGACCTTATTGTCGGTGGCGCCTACGCCATTATCAACGATGCTGCCATATTATAAACGCCGCGCTACGTAGTGCCGCGTAAGCGCCATCGACAATAAGGTCCCTTTTCATAGATAATGTCACAAATAAACACCCTGTAGAAAGCCACTTCAGAGATCTAATATTCTTACTTTTTGACAGTGAGAGCTATACCAGTCATACGGTCTCGTCATGGTAACATTTTCCCTTCGGCCGCGTACGCAACCAGAGCTTCGTAACCAGATGCGATCGAAAACTATTTCTGCCTTGTACGAAACCGGTTGCGATCAAAAACTAATTTCGTCTTACCCGTAACCAGTTACGATCGAACACTTCTCGTTTTTATACGAAACCAATGTCTGGGCCATCTAGCTATAGGTTTTTTTTTTCAAATATTTTGTCATGATACTCATGATCATTTCTTATCCTGAATGTCAGTGCTCCACGTCTCATAAGCTAGTGTCTTTTAAGGAACAAGGTTACATTGTATTTGCCAACAAAGTATTTGAATATTATCAACTGGTACAATTTTTGTGTTCTGATTTTTGACAAGATATATAACGTGTACAGTACTTATACTGTATAGCAAGGTGTATAAATATAATCTTAGCTGACTTTATCAACGGTCGAAAGGTTTCGTACAACAAAGAAAAGTGTTCGATCGTAACTGATAACTAGTAAGACGGAATTAGTTTTTGATCGCAACCGGTTTCGTACAAGGCAGAAATAGTTTTCGATCGCATCTGGTTACGAAGCTCTGGTTGCGTACGCGGCCGAAGGGAACATTTTACATGAAAATATCTTTGATGGGTATTAGTTTCTGTAAATAGGTACAGTCAGCATCAAAAGTAACGGATCAAATAACGTTTCATAAGTATCTACCATTCTGTAACAGCTTAACAAAAAGTGGTGTCCTTAATATAGAACAATTAAGACTCTAAACGATATACTTTTGAACGCAATTTTTAACAATTTATCTATATTTGGAAAAGTTATCCGGAATATCAGATACTTTTGATGCGTTGTTTCATCCGCTACTTTTGATGCTGACTGTACCACGAATGGCTTGTCTAGCGAACCAGAGAGAAAAACCGATGGTTCCATGGTTTCAGAACTAATAAATACAAGTTCCCTTTCCTTGGCTCGGTAAGTATGTAGGAATAGGCCAGCGCATTGTGCTGACTTACTGACTAGCCAACGTGTTGTCTAAGGTCGCTGGTTGGCATATACCCAAGGGCGCGAAGGTTGTCCGATAGGTCACCCTACGATTGCTATTTCCATTCCTATTGCCATTCAAAGAAATTGCGACAGATTTAATAACACTGACGGTTTTTGTTTGCTCCATAACGAGGAGTATAATGTAAATTTTCTCGATAAAATAAGTGACGTTCGCCGCCGCATTACTGTCGCGATTATGACTTTGAATGAGTGACTGATCATTTGTGACATTATCTATGAAAAGGGACCTTAGTGTCGATGGCGCTTACGCCGCACTGCGTAGCGCGGCGTTGTTTATAATATGGGAGCATCGTTGATAATGGCGTTAGCGCAACCGACAATAAGGTCCCTTTTCATAGATAATGTCACATTTTATAAAGGAAAGTATTAGATACAGCGGCGGTGCAACACCACAGAAATAATAATGTCGCAACAGCTGGAGGCAACAGCAGGGGCTGTTAATATCCTGATAATTGGATATTTAATTTTTAGTTTCAAATTTGACTTTGACTTTGACCCTAGATTTAAGTATTAGTGTGTTACTAATACGATATGGACATTGTTCGAAATAAATGGTTTGATTGATTGATTACTGCTGCGGCGTTGACGCGGGCGCTGTCACTGTAAAATTCCTTAATAAAATATAATAATAATAAATATCGTCTCGACCAACACCTTGAGAGACTCTCGCTAGATGGTTGGATCAAGGGTCAGATACAGAAGGCGGTGATCTTGGACACGGCGCGGATAGTCCGCCGGTTCCTCGCTCTGCGGCCCTGACCACCGGCAGCTTGGGCCCTGCCCCGCTGCTGGCGGCACCCTAGGTTAGATTTTTTATAATGTGTTTATATGTATTTTGTATTATTTTTGTATGATTTGTTGTATTTTACTTTTATATTCATATTATAAAATGCCTAATCTAAGACACAAGATAAATAAAGAGAATAATAATATGACTCTTTATCATTACCTAAGGATAAGTAGATACGTACCTCTCTAATTAAATATGTTGGTAGGTAACTGACAAAGTGAAATACTTCTTAGTTCAAAATGCCTTTTGTTCCTTTTGTTTGTTTTGTTCCACAAGTTCAAAGTATCCCTAGTGTAAATTTATTCGATGACGTAACGTGACGTACGTGTTTGCGTTAAGCCTCATTATTATATGGGATTTTGAGTTTCCAAAACGTTCCGCTTGACGCGCTGTGTCTAAATCCCATACTAAATAACACTTAACGCAAACGCGTACGTCACGTTTCGAAATCGAATAAATTTACACTCTGTCTGTGGCTCTGTTTTGATATTTTCCTCATCGGTTTCATAAACACAGATGAATAATTTACGAGTACTCATCAATTAGCAAATAAACAAATTGTCACAATAAACAGGAAAAAACCCAAGGCAATGAACCGATTCTCTTAAAACACACACACACACCCGTCAAACTTCAAACTTTTATGACACCCCTCATTTTGCGTCGGGGGTTAAAAAGTGTAAGTCAAATATTTATAACCATTTCAGTAACAATAATAGGTAGAACTAAAATCAAAATATTAGAAAGTAATACGTGGAAACAAAAAGCCTAAACTGAAATAACAATTTTCTTCTACATTTAACCGTTAGAGAACGATTTAAACGAGCTAATGATATTGTTCCTCATATCCATAGCAGAGTAACATTAGTAACTTGCGTCGTAATTACACCTAACTGAAAATATAGTTCGTGCCATCTACGATGACGTGCAGTTATGTCAAATCTAACCTCTAATGACATGACAATAGGAGTAAAGGCACGTGTCTTTGTGAATGACACGATCTATAGACTCCGTCCGAACACATCGAAACAATGGGATCATTACCTTTAGAGAGTAACTGGCAAATGTGGCGTTCCATTTGAAAAGGATCCTTATGCTTCATCTGCATAAGGACCTTTCCATTAGAAAAGGGTTCATAAGGATATAAAGGCACATATTATTATAATAATTATATCAACGGAGCCCATGTGTAAAAATTGTTGTTCCTGAGTTATTTAATAATCAATCATTAGTTTCGTCAACATTGCTCATGCAAAAATGCCAGGCGCTTTCTGCGAAAGTTTAAAAAACAAACTGGGAAAAAATATTTGTTTTATTTTGTATTTTTCTGAGAAAACTAAGTAGTTTATAATTAATTTATGTGTATTAGGACTCTAATTCTTTCAATAACAATTATTTTAGTGAAGCGCTGGTGGCCTAGCGGTAAGAGCGTGCGACTTGCAATCCGGAGGTCGCGGGTTCAAACCCCGGCTCGTACCAATGAGTTTTTCGGAACTTATGTACGAAATATCTTTTTTTTTTAGCCCACATCAATGGATCTTTATTGACAATAACAATATACATACATAATGGATATATATATTTGATATTTCCCAGTCGCTTTTCGGTGAAGGAAAACATCGTGAGGAAACCGGACTAATCCCAACAAGGCCTAATTTATTCTCTGGGTTGGAAGGTCTGATGGCAGTCGCTTTCGTAAAAACAAAAACAAATCTTGGAATTAGTTGTCAAGCGGACCCCAGGCTCTCATGAGCCGTGGCAAATGCCGGGACAACGCGAGGAAGAAGACGAAGAACAATTTCTTTTAGTTTTAAACGCACCGCCTACTATCTTTTCTGCTTTAAAAAAAAAATGTTTATTTCAGACAGAATCCATAGGGTATTAATAATAATTACATAACACTTAAGCTACGAGTATGTTAGTATTGTACATGCCAAAAAAAAGTAATAAATAACAATAATAATAATTTAGTTTAAGTATCTGCCACCCCCTGGAACATCCGGCACTTGCGCATGCGTTCGAATCGAACCCAGTGTCCCAGAATGGGGCAGTCCGTTTTCTCGCTTATGCCCTAAGGTTGACTGGCAGAGAATGCTTCATGGCATTAAGTTCCTTTTGTACATTAAATATTTCTTTGGTGCAATAAAGTTTAAATAAATAAAAACTATTTTTTATAACGTTACGTTGCTACAGCCTCAATCCGGATGTAAGCTTAATATGCGAGGCCGTACAACGACAATTATATGCAGCTGTGAAATTAGGCTTACGATTTAACTTTAACTATTTACCTCTTCTATAAATATTGTTTAAAACTATAAGTAGTAAAACACATTTGTGTCGAAGTCTTGTCAAAGGTTCCACTTTGTCGTTTACCATAAGGACGAGATTTGCTTATATCTTTATAGTTATACGAATAAGGGGGCGTCCACAAATTACGTAACGCAAATTGGAGGGAGGGAGGGGGTCAGGCCAAGCGTTACGGTCCTGTTACGTTGGGGAGGGGGGGAGTCAAGGTTTGCGTTACGTCACGCACGATTTTATAATAATACATAAAAAAAAAATTGCTTTTTTATTAAAAAAATTAAAATTTTATTAAAAAATTTGGAATTTTGCGTTACGTAATTTGTGGACGCCCCCTAACCTGTCAAAGCGTCATTATGGCAAGCAAAAAAATTGGAACTTTTTGTAAACTGAAATAATGGACTTTTTGCTTGGAAACGACAAATTTAGCATCTAAATTTAAATGTAAAAATTAATAATACTCCATCGACCGAGCGATCTATCGAGTACGGTGAACGGTCCGATGGTACAGCATCACATATATATCTAAGGACGGGCCTTACGGGCACTAAGAATGGTGCTAATTCAGGGGTGTCACTAAAGAATTGGAGTCAATCCTGCAGTCTGACGGAACTAAATAGTTGCGACCAATCGCGCGCGTGGTGCGAACTCATCAACCAATCGCGTTGCGGCGTTAGACTGCACGATTGGCTCGAATTCGTGTGTGACACCGCTGTAATGGCCCCATTAAAGTATGTAACTTTACTTTTGAGTGACATTAACGTGAGACACTTCATTCGGTTCTTGTCTGTTTAAATTTTTTTGTCTTTTAATTATTTATATAAGAATTCAAGCCTTGGCGACCCTCTACATCTCTAAGGATAATTTAATATATATTTTTATATTATATCTCTGACACTTAGAGACTTATACATCTATAAAGAATTTTAGTATTTTATGGTTTTATTTTTTTATCATAGTTTTTTTTTGTGTAATTTGACATTTAGAGACTGAATACATCTCTAATAAAGTATTTATTATTTCATAGATTCGATATTTGTAATTGTTTTTTTTTTTTTTAATTTATTGTTTGTAAAAATGGACATGTAAAAGTGCCCCTGTGGCCTATTTGCTGAATAAATGTTTGATATTTGATATTCTTATTGTCCTTATTAGATATATATGTCAATGTGGTACAGCGACTACAGCGTAAACACTACCGAGCTTTCGTTTATTACATCTACACGGTCGCCGGGCACTTTCTGTAGGGAGCTCAGTCAACGGGTGCTATCAACAGTTACTCGTTTCACATTGTGTCGGGATTAGGACATCCTTATGACTATAGGTACTTAAAAATAAAAATAAATCTACTTGTATAATCGACATTTCGGTTGAATTTAAGTATAAAAATATATAACATTGTATGTTATAATAACTTTTTACATTTCGAGATTTTATAGTTTACTTTAAGTAGGTTTAATTTGTAATTGCAATAAAATATGTGGAGTAGTTTTTAGGTATTTATGAATTATTGTATTTTTGGATGGGAGTGGTAGCTTAATAATAACTTTTGCGGGTTTAAGCTAATATGAGATATTGGTGTGAAATTAATTTTTAAATGTCAAGTATTCTTAACAGTAAATTTAAAAACCGGCCAAGTGCGAATCGGACTCGCTCACGAAGGGTTCCGTACCATTATCTATAAACAGCAAAAAAATATGTTTGTTGTATGGGAGGTCCCTTACATTTATTTTATTCTGTGTTTTAGTATTTGTTGTTATAGCGGCAACAGAAATACATCATCTGTGAAAATTTCAACTGTCTAACTATCATGGTTTATGAGATACAGCCTGGTGACAGACTTACGGACAGCGGAGTCTTAGTAATAGGGTCCCGTTTGACCCTTTGGGTACGGAACGAAAATGGAAAAAAGACTGCCTTGGGTGAGAATTGAACTCACGGCCTCTTATTCTAAGATCAATAGCATCGTTCGCAGACGTTTCTGCGTGTTAAAAAATAATTGTTAACAGTATCGAAATTTCATGCTACACCAGCCCCCTTTCGAAAGTGCCTTAAGAAAGGGTCGATGTTATAAGCGCTTATAACTACTTATCGATCTACAAAGCTGGCAGCCCCGATATAACGTTGGGGGATTTTCCAAATGATATGAAAGCTACAATGTACTTATCGTACACCGTAGGTATATCGTTAACACGAACAAAGACCTCTTTAGCGAAAATATTGGCTATTTCTGTCCAGTCTGCCTCTTTATTATACGTGCAATGTGTTCATTTTGTATTGGAAATGGGGCGCTTGGCACTGAAAGTGAAGTTATAACGACGTAAGTTACGAGTATACACGTAGACAGTTTCTGCTGTGCTGCGTAAAAAGATGGCGTCGCTTCACCCCTAGTGTAAATTTATTCGATAGCGAAACGTGACGTACGCGTTTGCGTTAAGTCTCATCACAAAATAAAAAATAAACAGAAGGTCCGTTCCCGCCGTTCTTGAAAGTACATACCTAAACTTGCCCGACTCACTAGGGTTGCTTCTGTATTAATTTAGAATTTTAAAAAGGAGTAGGTAATATAAGTTTACAGATATTCATACATCGATTCGTTTATACATACATCTTATTATGTTTACATTCCTTAGAGACTGCTTACATGTTAAAGAGCATCAAATATCCATTAGAGTAGAATAGAATAGAATTTGTTTTATTCATAAACACACAAACAGTAATAGACATACATAAAAGAGAACATAGTGAGAGTAAAGTGTCACGAAATGGCCTCATCTCAGCATGCATTAAAGGTCCCGACACCACACGTGACGAAGACTGGAGCGTAACAACTTGTTACAACTAACTACTAACAAGATATAACTATGATAGTGATCCCACTAAAAAAAATATCGGTTATTCATTTTGACGTACGTGACAGTAGGTACCTACGTAGCGGCGGGGACGTCAAGTGAGCAACGCGCGCACAGCCCGACTAAGCTCTGCCCGAGAGTGCCCGAGAACGCCTGTAAATGTAACGTCTGTGTGCGTAAATGTCACGTCTTAAACGTGCATGTAACTCATCTGGAGTTGCAGGCGTACATAGGCTACGTAGACTGCTTACCATCAGGCGGGCCGTATGCTTGTTTGACACCGACGTAGTATAAGCCTGGTGACAGACGGACGGACGGACGGACAGCGAAGTCTTAGTAATAGGGTTCCGTTTTACCCTTTGGGTACGGAACCCTAAAAACTAGCCTATTATTTATTAAAGTTATTTCGTCAAAGTTATATTTTTCCACGGGGCACCCGCTTTAGGCGCTTAATGTAAAATATACCACTAAAAACCAATGTATTTTTTTTTTCTCAATTTTTAAATACAATTAGGGGTCGCTAACGCAGTTTGAAAATTTGAATCATCCATACAAGATGTTTTTTATTTCGATTTCTGGGGAAATTCGAACTAGAGAAGTACCTTACCGAAAACCGCAGCCAAATAACACTAAACCCTGCTCATAGTGTTGTGTTTCCTGCCGGTGAGTAAGGTTGCCAAAATTACGTTTGATCTACGGCCCCGATGTACGGAGGCCCCTTAAATATTTATTTTATTCTGTATTTAGTATTTGTTGTTATAGCGGCAACAGAAAACATCATCTGTGAAAATTTCAACTATTTATCTAACTATCACGGTTCATGAGATACAGCCTGGTGACAGACGGACGGACGGATGGACGGACAGCGGAGTCTTAGTAATAGGGTCCCGTTTTACCCTTTGGGTACGGAACCCTAAAAAAGACTACAATGCGTTTAACTCTTAAACTGCTTTATGTTAGCTCCCTCTTGGATCATGGAATAGTTTAAAGGTAAGTCATTTTAGTGTGTCACAATAATTAAGGTGCCGTAGGTTCATAGAACGGAGTTTTTGAAAAATCGTACCACTTTTTCTATCACAATACAGTTGCCCAAAAAATAATTAGATATCTTGAGGATTTTTTCTAGTGACTTCATCGAAACGAATACTGTTTTTTTTACTTTCGCTCTATAGATAAAAATCACGAACATACATCTAGTTCTAAAACGCACTTTAAAAGTTTGTAACAAGTTATGCAAAAAGCTAAAAATATGAAAATTCCTTCTAAAAAGGCGCAGTTTCGTTTTTGAGGAAACTCATCGATTACTTTATTTTTTGTTATACTTACACTTTTGACGACCGGTTTGGCCTAATGGTTAGTGCCTGCCTACGAAGCTGATGGTCCCGGGTTCAAATCCTGGTAGGGGCATTTATCCATGTGATGAGCATGGATATTTGTTCCTGAGTAATGGGTGTTTTCTATATGTATTTAAGTATTTATAAATATTTATTTATTATATATATCGTTGTCTAAGTACCCTCTACACAAGCCTTATTGAGCTTACTGTGGGACTTAGTCAATTTGTGTAATAATGTGCTATAATATTTATTTATTTACTATTTATTTATTTGTATTTATTTACAACAAATTAAAATTCAAAAACTTGATATCTGTTCCGAGCACACACATCCAATTTGCATTTTGGTGAGAGAATACCCCGAACCTAAAGGGCCTTAAAAGGTTTTGGGCAGATTAAAGCTATTAGGAAAGTAACTGCCTGTATGATTATATATAATTAATTAATAATTACAGTTTTCGCTACATATTTAGGATTATCCAAACTATTCACCTTATCTCCCTCTTAAATTTTACCATTGCCTTGTCAATACATTTTAGAAATCACTAAATGTGTCAAAAAACACCCTCAGCTTTTTCCACTTCATTTTGAAGTGATAAATAAGGCCCATTTCAGCTTTATCAACCTGCGCAAATTCTAAGTGTCCAAGTCAAATGCTTACAATTTACAATTGGCTGTAAAAATATTTGAAGTGACAGATGACGTCAAAACTATACCGGTATCGTATACCGGTCTGTTTAAAAAAAAATGTTTCAGTGGTTGCTTGGTAAATGTTATTACTGTATAGATGAATTTTTAACATGACATTTATTTTGAATTGTTAATTTTCGATTGAATTTTCAATCCTCATGTAAATAATTATGTAAATATTTCTACGTCCATGCATGCCGGCATTATGCTGAACTAACACCTTCTACTAACCAACATTATATGTACCATACTCTTGGAAATAAAGTATAAAATTGAAGTATCGTATGGAATCTTAAAGTACTACAATTCACTTTCTTGGTTTTTAGTTTTACCCGAAATGTGTAAGTTCAAATGTGCCTAAAAATGATACTTGCATTATACTTAGCCCTACCACATGCCCTCATGCGGTCCTATCGGCTTAAAAAAAGAGACACCTCTATTATTATCCAGATAAGTGCGTCCCTTTCCCAAAACCCGAGAATTCCCGACAGAAACAGATGCAAGAAATACCAAGTTAACGTTGTAACTGCGAAAAAAGTTTTTGGTAAAGATTTGTAGCAGTGTTCGATTTGTCGAACGGTAAAAAATTGGTTTTGTGAGTCTGGTTTTCTGGGAACACAGCCATTATGCGTTCTGTGTGCAGTTGTGTAGTCGTGTTTATTAAACTATAATAGTGTTTATTTTTGAAGAAATTTATATTGTAAGTTTTTTTTAATGTGTTTTTATGTATTATTTGACATTTCATAGTAAGGTGATTTTGTATTTGATATATTAAGGTAAAGGTCTAAATTTTTGATAGCCTAATTTTACAGTCCGTTTGTTACCTCCATTATTTGGCAATGATGGCAACTATTGGGACAGTGTGTCCGACACTGGGACAATTACCTTATTTTTTGTTAAACCCCCACGCATAACCACAGTATGTGACATTCGCAAACTAAGTCAATTTTTTAAGTACTGTTATTTCGCGGAATAAATTCTAAATTCAAACTTTTCAAATCACTTAAGGTTGGTATGGATAAGTTTTGTTATTGTATCTTTGATAGGTATGTTTAGATAATATACTAGGTCAAGGAAACCTACGATTGCGAAACGCATAATGGCGTCGCTAAAAGGGCACATCAACACCGAAAATTTCGTCTATATCCCTCTCTGTCGCTCTTGCATTATTCTAGTGATAGAGAGTGGGATAGACGCTGCGACGATCGGTAGGGCCTCTGTTAGTATATTTCGGCCCTTCGGCTCGTATTCATTAGGCTACGGATTGAGCGTTAGCGGGTAGCAGCGCGGGCAGCGGGCGGTATAAATACAAACAAAACGACTGGTACATGTGTAGCTAACTAGCTAGATCATACATGTTGATCTTTACATAAAATGCCATTCTAAAATTGATCCCTTATTTACATGGTTAGAGTAGGTTTGACTTTTTCATGATGTGGTCGATCGGAACGAACAATTTAAATTAGCCTGTCCAAAGGCCTTTGGACATACAAATAACAAATCAAGTATATAATTTTATACTTCAATGGGGTTATTGGTATGGCCTGAATATAACAAGTAACCACCACCAATAAATACGAGCGGAATGCATTGTGAGATTTGTGAGTATGTCCTAATTATAATTTCTCGCTCATTAGTCTGAGCTGTGACTTAAGAGGAAAGAGGACGATCGAATCTCCATACAAACGTAGTCCTCATTTTCCTCCCTAGATATTGACATTATGGAAAATATTTTTACAAAATTTAATGTATTTTAGTCATAGATTTGTTTTTTTTTTCGTTTTTTTAATTATTGTAAAAGTTAGGAGCAAAAACAGATTTCATACAAATTTTTAAAAGAGCTCCTAACTCTTATAATATTGAAAAAATCAAACGGTTGGGTATAGTTATGATTAAAACAAATCAAATTGTGTAAAAATATTTTCAATAATGTTAATATACAGAGAAGAAAATGGGGACTACGACGGTCGTCCCCTTTTGTCTTAATGGCCTCTCCAAAAGTCATCGATAATCGCATGCAGTTTGCAATACATTGCGGCATTTGGTCGACCGATTGAATTCATTGCTCCTACTTAGCCAACAATTATATAGCATCGTACCTATGCCATTTATTGCAACATCTGTTGAAACTTAAAGGCCCCGTAGGTTCGTGTTCTTCGCACACTCTTACTGAGCGGAAAAAAAATAGGAGCAATTTCCATGTTTTTAGCTTATGTGCATGAATTGTAACAAATTTTAAAGTGCCTATGTTCGTGATTTTTATAGATCGAGCGAAAGTCAAAAAAACAGGATTCTAAACGATGAAGTCTCTAAAACCCTCAAGATTGCTAATTACTTAAATTTTTGGCAAGTCGTATTGTGATCTAGAAAAACGGTATGATTTTTCAAAACATGCTCTCTGAATCTACGGTACCTTAATTACTACTTCAAGCAATCGTGAGCCGAACGTGCCCAAACAATAAAGTAATATCAGGCGAAATCACTGTCTATACTTACATTGCATTATGATTAGGGAATGTTACCGGGACTGAGAATGTATGGCGAGTCCCGGGAATTTCCAGTTCCGGGACCGATTTTGTATAGAAAACCTCAAATACTGAGAGCATGCTCTAATTGTGCTCAAGTCGCTGTCCGCCCCGCTACCCGCTGGCATCCAGTCCGTGGCCTTAGGGTAGTGGGTGGATTCTGTAAGCGTTTTGTATGAAATGGTGTATTTGGTTTATATAATATTTTTACAGTTAACTGTCAAGTGAATCAAACGCTTTTTTGGGTACCCGCCGATTTTGAGCGTTTTTCTGTCTGTAGCAGTGCATTTACTTACTTACTTACTTACTCCGTTGGCTCAGCGACCCAAAATGAGACTTGGCCTCCGACACAAGACAGCGCCACTTTTCTCGGTCCTGTGCGACCTCTCGCCAATTGTCGACTCGAAGCTCGCGCAGATCCGCCTCCACCATGTCATGTCCATTTAAAATAGTAAAATAATAAGCGGTGGTGGCCGAGTGGATATGATGTCCGACTTTCAATCCGGAGGTTTATGTACGAAATATTATTTGATATTTACCACTAGTTTTTCGGTGAAGGAAAACATCGTGAGGAAACCTGCATACATCTGAGTAGAAATTCAAAGGTGGGTGTGAAGTCCCCAATCCGCATTGAGCTAGCGTGGGGACAATAGCCCAAGTCCTCTCGCATATAAGAGGAGGCCTGTGCCCAGCAGTGGGACGTATATAGGCTGAATTATTAATTATTATTTATTACTTATAGTTTCGTGACTTTTTTTAGAAAGTATTAGTAAAATAACTACTTACGCGTGTATTCAGCACATATTTTTAAATCTTTATATGTGAACTATTGAACTGTTAGTACAAAATTGGTACATAAGTAGGATAATTTGTAGTAAATTGACCGACCCAACTGTAATTTTTGTATATCGGAAATAAGAATAGCTTGCCAACCAAGCTAAGGTGGCGTCGTGGTAAGGGTGACGTGTAATTTTTTGAAAAATTTCGATATTAGTAACCCTTCTTTGTTTTTAGGCCTCTAGAGACCTTTAGTGGGGATAGAGTTGTGCCGTTCTTGAGAATATTCTCAGTTTAATATGGGAAATATTATCAATTAATAGAAAAGTAAATATATATGTATAATAAACGCCCCTATGATGGGACAGGCACCAGTAATGGGATGGTATAGACAAATTCTGTTAAACAAGTATTTAACCATGAGTTTCTAAGTGCTGGCAACATTTTACCATAAACAAGAGCCAAAGAGCTGCTTAAGTTTAATTTTTCATTGATATTATATTTATTAGTTTATTTATTAGGCTTGTGCCCAGCAGTGGGACGTATATAGGCTGAATTATTATATTATATTTATTAAATTATCCTAGTAAAATGCGGATAAGCACATTTTTGAAAAATATATATTTTTTAAGCCGATTAGTGTTCATTACAGCATATTTTTTGTTATTTTCATTAAAAACGATTTTGCTCAAAAATGGATGTGGTACAAACGTATTCTCAGCCGACGGTATGCTGTCACCAGCAGGTATCCACAGCCGCAGCGTACGTAGCTAAAGGACGTTCCATACTTTACAAACTCTGCACTGCCCTGCGCTACGTGGAACTGCGTCGCCTGCGTATCACCATACGTTTAGCCTTATTCTGATGATGATTAAGAGGCTGTCAATACCTAAAGCGCGCACACTGTCTATTTGTATCGGAGTAAATGAGAAAGCACTGTCGCATGTTACTGGGCCTGGGCAAGGGAATAATAAGAAAATTATTTAAATAAAAAAAAGTGGATTATTAGTGGAATATTTTACTCATTAGCGGTTTAGATATAAATGTTTTGAAATAGTGATTTTAATTGCAGACCCATAAGTCAAAACAATAAAGACATAGAACCGTTTAATTGTGATTTTAAGACCAATCTTTGCAATTATTTTCTATCGAGCCGATTTCGTTCAATCATGTATCGAGTACAACCACGGTCTTTGAAATATAATTAATATGAACATATATTTTTCTTACTTGACTAAAACAAATAGTCTTTCTTAAAAAACTGTTTAAGTAACATCAATTTCAAGGACATTGGGTGTTGACAGCCCCTTAATAACAGCGTTAGCTACGTCCGACTATGTTATCTAATATACTCTAAACTAACGCTTGTATTTTGCTAGTGTCCCGTATAAAGCGAACAACGGAATAAAATGGTGCACAAAGGCGACGACATTGTCTCCTGCTTCTCGTGCCTCGTAGATGCCATGCGTTGCATGGTATTAAGGTAAGAGACATCAGTTTGTGAACTCTATACAACTGGGGCACGTATCCGGGTTTTACCCAAATGTCTATTCATATCTGCAACACAGGCTTCGTCCGGAGGGTACTGTCGGAATCAGGTATATCGGAGCGGCCAAAGTGGTCAAAAATATCTGGCGACGCACTCTAGCGTCTTGAAAATAGAGGCGTGTTCAGATATTTTTGACCTCCTTGGCCGCTCCGATATATCTGATGGCGACTGTACAACTATATATCAGCAACAGGCGTCGTCATTGCACACAAACAATAAAGCTTTCCGCAACAGGCTCCGTCATTTTAAATAGGTACATTTAAAAAGTTCAAAAGGTTGACAACTTAGTTGCGCGGTGATTTTCTAGTAGAAAATTTAGTTTTTAGGTCTAAAACTAGTTTATTATATCTTTACTAATAGAATAGAGTAGAATTTATTTATTTGACAGAATACGTATGGTACAAGATGATAATTAACAGAAAAGGTTTTACTTGTAAGTATCAGTATTCAGTCGAAGACACGACATGCAAATAATTGATAAGTTTAACATAAAATAAAACAATATAGAAAAATTAAGAAAAATAAAACAGTGGCTAAATTTTTCATAGTTAAAAATAATTCACCCACTTGTAACAATTTGCAAATTAAATAATAAAATGTCCAAGAATATTAAAACTAACATCGATAAATTAAAATTTCATATTAAAACTCAAATTATAAAATGGCAGTCGTTTATAATTTATTTAAAAGTCGTTGGGAAAATATATTAAAAATAAGATGTTAATATGCATAATCTCTGCTTTCTGAAGTCGTTAACGAATTTAAATTGCTCGGAATAGTAATAGATAAAAATATTTGCTGGAAACCACATGTACAAAGTATTCGAAACAAACTTTCACGATTCGCATACGCACTTAGAGAAATAAAAAAAACCACCGACCTAAAAACAGCACTCCAGACCTATTACGCGTACGCATATAACTGGTTGAGCTATGGAATAATATTCTGGGCTAATAGCACAGACGCACCGAGCCTATTCATAGCGCAAAAGAAACTCATCAGAATCCTGGCAAATATTGAACTACCCGATAGCGCCGCACCTTATTTCCAAGAATTTAAAATACTTACACTTCCATGCATCTACATCTTGGAAATGTGTAAGTTTGTCCGTAAATACCCTGAATTTTACACCAAACGGGAAAACGCGGTAAAAAATCGTAACATGCGGTACAAAAATAAATTACAATTGCCATCCTCACGGCTTAAGCTGCACTCGGCTGGACCTCTTGTAATGTCCATAAAAATTTATAATTCATTACCAGAAAGTTTGAAAGACGAAAAATCTGAGACTACCTTTATTAGAAAACTAAAAGAGCTACTGATTTCTAAAAATTATTACTCCTTAAATGATTTTTTAAATGATAAGTTTTAAAAATATAGTTAATGTATATAAAATAATATTCGATTACATAGTGCCTTTCTCCATATTTTCTGCGCCCAACAGGGTACATAATGTGAGAACATAGAATTAAGATTACCACCTGTATTTAACCATTATGTGCAATAAATGTATTGAGTATTGAGTATTCTTAAAAATTTATGATGCTTTAATAATTTATGATCTAAAAATTCCCTCACACTATGAAAGCAGTTTTCAGACAGCCATTTTGTAATCTTACTACTAAATTGGTTACTATAATTTAGCTCATCGGGAAGACTGTTGAATACAACTATACTCGTACACATATTGTATACATTTTTGTGGTATACAGTAGAATGTGAAGGAGGCTGATACAATAACTCTACACATAATTCATGTTAGCTTCATGCACCCAAATATCAACAAGCCCAAAAACTACCTGAATAATACCTGAGCCGTAAAGTGAATCGCTAGGCTCAAGAGTTCACTTAGTGTCATTGGGGCCAAGATTTACAACTCGGTTCCGCCTGATATAAAGTCAGCAGAAAGTGACAATGAGTTTACCAGGAAACTTAAATCGCTGCTAATCGCACAGGCTTGCTACAGCTTAGACGAGTATCTTCGTCGTGGAGCTCATTAACGAAAATTAACTTCTTTCTGAACATGTAAGTACTCGTAATATTATTATTTACTGTGTTGAATTAATTTACATATGTAGTTTAAAATGTTGTTGTCAGTATTTTAATCTCACTATGTAAATATGTAATGTAATCTTGGCCTGTAAAACCGACGACCAGTTTGGCCTAGTGGGTGACCCTGCCTACGAAGCTGATGGTCCCGGGTTCAAATCCTGGTAAGGGCATTTATTTGTGTGATGAGCATGAATATCTGTTCCTGAGTCATGGGTGTTTTCTATGTATTTAAGTATTTATAAATATTTATATATTATATATATCGTTGTCTAAGTACCATCAACACAAGCCTTATTGAGCTTACTGTGGGACTTAGTCAATTTGTGTAATAATGTACTTCAATATTTATCCAGTATAATAAGGGAACCGATCTTCTAACGGTATATTGCAGCTACTGGACGACGGTTACTTGTACCACTCCGTTATCCGTTTGTTCACAACAACAAACAATAAACACTCTGTTTCTATAAACAGAGTATAATAGATAAGGCCAGGGCCCGAAGGTCATGCTGGATATATTTCCTGATACTCATGACGTGTTATCGGGGCATGTGTATGCTGATAAGTGGAGCTAGAACTTTTCTAGAAAATGTGAGAGATTGACAAAATGAAACATCGAAAAACCAGTTATACGGTCAAGATTCCATTTTTGAATGTTCGTGGTTCGGTTATGGGATCTTTTGCTTGCTCGGGTATCAATATTAGCACGAGCGGTTAAACAACAAGTATAAGAACTTTGCCCTCGTGTAAAACAAATAACTATTCCCCTATTTATAGCAGCTGACTATAATAACGAATACTACCTATTATTATGCATACATAATAGTAATGTCATTAAATTAACTAATACATATAGGGAGCGTGCATGAACTGTAGGAGGCAGTACAGGAGCCGTCAGATTTTTGGATGTTTATTGTTCCGATGTAGCCCACAAGATGGCAGCACTTACTATGCACAAGAAAACACGTGACGTCAGACGTGTAAATGTACATGTTTATGGTTCCGATTCAGGCCACAAGATGGCAGATCCTCCAACGCGCACGGTCCCTATATTTGGGAAAATAGTCTACTACTATTTTGTGGTAGGTAGGTATTTTTGGTTGGCATATTAATCCTATGATCGGCAGTAACCGATCCACGATTAATCAAATTTTGATGAGCAATCAGTGGATAAGCGGATTATTTCATTGTGGATCCTGATCCGCAAAAATTGCTTATCTGGAAAATCTGTTGATCGGCAAATGTTTAACCAACCTAACCTACCCCCTGTGCTAATCAGCTGATTTTTTTGAACAAAAAAATTTTGGCCATCAATTGATTAATTCCCTTTAAATACATAAAATCATCATAATAATTACATAGATAAAATCCAGGGCCGTTTTTTTTACCTGGGGGTGCAAGCGGTGCGAGGCACCCGGACGCAAGGTCTTTGGGGGCGCCAGACATTGCCCAACATCTATACATAATGAGGAAAAATCTCTTAGTTTGAATATTGGTAAAATCTCAAGCCAGTCATAAATAAATAATAAATAAATATTATAGGACATTATTACACAAATTGACTAAGTCCCACAGTAAGCTCAATAAGGCTTGTGTTGAGGGTACTTAGACAACGATACATATAATATATAAATATTTATAAATACTTAAATACATAGAAAACACCCATGACTCAGGAACAAATATCCATGCTCATCACACGAATAAATGCCCTTACCAGGATTTGAACCCGGGACCATCGGCTTCGTAGGCAGGGTCACTACCCACTAGGCCAAACTGGTCGTCATAGGCGTCAACATTGTTTTACAATGAGCCATACCTGTTACTGTAGGCACATTTATTTTGCCCAATTGAAAGTTTCGATGTAGGTACAAATTGCAAACCAAAGTAGATCTTATTACTACAGGAATTAAATACATATTACCCACATCTTATATCGCAAAGCATCTCACCAACAAAGGGACTCGACTTACACGTAATATAAACATTGATATTTTAATCCTTTCGCAGTACTCAGGATGTTTCTGTTTCTATATGAAATATGAACCACTTCAGTCATCAAATACTAGTCTCAAGTGACTTATCGGTTTCGTTTCGACAATAACCATGTTTAGTAGTTAGTTTCTACAACAACTCTGCTCTAGGCAGATGTTTTATCACTTTAATTAAAGTAATTAAATTAAATTTAAATACTATTGGTTTTTTGAAATGAAATAATCCATATAGTGAATTTATATTTTTGTACTAATAGTTTGTGTACTTAAACTGGGTTAGTGGATATCAAATCATCATTACTGAGGTAAGTCTGTTTCAACATTTTATATTTAGGGTTCCGTTGCCGAAGTAGCAAAAATTTAATCGTTACAAGTAGGTAGTTTCGCGATGTCCGACTGTCCGTATGTAAATCACAGCCATTTAACTCCATTGATATAAATTGTGTGATGTACGGAGCCTTTGGAGCGTGAGCACTGGCACTTGGCCGGGGTGTTTTTATCGACTAAGGGGGCGCCGATGAATTTCGCACCCCGGCGCCCAATTTGGTTAAGACGGAGGCCCTGATAAAATCCCTTACCTAGTAACAAATACACAAGGATTCGTACCCGGAACCCAGGGACTGATTTCGGTTACGGTATAACGGTAACGGTATAAAATTACGATACCGCGCGGCTCTGATAAAAAGGTATCGCTACCTTATTTGAAATAACGGTATTAGCGTTTTTTCGATACCGAAAAAAATGGCTCTCAAGCGGGTTGACCTCGCCCCTCGCCCCTCGCGCTCGCCGATTTACCTTGCGACGCCTAAGCTGATAGGGTACCTTTATGAAAGCGGTTAAGGTACCCGAAAAAATAACGGTACTGTTATTTTTCGGTAGCGAAATAAATTTATTCGGGGACCTAAATGGTTCGGATTAAACCGGTATGACGTCATACCGTTATATAAAGGTATCGTTATTTTTCGGTTATGCAGTCCCTGCCGGAACCTGCTTCTTTCAGTTCAAAATTAACATAGCATATACAGTCCATAGCTATAGCTATCAAGTTAGCACTTAGGGTTTGTTCAAACATAAACGTTTTGTTTTCAGTTCCAAGATGTGTAACAAAGGCAAATGCCTCCACTGCATCCCCGTCGAAAACGGCTGCCTCGTTCTAGCCATCATAAGTGCGGTAAGAACAACCTTCACATTAATATAAATAGAAACGGTATATGTAATATATTATGCTTTTTTAATATTCTGAAACTAAAATATCTAAAAAATTTTGTCTGAGATACAGATCAAAATATTACATTGTGAAACCAAATCTGGCTTAAAATAGTGCTTGAAATAATAATGAAGACCTAGAACTTTTTCTAGCAAATATGAGAGATACTTAGACAAAATGAAACTAACATAAAAATTGTTTTATTATTTGATAAAAAAATCAAGTTTTTTTTTATATTTTGACCAATTTATTTCCAATGTTTCTATTTGGCACGAACTAGAATGAGTCACAATGTTGGATGTTTTTTTAACCCTATAGCCAAACACCAACTGTTTGGGAAGTAAACACGTTGCTAGGTCTTATAAATAACTTTTAGGTACCATGACACCAATCCTGACATCGCCGGTGAGTAAGGTTGCCAGAGCTCAACGAGGGTGCGGAGTGTTAGGGTCGGTAACGCGCATGGAGCTCCTCTGGAGTTGCAGGCGTACATAGGCTATGACGTCTGCTTACCATCAGGCAGGCCGTATGGCTGTTTCATAGATTTTGCCCGATCACATTTTTAAGTTTTCTATGACAGTTTTTTTTTCGCTTCTTCAGAGTAATTTGCCTAAGGGCTGAAAAACACCCCTGTGTAACATGAATGCCATGATTTCAGATTGGCACTGGGCTGGTGCTGCTGGCGACCATCATTCTGGGCATCCTGTCTGCCACAGGCCTCATCATGGCGTCGCATCAACCTAACCCTGACCCAGGTAAGTCAAAAAGTTATATGTGAAATAAACTTTCAAGCTTTCGCCATGCTCGATATTCTAAATCAGTATCACTCGCCATTCGTAGCACTATCTGTTATAGAATTTTTCGCTTATTTGGACTCTAAATAAACACAATCGCGTAAATATATTAAAAAGTATAAATAATAACGTAAAACTTAAATATCATTTTCATTACCCCGTTGTCTCAGAGGCTCCCCTAAAAAAAAGGTCAAAATAAAAATTTATTAACAAAGACAAGATTCCAAATTAAAAATCAAAATAAAAGCTTCTGAAACTTAGAAGGATTCTAAGTTTCGATTGGGGTGTCGTATAAACGATTGTCGATCACACTTTGATTGCATAGACCCCTGCACTCGGAACTTTGCTGTCTGTCGTTTATGTTAATTCCATTGCAGATTTACCTTAGATGGCGGATGGACAGAACAAATTGTGGACGTGCCGCTATTTGTTTTATTTTATTTGACCTATAAAGAAATTGAAGACTTATTAGAATAACACACAAACACACACACACACACACACACACACACACACACACACACACACACACACACACACACACACACACACACACACATGCACATGCACGGGTATACTTTTAAATTATAAAATGTATAAAAAAATTAAACTTAAGTTTTATGTACGCTTATAGGTCATGTAAGATTAAGAATTGACAACCTTTTGTGGAAGAGCGGTTCTCTCTTAATACCTGTATCTTGACTACTTATAAAGAGGCACCAGCATGGATATTGAAATGTTTACTTTAAGTTACTGAATCATTTTTTATTGACATCCTTATGGTTGTAATTTGTTTTTTTACGGTGGCACTTTGTGCTGCAAAGGTACTACTACTACGCTAAGCGCCACTTGCGCCATCCCACTAACCCGGGGTTACGCGGTTAAACCGTTAACCCAGTGTCAAATTGTACTGGTAACCATGGTAACTCCAGGTTTAACCCTTCAACCCCGGGTTAGTACGGTGCATGTGGCGTTAAGTTCAGTACTATGTCAACTAAGTATCTCTACTATCGGATCAATATGTATACCTCCTTTACTGTCCATGCCATTAAGTTATGGAACGAGATTCCGGTGTCCGTTAGGCAATCCCAATCTGTAGCATCACTCAAGGAGAAGCTTAAAAAATTGTGGCTTTCCGATACTTTGGTTACGACTTCCTAGTTCCATTGAGTACTTCTACTTTTTTAATTTTCTTTACGTTTCTGGTTCGAATTTATATCTAAGTATTTATATTATATATTGAATATTTATTTATTTTTATTTAAGTTATGGTTTTTTTTCTATCTATGTATATTTCTATCAATGTGTATTCAAAACGTGCATTTCATTAATTTCAGTGATTGTACACTTTTGTTTGTGTTTGTCATTCATTCACCGATACTTCTGTTTTACTCATTTCCTCAAAGGTTAACTGGAATAGATCCCATACAGGAATAAGTTCTCCTTTGTTGTATTTAATTTACTCTGTAACTGTGTTTTTCGTGTTTTTACTTCTATGTACAATAAAGTATATACATACATACATACATACATACATACCTACATTGTTACTGCCAAGTTGGAGCAAACTACATAGTATGGGACGAGTAGAAGTTTACTTAAAGGATGAACCAAGTTAGAACGATCCGAGTCTTGGCCGAGGTTTTCGACACATCGATTTCTATAGAAAATATCACGTGATCAGGATCACCGATAACTTGTCATTGAAAACGAAGAATCTAACGCCTCTGCTTGGATCCGGACCTTTCTGGGATAAACCATTATTACATTCTTCTGGACTTGCAGCAAAAATTTTGCTCTGTAATTATTTGTGTTTGTGCAGATTCCCGTGAATTTACTCAGGCGTTCATAGGCCTAGCTGGGATCGCAATTGGTGTGGTACTCATTATTGTGGGAGTGGCTTCACTCATCGCTTTCATCTTCTCGGTGTTACTTTGCAATGGAATCTGTAAGGTAAGTTACTAAAATAACACTAACCAGACTAAGTGTTTAAAAAAAAACTACTTTATAGTGTACTCATAAGGTAAACGAGATCGATGTGATAGATGCTAAATTCCACGAAAAGACATCATGTGTCCGGTCAGGGAACTCCAGGTTGTTTTTTTTTTCAAAACTCTGCTTTACTGTGCAAGGGGAATATGTATTTTATTTTATATACATTTAAGGTTCTTATAAAAAAAAACATGTTTTATAGAAAATATAAATGGTTCAATGGAAGAATAGAAAAATAACAGAAATCAAATGGTTCACAACTAATATCTTCATCATCATCACATCGGCCGAAAGACATCCACTGCTGGATATAGGCCTCCCCAGGGATCAAGACGACCAGTCTTGCGCCACATCCATCGGCTTCCTGCTCCTTAACCAGGTTGTCTGACCATCTTGTTGTGGGTCTTTTCTTGCTGGGTTTTCCGGTTCACGGTCGCTACTCAAGAACCTTATCAACTAATACCCATAGCGATCATTATTGTGGCTTCCTTCCTCGTAAAAAGAACAAAGCATCTATTAGGCTGTTATACTCACATCATCCACGCTATAGATGGCTATGGTAATTGTATTTCTCTATGATAAAAGTAACAGTACTCTATATTATTTTTTGACATTATTTTCCAGCGCCGCCCAGGACAAGTGAAGGCCTACTTCATATACGGTGTCCTGATCACAATACTCACAATCATCGCCTCGATTGCTCAAATGGTCAACGGAGACAACCCTGCTCCTGGCATCGGCGGATTAGTTGGTTGTGGTGAGTAACTATTCCTTTTTATCGTTCAACATCTTAGTATGCGAGGTAGACTTCTTTCTTTCGAAGCCAAGACAGACTAGCGAGGTACTATACTGCTATGACAGCCTACTATGGATATGTGTCGTCAACATTAAACTACGGTCTCTTAATATGGGGAAATTCTGTGCATGTTGATAAGGCCTTTATACTACAAAAAAAGTGCGTACGTGCAATTACAAATGCGTGGTACACAGATAGTTGCATATAGGGATTAGAATAAGTAGATTATAAGTATATTTTAATATTTGAATGCAGTTTCGGCTGCAAATAAACGCTTCTATTCTATTCTATTCTATGGGACGTAAGTTCAGCAGTGCTGCCATAACTAAGACTTTGTTTGTGTTTAGTATCAATCACGACTGAAGTTTTCCCTGCAACCAGCACAAGCACGAACCACAGCACCGAAATATATAAATATATTTAATACAAGACATAGCCTCAATTACTGCAGTGAGCAGGGATCACTCCCAATGGCACGCACGTGATGCCCTCACGTTCATCTAACAATTGGACCTTGAGACTAGGGAGAGTATGTTCCCTTCTTATGTTGATAAAGACGAGACGCCAAATCCTCTCAACTTGGAGCAAAAATACTTCTAAACGGCTTCTGTTTTCCACCGTTAGTGGGAAGCCGCTTAGACGGACAAACTGTTAGTAGTGTTAGTCCAAACAGTGATCTGGCTTTATAAAATAACAAACTGCAATGCACTTTAGTGTCAGGCGACGCCACTTGTCCCGATTGTACAGTGGAGTTCATAAATATACATAAATTTCTTCACCTGAATCCTTGGCAATAAGGTACATTGGCGCGACCTGGGCCACCGGAGCCACCTTTCCCCGCTCCCGTTTTGGGGGTTGGCCAAAAGTTAATCTCGTGGATAGGGTATTAGATCAGTTTGGTATGATCCAAGAAACAATTGTGCCACACGGCATCGCTTGACACAAAAGTTCATGGTCACTGCACTTAATTCCCCTACCAGTAGTTTTGTGAGGTGTAGACCTCACCAAAACTGTCTTGGCATAGCTTAAAACTGATGGAATGCATGACATGATGGTGGAGACCATTAAAAAAAAAATCCAACAACTGAAACGTCATATAACTATAGCTGCTAATGGAAACCTTATTGTTGAACCTGAACGATGACGAAATATCATTTGATATTTACTAGTCGCTTCTCAGTGGAGGAAAACATCGTAAGGAAACCGGAATAATTCCAATAAGGCTTATAGTTTATCCCTTGGGTTGGAAAGTCAGATGACAGTTGCTTTCGTAAAATCTAGTGCCCTAATTCTTGGGATTTGTTGCCAAGCAGACCCCAGGCTCCCATGAGCCGTGTCAAAATGCCGGGATAACGCGAGGATATAATTGAACCTGTTCACAAAATTTTACGAGAATTGTGAATCCCGACCAGAGAAGAACCGGGGAATGCTAACGCATTTCTCCATAAGCTGAAACGGAGACTAATTTTAGCCTAATTGTACTCCTGACAGGGATACTTCGGGAAAATCTCCCTTGAGTTAAAAACTTGTATCAAAAATGTGTGTTTTCTTGCGTTTTCAGTGATCTACGCTGCATTCCTGACGCTGGTGCACGAAACGTACACCAAACTGTGCGCGGGCGCAGTATTCAAGAACCACATCCGTCTGGTAGAAGACTATTAACACCACTCTTTCGGGTCATACACGGACAGAACAATTGTCACTTCTGAACCCAAAAGTTTCTTTGAACGCCATCGTGTGCGGCGCGCCATCTTGAACCTTGTCGTAATGCTCGAAGATTGATATTGGGCTGTAGCTAAAGCTGTGCCGTTCTCGAGAACGTTCCCCGATTTATATGTCCCTTATGCTCATGTGCGAAAATTTTTAAACTGCTTTTATGTTTGTTAGTTATAAGTGTATGTGAGATGTTAAATTTGTCCTTTATGGCGAAACAAACATAGATATGTCTATCCCGTATATTAAAATGCGCCCGCCTAAAATATTATGAACACCAGATGGCGTAACTGAATATGCATTGTTGACGACTATGGAATCTAGATGGCGTTAAATGTCACATCGAAGTCAAAACACTTGTAACATAATATCATATATTAATTATAAACATCAGCCATATTGATTTTTGAGCCATTTTTTACGCAATTTTACGATTTCTCCCATAATTAATGTTGTCCAGTAATATCTACACAATAACTTAGCAGAGTAAATTTAAGTGTTACTAAACAAATTGTGGTTAGAACAAGGCTCGAAAACCGTTTTATTTTTCAAATTGTTTTCGTTCATTCACGCGGGAAAGTTTAAACCCGGATAAGGATTTTTTTTCCGTTTGCAGTTACCAGTTACAAAGAATCAGGTACCTACAAAGAAGATATTCAACTAAACCTTAAGGACGTCTAACATATGTTTTGTAAGTACTAACTTTACTAGTAAGGCTAGACTTAGATACATACCTATTTTAACTATACTTTTTTTTAACGTTATATCTATATTATGTACCTGTAGGTAATGGTATCTTGTAATTGTTTTTTTTTTTATTAATATTATAATTATTTAAACCACAGACCGATAATATTCCTAATTACTTTGTCGTTTTGTGGTTTACGACCAAAAATGTAACTTTTATACGGACCTATTTAAAAAAATCTTATTCTAAATATTGTAGACTCTAGTTTTTTTATATCCCGAATAGTGATCTGTCATTTTAGTACCTCGTGCAAAGAATTTATTTTCCATACCATTTCGTACCTTGTTTTAGTGACAATAAAAATGAAAGTCGCTTGGGACCTCATACTATTGCACTGTGACAAAGTAAATGGTACTGAAATTAAACTTGCTTGACTGTACAAAAACGAGTTGATAGGGTAGTCATTTTCTTCATAGTGTGAAGGTTGCATTGACCAATCCGACTGCTGTTTGTGTCTGGGATATCAGAAAACATCAGTCATACAGAGATAGAAATATTTTCATAATATGGTCTTTTGTTATATAATATAAGATAATAAGCAAATAAAATAAATTCCAAACCGGATTTTAGTTATGGTTTTTTAATTTCCGGCCTTACCTTTATAAATAGAAGGTTCCTAAAAAAAAGAATTAGTTTTAAAAATAATAATTTTATTTCCTATACTTTCATAAATATCGCTCGAGTAACAATACAACAAGTACATAAATAAGCGTTATTTTCCTTATAATTAATTACTTATTTTTAATATACAAAAAATAAACCTTTATTTCATTCATACTTCCTAGGCAAAACAATCACAGAAAGCTCTCTAAAATTAATAAAATTCATTATTTCCGCATTTCACTTTACACAAAAAGAATATAATTGAGTATGCTTTTAAACGAATAAATAAATGTGTACGCGTATTTATTATACATCTGGAGTTAAGCGAGCGGTTGTCTTATGCGATAAACGCAGCGTTAATCGCTATGCGTTTGCCACCCACCCATTTTAAATCAGGTAATGTAACACTACACGGTATAACGCAGAGCATTGTCATTTTTCCTAAATTCCTTTGACGCATGCGTTCAACGCTACGTTTATCGCATAACATGGCAATAGCTGTTTATGTGACTGCTACATAATGAAAGGCATTAAAACACAATTGTGGGTTTACTGGCTCCTCTAAACGATGGCCCAGCGTAGGCCAGTCTAAGGGACGCAGCTATGCGGTGAAATGAGATAGCAATATCACTTGCTCCCTCTAACGCATAAATGCGTCCTTGGACTGGCCTGTGCTGGGCCATCGTGTAGAGGAGCCATAAGAAACGAAGTAAGTGAGTTTCTTAAAAGGACCACACGAGTGTTTTAATGCCTAATTATGTACAGTTACGTACACTATTTTATCATTACATACACATATTATAAACTTTCTTTGCTATATCCATTAATCCAAATTACAGTCAACATTGGAGCATCGTTGCTCTTTTGACGGAGCTCGCGTATATGTGGCGGTGTCCAGGAATTATGGACATTAATTTAAGGATAGCTTTGGAGAGCAGAACGAAACAACCGGCTTTCCAGTCTAGATTTAAATGACAACTAAGAATAAAAGGAATACACATACAAGGTGTCAAATAAACATAGACAATATGTATAAAAAATATAAATAATATAAAAACCTATTAACACTTTGACAGGCGGCGTCACCGAAACATCTTTATCGCACATTTTAAATGAAACTTTTGCTATAGTTACTTTAAAAACAACAAAAAAACTCATTTTATACTTTAATTAAAAGATAAACTGTACGTCAAATGAAAACTTTTTCACGCATGCAATCGTAGTTTTTTTTTAATTCAGAGACAAACTAGAGATGGGGGCCTATTTCCGTATCGTTCGATACAAAAATAACATGCGAGATTTGTCAAAATTGTGTGTAATTTAATTTTCATGTCGAACAAAAAGGCCCCTCGACTGATATTAGAATAGAGGTCGAATCGAATTGCTTTTTTTCAGAGGTGTTCGAAATATGAATGTCATTACCAATCGATTTTGATGTGGTAGTAAAGCAATTATAACATTTTCATAGACAAGACATTTGTTGTAACAAAACAGTTTAATGTTGACAATGGCCTAAATAATGATTTACGGATATTTAAGGCGTCATAGAAGGTTTATGATATGTGTGTAACGTAAGTATAACAACTGTTTACTCAGTGGCGGGGCAAGACCAAAATTTTATGTGGGCAAGGTACTTTTAGCGAGGCCCTTCTGTGCCGCAAGAAATAACGAACATTTTTACGGTGTAACCGAGATATAGGTACTTATTTGAGGCGCGAGGCCCCTCGGGCCGCGGGGCCATAGGCGTTGGCCCACGTCGCCCACGCCTAACGCCGCCTCTGTGTTTACTGCCGGTATTAATTTCTTCTTCTTTTCTTCGTTTAAAATATGGCTTCCATCAAATCTTTGATGATTTTGCCAATGTCAAGTTTCGTTGTAAGTTTTAAGTGTGCTCGTAGAGCATGACGTTGTTCGGTAGATGCTTTTAGTAAAGAGATAGCTCGACTTTACTAAAAGCCACGATGGATTGCCGGATGTTGATTAAAACATGGTTAAACGCGTTTCAAGATTAGTTTTTCATTAGCTGCACACTTCTACGATAGTTCACTGCATAATAAGCTATCAATACTACACTTTGAACAACATAAATGAGTAAAACACAAAAAAATATTCTCGACACGTCTTCGCCATCTTGAATCTCAACGACAACCCCCGGTATTAATTTCTTGACCGATATTAGACTAATATTATTAATGTGTTGCCATGGAAATCCATGGAGTTAGAATAATTTCAACAACCCAGCCACTGTCAAATCATTAAACGAATTAAATGTCATATATAAAGGAAATTTCTATCCATGCCATCGATCACTGGGCACTGGAGGCCTTGGTCAATTTTTCCTTTGTATATGACATTTATTTCGTGTACAGTTTAAATAGTAGTGTGTTAAAAAAATACGAAATAAAATATAGTTTGTTTTTAGAGTACTGTCAAATTGTTAGGGTTTTTATAAACACATTAATAATACAAGTCTAAATAAAGTATTATACTAATACCGATCGACACTCGGGACCAGGGTTAGGTAACCATTTTACATAAGGCACAACTATGTACATTGGCTCGTCATATCTGGCAGATTAAGCACCAGTTGCATCAACCGTAAATGACTTCCTGATCAACGCTCATCATCATCATCATAAACTTAAGAATTATTATCTTGCCGGCGGAGTATCTAGCTTTCCCTATCTTGCGCCACCTCTTTGACTTTATATACGACATGATCCACACTTTTTCTTTCTTTTGATCTAAGTAACTGCGTCTGGCTTTTCCTCTACCTCTTTTGTGTCCTATCCGCCCCTCCAGGGCAACAACGGTCCGATGAAAATCTTAAGACGTGGCTAGAAAATGCCGTCACTAAATAAGCATTCCCCTGATGTCGGGCAGCAGCAGCATCATGTAAGGTCCTGGCAGAATATCAGCGATGTGGCTTGCCGCGTCATCATGCTGAGCCAGCGCCTATTCTCTGCCACGATACATGGTTTTGCATTCAAGAATTGTAAACTAGTTTTAAGAATAATTCTAAGCTGCATGTTCTTCTTATTGTCTATAGCTACCTACCATGTATGTTGTGGAAACGAATAAAGTTTTATCTATCTATCATCAGTATTGGATGGAGGCTTACGAAGCAGGTTCTGGTAGGGCTTTAGATCAAGCCAAGAAGCGGAGAACTGGTTTTTGAGCTGCAGTGTAGAAGGCAAGTGGGAAACCATCACCAAAATGGAGTATATGGAATTGCAAAGTATTTATCAACGCTACTCAGCAGTTTTATGGTGAACGTTTTAGCGGTGACAGATGGTTTGGTGCATCCGACTGTAAGGCTGGCCTGTCTACTGAAGCGGAGCAAAGCAGAGCGGTGAGCAAGATAAAAATCCACCAATAACATTTCCTTTTATCTCGCTCACCTTTCCGCTGCCTCGCTTCGCTCCAGTAGACAGGTAATCTAAAAGGGTCATTTTACAGACCATATTTGGCTAGTACAATTCTGTTACTAACCGACGCCTACAGGCGACAGCGTCGCCAATGCAATAGCGACTTACGTGAGACTCAGTAATAATCGCGGTCACCTGGCGTCCCACGGCATATTCCTTCGCCGTCTAGCGTTCAAAGGATTAATGCTAGAATATCCTTACAAATGCAGTCACTATACTTTCTTCATTCTTGTTAACATAAGTATATCTATTATATTGTGAGGTATATATCCTAAATACTCTTGCGTTCTCATACAGGAATAGCACTTTCGTTCCAAGTCTTCATTTGACGGTAGGTACTGTTGACTACCATCTTGTAGTAGAAAGAATAAACTGCAATAGAGAAAGAAAAAAATATATCAGTGTTTAGTCAAATGATTTATTAGAAAATTGGTGGTAATTTGTTATCACAGTATAAACTGGAAACATTTTATAATGAACCACGTTGTAAAAAGTCGTTAGAACCACCTTGAAGGTCCAAAGGATTATCGACTCCATCTTTGTAAACAATAGATTACAAGTCCAATAGTCATATAATAAAAAAACCTTAAGTATATATAATTTAGCTTTAATAATAATATATTCTGTTATGTTGTGTTCTGCTGTGTTGTTGTTGTGGTGTGTGTGTTGTTGAGTTATTGTGTGTGTGGGGGTTGTTGTGTATAAGAACCGCACCATTTAGATACTTCTCTGAAATTCCCACGTTACACGCTGAGCCTAGTGTAGGGATCAATGTACTGTTGCTCTTATAATGCCAAATTCTTGAAATAAATATATTCTTTATTCTTAGATAAAGGGCCTTTACTCTATATGACCATTCTCAAATAGGTACACGTCAGGGGTGGCCTTTATCTGTTATTGGACTTGTAATCTAGAAATAAAGTCGATAATCCGTTGGACCTTCAAGATGGTTCTGTCGGCATTTTACTACGTGGTCATTACCTGTTTTGCGGTAAACCTATCAATTGCTTTGCATTCTTAAATTTCTTAAAGTACGCTGTGAAGTTGATGAGTCAGAATGAAAAACGAGACACTTTAACTATATGCTCTAGACATAATGTCTGACTTTGCTGGTGGTAAACTTACCGGATTTTTTGGATGTTGCCAGAGCAAAGGACCATGCTGGTATGCTTCTCTCTGTCACTCACCCACGCCAGCGCATATGGCCAACACGATCAACACGATGTTGAGCGGCTCTCTCAAGATTGGGTTCCACTTTCGGGGTGAACAAATATAGCACCATATGCAGGGATACGAGTATTACTCTATTTATCACTGACCTATACCAGCACTTATAGCCAACACGATCAGCACGATATTTATTGGCTCCTGTAAGGTTCTGCTTTCTGGCTGAACGGGCAAAACACCTTCGATATTTCTGAGGGCCTACCGCGAACCACGTTCAACGTGTTGCCTCTCTATCGCACTTGGAAATGAGTACATAAGTGTGAAAGGGATGCAACACGTCGAACGTGGTTCGCGGTAGGCCCTCTGTTCCTATCACTCACTTACGCCAGCACATATGGCCAACACGATCAGCACGATATTGAGTTGTTCTCGTAGGTAAGGTTCTGCCTTCGGGCTGAACAGACATAACACCAGCGCCACTAGGAACAGGCAGAGAATGAAGACGCAGATGAGTAGAAAATTGAGAGATTATCTGTCCCTATCACTCACCCACGCCAGCACATATGGCCAACACTATCAGCACGATGTTGAGTGGTTCCCGTAGATAAGGTTCTGCCTTCGGGCTGAACAGACACAAGACTAGCGCCACTAGGAACAGGCAGAGGATGAAGACGGAGTTGAAGAGGATCGTCAGCTGCAGGAAGCCGGGACGTTTCTGGAATAGACAAAAGAAATACATAAACATAAACTGCACAATCGTTTCCACCTAAATTTTTCTTTGCTGCCTTTTTCTACTGACAAAGCTGGCTTACCAGAGCGTACACTCACTTAATTTTTGCTAAAAAAAATATATTACGTTTTTAAGTAGGTAAAGCTTGTCCAGAAATACATACATGATCATTGTCAAGAGGGCGCTGTTAATATCATGTATAGGGTGACAGTTCAGTTTAGATTGAAAAATTTCGTTCTAATCAAATTCCGCAATATGGCACGTGATCATATATTACTGGTCAGGTGTCATGTATTGTTTTGAGCAATCGTTGAACTCTAATGATTTCCGAACAAAGGAAAAATAAGTATACAGGTACAACATAACAAATAATACGTAATAACAAAAGCGTACCTAAAGTTTAAATTACGCGAATTAGCATCTAAATTTGAATGGAATCCATGTCACACTTCTCATTTGAAAAGGCGTTTGAATGACTTATTTAACAAGAAGAATAGCAACTAATTTATTTAATTGTTATTTTAAAGCGTGGACACGCGTAACGACCTTTGTTTGTTAAGACTGAACAAAGTAAATGGCTTTTAGTCCATTGTTTTCTAAGATAATGTGAATTCACAGCCGATGACACATGGTTCCAGGTGGGTCTGTCTTTGGTTGTTATAGCTACACAGATAAAAATTTATAACCTTTATTTGTATGTACAATACAATCTTCTTCCTCGCGTTGTCCCGGCATGTCGCCACGGCCCATGGGAGCCTGGGGTCCGCTTGACAACTAATCCCAAGATTTGGCGTAGGCACTAATTTTTACGAAAGCGACTGCCATCTGCCCTTCCAACCCAGACTAGGCCTTGTTGGGATTAGTCCGGTTTCCTCACGATGTTTTCCTTCACCGAAAAGCGACTGGTAAATATCAAATGATATTTCGTACATAAGTTCCGAAAAACTCATTGGTACGAGCCGGGGTTTGAACCCGCGACCTCCGGATTGCAAGTCGCACGCTCTTACCGCTAGGCTACCAGCGCTTTTGTATGTACGATACAATATAAATACAAATGTCCTTGGGGTATTTCTTTTTACAATCTGTCAAAAGGCATGGGTTTCCAAGAAAACAAAGTCTAATATCGTTCTACAAATGGAAACATTAAACCCACTCTAATTATTTCCTCTTGAATAATGCAGTAATATCTGTATATTTAAGACAAAGTTCGGTTTTGCGAGACATATACGTGCTCATCAGTGGAATTTGTGAGGACTATTATATATATTAAATCGTACGTCGTTTGGTGTTAAATCGTACTCATTTCTAACGTGTAGCGTACAGCCGTACACATGCACACGTTAGAATTGAGTACGATTTAAAAAAATAACAAGAGAAAAATAAGAGAGTGAGACATGTTCCCGTGCAAAATGTGGGCGCGCTTACCAATCCAGCATTGGTTTGTATCTACACTCACAGGAAATATGTGTTTAACTTGGCATAGACGGTGTAGCATGATGATGAATAGCTTCGTATAAATGGTGTAACGTACAAGTAACAGCCCCAGTAAGATGACGATATTGCTGATGAGCGACAGCGTAGAGAACATGACCGTGCTCATGGCGATTAAGTTGTCCTCTGGTCCTTCGTAGTCCGGCAGGTTCCATATATCCACTGTGATGTCTACCACGAAGATTGAAGGTATAATTTACAAGTAACAGCCCCAGTAAGATGACGATATTGCTGATAAGAGACAGCGTAGAGAACATGACCGCGGTCATGGCGATGAAGTTGTTCTCTGGTCTCTTGTAGTGCGGCAGGTTCCACATACCCACTGTTATGTCTACAATGAAGATTGAAGATATAACTTACAAGTAACAGCTGACGACGACATTGCTGATGAGAGACACCATGGAGAACATGACCGCGCTCATGGCTATAAAGTTAAATAACAAGAGAAAAATAAGGGAGCAAGAAATGTTTCTGTTCAAAATGTGGGCCTGCTTACCAATCCAGTATTGGCAAAATCTATCTATGGTAAATTAAACACAGAAAATGTGTGTGACGGTGTAGCATGCGGATGAATAAATAGTCTTGTATAAATGGTGTAACTTACAAGTAACAGCCCCAGTAAGATGACGATATTGCTGATGAGAGACAGCGTGGAGAACATGACCGCGCTCATGGCGATGAAGTTGTCCTCTGGTCTCTCGTAGTGCGGTAGGTTCCACGCGCCCGCGATGATGGTCGCCACGCAGATTAGCTGGAATAGTGAAATTAATATTTAGTGAGCTTCCTTCTCGAATCGAAGAACACATAGCCAACTTTTGAGAAAAAGAGCCATCAGCAGTAGAAATCACCAGTTTAGGAAGCTCAAAGAGAGAGCTCAAAATATTGATTTCAGGGGTCTATGAATTCTGAAGTGTTTATTTTTGGTCACTTGAAGAGCCGCAATTATGAGGTACAATTGCGGCTCGCGAGCTGCGGTTTGCCGACCTTCGGTCTAGCAGAGAGAATATTGACAATGCTGAAGATATAAATAGGTACAGGTTTATTTTAATTACCTGCAATATTTTGCGAGATGAATTATCATACTGAGCAACTTATACTATGAGTGAGAGTGAGACCAACCCCGAATTCACAAAAAAAATTGTTGTTTCATACATTTTGGCTGGTCAGAAAGATATTTTTTTGCTCATGCAATCAAGCAATAATAGCAGCTACACGACCCCGAAAAAGATAATACCGCAATTACATTGCTCAAATCTCTGTATAGGTAATCTCAGTCAGAATAATCTAGATATTATGGTCGCACTTATCTAAGTTACAGCGCGATTATTACAGTGACCGTCTCTCTCATTTGTGTGATTTTAGAAAGTGACGGGTCACGTGGATAACTTCTTTCAACATATGCCCAGTGTAAAGACCGGATGTATCCGAATGAATTTGATGAATTGTAATTTGGTCACGGGCGACAAGCAGTCATGAATGACGGACAATCGTATTGGTCAATTACGGTACATTAGATCTGACCTCTGCAGGTCAAAATGTAAATTGTTTAAATTGTCCTAATCTTTGGTTTAAATTATGTACCTAAGCATATCATACGTCCTGTGACTGAGCAACATTTGTTAAGCTACTTTTAAAAATAACTCGTGTTATTAGTTTTTACTACAGTTTAAATAGTATTATAACAATTTTGTTATGTTTAAATCGTGGATGGTAGCGCACATTGTCAATTTTATTTAATATGTATGAATAAACGAAAAACTAATATTTCATATTTTTTAAAAGTTTTTGAACAAACGTTTAATCGTTTGAGGAGTACAATATGTTTAAATTATTTGCTCGTGATACAGGGGACACCTGGTATATTATTTACTTTCTGTTGCAGAAGGAATTTGTTTTTCTATGGGCTGTCTATATTAGTAACTAGTACAGTCAGCATCAATAGTAGCGGATGAAACAACGCGCCAAAAGTATCTGATATTCCGGATAACTTTTCCAAATATAGATCAATCTCTAAAATTTACATTCAAAAGTATATCTTTTACCGTCTTAATTATTCTACATATAGAACCACCACATTTTGTGAAGTTGTTACAGAATGGTAGATACTTTTGAAACCTTGTTTGATCCGCTACTTTTGATGCTGACTGTACCTACGCTTAAAACATATTGCTTACTTGAGTTTATTGCTAATTATAAGATGTAATGTTTTGAAAAGATGTGTCCCGCAGAGTTTCTTGCCGGTCCCGTATTGGTATACCCTCCTCCAATAGAGGGGGGATTTAAATCTTCCCGAGGCGAGGTGTAGGGTAGGGTTAGAGAGAATTGTAATATGCCTACTGGAATAATTAAGGAAAAACGGAACCCTTCTAGAATCACTTAGTTGACCGTCCGTCCGGCCGTCTGTCCGTCTGTCCGTCTGTCTGTCAAGACCCTTTGTCTCGAGCGAGAACGCGTGAAGGTGTAGAGTTAAAAATTAAAAATATATATGTACTCAGATCTACAGTCCCTTGAAGCTATGAAAAAATCAAGCTACGAAAAAAAGGATATGGCCGTTTATGCCGCAAAAACGTATATTTCAACACTCCCACCCGGGTACGTCCTTAAACTGGACCCGGGTATGTCCTTAAGCTACGTACACACGAGAAGTATGGGCATTGTGAATGTCATCTCGCTTTGTGTGATAGGGCACAGCACAGCGGATGTCATTCCAGGTCAAAGCAGAGCCCAACTGGGAAAGTACCTCCACATTACAGCAAACCGTAGCCAAATAACACTAGACCCTACTCATAATGTTGTGTTCCTGCCGGTGACTAAGGTTGCCAGAGCTCAACGAGGGGAGGGAGGGTTATTAGGTTCGGCAACGCGCATGTAACTCATCTGGATTTGCAGGCGTACATAGGCTACGGAGACTGCTTATCATCAGGCGGGCCGTAAGCTTGTTTGCCACCGACGTAGTATAAAAAAAAACACTCTCAAGGAAATCAAAATTCATAGGGTACTTCCGGTGACCTAGAACTATGAGGCAAGTTATATCGTCTTACACTACAAGTACAGGTAAAAAATTCAAAACTTTAATTTTGTAATAAATAAGAAAAAGTTTAATTTGTACGGAAACCTCGGTGGGCGAGTTCGACTTGCACTTGTCCGGTTTTTTTTGTAATATGACTTGATACTTACGGACGATAAAGTTGCCAGTAGAAAGCATCCTGTCCGTAATGAAAGGCACCAGCAGCATTTTTTTAGCTTTGGCAACATCGTGTATCTGAAAATGAAATGGTAAAATGTTACCAAATTTACATTTTTTTTATTCTTTATTTTTATTGTAAGAGTGGAAATTCTTACTTTAAATTCCAAAATGGCAAATTTCGATTCAAAGATTCAAATAACTTTTTGTCTATGCAAAAAGTAGGTAGGTATGGAAATATTTTACAGAAGCCACGTTCTTTCACAGAAAAAAGTAAAAACAAATGAAAAGATTTTCTATGCCGCCTTTTTTTTAAATTAAAACATTGAAGTGTATATCTCCAAAAATAAGCCAATCTATAGTCTTTGAAGCAACTTTGTCAGTAGAAAAAGTTTGTTTGAAACAGCTTTTCGATAGTCGCAGTACCAACATTAATAAGTAATAAGTACTGATCATCTGTTTGGCTGTTTAAGGTGGTTCGACTAGGTTACCCAAAGCTTAAACCTCACTAGATGGCGCCACAATTGCAAATTATGAGTTTTAATTTTTTTGTGGAGTAGTCTTGGTATTTCTATACTGTAAATTATGTTTAGCGCACTCTTTAAATAAATATTGAACTATTACAACAAACATTGAACACTTCATTGTACAAAAACTACCCCTTAATGTCGACAGAATGTTTCTTGACTCTATTTCTAAGTATCACTCACACATTCAAACAGTCTTACTGGGATCCTTGTAGTAGACAATTTGGCACAGCGTGAGTAGGCTTCAATAGCGTTGCGGTATGTATGTGGAAATACATGCAAGAGGATGTGGGTTCGAGACTCATTCATTTTTTTTTTGTTATCAGTATTATCAAGTACCTATTATTAATAAATTATTTTATGAGAAATATGAGCGTTTTCCATAAAAATATTAAAAATCTGATTCTCACACATCATGATATTTTTGGGTTCTTCCAACTCAGAATCACTAGCATAATCAGTCCTCGTGCTAAAAAAACCCGAAAATTTGTATTGAAATTTTAGTTTTACATTGAAATTTCTTTCACACTAAAATGTGACGTAATGGTATGGATATTTTAGGATATATTTTTTTAATGCTAGGGTGGAGAAGATTCTAAGTAGAATGAACCTAAGAAAGTCCAAATTTGTAAGTCAGATTTTCCGGCTTTTTTTAAAAAAAAACGCTGTTTTGTTCTGAAATTAAAGCAATCCCTTACTGCCCAGCCTTTAAAAAAGTAGGTACTATTTTACAGTAGAATTAAAACATTTTTTTACGATACATTTAATTAAATTACAGTGAGTTACAAAATTGCATGGCCTTCTATTTATAACCATTATAAAAAGAAATGAGATATTTACCATGTTTGTTTATATTATTGATTTCCCGATATTTTGACACAACTAGAAGTTTCACACAATGCCTAGAGATAGAAAATTATTTATTTATTTTATTTATTGTCAATTTCATTCAACGGATCACATCATATCCAATTTATGTGTTTATGTATTGCATTGTTTTCTACCTAGTTGGTTATTAAATTCTGTTACTGCAATAATCTTTATCTACATAAAATATACCAACGAAAGTTTAATAAAGTATATATTAAAATGAAGTACACAAAATCAGGAATTACATATGACAATATCATTCAAAATCGCCTCCTCTGGCTTTGACACAGGCCCTCAAACGACGAGGCCAGTCATCAATAGCGGCACGCACGATTGTCATGTCTAATTCCGTCACTGTCTTAACTATGGCCCGCTTGAGGGAGTTAAGATTTGTGTGGGGTTTAGCACAGGCTTTCTCCTCAATAACCTGCTATATGGCATAATCCAGGGGGTTAAGGTCCGGGCTGGAGGACGGCCAGTCTTCGTGGGCAATAAAGTCAATTTTGTTCCTTCGAAACCAGGCTTGAGTTGTTTTTGCTTTATGTGCAGGAGCTGAGTCCTGTTCAAAGATCCATGGCTGGTTTTGAAATAGGGTGTAGCTTAAGGGCTTCACTATTGGTTCGAGAACGGTTTCCAGTTTCCGGTTTTCACACCTTTTTCACAGAAATGAATCTGTGTTAGCCCTGAGTATGACACACTCAAAATCATGTTTGGCGGGTGCCCACATTTGTGCAACGCAATAGGGTTGTTTCCATCTACAAATCTTAGGGCATAATTGTATCCCAAATAATTCTTTTGGATTATAAGAACATGTTAAACTACTTTTAGGGGACCTGTAATGACCATATTTTTGTAAATATTGAATTTAAAATATCTTTTGGCACACGTCACGTGACCAAACTCGAAACGTCATTGAAGATTCTGATGACGTTACAACTCTCGGATTGACACTGTTGACAGTTAGGCGATTAACAACAAATGACAAATATCAGTTGACAGTTCGTATCTTCCACGTGTGTATGTAGTTATGTGTCAAACCATAAACTGTGACGTCACACAATTTTCAAAGAGCGTTTTGGGCGCGAAAGCATCTGTCAAAATATATTTTGTTAATTTAACATATTTAAAGCCGTTTTTAGTATAAAAGCTGAATTTTAAGGCAACTTTTAGTAAATACAGAAAGTAATACAAGCGTTTCAAAAAATTGGAATACGATTCTCTTTTAGGCCCCAATTCATTATAGATACGACGAGATAAGCGTTATGTGTGGTATATAATTATAGCTCACAAGTCCACCACATTATGTCCTTTTTTATTTTTTCGGTAGCATTTGTTTTAACGGAAATAAAGAGGTTGCAAATCGAGTACCCGAACTTCAGAACAGATATCATTTGATATTTACCAGTCGCTTTTCGGTGAAGGAAAACATCGTGAGGAAACTGGACTAATCCCAACAAGGCTTAGTTTTACCCTCTGGGTCGGAAGGTCAGATGGCAGTGGCTTTCGTAAAAACTAGTGCCTACGCCAAATCTTGGGATTAGTTGTCAAAGCGGACCCCAATAGCCGTGGCAATATGCTGGGACAACGCTAGGAAGAAAGAAAGAAATCGAGTAACAGAACTTAGTAACCAACTAGGTATAATAGTTATGATGTAAATGTCCATATCATGTTGGAGTCATATATGTATTAGCCAACTAATTATTCAAGATCAATACACTTAGCTCCCTTAGGTATTCGCCTAAGTACAATCTCGGGCAAAATTGAGTTTTATAAAAGTGAACTAGTTTCTAGGTCATATTTTCTATGAATTGGTCATTTTTGTAGACTCCAATTACAGTTACACTTTTCCTGGTTTTTCGCGGACCAGAATATCGATGATTTTTGTAACTTGATTTAGACGTTGCTATCATTTTCAATCCAAAAACACATAAAATCACAATTCAGAACATGCGGCAGCGTTGTTTTCTATCAAGTACCTGAAGCACCAGGGCGGCTACCGGGAAAATCGAAATTCGTCAATTTCGGGCATTTTTCTCTGTCACTCTAATTACGTCTTAGTGAGAGTAAAAGAGAGAGATCCCCGCAATTTGCGAATTTAGGTTTTCGCGGTAGGCCCCCAGGTCCTGTCAAGTTTCAGCAGTATTGCCAGGTGAGCGGAAGAGAATTATCGTACTTGAGTGTCAATATTATTGTACCGTTGAAAAAAATATCGTACGCCAATCAAAAAGGCAGCCCCTAAAAATGTCTAGCAAAATAAGCTTAAATTTCCAATTAATAATAAAAAAAAGACAATTTTCGTCTAAATTGCGCAAAAAATCTGTTTATGTTTGTGTATTTTTGGGATAGACTCAAACGGTATACAGGAAATTGTGACATTTTAAACTTACACCAAGGAGCCGAACACCCAAAAGATACTAATTTTAGCCTATTTCTGAGAGAAAGTGTCATATTTTGCTTCAAATTACTAGACTTTTAAGGTGGCATCATCCAAGGGCTGAAATTATAGTACTTTAGTGTACGATAATGCTCTTTGGAACATTACGTCATACCGGGGCCCAAATTATCGTACATGTACGACAATTATCGTACGCCTGGTCACACTGAGTGTCAGTGTCGACAGAGTTAGCTAAAAACGCGTCAAACATCGCAACGTCGCGCCGATGGCCGTCCGAGGCGGGGTGGCAACGCCGCAATGTATTTGTACACGACATTTGTCACACACACATGAGTAAAATTTATAAAAATATAACGTTGATTATTGCATGATTTCTGTATGAAACAAAGTTTTTCTATTAATTTAGCGCAAATGAATATTCGAAAGTAGATAGATGCGCAACTATTTATGTAATAATATTGTGTAATTAATAAATAAATAGCGATTGTTTTTTGTATGAAAATCGAACCACCTTAATGGATCTATATTCATATGGCCATTCCAACTTTTTAAATAGTTCGGAACTCGAAAATTAATAGAATTTGTATGCAACATTGCAGTCCTGAAATCTAACCTGATTTTTTTCACATTTTAAGTTTAGAATGACCATAAACTACGCACTTTGCGACCTATTTTTTAACCGGCAAGGTTGAATTTGTTGAATTTTTTGAGAAAAAGAAATTTGTGAATTCAGTCTGCATGTAGGTACTTACGCGTGCAAATGTTTTAAAGCAATATTTACAAAAACAGAAAAATATTTAAATAATATATTATATAACATTTACAAAGGGATGGTAAAGTATACAAGTGAAGGGTTAGGATTACATGAATTATATACTTAATTATTCATGTCAATTTAAAATGGAAATACGTAATACAATATTAAAAATGTACGAAAATCAAGGATTAAATATTAAAGCAAATTGTCAGTACCAGTCCAAATATTTTTCACAATATAGAAACAATTGTCAAGCAACCAAGCAGTTAATTTATTCTGAAACTATTTTCTTTGAATTATTTAATTTCATTAGGTTACTGATAGGGAACAGATGAAACTATTTATATTTTTCCCCCCGTATCGTTACGTGGCAATTTATTCATAAACGCACTACAGGGGCCCATTTCACGAACGGTATTAGACTAATATTATTAGTCCTCGAAATGGGGCCCATTTATCGAACGGTATTAGTCTAATATTATTAGTGTGTTGCCATGGTAACCCATACGATTTGACAGTTTGTGGACTAATAATATTAGTCTAATACCGTTCGAGAAATGGGCCCCTGTTTGAGATTTTTTTTTAAATTTATTTACTTAAACGGTACATGCTTACAGACAAAATTTATGATATCCCCAATCTGTAACCAGTTTGTTGGCGAATAAAGCGCTCAATTTTCATTATCGAATCATGGTCCCCTGTCAAATCGTATGGGTTACCATGATAACACACTATTAATACAATATGTTTATTAACTAAAACCATTTACTCAAACCCGTAAATATTTAGGTCATACTGAGTAACTTTTCGCGAAATAAAATTTGGCTATTTCTTACATTGTGGCTGGTCTGAGGTTGAAAATTTCTATGGTAGAGTCAATTTATTTTTTGTGATTTCGGGGTTGGCGCCATAAAAGAAGTTGCTCAGATGACCTAAACATTAAAGGGTTTGAGTAAATGGTTTTAGTTAATAAACATACAGTACTGTATTAGACTAATAAATACTGTTGGAGATATGGTCCCCTGGCCTCAATTAGCTATTGATCATTTTGTTTTCATCTGTCAGTTTCATTTGTAATTGTAAAAAGAAGATAAAACACAAATTGATTAATTAAAGCTTGTATTTTTTTTGAATAAGTAAGTAAATATTCTTTATTGTGCACCATACATTTAAAAATAGACAGGAAATGAAAAAACACGTAAAAGTTAGGTAACAACAGGCGGTCTTATCGCTAAGAAGCGATCTCTTCCAGACAACCTTTGGGTAGCAGGAAACTATGAACTTACAATATTGAACGGGTAGTGCCGATATACATATAATTCAACAAAATGAAGACGCAAACAATATAATACATACCTAGAGGTACATACTAATAAAATAAATACATATATACATACATACATTATATTTTTATTTTTTTTTTTTTTTTATACCACGACGGTGGCAAACAAGCATACGGCCCGCCTGATGGTAAGCAGTCACCGCAGCCTATGGACGCCTGCAACACCAGAGGCATTACATGCGCGTTGCCGACCCTTTAAAAACCTGTACACTCCTTTTTTGAAGAACCCCATACTGTAGCCCCTCGGGAAAACCTCGGCAGGAAGCTCATTCCACAGCCGAAGCGTTCGCGGGAGGAAATTCCTCTTAAACCGCACAGTACGCGACCATTTAGGTTCTAGGGTGTGAGGATGAACACCCTGCCGACGGCGAGCGGTGCGGTGATAGAAAGCGGCCGTTGGCATCATGTCAAACAATTCTTCAGAGCACAGCCCATTGTACAAGCGGTAGAACACACACAAGGAGGCAAAGTCTCTCCTTAGACTTAAAGGTTCAATACCGCTTGTGAGTTTGGGATCATCGACGATTCGTACAGTCATATATTATACAATCATAAATAAAGGCAAGTTAAGGCAGCGAAAGGTAGTGAGTCTTCAAAAGATTTTTGAAAACGGGAAGTGATTTAGCACGTCTAATGTCTAATGGCAAAGCATTCCACAACCGAACAGCACGAAAAGAAAAAGAGTTGCTATAAAATAAGGAGGAGAGACTCCAAAACTATTTCCGTACCTACCCTGTGACAATACTCAAAGTTGACTATCGTATCATCTGGTTAATTTACAACTTATAAACCTTGTTGCAACTTTGCAATATGGTTTATAAGTTACGCAGTAATGGTCAATAAAAGAGACTTAAAGGGGAAAGAGATCGACCGCTTCTCTATACAAACGTAGTCCCCATTTTCCTAGCTGGATATTAATATTATACATAGATTTATGCATTAAGCTGTCAATTTGCTATGCGTGATGTTTTTGAGCTGGCATCCTATTGTAAAATTAATGAGAGTTGACACATATTGCTTATCAGTATGTAGATTTTTTAATTTATTAATAGAACTTATAACAATGAAAATAATGGGAAATAGAATTCATTTTATTTTCCAATAATGATGATATCAAAAGAGAAAAATAGACTACATTTGCATGAATAGAATAGAATAGAATAAAATAATTTATTCGCAAGAATATATATGTACAAAGGTGTCCTTATAAATAGTGAATAACAATATTCAGCCATTTGGCATGCAAATTTTAGGAATATCGACAGCATTAAAATTATTTACAAGTCCAGATACTCCTTAACAGAGTAGAAACAATGTTCCTGAAGCCATCTCGTTAATTTTGTCTTAAATTCTAAATCATACAATAATTTGATATTATCAGGAAGCTTATTATAAATTTCAATAATTATATTGCATGCATTACGCTTATAAATGTCAGCATGACAGGGAGGCAAAAAAAAAAATGCAAAAATGGGAATGGGAGCATGAAAAGCGGTTTTAGGGCGGTTGTTCAAACCGTACAACTGAGCCTGGTTACTGGCAAGATTTAAGAGGCTGTCAATACCTAAAGCGCGCACACTGTCTATTTGTATCGGAGTAAATGAGATAGCACTGTCGCATGTTACTGGGCCTGGGCAAGGGAATAATAAGAAAAATATTTAAATAAAAAAAAGTGGATTATTAGTGTAATATTTAACTCGACCACGGTTTAGATATAAATGTTTTGAAATTGTGATTTTAATTGCAGACCCATAAGTTATAACAATAAAGACATAAAACCGTTTAATTGTGATTTTAAGACCAATCTTTGCAATTATTTTCTAACGAGCCGATTTTGTTCAATCGTGTATCGAGTACGACCACGGTCTTTGAAATATAATTAATATGAACATATATTTTTCTTACTTGACTAAAACAAATAGCCTTTCTTGAAAAACTGTTTAAGTAACATCAATTTCAAGGACATTGGGTGTTGACAGCCTCTTAATTGCTCCGTCTAATAATAAAAACCATGAGATCAGTTCATAAATGTGCCATGCGTACAATGAATTAATAATAGAAATATCTTCCATGATGATATAAATATTCCTCATGTCTCATACATTGGGAATATTAAAAATATCAGCAAACTGACCTAAAAACGGGTATGAAATGAACTAATTCTTATTCGCTCTTCATGTCTTATCATCATCATATATTACTCTAATAGCTCGTATGACCTCATTAGTTGTGAGAATCTAAAATATAAACGGTTTTTTTAGGTTTTCATTTGAAATGAAATTCAAATTTTACTGCATGATTAGCAGGTATAGTAATCGGCAGAGATCGGATTATAGGAGGCAAATTTTGAGGACGGGTAGAGAGTTCCTATGTCGATAAACTCGATTATCGATACTTTTCTCATATCTACTAGTGATCACTCCTACTCGTAGTTTTGTTTGGAGTAATTACTAGTAAGTAAGTCCGTTTTTTTAGCATTATGAAAAAGGTAAACAATTTTGACGTATCTTTTTATAGAAAAAGCGGCCAAGTGCGAGTCGGACTCGCCCGTGAAGGGTCCCGTACCATTTATGACGGATTAAAAAAAACTACTTACTAGATCTCATTCAAACCAATTTTCGGTGGATTTTTGCATGCATTAATGTACATCATATATTTTTTTTAGTTTTATAATTAAGTTACAGGGGGGGGGGGGGGGGGGGCACACATTTTACCACTTTGGAAGTGTCTCTCGCGCAAACTATTCAGGTTAGAAAAAAAATATATTAGAAACCTCAATATAATTTTTGAATACCTATCGATAGAGACCCCACACGTATGGGTTAGATGAAAAAAAAAAAGAGTTTCAGTTCTAAGTATGGGGAACCCCCGAAATTTATTGTTTCTTTTCTATTTTTGTGTGAAAATCTTAATGCGGTTCACAGAATACATCTACTTACCAAGTTTCAACATTTAACTCGTAGTTTTTATAGTTTTGGAAAAAAGGGGCTGTGACATATAAATGTCAGTTGACAGTTCGTATCTTCTACGTGCGTATGTACTTATGTGTCAAACCGTAAACTGTGACGTCACACAATTTTCAAAGAGCGTTTTGGGCGCGAAAGCATCTGTCAAAATATATTTTGTTAATTTAACATATTTAAAACCGTTTTTCGTATAAAAGTTGAATTTTAGGGCAACTTTTAGCTAATATAGAAGCGAAGCGTTTCAAAAAATTGGAAACAACCCTATTGTTACATATTTGCAGTAAGTTAGTTTTCAAAAGTGTTTTATAATTAAAAGACACGTCAAGATCGCTCACCTTCTTTTTAACCCTAAAAAAATTAACTATAGGTTTGTAGTAAGTTTAGTAGATTTTTTATTATACTACGTCGGTGGTAAGCAAGCATATGGCCCGCCTGATGGTAAGCTATCTCCGTAACCTATGTACGCCTGCAACTCCAGAGGAGTTACATGCGCGTTACCGACCCTAACACTCCGCACCCTCGTTGAGCTCTGGCAACCTTACTCACCGGCAGGAACACAACACTATGAGTAGGGTCTATTTCGCTGCGATTTTCTGTAAGGTGGCGGTACTTCCCCAGTTGGGCTCTGCTCTAGATCTGGAATGACATCCGCTGTGTGCCCTACCACACAGAGCGAGATGACATTCACAATGCCCATACCTCTCTTTTGGACGTAGTTTAAGCACGTACCCGGATCCAATAGATATACAATAATAAATAATTTATTTGTTAATGTAACTTTTAATTGAATAATAATTATAGCCTTATGATATTTACTAAAAACTTCTAAACTTAAATATATAAAATTTTGTACTTTAGCGTGTAGCTGTGCTCTCTCGGAAAGGTTTCCACGGAAGACCAGCGTCGAGACCCTTAGGTGGTATCTTGACATTAAGCTGAGTGGAGACCTTTTCAGTGACGCTTATAATAAATTGATTCTGTCGTCTCATGTATTACCTAAACTTAAGCGTTTTCTGAATAAATTTCTTCTATTCTATTCTATTCTATTCTAATGCGTTTCGGTCTTAAGGCCGCGTTTTGTACTTTATTTACTGTGCAATAAAAGATAAATAAACAAATAAACGACGTTATTTTTCACATCACATTAAAGAAAAAAATATATTTCACGATAACGGTAAATAAGTACAAGGTTAAAGCTTTCAGCTATACCATTAAATAATTTGCAACCCCAATGACATCTAAATAAAAACATCACATCTAAATAAAACAACTTTAATCTCACCCAATAAGGTCCACACTTGCATGACACTATATTTTCGGAGGCTTACTATAACACTGTCTAAAAGTCTTACGTATATGGGTTGGGTGCGGCTGTTACGTCATTTTGGGTTTGGGCACATCTTGCCCTTGTTGCAACCTCGAAGAAACGGTCATCGCGTGGAGGAGTGGTCAATATTGTTATTATTTTCTAACTTCATTTTAGAAAAGCTTGTCAATAAAATGATATATAATATGAAGCTTGTATATAATATGAAATGGATATTCCAATGCATGTATTTCCTTTGTTGTTTTTATTATATTTGTTTGACATTTAGAATTTATTCTAGAAACAATCTAGACTAGTATTTTTTATAAATTTTTTTTTGTATGACTATATTTTGTGAAAGTTTTAGTATTAAATTTGATCTATGAATTATATTCATTAGTATTATATATGAAATAATATTTACAACATCAATAAATTGCTCTGATAATTAGATTAAGATAATTATATGTAATACTGTCTTACTATTCATAAGTGCTTGTTGCTAGGCCTACATGAATAAAGTATATTTGAATTGAATTGAAAAAGAAAAAAGTGTGTCTGACACACTTTTTGATGGTTGTTTCGTTGGTTGAATTTATACTGTCAAAATGGCATGAACATTAAAAGCCACCCCACACATAACGTAATTAGAATCCAGCTTCATTCAGCGCGAGCAATACTCAATACTTACCATAACCAGGGGTCGTACAAAAAGTGCGGATGACGTCAAACCACTTATAGGATGATTTCAAATACTATTTTTGATTTTCATAAACAATTATCACTTATCATTTATCAACCTCTTTATTAAACGATATCGCCAAAAAGTTCATTGTAGCATATTTTAAGTCTGTGACAACAATAATAGACTTGTTAGAAAAATAGTCATCTATGCATAATTTCATTAAATAATAAGTATAATAACATCAAATTATCATTTTTTATTTTTACTAATCTTACCTACTGTTCCCACTTTTGACTATTAAACCTATTTATCTCAGGATCCCAGAGACTTCTTCTAACTAATTTCAAATAATTATACCTTATGGTAACAAGTTTCGTGAAATTTATTTTATTCACTACATCACCCTACCACCTGTATTATTAATTCCATGGATTTATTTACGATTATTTTGGTACTTCATTAATACTACTTTGTTACTACATGTCACACGGAAGTTTAAATACAAACTCAAACATCCTATGTGCAAGATTACGTCATTTTTACGTTATCGGCACTTTTTGTCCGACCCCTGACCATAACAATTATTATTTTCGTAGTCGACATCTAGCGTCAGAGTTATTAGTACCGCTACTAGACACTAGATGTCAGAAAAAAAGTGTTGTGTGACAATTTACAACTTATTACAACCAGGGGTCCATTTCTCGAACGGTATTTGTCTAATATTATAAGTGTGTTGCCATGTAATTTGACAGTTCGTGGACTATTAATATTAGTCCACGAACTGTCATGTCGCATGGACCAAGTGGAGTTGAAATAAGATTCTCGGTTAATCCGGTTAAATATTAGCTAAAAATTGTTGAGCATTTAGGCCTTTGTTCGTCGCGACCTCTATTGTCAAGTAGCAGTACTGATGAATCTGCTACTTGAAGCTAGATGTCGACTACGAAAATAATAAGCGTTTTGGTAAGAAAACTGATGTATAGAGTGAGCACTCTATGCTTACTTATTTCTCTATAGGTAACAAAATAAAATCAAAACTGTAGCAAGTTATTGAATCTGAATCGAGCTTCAAGGATAAGTTCAAGACTCAAGGACGCCACAAGGTTGGCAATTGTTTTTCCCTTGCTCCAACTTGAACCTGGCAACCCTGGCGTCATTCGGGCGCGGAGAGGCGACTCGGTGGCGCCAAAACGTATCATTCGTGAATAACGATGTATGTTGTTATGATATTGGACGGTTATGTGCCGTTCTTGTTTCAAAGGTAGATGGAGATGTGGAATAGATGTTGCCCGTGACCTTCCTCGTTTTCTTTTTGATATATTGTTGTTAGAAAGGTATACCTAGGTATCTATCTAAAAACAAATCAAATGCAACTTGGGTGCGAATCTTTGCATATAAATATGTTACTTTAATTGTAGGTAGGGTATTAATTCTCACACCCTAGAACCTAAATGGTCGCGTACTGTGCGGTTTAAAAGGAATTTCCTCCCGCGGACGCTTCGGCTGTGGAATGAGCTCCCTGCCGAGGTTTTCCCGAGGGGCTACAGAATGGGGTTCTTCAAAAAAGGAGTGTACAGGTTTTTAAAGGATCGGCAACGCGCATGTAATACCTCTGGTGTTGCAGGCGTCCATGGGCTACGGTGACTGCTTACCATCAGGCTGGCCGTACGCTTGTTTGCCATGGACGTGGTATAAAAAAACAGAAGTGTTTTATTTAATCGACGAACCAAGAGTAAGGTTGTTTCAGCTTGTACAAAAATTGTTTCGTACTTATGTCTGTCGTCTGTTTTCCTCTAAAAGCTATTTTCTCAAAATTTTTAACTAATTCACGTTGGCACGTCCAATATTCATAATTATACTATATTGTCGATTCTGTTAAAGTTTTTGCTAATTTTATAAAAAAAATGGCGTAGTCATGAAAAGTCTACGACGGCTCATAAAGCAACTAAGTACTTAGTTGTTTTTCATCACACTTTCGAGAAAAATATCTTATTTCATGCAAATGTACTGAAAGACAAAGGCCTATATTGTTCCCGGGGAGTTATGGATTGTGAAAAAAGCTTAAACTCCCAAGGGAAAAATAGCTTTTTTTCTTGTGTCACTAATTCATACTAACCAAGTTGGTATAAATGAGTTTTGCTTGTAAAATACAGACTCTTATAATTGTTTTTTATTGTTTAAGTATGTAAAAAAAAAAAATTGATTAATTTAATAAGAATTTGCTATATATATTTATACACAATTTTCAATGCCTTCGATGCCTAATACGGCGGACGAATGTTTGAAATTTCACCGTAATTAAGAATTATTTCGCTTAAAATTTGGTTTGTTTGTCTCGCAACTATGATGAAAAACATAGTGTGTAACTCCGGGGGTAAGAATATTGCAAACTCGAGTCTTTAATGCACTCCAGCCTGCGGCTATCGTGAATCTAAAGAGCTCGTTTGCAAAATTTCACTTACCCCTCGTTGCACAATGTACTCACTTGCTTCATATTTTTCAGTGACTTTTATTATTGTAATAAAATAAGGGGGACAGCTGGTAACCACAGTTACCAAAAGAAAATGAGTGGATAACCCATTCAAGGTCTGGAAAACGTCAATTGAAGCTAAACTGTTCCAGGGTATGGAAGTAAACACGTGAGCATCAGTCATCTCATCTCGATACATGTTTTCTTTTCGTTTGACTTCTTTCGTTTCGTTTCATTGCCATCTAAGCTAGCCCCCCCTAAACCAATAACGACGATAGTGTCTCTGAGTTTGCCTAATTTAGCAGATTAAATCTTGTTCAAAGTTTTCTAGGCCGACTGATTAACTAATATCGACCGGTCAAGTGGGGGGGTAAGGTAAGGCTGTGGCTTACATACAGACATTTAGCTTATACACTATATTTAGACATAATTACAGGTTATAACACCGATCGATTACGTAGCGTCAGAATTAATAACAGCGCATGAAAAACGCTCCAAAAGTGTGGTGTATTCCTATATGTCCCCACCCCGCGTGACCGCCGCCATACATGACTCGAGAACAGATGGGAATGATTCATATACGCCCAAAGTATCTGAAATCGTGCATTTTTTTCCAAATAAAGATGTACCTATCTCTGGGGCCCATTTTCTTTCGAACGGTATAAGTCTAATATTATTAGTGTTGCCAAAGTAACCCAACGACTTGACAGTTCGTGGACTAATATTATAACTCTAATACCGTTCGAGAAATGGGCCCAGTCAAGCCGTGTGGGTTACCATGACAACACACTAATAATATTAGACTAATATCGTTCGAGAAATGGGCCTCTGGTTCGCGTTCTACAGTTCCTGTCACAGTCCAATTCAGGGGTCGCCAATTAGTTTCTTTAGGGGTCCGGTTTTGAAAATTAAATTACCATCGCGGTCCGTTTTGACTTGAGTTTATTAAATAAGTAAAAAAGCGGCCAAGTGCGAGTCGGACTCGCCCTTGAACGGTTCCGTACCATTTATATCGTACTAAAAAAAACTACTTACTAGATCTCGTTCAAACCAATTTTCGGTGGAAATTTGCATGGTAATGTACATCATATATTTTTTTTTAGTTTTATCATTTTCTTATTTTAGAAGTTAAGGGGGGGGGGGGCATATTTTACCACCATGGAAGGGTCTCTCGCGCAAACTATTCAGTTTAGAAAAAAATGATATTAGAAATCTCAATATCATTTTTGAAGACCTATCCATAATATATACCCCACGCGTATTGGGTATGATGAAAAAAAAAATGTGTTTCAGTTCTAAGTATGGGAAACCACCAAAATTTATTGTTTTTTTCTCTATTTTTGAGTGAAAATCTTAATGCGGTTCACATAATACATCTACTTACTAAATTTCAACATACGAACGGACAGACAGACACATGACGAATCCACAAGGGTTCCGTTTTTACTATTTGGCTACGGAACGCATAAAAATAATATAGCTCGGCCGTCCGGATTCGGCCCGATTCAAATAATGAAATACGATAACGATAAGTTCTGGTTTAGATAAGTTCTCATTTAGATATCGTTTGTATGTCGTATTAATTGACAGAAGCAGCTCGATTCGGGCAACGAACGTTACTTTGACGTTCGAAATATCGTAAATAGATCACAGCGGAATCGAAATAAACGTCAATTGTGACATGTCGTTTAGTTATCGATCTTTTAAAGTTCTTTCCAAGATCTTAAACGTGTCTTAATCATTCTTCGAATCGGGCCGTTTATATATTTTGTAAAGCTATCAAAAATTGGTAGTAGAATACTTTTGACGCCTAGTCTAGTCTGATCCATTATTTTTGTAGACGACGGTACCTACTTTAATTTCTTCAACATATCTAAATATTATACTTAAATATCACATTGTCAAATAACTAATGAACCTGCCTCACCACTCATGCGAACAGCTAATACCTACCAACTATTCTTCAAGGTTCTCATATTGATTACTGGCTCGCCTGTGAAATCAGCTGTTTTCAGCACTTGTGCAAATATTATTGTTCCCTTATGTTTTACTGTAGGATTGTGTGAATTGTAGTGTACAGTCACGTCTGAAAATATCCATACGAATAAACTCCCAAAAGTATGTACACACGACCTTATTGCCGATATGATAAATTGTATATATATGTTTGTCACTTTATCGTACGTATCTATATTTTTGACGTGACCGTACGACATACTGCAATGACCCAAGGTCTAAGATATAGAAAAATATATTTTATACAGGATTTGTACCTACACATACATATGAATTTTTATAAATGAATACATTTAATTACCTAAAGTTTTTCGGGATTTCGGGAAAACAGTTTCCACTAACTAAATCTTAACAAATCACTTTGATTTTTATGTCAATCGCTTCAGCGTAATATATTCTAAGTTTCGTTTTAAAAACTAAATCATTTTTCAAATTTTGAAAATAAGGTAAACATAAACCTAATCTTACAACGTAACATATTTACAATGCAAAATATTTAGAAGTGGAAAAACGTTTTCTGTCTTTTAATGGACGAGTAATTCCTTCTTAAAAAGAAAACGTTATTTAATATAAAAATAAAACTACTTACTGCCATATTATGGAATTTTCTAGCAGCTGTTTTTCTCCAAAGTCATCCGACATCTAACATCGGATGGTTCAATGTGAAACCGCCCTTACAAGTAAGTACATAGTTGTGGCTGGTCAGTTATCGAGTGATACCAGATCCCGATATCGATATATCGATCCAATCCAATCCAACCGATCTAACTTACATCTCTTCGTATACTTACCCTAGTTTAAAAAAAAAAACTACTTGTAGCTTTCTCTCGTACAGTCGAGTTCATAAATATGTATAATTTTTTTCACCTAATTGCAATGGATTAAGATGAACAAATATGAACTCGACTGTATTATAAATAAATAAATAAAATATCTTTATTTCGAAGATCAGGCTTCATAGCTAAAACTAAACAAACAAACTTAAAACTAAAGGTTAGTGTTATCGGCACATTTAACATTGCTTAATAATTCTCACTCAATCAATGTGGGCTAGTTGCTACCCCTTTAATTTGCCCAATCCAATGAGCGAGGATTGGGCTATCATATTTGTTAGCAATAGCATTCAGAATACTGTTGGGACTGCTTCTAACTCGACCTAGCAGAGATACTATTTTCTTGCGCATGATTGCCGGAAAACATTATACATTATACATGCAGCTAAAACTATAGGGATTCTTTTGTGCAAAGCAATGTTTCAAAGAGAACTTATGAGTTAATTACTTAGTAATTTGTTTCTAAATTTTACCTACATGCATTTAAGAGAGAAGTACTACGTGATCGTCCATGCTCTTTGCATGCATCTTATTCCACTAAACTGTCCTATATATTATACTACTCTTTGGTAAAAACTTTTTCCATTCTCCATGTTTTTTAGTATGTTATTCACACAGTGAAAAAGTACATTTTCTCCTTAAATGGAATTTCATAGAAAAATACCGTTATTTCGCTAGGATCGCAAAGCTATTCTTCCCGGTTGCCAACTTACCATACCTCAAGATTTCCCATGACATGTTAGGATTTTTTGACCTTTGTCTGGATTGCGATGGACTTGGCTTGGCTTGGTTTTTTTAGAAATCTTCAGGAAATGTTTGGATTTTGAGCGCGACTTCCGAACTTTTATCAGGATATTTTTTCTTATGTCAACCCTTCATGCTTGTGAGATATATATTAATTAAATAAAATGTCTATACATTATTGAGTATTGAATAATATATATATATATATATATTGATTTTAATTGAGTACCGAATATTTATTATGTGTATTATATATAAATAAATATAAATAAATAAATATATATTATAGGACATTATTACACAAATTAACTAAGTCCCACAGTAAGCTCAATAAGGCTTGTGTTGAGGGTACTTAGACAACGATATATATAATATATAAATATTTATAAATACTTAAATAAATAGAAAACACCCATGACTCAGGAACAAATATCCATGCTCATCACACGAATAAATGCCCTTACCAGGATTTGAACCCGGGACCATCGGCTTCATAGGCAGGGTCACTACCCACTAGGCCAGACCGGTCGTCAACATATATATATTACATAACATCACATGATGACTAATCACTATAAAACACAGTAAAAAACAGCGTTCAAATTCAAATTTTGAACTTTGCTCTCAAATGACCAGCGGTTTGTGGAGTTTGAAATACTTAATACAAATTCTGTTTGTTTATTTTTGTAAGATTACGTAAACTCCTGAGACAATAGTCAGGAAATACATTGTTGTTTTACAACTTTATGGTTTTATCTCGTGTTTTTATAGCACGTGTGACGCATGGAACAGTAAAAAAAATCAGAGGTGAGAAATAAACTAAAAATACGTATTCACATTCATTATATTTTATGTCTCCCTGGAATAAGAAGCACAGTTTCAGATTTGGTAAGTTTATAAAAAAGTTATTTTATAGTTATCTTAAGTCCAAAATTTAAAGGGGGCTTACCGCTTTTGTATCATCTAGGGCATCTACACTTCACACATAAACAGAACTATAAAAATCCTCATAAGTCTTCCACACATCATTGTCATCCCAAAATGCATTACACTAAGGCACTTTATTTAGTTCTATTCCCAAAAACCATTATTTTACTTTAAAACATATAGTTTTTTAAACATTTATTTACACCACTGAATCAGACGACACGTCTGTCCTCCACTCTATTTACATACAGTTTAATTATAACAAATTGTGGGCGTCTATTTTTGTCACAGACGCTTTCCAGAACACGTTACAATTGTCATTATAAAACCGATAAAACACTGGCACATCACTAGAAAAAAAAGAGATTAAAAAAATAACGTGTCGTATTTTCCGATTTGAATTTCGAACGCCCACAGATTAGGCGGCAGAAGCGTCGATGGCGGCGTATAGTGATAGACTAGTCAGAACTTCCTAGCGAGCGGCCATGGCCTTGGTCGGACTTCATTCGTTGAATTAGATTTTTTTATTGCTTCCGATTGTTGATTATGACATGTTATTAATTTTTTTGATTATGCTGGCTATTAGATGAATAAAAGCAATGTTGTTGACCAAAGTATGTTTATTTTTTGGCACGGTTTAACCTTACTTATATATTTATGATTGCGTTGTCTTATGGCCCGATCGGAAGAATGATTAATACACGTTTAAGATCTTTTAAAGACCGATAACTAAACGACATGTCAAAATTGACGTTTAATTCGATTTCGCTGTGATCCCAATAAGATCTATTTACGATATTTCGAACGTCAAAGTGACATTGGTTGCCCGAATCGAGCTGCTTCTGTCCATTATACGACATACAAACGATATCTAAGTGAGAACTTATCGAATCCAGTACTTATCGTTATCGTATCTCATTCTTCGAATCGGGTCGTTAGGTAGTAAATTCTTGCGTAGACTAGCCATATAATAATGAAAAGTATTTCTTAATATTCCTTAAAACAAGTACAGTTAGTAGCAATAATAACGGATTAAGAATGCTTCAAAAATCTGCCAAAATAGAATTGTTTTAAAAATAAGTATACTATATCTTGCCGATCCGATACTATTTCAGAGCTATTCATTTTCAAACAATTATACTAAACGATATCAATTATACTGATTAATGGGGTTGATAAACGATGCAATTTATTTATGGTACGACTGGTAGAGTCGAACGAAGAATCTGTAGTAGTAAATTTAGAGATGCCCCGAATAGTGTTTTTGGCCGAATACCGAATATTCGGTCCCTCTCTCAGCCGAAGCGCCGAATTTTCAGCATAACATGCAAATATTTTGATTCACAATTATTATGAAAACTAAGAAGTAGGGGTAGGGGTAAGGGGTAGTGCCCGATTCGCCGGATTCTTTTTCGCAGGAATCCGGCGAATCGAGAACTAACTAAAATAAGGGATCGCGATGATTGGTCACCATCTTCCTCGCGTTGTCCCGGCATTTGGCTACGGTTCATGGTAGCCTGGGGTCCGCTTGACAACAAATCCCAAGAAAATTAAAACAAGAACTATTACTTTGCTAATCCGCGAGAAAATAACGTGTTAGTCAATCAGTGCTAACCCGCTATACTTACTTGCGTATTTTTACATGCAATTAATGTTCCCGCCCTCCCACCGCAAAAATAAATACGCAAATAAATATAACAACCCACCACCAAAAGTACAAAACTCGACACGTGTTTCGCCTCTCTACGAGGCATCCTCAGGAGATGCTGGAGATGTTGACGGTCTGACACCCGACAACTGACTGAGCTGTCTAGAACGGTCGGCCATATTTATACCTTGACCAGTCCCCCTACTGTGCAAGTGTGAGTGAGATGGAAAAATTCGTAATAACGGCGATGACGCAACATTCAACTGTTCGTTAAGAATCATCCCCCTATTGTTGTACCTAATTATTTCCAACTGTTCCAGAACACTCAAACGCAATCCTTTCTCGCAAACATGTAAAATATCAAAAGAATGATTCTCAGGTAAAGCATGGCCACTGTCTATCAAGTGCTTCGCAAAATTTGACTTTTCTGGATGGTTGTGTCTGTATGACGCAACATGCTCCTTATACCTGGTAGTGAAATTACGGCCTGTTTGCCCCACATACACTTTATTACAATTATCACAAGTAAGCTTATAAACTCCAGATTTTTTTCCCTTCTCGATCTTATCTTTCCCATTGCAAAGTTTAGAGTGCAAAGTGTTGTTCGTCCTAAAAGCCACAGGAATGTCGTTAGATTTTAAAATTTTGTAAATTGCATCTGACAATTTGCCAACATAAGTTATGCTCGCTTTGTATTTCTTAATCGGCTCAGAGGATCGTGCAGCATACAACATATTGTTGACTATACTATTTCGCTTTTTTCTGATGATTCCATCCACCACAGACTTATCATAGCCATTCGAAACTGCTAAATGATAAATATTATTTAGTTCAGCTCGATAGTGTTCATCAGAAAAAGGCACAGTCAACATCCTATGCACATAACAATGAAAAGCAGCCAACTTATGCTGCCATGGATGCGTCGAAGAAGCCGGGATAACCGAATCAGTATGTGTAGGCTTACGGTAAATTTGGAAATGATGCCTATTATTCACTCTCGAAATTGTTAAATCCAGAAAATTCAATGAGTTGTCTTGCTCCAGTTCCTTTTTAAACTTGATTTTCGGATGCTTACTATTAAGTTCAGTAACAAAAGCATCCAGTTGGCCCATGCTCCCCGTCCAACAAATAATCAAATCATCTACATATCTAAAATAATATAATATATTATTATTGCCTACAATGTGCTGGTTCTCAAAATGGTCCATAAAAATATCCGCCATTAAAGGACTCAGCGGAGAACCCATAGCCAAACCATCACTTTGCAAATAATACTGTCCCCCAAATCTGAAATAATTTTGTTTCATACAAATCGCAGTCAGATTGTCAGATTGGCGTAGGCACTAGTTTTTACGAAAGCGACTGCCATCTGACCTTCCAACCCAGAGGGTAAACTAGGCCTAATTGAGATTAAATAGTCCGGTTTCCTCACTATGTTTTCCTTCACCGAAAAGCGACTCGTAAATATCAAATGATATTTCGCACATAAGTTCCAAAAAACAATGACGACCGGTTTGGCCTAGTGGGTAGTGACCCTGCCTACGAAGCTGATGGTGCCGGGTTCAAATCCTGGTAAGGGCATTTATTCGTGTGATGAGCATGGATATTTGTTCCTGAGTCATGGATGTTTTCTATGTATTTAAGTATTTATAAATATTTATATATGATATATATCGTTGTCTAAGTACCCTCAACACAAGCCTTATTGAGCTTATTGTGGGACTTAGTCAATTTGTGTAATAATGTCCTATAATATTTATTTATTTAATTATTATTAATGCACTGCGAGTTCATTTCGCATCTCGTTGGCCCTTAATAGTATCAAAATAATTTTATAACAATATCAAAATTTTGCAAAGTGTTTAATTAGAATACCGCTAATAAGTATATCCCTTATCTATGTATATGGCTATCGCCAAGGAAGGCAAAAACTAAAACAGCCGGCATGCAAGACTTAGGGTGGTTACAGATTAGCGTTTTATACGAGCGTATTACGCCCTCAACACGGCGCGTAAGCGTAAGACGCGTAAGCGTATCGTAATACGCGCGTAGAACGAGAGCGCTACGAGCACGTACAAGTTCAAAGAAGCACACGAGGCGTCGTCGTAGCGTAGCATATGAGATTTCTGCCGGCCTAGCCAAGGTAATGAAATGCTTTGTGTCTCTCTATCGCTTTTCAATATTAGTACGGCAGTAACAATTGCGTTTCGCTACTGAGCGTAAGCGATTTGCTTATTGGATACGCGGCCTGTCGTCATTACGACAGGCGTAGCGAAATAGAGGCGTAAAAAACAAAACTTCTGACATAATTCACGTAATCAAACAATTTTTTTTTTTATTCATCTGACGAGAAAGTAACATCGTCGACACATCTGCCGAAGACATTTGACGCCAATGACGCCATGATTCCAACGGATGAGATTTCACTTAAAAAACGATTACAACCTTAAGTATCAGCATATTTTATCTCTCCCGTCTATTTATATTTTTAATGCTTGCTTTGTGTATCAACATGGCCACCTTTTCCAGCATGTCAAAGAAGTGTATCGGAATCCTGTGCGGCCACAATATCGGAACAAACTATATATACCTCCAACAAAGCTGTCGCTGGTAGCAAAGAATGCATTTATTATGTGCGTAAAGATTTATAATATAGCGCCAGATGAGATAAAAGATTTACCATTCATCAAATTCAAAAAGGCTTTAAAAAAATGGCTTGTAGATAAATGTTTTTATAGCATAAATGAATTTCTAGACTATAAGTAGCTCAATAAGTATCTGTCAATAGTACATTATGCATGCCTGTAAGGTAGTTTTAGTGATACCATCAATGTACATACTTTGTATATATATTCATAAAAACTGTACCTAAAAGTACAATAAATATTTCATTCATACGCTTACGCGGCGCTCGGTGCCCAGTATTCTACGCGACTCGTACTCGTAACGTTTTTACGATACGCTTATGCGACGCTTACGCTGACGCCTCGTCTGCTGAGGGCCTAAGCTCGTTTTGTGAAGCGCGCGTAGGAGCATATACGCTCGCGTGCCATTCGTAGGAGCGTTGTCGCGCTAATACGCTCGTACAAGCTCGTGCCGTGCGAGCTGACACGCGCCGGTTCGAGCGCACACGCCGGTGTAAGCTCGTGTATGTGCGTCCGGAGTCCGTATACGAGCGTAAAAATACGCTAGTCTGAAACCGCTTTTAATGACAATTGCCAAAACAAAAAAGGCTTGTAGATGACAAGAATACATAGACAATATAAAATCAAAAAATAAATCTAAAGAAAAAACGCTCAGCAGAAGGAATCTCTTACAATTCTTACATTGAACAGGCGTTCCGTAATTTTATTGCTGTCCTGCTTGCTCAGTGTCATTGTCGACCGCAGCATTAACGGGACAGTAATATAATTAAACAGGTGCGAGAGAGATAGGACCAGGCTGGTCAATATACGAAATTCCTTGTGCTTTGTGTCCTTGTCATTTCTTTACGTGTATGTGCATGCTTGTTCGACCTCGGCAAGCCACATTATACCACCTTATTCCTACGAATACATTCCGATGCTGACTGCAGCTGCTGTTGCAACGTTGTCATACTTGTCATTGACACACGGACGATGTCACTGTTTTGAAAACAATAACCCCCTTATTCATAAACGTGTACTAAAGTTACGATCATCGTTTGTCCCTTTCCATCATACCAATACGTCGGAAAGGGACAAACGATGATTAGCGGCATCGTAATTTTAGTACACGTTTATGAATAAGGGGGTAAGTACAGTCAACCAATTTGATTCCTAGGCCACTATAGAACCATGCCATAGTGACTTCTACGACAGTGCTTATTGAGTGATGCGTGTCAAGTATCTAGTAGTTAAAGCGACAAAGTTCTATAGTGGCCTGGGATTCAAATTGGTTGACTGTACCTACTAAATAAATCTTGAGCTGAGCTCAGCTTAAAAGTTAAAGACTAGGTATAAGGTAAAAGTACTAGTGCTCGACGCTGCACTAGTACTCGACATGGGCACTTTATGTCAAAGTGACAAGGATTAAATTCGAATACAGAAAAATCTTCGTTGTTCAAATTTAAGGCGCGGTGTATAGTAAAATGCGCTATTTTTAAATCGATATTTACAGGCTTGTACAAGGATTTCATCGATTATTTTCTAGTATGTATAACTTCAGTCTTTGAACTAGCCGTATGCTTGTCAGAAACACGATGGCTCATCTTTTTCTCGATAGATTTTTGCTTTGAAAATATGCTTAAAACTGTATTTATTTCGATATTTTAGAAGTACTATGATGAATATCAATATGAAATTTACTTCATTCAATAGCTTTTAAGTAACTCTAACATTTTGCTTGTCAGTTTATCGATGCGTTAAATTTTTCATTCATAATTATGAATTCAACATTTTGTCTACTAAACGTTACCCTGCGCGGCAATACCGTCAGTACGCCAGTACGCCCGTGACCACTGTCAGCGTCGGACCTGTGCTAGTTTAGCGGACGTTACATAAAATAGATAATCACACTATAAATACACAAATATGTTATACACACAATGTTTTCATCACTCTTACGAAGAAAAAACTAATTTTTAAGCTAATTGATTCTTAAATACGGTGACATTTCAGACATCCATCCGTCATATTATCTTTTTTGACAAGTTTTACACACGCACCTGTCCGGCATACAGCCACGATTAACCAAATGATGAAATAGTGCCTTCCACCCGAGTTAAACACTCTACTTTTCATTTTTAATACGAGGAAGGTAAAATACATGTACATTTTAAAAAACACTGCTAAGTATAAAATTCAGTAGTACTTATTTCGTGAGGGGTACCTACTTTTAATTATCAATTTAGGTAATAGTACATTACGATACAAGTGCGAAAAATAGGAAATTCGAAACGAGTGGCGATAAATTAAAACACGACCGAAGGAAGTGTTTTAAATCGACACGAGTTGCGAATTGCCTATTCGCACATGTATCGTACAACGTTTTACAGTACATACGTCCCTTTAAATTTTCGACATAGTTACATAATGTGCTAATTTACGCACTAGTGCGGAAAAGTAGCACTATATGTACTGTAAAATAATATTTTAAATGGCTATTACAGTAATAATCAAATTGAATACCTATTTTTAAACGTAAACAAATAAAATTAATCCGCTTGTTTAATTTATATAAGTCATTATATTGGAACAGCTTCATTTTTAACACATACAGGATGCAGGAGATATACTGGATTTAAATATTTGGGATTTAAATAGTGCTTAGTGAAAGGTACCATTTCACGTTTTTGTGGAAGTGCTCAAATGGCTGTAATAGTTTATGTTATAAGTGTTGAATTTGTTTGGTATTTCTGGTTTATTAACTTTCATATGGTATACACTTAAGACTTTATTTACAACATTTATCAACTATTTTATTTTGTAAGGTGAGCAGGAGTGATATTTACCCTTCAAATTCCATTCAAAATTTTGCAAGTACTCGGTTCGGAAGTTCGTATATATTTGTACCTCTCACCAATATTTTTATATCACTGGTTAATTATTCTGTAAATTCAAGAATGTCACTAAATTCCATTTTTGATAATGTTAAACATAAAGTCCTTTGTAAAAGTTTGGTATAATACTTTTATACCATGCTATTTCTGTTTTGTATGAAATGAAAACTGGTGACATTTTATTTCTTTTTTCAAGTATAAATTTCGATGACACTCTGCCGTCAATTTCAGGTCTCAGCCAATTTTACCTTCTTCTTTAAAACCTTGGACCTTGTTATGTCTTTGTGATATGCTTTTACTATTTTTCCTGCCAATACAAAATATAAGTGGAAAAATCGATCGAAAGTTTCGGAAAATATATTTTCTTCATTTTTGCATTAGGGTGCTTATGTGTAATATGTATATATTAAAATAGTTTATTTTGAAATGAATCACTAGTCAAGGCCTATAGTATATCCCTTCAAGTGGCAGAAGCCAAAACGTAAAAAGTAGTCACGTGGCGGGGCCCCGTCGGGTGTTCAGCGCAGATTTAGAGAATATTACAAATTCAACTATTTAAGCTTATCTATGTATAAAAGTATATATTGAAGCATATATCGTTAGAATAAGCACTAAATACGCTATTCGAATAGAACAATTAAATTATTGTCTTCTTCTTCTTGGTCCCTCAATGCTGAGGATCGTGACATCATGTCCTTCTGTTGAAGTTGTCCTTGTTGTTGTTAAATTATTGTTATGTTTATGCATTTCGCCACATGCACCTAACTAATCAAACCTAGCAACAGTGACAGTTTTCCAGTTTCCTTATTAAAAATGACTACCACCACAAAACAAAGTTATGATTGGAGATAATTGTGAATTAATATTCTACGTAGGGCTTAAAATTCAAAGGTTAAGTCATAAAAAGTGCCCGTGAGGAAACGGAATTTTTTTAACCACGTATTCCTGAGGTCATAAGAAGAATTTCATTTTTTTTTTTAGTACATATATGGAAAACCAACAGCGCTATATATATCTAGAACTTCCAATAGAATTACAGAGCCAATTACAGGTTCTCACTTATAGAAATACAATAAATTATAAAAAGTTTTTGCCCATCTTAATTTACACATACAAGTTCCTACAGCATAAGAACAGATCTATATATATATATATATATATGATTCATTATTACAAAAAATAAATTAAAAAAAGAAAAAGTAGTTAACTCCTGTGAGTACATGTACATATTCAATAATGCACCGAGCCTTGTCCTGCGCCAGAATTATTGTCACCCATGAAGTGTCTAATTAATTTATTTTTTATTACTGCTATGCTATCATTATATATGTCGATATCACAATTTATAGAAACTTTATTTAAACTCATGCCTGCCATGCATATGAAACTGTTTTTCCTATACCTAGTAGTAGCTTGGTAATTACTAATGGGACATGTACAAGTTTAAGTCAATTCCGCAAAAAAAAATTGTTTTTTTTTTTTTTACTTTTTGTATGTTTTTAAACATATTAAGTTCATGTTCTTGGAAAATTTATGGATTAATATAAATTGGTACATTTTTTTTCGTAAAAATTAGTCTATTCAAATGGTACCTTGTGACTTTGATATCTGTCAAGAAGGTAGTCTAGACTAGGTCCCAAAGTGGCGACTGGCGACATAGCCATCAAAAAGGCGTTATGCACTAAAACACAACGAAAAATATTTTTTTAAATTGGTATTAACTCTGAAACTAGGCGAATTAAAAAAGTTTATATGACATTTTTGCCTCTAAATACGGTCCGGAATATACTGTTAAAATCTTTCCGTTTCCTCGAGGGTACCGTGTATTTACAAAATAACCTCTTTAAAAATCAAGACAGAACTCGACCTAGGCGTTCGATCCCGAATGAACGGTCCTTAGCAACCAAGCGTTAACAAGCGTGTGTATGTATGTTTTCCTTGTCTAACTTGCTAGCTACTTTTGGGCGCTAGAATAGCGTAAATATACTTCAAAGCCTATAATTTTGCCACTAAATATGGCAACACCTCACTAACCACCCTCTGTTGGCCGACAGCTTTCTGGCTATCGCATCGACCCGTAAGTGGTGGGCCACCACTTGAAGGGATAAATAACAGTTGACGATAAAATAATTTTGTTCATCGGAAAGTTTTGTATGTTAATTAACTTTACGGAACAGGTCTTAACTGTACTTCTTTCCAAAGGAAAATAATACTCATTGAGACAATTCTAACAACTTCAAACGCAATTTGGTTGCGATATTTTGACACAGAGTTCCTATGGCCACCTGCATGCATCAGATCAGCTTGATGGTACCATAATATTTCATTGTCGCCCTACTTACATATGTATGCAGATTTTCAACTTCATCTGAAACCTCAGTGGGTCAAATATACTTGTAATATTTGATTACAGACAGAGTAGACAGACAACAGACTGATTCTTTATTAGACATTAATTAAAGTCAGTCAATTATACTCATTACTATATAACTTCGAAGTAGTAGTAGTAGTAGTATAAGTGCATTTTTGCCATTATAAACTTTAAATAATAAATAATAATAGCAGTTTTCTCGACTTTTGCATTTAAAATTTATAATCGTCTTCATTGTCGTTAATTCAAAAAATAATATAGAAATAGTCGTTACAGTTAGAGTCATGGTTCTTTTTTGAGAAGATAGCATAAGTTATCTACTTTTTGGAGCTACATATGCTTGTGCATACCTTATGCTTATATTTTCAGTTATATCAATACCAGCAAAAAAATGCTACCTTTTTACGTTCACTTCCACAAATTACTTAGCTTTGCTAGTATTCTTCCTTTTTTCACTACTTACCCGAAATTGACTTCTATTGCATTGTAAGGTCAACTAAGTTTTGAATAGGTATCTATATATGATTTAAAGCAGACAGTTGTAACTTTTGTCTGAATTAGTAAGTAATATTATTTCGACACAAAACGATTTGGTATCATTTTACTAGGTTCTCAATTTGCCGCGGTATACTCTAGTATTATATATAATTATCAAATTTTTAATTTCATTAAGTTTAAATCATAATCAATATAAATTTCCGGAAAAGATCCCAGAACTAACAAACCAGAATACGGATGGCGTCAGAATAAGGACGTAGGCTTGCTGCGAGCGCGGCGCGCGGGGCGCCCGCCTGCCTGCTTTACCACTTCGTCTGCTTCACCCCCTCAAAAACCTAAAATCTGTCTATAAGAGCGCCTTAACCTATATTTCCATGAAATAAAGTGCCCATGTCGGTGATTAGTGCAGCGTCGAGCACTAGTACTTCTACCGTACGCTAAGTTAAACTAAACATACAATTTCTAAATGAAGTAGAATTGTTCACAGCAGCACTGAGACTATATGGAGAATATATGGTTACAAAAAAATACACACTCAATATTCACATATATAGTAAGTTCAAAGCCTTACAAAAAATACATTCTGGCCGCACAGAGTTGGCAGATACACACTACAGGCGTACAGGGTCGCTAAAGACAAAATGTGACTTCATGTCAAACCGTATCGCACACAAACATACTTGATTATCGTTTAAGGTTTGAGCTATTCACTATTCGCCCTCAAATTGGGAATGTGTGCGCAAACATAGTCTAAAGCGACAATCGACCCATCTTTCATTTCTATGTCTAAGCCCATAAATTCACCTCACTTGATATACTCGTACTACGGAGAAAAATAGGAGATATATATATACCACAGACGTTAACTTTTATTGTATCGTCCATAGAAGAAACCTTTTTCAAAAATGTCTTTGACCCTAAAATCGAGCGATCCCCGGCGCGTTATATTGCGGTGGGTGCGCAGGCGCCGCCACGGCCCCCGTCATCTCCAGGTAGTGGCTTCGGATCACGATTTGGAAGTAGATGTCTGCCACTGAAAATATAATTAGTCCAGTAAACATACGGATGTCATAAAAGTTAAATTAGAAAGTATGTATAAGTTGTTCTAACAATTTGACCTGGATCTGGACCTGGACCTGGACCTGAATCCGGACCTGGATCTGGACCTGGACCTGGCCCTGGATCTATCTAGAAACTAAGAATTTGCATTTAGATAGTGCTATTTGGCTGCTCAGGAAGACACAACTGAAACTCCTATACGACAAGAGTGTTTTCTAAGTCTTGAGGGTAATTGAAATTGATTTGAAATGTACTACGAGCTACGGCATCTCAAACTGTCTTGAGAAGTCGTTTATTTCCATTAAAGATTATTTATTTCTCCTTAAATTTAAAGCTATACTAACCAGTGTAGCAGAAGACCATGAGCCACTGCAGTACGCCCTGCGATTGAGTAAAAAGTCCTATCAGTGTGAGCGCGATCCATACCCAGTTTGCCACCCAGTAGATCATCACGTAGTTGCGGCGTTTCTGGAAATATTATAACAAATACGTAGTGCGTTAATGAGTAGGTAGGGAAATGTGTATTAAGTAAGGACTCCCAGCATGAAGAATTTCATACATTGACTGTTGTAGATGTTTCTTGCAGCGCTTGTGGATTTATGGGGTTCATGTTCATGCATTACCGTTGATGGTTATAAATTTGCATAGCAGGGCGACATTTCTTCCCACATCGCGCATTGATCACACACAAATCGTGAGTCCGCAGGAGGTGGTAAAGCACGACGAAGACTTTGGTTCTCCAGCCACAGTCATCGTCGCTTTGATGTTCCGACTTTAATGTCGTGACGCCATTCCGGTCTCATTTCGGTGCGTTTCTCCAAACCTTTTAGCTCAGTGAACCAAAAAGAATCGTGGCCTCCGAAACGAGAGCGTGCCACCTGTTCCGATCCTGCGCAACTTCCTCCAAGTTACTGACGCGAAGCTGAAGCAGATCCACCGCCACACTATCTTCCCAGCGATACCTGGGCCCCGGACGGCTACCAGTTGGTCTTATATTTATAGAATACATTTTTTTTTGAACATTGAATTTTGTCGAGCTCAAGGTTTATATGTAAGAACCTTTAAATAGTCCAGCAATTACAACAGCTAGGAACAGGGATCCTATACTCATTAGTAGCGCTAGGACCAGCTGGGCAGCTGGTTTATAACCTATACTTACCGTAGGACTTGGAGTAAGAACGTAGCTTAGATACACTCAAAGCTTAAACATACCTTAAACAATCCAGCGATCAATACAACAGACAGGAACAGGAATCCTATACTCATCAGTAGTGCTAGGATCAGCTGGGCTGTGGGTTTCTGAGCAATTTCTTCATCGTTAGCCCCGCCTGTGTGGTGGCCGCTCATTATTGATATTAACCCTACTATCGCTGCGAGGAACAGCAACTGGAAAAAAAATAGTTCATAGTAAAGGTCTAGACCCGAAGACATAATTTGATTCCACCAAAAACATTTCGTGTAAAGTGTTGCCAAGACTAACATGCGCCTGTAGTTTTCACACTAAAAAGTCGTCAGATCTCTTAATACCAAGACTTTTACTCCGTTCATCCTCACCCTTTAACTCTAATCTCTCAAGTCCTAATTTTACCAGCTCTAAATCTATAAAGCCATCATCTTGGTCAAACAGTACAGCTTGGCCGTTTCCATGCTGTCTCAGAAATTGACCACGAGCATGTTTAATGTTACAGCAACGAAACGGCCAAGCTACAGCTAAACAGTACACTGTTTAACCAATATAATGGCTTCATAGAATTAGAGCTTGTAAAGTTAAATCTTGTTTAACTTATAGAGGTATGGGCATTGTGAATGTCATCTCGCTTTGTGTGGTACAGCCAGTGGATGTCATTCCAGATCTAGAGCAGAGCCCAACTGGGGAAGTACCTCCACCTTACAGAAAATCGCAGCCAAATAACACTAGACCCTACTCATAGTGTTGTGTTCCTGTCAGTGAGTAAGGTTGCCAGAGCTCAACGAGGGGGGGGGGGGGGGGGGGGGGGGGGGGTCGGGTTAGGGTCGGCAACGCGCATGTAACTCCTCTGGACTTGCAGACGTATATAGGCTACGGACACTGCTTACCATCAGGCGGGCCGTATGCTTGTTTGCCACCGACGTAGTATTAAAAGTTAAAGGGTTAGGATGAACGGAGTAAGTTGAGACTTCCGTTTCTATATTTCATTTGTATTTAATTTTAGCTAACTTTGGTCTATCGATATTGATACTATCTTATACCTTTAAACGAGCAATTCTTGTATATATATATAAGTATTTCTGTGATCTCAGAAACGGCTCTAACGATTTCGCTGAAATTTGGTATATGGGGGTTTTTGGGGGTATACAATCTATCTAGATTAGTCTTATGTTAGGGAAAACGCGTGTTTTCGAGTTTTCATGCGTTTTTCTTTCGACGCAGAATATGGTCGCTAATTTCGTGTTGCCGGCCACTGTCCGTCTTGTCCAGCGGGTTAAGTCGCGGACTGCTAAACGAGTGTTACGGGTTCGAATCTCGCCCGGTGACTAACTTTTGTTTTCTTTTTATATGTTCAAGTTTATATATAATTTTTTAATTTTTATTGTTTTAGACAAGTTTAATTTAGTAAAAAAAATTAGTTAAGATTATCACCTATACACCACCATATTACAATAAACAGTTATAACCGAGCAAAGCTCGGTCGCCCAGGTACTTAATAATACTAAGTTCGATAGCTAAGGCTAGATTTATGTAGTTGAACGAGCGCCTTCAGCATTCGCAGCTGATGCGAAGAGCAGTAAAGGATGACTATTTGCCTGCGCCCAGACCCAGGTCGTTCTAGCGTGAGTTAATATGTACACCCGGCCACGGGAGACAATTTATTCCTTTCTTAATATTTTTTCCATCTAAGTATTTCCAATTAAGTACTTATCTATAACACAGTTGTATAATTTATACTTTTCAATAAAACAAATCCGAATAATGAATGAAAATTTGATTTATCCATAATAAGACACGTTATACAAAATTTTACGAAAATATATATTATATTTACTCCATTTCTAGAATAATTATTCCGTCTTTTATTCATCATTTAAAATAAAAATTGCATGATTCAGAAATTAAAATTAACTACTAAAAATAAAATAAAAATTAAATAAAAATAAATAATTATAATTGGGGACCATCTTCCACAAATCGACCAAACCCCAAACTAAGCAAAGCTTGTACTATGGGTACTAGGCGACGATATAAATACGTATATAGATACATACATACTTATATACATAGAAAACACCCATGACTCAGGAACCTGTGTTCATCACACAAATAAATGCCCTTACCAGAATTCGAACCCGGGACCATCGGCTTCATAAGCAGGGTCACTACCCACTAGGCCAGACCGATCGATTTTACTTGATACGTACCACTTTGAAAAATCCTATCATTAAGCTGGCTACTCTCAGGTTCCGAAGACCGCAGCAACTCTGCACCGTCGTCGACGGACATTTTGTGCACGGCCGTCCCATCTTCAGTCTGAAAAAAATCGAGTGTCATATAAGGGAAATGTCTGACTGGTAGCGATTAGCGAGTTAGCGGTCCCCCGACGCGACGACGCTTGGAAAATAAAAATATTTGAACTTACATTATATATGTGACGATAATAATTATAATAGGTTTAAAATATAAAATGTATTTATGAAGAAAAAAGGATTCATTTTGAATAAAATTAAATTATGACTAAGTACTTATAAAATAAAACTACTAAAACTAAACCTACCTAGAAAAAATAAAGATACCTAAAACAGACCCTGGCCTCTTGGCAGGGTGCCCATCACGCAGGCAGCATTCCCGCGCTGTATCGCGACGGCAAGCCTTTGCGCGAGAAAGCTGCCTGCGCGAGGGTCTCCCGTTGCCTCCCTCAATCGCTTTCCAAGCTCCAAAAACTTAGTTTTTAGAGTTTCTTTTTTGTGTCGGGGGCTTTTTAAAATATTTCTTTTTACTTTTTTATAAGTAATAGATAACTAGAGTCAGGCCAAGATAAGTTGGTAGCGATTTTGACAGCCCAGACAGTGTAAGTGTCATTTTAAACGTCAAACATCTATGAAATTATGACGTTTACTTAACTCACTTGCACAGGCTGGGTTATCAAAATTGCTGCCATCTTAGCTCGGTCTAAATCTAATTAGCTTATCTTTATCAATCAATCAATTCAATCAATTTATTTATTTAAACAGACAACAATGGTCTATAATGGTTAGTAACATTTAAGATTTAAACATTTAAATTTCTGTCCTTACCCCTAAATCACTGGAGAAAATATAAATATTATGTAGTTAATTATGTACAGTCAGCACCAATAGTAGCGGATGAAACAACGCGCCAAAAGTATCTGATATTCCAGATAACTTTTCCAAATAAAGATAATTCTCTAAAATTTACTTTCAAAAGTATATCTTTTACACACTAAATTGTTCTACATATAGAACCATTAGCTTTTGTTACGATGTTACAGAATGGTAGATACTTTTGAAACCTTGTTTGATCCGCTACTTTTGATGCTGACTGTACATAGTTAATCGCTAGCGCTAGATGCTCGTTTGCGCCGTAGCGAACGAAACGCTAATGTCTCTCTGTCGCACTTATATGGAAGAGGGACATTACCGTTTCGTTCGCTACGACACAAACGATTGACATCTTGGCTAAGCCCCCAGGTGCTGAAGCTCGAAGCAGTTAGAATTATACATAATTAATCGAGTAGGATTTTACCTATTAGATTAGCGTTAATTATTGAATGACAATTACATTATATATTTTATTTTTTATAATATAATTGTATATTATACTATTGGGAAATCCATTTATTACCTGTCTACTTATAAACGTTGTGTAATATCAACATGGAAAACCAATAGGTAGGTATCTATTTCCGCCAATCAATAATATGCACATTTTTCCCTGAGATTCAATCGAGTAGGTTACATAAATGTACAAGTGATCCATCTTACTCATACACAAATAAATGCCCTTATCAGGATTAGAACCCGGGACCGTCTGCTTCGTAGGCTAGGTCACCCACACGAGGATGTTTAAAGAAAGATGCACAGCAAGATCTGCAAGTCGTGTTTAGGTGGTATCATTATCAATTCCAGTTGATATTTAATAAATTGAACACCGCTTCTTATAAACAAATGCACCCACACATTAAAATAACAAGAGGTCATCGATAAAAATAGTTTTAAGTTCCCATTCTACGACGTTGCCCCTCACTCATACGGAAATATTATGAAACAAATTAATATTTTGTACAGTCTACGCACGAACTCTAAGGAATTGAATGTCTCACTCTTCCCCTCCAAAACCGTATGTTACATTAGTAAAATAGTCGCTACATCCTGATTTAATATTCTTAAAATCTCTTATTGGAATCTAGTATGTATGTGTACAAACACTTTATCTTATTGTAGGCCGTTTCATACTCCACATCTGATATAATACTATACACCAACACGCACCACTACTAATTATTTTTGTATATTTATATTTTTTGTTACATCGATAATCTGTTCGTGATCTGGGTTCTAGCAGAATTATCAGTACTTCACCCGAAAGAGTGGAGCGTATTACTGAGCCAGAACCCTTTTGTTTTGCTGCAACGCACACAGCACACATTACCTTTTACATATTGATGCTTTTTGTTCTTTATTTAATTTTATTTTGGTTTTGCTATTTTTTCTATTATTTTTGTTTATATGTGTGTGTTGTGATAAACGAATAAATGGTTTATCTATCTTATTGAGGATTCATATGATATTCAACTCATTGTATCGTACTCGCAAATAAGCACAGGCAAGATGAATTAAACTTAGATAATAGGTTTCGTCAACATTTCATACCAATTGATATAGAAACACCTAATTTTATTTAAATCTAAATGCAAATGTAAAGATATACAATTGAATGAGTTTTACTTAATTAATTGACATATAATTACATGATTATTTGGCACAACTTCCTGCGAACTTCTTAGAAAAATGTCTTTCAAAGCATTTTTCAAACAACACAATCCAAAAGCACACTAGGTAAGTATATAAACACTAGGTAAATACTAACATGTTATTATGTTGTGAATAACAAGAATTAAAATAACCGTTGATATCAGTTCAAGACACAGAAAAGTTAACTTAATTTGAATTAACTTTTGTAAGTATTGTAACAGACCGCGAGCCAGGAGCAGATTTCCATGACCGATCGCCTCGCGGCCGAAAACTCGTATAGTGGTTAACGGCTAGGTATGATGAACCCTCGTGGACGTCAGCTGCCGCTCCGTTGGTGGGATGAGGAATGGCGCCATCGAATCACGTTAAACAAAAAAATTTATCATCGCCTCCCGTTTGATACTTTGTCAGATGATAGTTCAAATGCTATTGTTAGTAAAAAAAATCGTCAGCCGGTTATATCGCGGTGGTAAGAACATCAGTTGGTCGCATGAACGTGTAAAAAATAAGCGCTATACCTTTTTATGATAGCAATAACAAATCATGAAACTTTGCATGTAGCATTTCAACAGGCGTAACGCCTGAAACACCATCAACGGATTACGCAATTTACACATTACACATACTTTGCCGCACATAAAGTGGTAAGGCGCATATTTTTTACATGTTCATTTTACAGCTGACGGTCTTTCCACCGCGATAGAACCGGCTGACGGTTTTTTTTTTTAATTTAAAACAGCATCTAAACTATCATCTGACAAAGTATCCGCCGGGAGGCGTGACTGACGAAATATGCTCCTGGCCCGCGGTCTATATATCATTCTAGAAACACCACAATTTACTTACCAGTTACTATACATATGCCACGAATTACAAAAATTACGAAGTAATAGTCCAAGACACAGTAAAGTCAATTCGTAAAGGAAAACACCCACAAGACATGTTTGTTTGGGGATCCACACGTTACTAGAAGGCCAGCCGAGCATATCTTGCCGGCGTCCGATTTTCCCGGTATTTTTGCGAAGACATTTGCGAATGGCGAGCGCTGGTTTTAAATGGGGTTCCGTAGTATAGAGCTCTTGAAAATTGTAACGTTTTAAACTGTCATATTATGTTGGTCAAAAATCGTGCGTTTTTTTCAAGAGAGCATTCCTGACCTTGATTAAGTAACTTTCTCTAAAAAGTCAAAGACACCGGTATTCTAATAAACGAAATTTCGGAGATAATCAATAATTTATTTTTATCTGATTAGGCCCTTACGAGCGTGTACACTTGCCTTAGGGCCTGTTTACATATTGATTAGTGTTTAGTACGAGTTTATACATTTGACACTAGAATCTGTGCGGAAAGAGGAGATTCGTGGAATGTATGGGGCCCAATACATTCCACGACTCTTCTCTTTCCGAACAGACTCTAAACGTACGTACTATCTCGGACGCTCGATGTTTTTTTTTAATGTTTGAAATAAATGTTTATTTAAAAGACAAACTTTAAAACTAAATCACAATTAACTAAGAATTTGTAAACCTTATTGAAAAGACATTAGGTCTATCGATGGTTAATAGTTAAGTGTGTTTTTCTGTTTGTACAACGGAACCCTACATTGTATAAATACGTTTATTTATGCAACCGGTTTTGATAGATATTACCAGAGGGCCTACCGCGGACCACGTTCGACGTGCTACCTCCCTGTCACACTTTCGTACGAATTTACAAGTGCGATAGGGAGGCAATACGTGGGTCGTTCGCGGTACTCGCGGTAGGTCCTCGAACGAGCGTGTACAATGCGCACGGGCAGCCTTTATTTCAATAATATTAAAGTCTATTATATTATAGCTCGTACCGCATTATCGAGTTAGAATACTAGGTATAATAACAATGTCATTAATTCCGTACTGAGATTTATTTAATATCACCTATTTTTATATACGTATTATGTTCTTATCTGAAATTGCAAGATCCTTACGTAATATTTGAGCAGCTAACTATATTATACTTTGTTTACTGTGCGTAAGTCTCTTTTAAGTGTTTACGTGAGCCTTTTTTTTTGCAATTTTCAACCGCCAACCATTTTATTCCCGACTACGCAAAAGGAGGGTTATGATTTTATAATTCTAGAAATTAGGCCAGTGAATAGCGCGCGCAATAATACTCAATTCTTTTACCCCGTTTAATGCATGTGTTTGTTATTTCGGGGAAACCCCCAAGATACGTTTCGTACAACTAGGGTAGCCAATGTTGCCATATACGTTCAAATCAAATTCGACAAAATTTTGAAGAAAATCCAAAAAGGTTAATATTTCTGACATAATCACCATTCCGATGTCATTAAAAATAACCAAAGCAAAACTACATACCTATATCGGAAGGATAATTTATGTTTTATCGACTTAATACACGGTGAAGCCTGTATTTTTTAATTCCGCCATATCGTTGTATCTTTTTTCATTCATCTGAGTAATATAATGTCCAACACTAAGTTACATTACCCACACCTAGCCGACTCCAAACTGAACCCTCAGGTTCCAATTCCATTCCGCGGGAAGCATACATTCATTATACAATGAAGGGATATGGACATACTATATTTAAATTTGCCTTTTTTACAGACAATATGGTTTCCCGGACTATATGATATACCTATCCAATTTTATAAGGTACAATTTTACTACACTGGCAACACTTGTCTGACTCAAAAGGCAGGGGGCTTACCGCGAAAACCGAAATTCGCAAATTGCGGGGATCTTTCTCTTTTACTCTTACTAAGACGTAATTAGAGTGACAGAGAAAAATGCCCGCAATTGACGAACTTCGATTTTCCCGGTAGGAGCCCAGGTCATCATTGGACAAGCAAGTGTCAATCGCATTAATGTTGCCATTCTGCGTCTATAAAACTGTAACCTGATACATTTATAAAATGGGGATAAATCCTGTGCATCGCTAAGTTGGTCTTTGTAAACCACAGAAAACAAAATCCTTTTTTAGGGTTCCGTACTATTACTTACTAAGACTCCGCTGTCCGTCCATCCATCCGTCTGTCACCAGGCTGTATCTCATGAACCGTGATAGTTAGACAGTTGAAATGTTCACAGTTAACCACAAATACTAAAAAAATAGAATAAAATAAATATTTAAGGGGCCTCCCATACAACAAACGTATTTTTTGCCGTTTTTTTAGATGGTACGGAACCCTACGTGCGCGAGTCCGACTCGCACTTGGCCGGTTTTTTAATCTTTTTTTTCCAGTGTTGTAAAACCTTCCGAAAACCTAACCTAATCTTCTAAAATGTTTACGATCACAATTTTACGAACAGATTTTGCAATTCACTTAGAAGCTACTTACCATTTTGTATCATTTCGCGTTGAAACTGTAGGTCCATGGGGTCCCAACGCGCACAAGTTTATTTCAGAAATCGAAGAACGTATCAGTATTGCGATACAAGGAGGAAATGCCGCCAGCATCCTTGGTACAATGCCTAAAGAGCCTGTTTTAGATTTAAGTTGGTTTTAGTAATCCTCTGTATACATATATCCAATACTTAGAAAGTTAAGTAGTAAATAAAACAAGAGATTGAATTCTATAAAAATAAATATATTAAGTCACCTATTGTAAAATACTTTAGTAGTTTCATCTATCTATACTTATAAGATTGCGATTCTTAGTCAAAAAATATATTTTACAATCCTACATGTTCATTGACAGTCTAAAAACTTAACCTTTTGCCTAAGATTTTGTCCTAAATTAAATTTTAGCTAACAAAGTAAATGTACAACGCTTGCGAGTAGTAACACAGTGAGCGCAAGCGCAACGCGCGCGGCCGCGTCGGCGGCGTGGGCGCCGAGCCGCGCCGCGCGGCACAGCGCGTGGAACACGTAGTGCTGCTCGTGCACGGTGTGGAACAGGTGCGCTTTTGGACCTGGAAATGACACGACAGATTTTTTATTACCTAACCGCTTGTCCTAATCCTATCTTAGAAATAATTGTGGCTCTTCAAGTCTCAAAAAGTCCTTGACTGTTTCTTCATCAATGGCCTTCGACTCTGTTGCAGTTACCACTTACTAACTTAATATAACCTAATAACAGTTCATACTTAGTTTGCCACCTCGTGGCTTAACCTCTCGTATGCTTAGGCACGGATCCGTGCGTGGGAATTGAAATCTATTATCTTAAATGCTAAGGTCACTTTTACAATGAAATTTGACAGGCTGCATACGAGGGGTTAAATTGGAAACTTGTAGTTGACATTGAGACTTCGGTCTACATAAAACAGGTGGTTTCAAACGATACTCTCGTCGTAAGTCGCAACGAGTTAAAACTATGAAAGGATGACAAGACACTTTTTTTTTTTTTTTTTTTTTTTTTTAATTTATTTGAATCAAAAGAAGATTACAAAAAGCCTTAAACTACTAATCTGCCAAACTGCAGTACAGTTTGTTGGCAGAAAAAAAAAAACTAAATCTACCCTCCATCAACTAGTATTGTAAATATTAATAACTATAGCCGCTTTTGCATACGTATGTATATTGAAACCTTGGTATGTTAAAACTTAAACTACAGAGTGATTATCACATACTGTTATTGATCACAGGTCATTGTATTATGTAATTCAAGCTAACATTAACATTGTAAATTAAAATAACTGCTAAGTTTAAGCTAGTTATTGGTTTAGTTTAGTCGCTGTAGAACCCTTGTCAATAAATGATTTTACACATATAAGCGAAACAAGCCTGTCCATAGACCCACCACAGAACATTCCCACAGAAATTGTCGTAGTAATCTTAACTTTTTTAAATATACGTTATGCTAATGACTTTTGACTGTGGAAAGGCTCCACACCGGGTCTGGGATCCATCTGATTAGTTATTCTTAGTATTCCTAATCCTTTTCCTTAGTAATATTGTCCACAGAAGTGACATTTTTCTTACATAAAAAAGATCTATATTACTTAGTTAAGTATATATACTTAGTGACTTAGTTAAGATAACATAAGCGAGTCAAGAATTCTGCTCGAACCTGTCCAATAGTGATTTCTTTAGCCTCTTTTTATACACAACTTTGGACACATCATGACAGGATCTAACTTGATCGGTAACATTATTTAAGATCATGGGCACCAAGTATTTCCTAGTCCGCTTCCCAAAATAGTTACAAGTTTTTGGAATCAATAGTTTACGATGAGTTCGTTCCTTGGTAACGCTTCTTGTTTGTAGTTTATGATTTAATGGTTTTTTGAACTCGTCACGTCTATATTGTTCTAAGGCTATGAGTAGTGAGCATTTTTCATGTACTGGTAATACATTACAAATCGAAAAAAGTCTATCGTAACTGTTTTTACATGACCGTTTTGTTTTTTTGTCTACTAAGAATTTTAAAAATCTGATCTGAATTGCTTTAATTCTGTCTAGGTACGAGGAGAAAGTCCGACCGTAACTGCTTAGACCGTAAGATAATATGGAATCTACCAGTGCGTGATATAATGTATACAATGTGGCCCTGTTTGCTATACTTCGTAAATGATAGAATTTTCCGAGCACAGATCTAAGTTTGTCACATACGTTATTTACGTGCGCTGACCAAGACATGTGACAGTCTACTGTCAACCCAAGGTACTTATAGCTTTCTACAAAGTCGATTTCGTTGCACCTGCAATCCCGCCCCGCTTTATGTAAACAATCATAATCATGCCCAATCACACTTAGCTGAGCCTTTTCTGTTCTACAATATGGCGAGCGTATATACATGCATTTAGTTTTGCTAAGGTTTATAATAATGCCATTATCGTGAGCCCACTTAATTACGTTTTCTAAATCCTTCTGAACTTTTTGCATCGCAACCGTTACGTCTTTGTCTGCATACAACATGCACGTATCGTCCGCATACATATACATTTTACAGTCACTTACCACATTACATAGACTATTTACGTGCATGATGTAGCCGACAGGACCATAGACCGAGCCGGTGGGCACGCCGTAGCGCACGGAGGCGCACTCGCTGGCCCGGCCGCACACCACCGTGCGCAGCGCGCGCGCCGCCAGGTAGGCGCGCAGCCACGCCAGCAGCGGGCCCCGCACGCCACACTCGTGCATGGCCTGCAGGAGCTGAGAGTGGTCGAGGGTGTCAAATGCTTTTTTGAAGTCGATAAACACCGCCACCAACTGCTTTTTCTCATTTAGGCACTCGTTTATATAGTCTGTGAACTCTGCAAGTGCAGTGGCGGTGCTCCGGCCACGTCTGAAGCCGTGTTGCGCATCAGAAATGATGTTGTGTTTTTCCAAAAAATCTGTTATCTGGCGGACTACTATTTTTTCTGTAATCTTATTAATGACAGAAAGAATAGCAATCGGCCTGTAATTGGTAAAATCTAAATGACACCCTTGTTTAAAAATAGGCCTAATTAGAGCGAGCTTAAGCTCTTCTGGGTAAACACCCCTCGACACGCACATATTAATAAATGCAGCAATAATTGGACTCAACTGTACCTTAAAACATTTGACATCCTCGACCCTAATACCGTCCGCTCCCGGTGACTTATGACATGATAACCTATCAATAACTCGCTCAACCTCAGATGCATTCGTGTTTACAAATCGAAGCGTTACCATGGACTCTCTCACGTAACTCGATCTAGTTAAAAAATTCTCATTACAATTATGTTTAATATTTTGTATTTCCTCTGTAAAAGTCTTAGAGAAATTATCACAAATATACTGAACACTATGCACTTTACCTAAATATTTTATAATAATGTCATCCAAACTAACCTTACTTTTTCCTATCCAACAATTAATCTTGGCCCATATCTTTCTACTATCATGTTGACATTGTATTAGTTCATTTTGCCTATACACATTTTTGGCTTTATTAATAAAATGATTTACTTTATTTCTAAATCTAGTGTATTGCAATCTATAGTTCGTATTTTTTGGATTCGATTTCCATATGCGAAATAACTCATCACGCCTATTAATCATTTTGTGCAAGTCCGCTGAAACCCATGGTTGCGCAGTGCGTTTTTTATTACATGGTTTATTCACAGTTTCTGACTCTCTATATATATTATTAAAAACACTTACCAATTTAGTACATAAGAGCAAAGGACATTTTATGGACGCTATATCGTCCCACTTAACTCCTCCTAATTTTTCACGCACCAACCTATTGTTCAGCTTTCTTATCTTAATATCGGAGCTCATGTTACACTCATTACCGTTATCACCGTAGGGCATCCGTAATCCAATAAGATAGTGGTCAGAAATATTACAGGTCAGTAGGTACGCCTCTGGAGGGTTCTCGCCGGCGGCGCCGGTGCGCGCACGCAGCCATAGGTGATCAATGCATGACGTCACGAGGCGCCCCTCTACGATCTGCTCCCGGGTATTATCACTTATCGCGCATTCCATACCGCACTCCGCCATTCCTGTCGTGTAGTTAATTACCGTTGGGTTCGATTGGTCCTTAAGATTGATGTTTGTGTCTCCAATAAGTATAACTTCACACGTAGTCGGTATGGAGTTAATGATATTTATTATCTGGGCAATAAAACTTATTTTGTTGAGGTTCGGTGGTCTGTAAACAACTATGACATGTAGTTGCGTATAGGTATTTATCTTCAGTTGCGCGTGCAATATTTCAGCGCAGTCGCTATCCACGACGCTGGCGTTCAAAATTAGGTCATTTCTTGCGTAGATAAGTATGCCTCCTCCACGCCTAGTCTCCCTGGTGGTCCAGTGCATATTATAGCCGTCAATGGTGTAAATAGGTATCTCATCTTCGTTAATGTTTATTTCGCTCAGTATAATTATACCTATGTTCTGCTTGCAGTTGTTTATTGTTATAAGCAGCTGATTGAAGTTTTTTCTAAGGGAGCGAATGTTTAAATGTATTATATGTATAGCTTGACCTGGTTTCTTGACATAATTTAGCCACTCCTCTGTTTCCGTATACTTTGTACTGTCTATATCAGATATAATATTTGTAAGGGGATCCAACTTATTTTATATACGCTACAGTTGGAAAAAAAAAGGCCACACAAAAAAAGGTCAATAAACGTAGGTATGATTTGTATGATCACTCTGGAAGCGATTTTAGGTTTTGAATGTCGCACTCAGTGCGTATATTATGAATTTTTTTGTCAGCTTCTTCTTTTCGTGCTAGAACTCTGCCATCTACGACCCAAATATATGCATAGGTCGGTCTGAGCTCCGTCCTAGCGTGCCACAAAAGCTGGCGGGTCGCTTTGGTAAGGTCCTCATTGATGTAGACGCGGGCAGTGCTTTCATTTCCGTATACATCAGAGTTGGTGGTCCGGCGCTTGCGCTGGCGCAGCCAAAGGTCGCGCGCGGCGCGGCTTGCGAGCGCCACGACTACCCGCTGCTTGTTTTTATCACTCGCTACACCTACCCGTCGTGCTTCAACGATGCTCTCCGTATTTAGATTCAATACTTGAGCTAACTTATAAACTACTGCCTTGGTATCTTCCCCGTCCATTTTCTCCAATCCGCTTATGACAACATTTTTTTCTTTGCTTTTAGCTTCCAAAGCCGACATTCTTTCCTCTAGGGCTCGGTTGCATTTCTCCAGGAATCCGTTTTTTTGCTCGATTGCTAACATTTTCTTTTCAGTTTTCTCCTTAAACTCTGCCAGCTCCTGATACTTGGCGGCGTACAGCTCGACTTTTTGAACTAAGCCTTCAAGCGACTTTTGCATATCACTCAGGATATTCAGCTTTTTGTTGATTTGCTCAAGCACTGTATCCGAATCGGTCACCGGCGAGGTACTAGGTATCTGCATTTTTGGACTGCTAGCAGGGCGCAGGCACTCCTCACAAGTCTCGTTCTCCACTAATGCAACTCGGGCACAGTTTTTATGGTAAATCCCGTCACAACTGCCTTTGCACTTTACCAATGAATTGTCCTTGGCTGCAGCCACAAACAATTTACACTTTTTACACTGCGGCATTATTTGTTTGACCGAAATACAATAACGCACATGTGACACGTCCAAGCGCTGAGGGCGCGCGCGCGGTACTCAAACAGCCCAAGACAGACCAAAACAAACAGGAACCAGTCCGTACCTTTAGCATATATCATGGAATCAGCACCCCCATAGCTGTTCTCATCTCAAATAACCGCAGCTATCTGAGAAGATGAACCTAGATGAAGTCGTCACTGTTCCCCGATTCTTTTCGGACCATATGCTGATCTTATACTTCATAATATCTGGTCCCAGAAAAGCCTACAATTAAAACTTGCCTACTTTTTACTACCCTTATGCATCAGAGAATTTGTCATTTTGTGGCTTAAATCTGAAACTTGAACTACATTGGCACTTCGCACCAACAGAGTGTTCCAGTGAAGCCCTAGTAGTTTATACTTAGGCATTCGAGTCTACTACCTTGTCGTTTAATTAAATCGAAAACGTAACATTGACAATGTGCACTTATAAATGCTCTTTACAGTAACGAGTTAAAAATCAAATGGACTGCAAAAGACAGAACAAAACAAGTAAAGGAGGTATTCCTTTGACGACCGGTTTGGCCTAGTGGGTAGTGACCCTGCCTACGAAGCTGATGGTCCCGGGTTCAAATCCTGGTAAGGGCATTTATTCGTGTGATGAGCATGGATATTTGTTCCTGAGTCATGGGTGTTTTCTATGTATTTAAGTATTTATAAATATTTATATATTATATATATCGTTGTCTAAGTACCCTCAACACAAGCCTTATTGAGCTTACTGTGGGACTTAGTCAATTTGTGTAATAATGTCGTATAATAAATAATATAATAATAATACCTCTAGCATATATCGTCGTATCACCACCACCATGGCTGTTCTCGTCCAGAATGATGCCAGCTATCTGCTCATACATGAAGTCGTCACTGTTGCCTGGTTCCCTCCGGACTGCATGCTGGTCTTCCACTTCGTAATGCAAGGCGCCCGGCCCGCCGGTGCCGTAGGAGAGCGTCGTGTAGGACTTGTGGTCGTAGGGGGATACTTCGGAATGGCCTGAAAATAGAATAGAATAATTAGAATAATTTATTATCATAAAATAATACATAGTAAAAGTTGCACAAATGCTGTCCTGTGTGTCCCAAACTAGGCTGAGCCTGTATCTTGGGACCCACCGAGCCGGTTCTACATAAACATTTTACCCAATTATATACTAAGATGTTAAATTAAATTACATTTAAAGTAAATTACAAGTAAATAAGTAGTTTCATATAAAGAACAGGTGACGGGATGATCACAGATATTAAGCGTGTATGGTTTTCAAACTAAAGGTCGTAGGTTAAGCACAAAGTTCTCGTTATTCTTCGAAAAAAAACATCGCACTGAAACTACCACTATCTTTGGTAGTGGCGGATTTGCAGTGTTGGCCGCCCTCTAGGCCCCAGACCCCGTAGTAACTACTAGCCGCCCCTCTTTCAGCATCCATCATATAGACAGCGGCCACTAATGTCTTGCCGCCCTAGGCCCGGGCCTACTGGGCCTTAGGGCAAATTCGCCACTGTAGATAATATCGTACGTATATGGACTACAGTTACCACTATCTACTTACTCCTTAAACAAATTACCACACCAATATCCCCAACCAAATCGAACACCTATTGATAACTAGCGGCCCGATTCGAACTTATACGTGAAACATTTGCTAAAGATACGATATGGATTAGATATGTGTAAAAAGGACGTTTCTTCCAACAAAAAGTCACTTTTGACACTGACTTATCGAATTCATATCGTGTCTTTAAGATACTAGTTCTAATTGGGACGTAGGTTCGTAAAGGCCGTAAAGGCTTCTGGCTAGTGCAGACGAAATGCGGCCGCGATTTCCTCGTCATTCTCTTCACTATTTTTGCGATTGTGCAAATGCAACCAGATCTTACTATCTAAAGATATTGGACCCTCTATGTGGATACCCAGGGTATGATCCGCAGTGACGACCAGCAGGGTATCAGTTTCATCTGTCATAGCAGCAGCGATTCGAACGGCTTCTTCTTTGGCCGATGCTTCATCAATGGCCGGTTTGTGGACGCGTGCTAATAGTGTAATAAACAGTCGTATTTGTATATTGTTTTATTGTTGTTATACATACATACCAGCACTCACAGATACACCTTACGTGCTAATAGTGTTATTATTAATATGTAATTGTATTGTCGTGTGATTATACACTCTAATATTATATTCTGTCAAATATTTAATTACATATTATATTATTATGTCATTATGAAATTACATTAAATTGTCATCATTATGTATGTCACATTAATAACTAAATTGTTATATTAACAAATATTACAGTACAAATAATCCAAACGAAATTTCGACCAATCATAATTATTTCACATTAAAAATTAAATTCACACTAACAAAATAAATAATACATCATAATATAAACTGACCATAATAACAAACGATTATTGTAACAGATACTACTTACCAAAGATATTGGACCCTCTAAGCGGATATCCGTTAATAGACAGGGTATGTGTATGATCCGCAGTAACCACAAGGAGCGTATCAGCTTCATCTGTCATAGAGGCGGCGACTCGGACAGCATCTTCCAAGGCCGCTGCTTCGTCGATGGCGGTTTTGGCGCGCCCGCGGTGGTGCGCCATGTCTATGTTGCCGCCTTCTACCTGAGAAGGATTGAATCCTCAAATGAATAGTAAAAATAACGAATAAGTATAAACTAACGAGAGAGAACCTTCGACAGCAAGGCCTGAAAGCCACTTTAGACACACAAATTAAGCATGTTAAAGTTAATTACAAACGACCATGGGCCTCATTCCTGATTATGACTTAAATCGCCTAAAAAATAGTTCAACATTTTGGATTGTAATAATGTTGATAAATTTTGGACAAGTCGTAAAAAACTAGTGCCTGGGGATTAGTTTTCAAGCGGACCCCAGGCTCCCATGAGCTGTGGAAAAATGCCGGGACAACGCGAGGAAGAACAAAAAAGGTAGGCACTTATATGCCAAGTCAGGAGCCAATACAATTTGTGCACCTATATTCCTAAGTAACTTTTTGTTAGCCACCTCTTATATCCACAGAAAAGGTAAATATATATGAAGTCGTAGCATATTATTAATTCTCAGACGTTTTGCGTACCTAACCAGAAATGCCAATATCTACATACCTTATGCAAATGATAATAAGAGCCAACCAAATAATAAATAAATATTATAGGACATTATTACACAAATTGACTAAGTCCCACAGTAAGCTCAATAAGGCTTGTGTTGAGGTTACTTAGACAACGATATATATAATATATAAATACTTACAAATACTTAAATACATAGAAAACACCCATGACTCAGGAACAAGTATCCATGCTCATCACACGAATAAATGCCCTTACCAGGATTTGAACCCAGGATCATCGGCTTCATAGGCAGGGTCACTACCCACTAGGCCAGACCGATCGTCATGATATTAATATTATTATAATGATTACTCACCATAAGGAAGTACCCATTAGGGTTCCTCCGCAGCACCTTAATGGCGGCCTCCACCATCTCACTGATCGACGGCATGCCTTCGGGACCATGGTTCCGCTCGAATTCATATGCCATGTGTCCGTTGGCGAAGATCCCTGTAAATAGATAAAATAATTGAATAAATAAATAATATTGCAGGACATCCATACATAAATTGACTTAACCCCACAGTAAGCTCAAGAATGCTTGTGTTGTAGGTCCTCAGAAGAAAACACCCATTACTCATTCTATGATCAAATCTATGCTTATCACACAAATAAATGCCCCGGGATTAGAATCCAGGACCATGTTCCAGACCTGGTAGACCTTATCTCGTTGCGATAAGGTTTATATATGACCATTTAATTATGTCCCCATCACAGAATAAGCAATAGAATTTATATTTCCCAATAATATTTACTTACCCATCAAATAATCCGTATCATCAAAGTTGACCCCGCTCAGCTCGCTATTGTTCTGCACCATGCTGTATTTCAACTCTCGCTGCGCCTTATCCATCTTCCAGTCCCGGATGAGATCGCGTCCGTCCGTGCTGTAACACCCCCACAAGTTGATGGGGTCGCCTTCGAGGGCTGAAGAGTTGGAGACCAGCATTTGACGGCCTCCACCCATTATCACCTGGAAAATATACCAGCATGTATAAGCACGAGTAAGATCATCAGGATAACATAGGATCTAAAGGTTTGAAATATTAATTTAGCACCTTCTTATTTACATAAGGAGTACTCCTTATGTGGCAATGTGCAAGCGGCAGAACATTAATTAATAGAATCAGGCGTTACTTCGCGGAAATCCATGCTAATTAAAACAAGAAATATTACTTTGCTAATCCGCGAGAAAATAACGTGTTAGTCAATCAGTGCTAACCCGTTATACTTACTTGCGTATTTTTACATGCAATTAATGTTCCCACCCTCCCACCGCAAAAATAAATACGCAAATAAATATAACAACCCACCACCAAAAGTACAAAACTCGACACGTGTTTCGCCTCTCTACGAGGCATCCTCAGGAGATGCTGGTGATGTTGACGGTCTGACACCCGACAACTGACTGAGCTGTCTAGAACGGTCGGCCATATTTATACCTTGACCAGTCCCCCTACTGTGCAAGTGTGAGTGAGATGGAAAAATTCGTAATAACGGCGATGACGCAACATTCAACTGTTCGTTAAGAATCATCCCCCTATTGTTGTACCTAATTATTTCCAACTGTTCCAGAACACTCAAACGCAATCCTTTCTCGCAAACATGTAAAATATCAAAAGAATGATTCTCAGGTAAAGCATGGCCACTGTCTATCAAGTGCTTCGCAAAATTTGACTTTTCTGGATGGTTGTGTCTATATGACGCAACATGCTCCTTATACCTGGTAGTGAAATTACGGCCTGTTTGCCCCATATACACTTTATTACAATTATCACAAGTAAGCTTATAAACTCCAGATTTTTTTCCTTTCTCGATCTTATCTTTCCCATTGCAAAGTTTAGAGTGCAAAGTGTTGTTTGTCCTAAAAGCCACAGGAATGTCGTTAGATTTTAAAATTTTGTAAATTGCATCTGACAATTTGCCAACATAAGTTATGCTCGCTTTGTATTTCTTAATCGGCTCAGAGGATCGTGCAGCATACAACATATTGTTGACTATACTATTTCGCTTTTTTCTGATGATTCCATCCACAACAGACTTATCATAGCCATTCGAAACTGCTAAATGATAAATATTATTTAGTTCAGCTCGATAGTGTTCATCAGAAAGAGGCACAGTCAACATCAACACTATCGAACACACACACTATCGTGTATCGTGTATCGTGTCTGATGAACACTATCGAGCTGAACTAAATAATATTTATCATTTAGCAGTTTCGAATGGCTATGATAAGTCTGTTGTGGATGGAATCATCAGAAAAAAGCGAAATAGTATAGTCAACAATATGTTGTATGCTGCACGATCCTCTGAGCCGATTAAGAAATACAAAGCGAGCATAACTTATGTTGGCAAATTGTCAGATGCAATTTACAAAATTTTAAAATCTAACGACATTCCTGTGGCTTTTAGGACAAACAACACTTTGCACTCTAAACTTTGCAATGGGAAAGATAAGATCGAGAAAGGAAAAAAATCTGGAGTTTATAAGCTTACTTGTGATAATTGTAATAAAGTGTATATGGGGCAAACAGGCCGTAATTTCACTACCAGGTATAAGGAGCATGTTGCGTCATATAGACACAACCATCCAGAAAAGTCAAATTTTGCGAAGCACTTGATAGACAGTGGCCATGCTTTACCTGAGAATCATTCTTTTGATATTTTACATGTTTGCGAGAAAGGATTGCGTTTGAGTGTTCTGGAACAGTTGGAAATAATTAGGTACAACAATAGGGGGATGATTCTTAACGAACAGTTGAATGTTGCGTCATCGCCGTTATTACGAATTTTTCCATCTCACTCACACTTGCACAGTAGGGGGACTGGTCAAGGTATAAATATGGCCGACCGTTCTAGACAGCTCAGTCAGTTGTCGGGTGTCAGACCGTCAACATCACCAGCATCTCCTGAGGATGCCTCGTAGAGAGGCGAAACACGTGTCGAGTTTTGTACTTTTGGTGGTGGGTTGTTATATTTATTTGCGTATTTATTTTTGCGGTGGGAGGGTGGGAACATTAATTGCATGTAAAAATACGCAAGTAAGTATAACGGGTTAGCACTGATTGACTAACACGTTATTTTCTCGCGGATTAGCAAAGTAATATTTCTTGTTTTAATCGGCAGAACATTGTTAAAATTTTCGAAAATTTCTGGAGACTTATGGGTAATATCATTCCTTAAACTTATGAGTAAGTTCCTTACGCTTTTGGCACCTTTTGGTAAAAAAGATAAAAACTTACATGTAGATCCCTCCCCGGCCAATCCTCCACCAGCTGCCTGGCAATGTCCTTGCAGGCCCTCGACTCCTGAGGGATGACCGATTCGCATTCCCAGTGGCGATTAGCAGTGTGGGCGTAAAGTGGAGCGGGGGTCGCGTGGGTTACTCGCATCGTGGTCACGAAACCTGGAGTCAACATTATTATTCTCATTTTTTTTTCTATTGACGAAACGCCTACTCGTATGATTGCCATCTATACAATAAAAACAATAGGGATGACATGTATGAACATGGATTCACATGTGTTTTATCTATATACATTACCATCCCTAAACATCCCCACACTCTTTGTCTCGAACAAAACTCGACGAATACATATATGTATCTACTTGTTTTACCTGCACTCTTCCCCGCTTGTAACTCTACAGCAGTAAGAGACCAGATGCGTTTCAGGATCCAAAGTTTTAGGGTAGTCATCCGCTGATACTGTGGCAGCGACGCCGATGGTGCGCTGGTTGACCTTGATCCCAGTTTACCTGTACTATTTCCTGCTAATTTTCTCACAATTTCTCTCTTTTTCAAAGCCAAGGTGTCGTGAAATCGATCAAAAAGATATAACTCCTTTAATGAAAGAAACTAGACCATCACCATGTATAGCTCTCAGACTGGTATTAACCTAGTTTCGCTATAGTTTACCTGCAGAGAAGTGTCTACAGCATCGGTAGTTTTTCAGCGGCACACGGTACAAGTTATTTATTCTGTGAACTGATTGTGCCTTTGATTTCTTTCCTAAAGTTTCTTACCTGCACTCTTTCCTGCCTCTAGTGCCACAGCAGCCAAGGACTTCAGCTGCGCCTCAGGATCCAAAGACTTGGGGCAGTCATCAGCTGCGACGGTGGCGTCGACGCCGATGGTGCGTTGGTTGACCTTCGTGCCGGTGAACATAGCGGTGGCCGTTGACGCGGAGTCTGGGACCATCTTGTTGGCGGAGTATGTCTGGAAGGATAGAAATAGAAATAGTTTATTTAGTACACCTAGTGCATCCACTGGGCCTTACTAAAAATCTGCGTCATGGATTGTGCCATGGGGCTCATACCGTTACACCACGCTGTGTGAGGACCATTTTTCTTCTTATCTAATTTTGTGTAATTATTTTTATTTAATTTCAAGATTACTGTTATTGTGCTAATAAATGCTTTTTCTTTCTTTATTTTAGTACACCAGAACGTTCCAGTCTGGGCCGAGGCTTCCGACAGTTCGTTTTCTATGACGGGTGATAGGTGATCACGTGATGCTTTGGGACGGTACGAACGGCTCGGCCCGGACCGTTATAGCGTGAATCGTCCTTAATTCGTCTTCCCCGAAAAGCCATAGATAATTAGATCATATTTTAGCTCACGACTTTTCATTGTCATTACTCATCACACAGACAGTGCTGCGACCACACTGTGACGCATGGCCGTTTCATGTACTGTCAACCAATTTGAAATAACCACTATAGAACCTTGTCGCTTTAATTACTAGATATAAGACATTAATCACTCAATAAGCACTGTCGTAGAATATAAACAAATTGATACATTACAACATGGTTTTATAGTAGTGGCTTAGGAGTAAAATTGGTTCACTGTACCTACGGTCAGCATCAAATACATGGTGACAGCCAAAGTAGTCAAATATATCACTATAGGTAATAAACTTAAGTCACCTGTTGTATGTAGTTGTGACGTGTTGGAATAGACAATACATGTTTAAAAGACACACACAAACAAAACAAATGTCTATTGGAACACGTCACAACTACACACAACAGGTGACTTACTTAAGTTTTTTACCTATACACGCCTTAATTAGAATAGATATAAGGAGATGTTACGATATTATGTATTGGAGACTTAATAGGCCGTCGCCTTCGAGCAACACCGGCTTCCAACACGTCGGAAGGGAGAAGCCTAAGCGATATCTTACCGAACAAATCATTCTGCCATTTTTTGTGTGGGGATACGTGCACACACTCGCAATTCTCACTCACTACATACAAAATCCAATCTGTAATGACGACACAAATACATAGAAAATGACACACGTCAAAGAAAAATCTCGCACACCCCGATCTCTTTTTGTGTACGGACGAGTCACAACATTGCACCGCCATAGGTACAGTTGTTGCAGAGGGGAAATAGTATGAATGCCGTCTCCCTTCCCGGTGTTTCTCGAAGGCCGTCGCTATTTATTTAATGTACAAACCGCCCTTCAGAAACAACACACACAGTTACACAGAAAAACAAATATAATTATGTAATTCGACGTTAATAATTTGCACTTTCTTTATCAGCTTTATCTTGTTAACACCTAGATAATGAAATACAATTGTATATTTATAATGATTTTAAGGTTATCTGTCTGGGTACATATCCTAACATAAACAAACTATAAGATGCCTGCACCTAAAACAAATAGTCTCAAATCTGTTAAGTGCTTAAAACTTATAGAATATAAATTTCTATTTATAAGCGTTATACCTAATTATACCTAATAACATACAAACGCATTCAAACCAAGTCGTTTGTGTACCTATGAAATAATTTAATGTACTCATATAAGTATCTAACATGGTAACAAATCAAATTATTTTATGTACGTATTACTCGCCCTTAGAGTTGATCAAAGACGCCCAGTTTTTCTAAGATTGAGAAATAAAGAAACGCTCACATATCTGGTAATAATCGGACCGACAGACGGACATGACGAATCTATAAGGGTTCAGTTTTTTTGGCTACGGAACCCTAAAAAGTAGTGGAAATGCAGCCTACATGAAAATTAACATTGACACTTCGTGGGGGACTGTACTCTTCCTTACAGCTCACGTACTCTTCTTAAACGTCTTACGACATTTGGAGACAAAGAACTAAGAATTCTTACGCCTCGACCACCAACGTCATTTATTTTAATGCAATGCGCATGTAAAAATACTCCAACACAATACTGTATTGTTAATAAAATAAAGAATTGAATTGAGCCACCGTATGGCGGCCGGCGTGCACGCTGACGGCGTTCGTTCCGTGGACCTTCTTACCTTCAGCAGACCAACATGTGGGAACTCCTCAAAAGCCATCCTGTACCCCTCCCCTCCCTTGTATATCCTGGTGGCGGTGATGGTGTTCGGCCCCATGCCGTCCCCTATGAACAATATAACATTCTTGGCTCTGTTCTCATTTCTCTTAACGTTCAGTGCCTCTTCGAGCTCGGCGTGTGCGAGGTCCCGCCAGTATTTTTGGTCTGAAATGTTATACATAATAATCACAATTAGACTAATGATTGTTCAAATACGTTTTCTATAGGTTCATGTTATGATCGTCATGAACTTTATTTTATAATACTTTATTTAATGCAAATGCTTGAATTTTTGAAATGACTCAAATAACGAAATACAATTTTGAAGTTCCAGGAATTACACAATTCTTCCAAAGAGTTCCGAGGCTCTAACCGCGAAAAACAAAACTTTACTTGTGCGAAAAATAGGAAATTCGCAACGAGTTGCGAATGACCTATTCGCACATATATTGTACAACGTTTTACAGTACATATAACTAACTAACTAACTAACTGCTTTGGCTCAGCGATCCAAAAAGAATCTTGGCCTCCGAAACGAGAGAACGCCACCTGTCCCGATCCAGCGCGGTTTCCTGCCATGAATTGGCATTCAGCCGACGCAGGTCCGCCTCCACGACATCACACCAGCGGTACCTAGGGCGCCCGATCGGACGACGGCCGGTTGGTCGCCCCAAGTACGCTTCCTTGACTACGCGATCCTTCCCCATTCTGAGTAGGTGACCGAGCCAGCGAAGTCTGTGGGATTTAGTTACGCCTATGATATTGGGCTCAACCACCAACTCTTCGATCTCGGCGTTTTTCCGGATCCTCCAGGAGCCGTCGTCACTTCGGACAAGTCCCAGGATCTTCCTGAGCACTTTTCTTTCCGCTATCAGGAGCTGACTTTCCTCCACTTCTTTCTTTTCTTTTTTCTTTTCTTTACAGTACATATAGCCCTTTAAATTTTCGACACTTACGTAATGTGCTAATTATCGCACTTGTGCGGTAAAGTTGCACCATATATGCACATAAATTCTTTATCTACTTTTTACTGTCATTCAGGCATGCCTGCATGATATTAAAAGCGGCCAAGTGCGAGTCGGACTCGCGCATGAAGGGTTCCGTACCATTTATGACGTATTAAAAAAAATCTACTTACTAGATCTCGTTCAACATTTTACCACTTAGGACACACATTTTACCACTTTGGAAGTGTCTCTCGTGCAAACTATTCAGTTTAGAAAAAAATGATATTAGAAACCTCAATATCATTTTTGAAGACCTATCCGTAGATACCCCACACGTATGGGTTTGATGAAAAAAAAATATTATTTTTTATTTTATGACTTATTAAAAAAAACTACTTACTAGATCTCGTTCAAACCAATTTTCGGTGGAAGTTTGCATGGTAATGTATATGATATATTTTTTTTAGATTTTTCATTCTGTTATTTTAGAAGTTACGGGGGGGGGGGGGACACACATTTTTTCACTTTGGAAGTGTCTCTCGCGCAAACTATTCAGTTTAGAAAAAAATTATATTAGAAACCTAAATATCATTTTTGAAGACCTATCCCTAGATACCCCACACGTATGGGTTTGATGAAAAAAAATTTTTTTTTTAATTTTTATGACGTATTAAAAAAAAACTACTTACTAGATCTCGTTCGAACCAATTTTCGGTGGAAGTTTGCATGGCAATGTATATCATATATTTTTTTTAGATTTTTCATTCTGTTATTTTAGAAGTTACGGGGGGGGGGGGGACACACTTTTTACCACTTTGGAAGTGTCTCTCGCGCAAACTATTCAGTTTTGAAAAAAATGATATTAGAAACCTCAATATCATTTTTAAAGACCTATCCATAGATACCCCACACGTATGGGTTTGATGAAAAAAGATTTTTTGAGTTTCAGTTCTAAGTATGGGGAACCCCCAAAATTTATTGTTTTTTTTTCTATTTTTGTGTAAACATCATAATGCGGTTCATAGGATACATCTACTTACCAAGTTTGAACAGTATAGCTTTTATAGTTTCGGAAAAAAGTGGCTGTGACAGAATCGGACAGACAGACGGACATGACGAATCTATAAGGGTTCCGTTTTTTGCCATTTGGCTACGGAACCCTAAAAAGTAGTTTTTGTAAGTTGACAGCAATACATTTTGTAGTTTGTACAGTGTTCAGTATTAATTTTGATTTTGTCAGGCTGGTAAATATTAATCTCAGTATCGTTTTAGTGATTTTATAGCACAAGTCAAGCACATGTGCTGTTATAACTTATGAGGAATAGACAATATAGACTTTTCTCCAAACATATTATGTATAAATAAATATTATAGGACATTATTACACAAATTGACTAAGTCCCACAGTAAGCTCAATAAGGCTTGTGTTGAGGGTACTTAGACAACGATATATATTACATATAATATATAAATATTTATAAATACTTAAATACATAGAAAACAGCCATGACTCAGGAACAAATATCCATGCTTATCACACGAATAAATGCCCTTACCAGGATTTGAACCGGGGACCATCAGCTTCGTAGGCAGAGTGATCCTGCCCACTAGTCCAAACCGGTCGTCAAAATGTATGTTCTTTCTTCTTTTATTAGAGTTCATGAATAATATGAATGACAACAGTAGAGGAGTTGAAAAAATGTGTTTTCATCAGTCTAGTTACCCCACTCGTAGTCCCCGAATGATTGTATAATTGCTTCACGACATCGCGTATAATTATATCTATGTTAACCTTTGCAATTAAATGGAGACAATAATACAACGTATATTTACGAACAACTGCGTGTGTGGCACTGGCACTGGCAATATTATTGTAAACGGTGTAATCCTAAATGAACTTAATAAAATAAAAAATACTGTATTCATGCATGTGGTGTTTACCTATAAGTAATTGTTACAGTTAGCTTTGTTTGTATTTACAGGGTGGCCCAAAAAAACGTTGACAAAGATTTTTTTAAGTTTTAATATTAAATACTTACATAACTTATTCAATACAACTTAAAATTAAAAATACAGCCTTTTTTATTTAAGAAAAATCAATTGTCTTTAAAATAGCCCCCTTTGGCTTTAATGCACAAACGCAAACGTTTGGTAAAATTTTCAACGATATGCCGCAGCTCCTCCATGGTTATTTTTGCCCACTCCTGGGTAAGTTTCGCTTTTAAAGCGTCTACACTCTTGTGTTTTGTAGCACAGGCCCTTGTTTCTAAGATAGACCACAAACTATAATCCATTGGATTTAGATCAGGTGAGTAGGGCGGCCACTCTTTCGAGCTTATGAACCCTGGAAAATTGTCTTTACACCACTGCTGCACACTTCGGGCCCTGTGAGATGGAGCAGAGTCCTGCTGGAATATCCACGGCTGGTTGCCGAAATGTTGTTGACTCCAAGGAAGAACTACAGCTTCCAGAATATCTCTCCTGTATATTTCTTGGTTTATTTTTACACCCTTTTCAATAAAAATGAGAGGAGTTTTGCCTGTAGAGCAAATACCACCCCAAACCATAACTGAATCCGGCTTTTGACGATGGGGAATGACTGCGACCTCTCCGGGGCGACTAGAAGAGTAAATTCTGTCATTTTGGTGATTGTGGGCCTGTTCTATACAAAAAAGTTTTTCATCAGTAAAAAGGATATTTTTCCATTTTTCAGTAGCGGCACGTCGCGTAATCAAACGGCATCTCTGTAGACGAACTTTTTTATCTTTATCTTCTAGAAGCTGAGCTTTACGTAGCTTATATGCCTTTAATTTTAGATCATTAGCGACAATACGTTGGACCGTTGATCGACTTACACCCAGTTCCCGAGCCATTTTTCGCACTTTGGTCCGTGGATTACGACTAAGCCGTTTTTTTATAACATTTCGAAGCCTCGGAGTCCTAACAGTCCTCTTTCTTCCTCTTCCTGGGCGGTCAGCAAGATGCCCGAGTTCATTATACCGCCCAATAGTCTTGGACACCAGTTGACGTCTGACACCGAGCGATCTAACTATCTCACACTGTCGTTTTCCCGCTTCGTGCAAGGAAATTATTGCTTTACGCTGCGTAGACATCATAAAAACCAAAAATATTCATATAATTCAAACAAGCTATTATTCATAAAACGTTGCCAATATGTGTAAGAATGTAACAGAAAATGAACCGAATTCGTTTGGCGTTCCAAATTCAAAAAATTTACTTTTTAATTTTGTCAACGTAATTTTGGGCCACGGTGTATATCTAGAAAAGTGTAAACAATTGTTAGTGAACCATTAAAAAATAAAATAAATAAACAAAAAGAAGGAATGGAAAAATGTGAATTTCTGGTAACTTTCAGTGGCTCAGTTATTTAGGAGAGATTGGACCGGAGTTCCGAAAAGTTACAACTTAGAATTGTCATTTAACTGAACGTGTTTTTATCAACTTTGCCTGGATATTAGTGCTCGTTAAGTTACACAAATAAGTGTAACTAATAGGAAAACTTATTAGCACGTCACGGTGCTTGCCTAGATTAGAGTATACTTTCTAATTGAGAAAAGTCGGTGAAATAGTACACGTACTTAGTATCTAACCTTTAAATGGGTTTAATGGATTATGGTCAGATGTTCTAAGCTTTTTTAGAACCTTTTATTATTAGGTATCTATATATTTGGTTTCACCTGTCCTGTTGTCTGTCTGTAATCAAGTCTTGCAAGGTTTTGACCCAATTCCCGGTTTCCGATGAAGCTGAAAATTTGCATACTCGTACTAGTACTTATGTTAGTCGGGTGACAATGCAATATTATGGTACCATCGAGCTGATCTGATGATGGAGATAGGCTATACGCACTCTGTGATAAAACAACGCAACCTATTGTGTTTGGGTATGTTAGTAAGTAAGTAAAATATTCTTTATTGCACCAACAATTATACATTTTACATACATGTAAAACTACAAATAAATTATTCAATGAGTATTAGTTGCCTGTCGAAAAAAGTACAGTCACCGATAAAAGCTTGTACCAAAATGAAATGTTTGCCAAAATCTATAGACGCCTTCCTGCTCGTTGGAAAAAAAAAACTTTATATATACCTTTTTTTTCCTATCATCTAATATTTCGATTCCAATAGGTCTCTATGACGATCGTCGTAACTATACACATTTAGCATCGCCGGCTCCCCAGCTATAAATGTGAACATCAGAGCCCCTATTGTAAATTAATTCGATAGCGACACGTGTCGTACGCGTTTGCGTAAGTCTCATTTTGTATGGGATTTAGAAACGGCGGGACGTTTTGGAAACTCAAAATCCATGCATTACAAATGCGAAGTTGACGTCGGCGAAGTCACTGTCAATTCCCTTGATAAAATAAATGACAAATTGAACGCTATAACCACGGCAGCCACTCATTTTAACGAGTAAATTGTTGTTGAGGTGGGGTATGAAGGCATTTAGGCACAAAGTAATAGTGCTACGGTACAGAAAAGAAACTTCCTACAAAACCGAAGTGTGACAGCGATTCAGGGACGAATCATGCTGTCCCTTTCTTAAGTATGTTACTATCCCTTGGAGTAATGGGACGTCCAGTTGTGCCAACCCTGATAATTGCTCGGAGCAATGATAGTCCGAACGGAGTCGATAATTCCCGAAAGGAAGTTTCGCCCACCTGATTTAGGGAAACACTGAAGATTTTCGGCTTAATTCCAATGTTCAGGTTTCTTTATGTCAAGGCATAATAACATTTTGCACTGTACAAAAATATTACTCGTTCAATCAGTAAGTATGTAGTAGAAATCATTAGGAACACAAGGGATAACCGACGACCGACCGGGGGGGGGGGGGGGGGGGGGGGGTACCGGTTTGGCCTAGTGGGTAGTGACCCTGCCTACGAAGCTGATGGTCCCGGGTTCAAATCCTGGTAAGGGCATTTATTCGTGTGATGAGCATGCGGATATTTGTTCCTGAGTCATGGGTGTTGTCTATGTATTTAAGTATTTATAAATATTTATATATTATATATATCGTTGTCTAAGTACCCTCATAAGCGCTGGTGGCCTAGCGGTAAGAGCGTGCGACTTGCAATCCGGAGGTCGCGGGTTGAAACCCCGGCTCGTACCAATGAGTTTTTCGGAACTTATGTACGAAATATCATTTGATATTTACCAGTCGCTTTTCGGTGAAGGAAAATATCGTGAGGAAACCGGACTAATCCCAACAAGGCCTAGTTTATCCTCTGGGTTGGAAGGTCTGATGGCAGTCGCTTTCGTAAAAACTAGTGCCTACGCCAAATCTTGGGATTAGTTGTCAAGCGGACCCCAGGCTCCCATGAGCCGTGGCAAATGCCGAGACAACGCGAGGAAGAAGAAGAGTTGTCTAAGTACCCTCAACACAAGCCTTATTGAGCTTACTGTGGGACTTAGTCAATTTGTGTAATAATGTCCTATAATATTTATTTATTTATTTATAACATTTTCATTTCCTTAGTTCCTATTCCTAATCACCCCAAGCAATCCATATTTAATTAATGACCATCACTCACGATTATATTTTTGGTTAAAACCACATGGGGTTTAAAATTGTGGGTATATATAAGATGATAAAAGGTGTTCTTGTCAGAATATAAAAATACAAGCAAATCTCGTCTTTATTAAAGGTCGTGATACCTACTCTATATCTCACTGTTCCAAATTTCCCGCCGTTCTTAATTCCCCTACTTCCCTACACGCTTGAGTATTAATTTTAAATGGAAAACTTGGTAAGGCACTTGGCTTTTTAATGTTTTGTCTGTAAAGTCAATTTTGCTCGACTTTGTGGGGGCACTGCCGTGCCCCCAGATCTTGGCGGTAATTTTTGTGATTTCTTTTATTTTAATATGATTGAGCCGCGTAAAAGACAGTAACTGTAATTCATAAAAAATCAGCCAAGAGCATGTGGGGCCATGCTCAGAGTAGGGTTCCGTAGTTACTCTTCCGTCACAATAAGCTAAACTGGAGCATGAAGGGGAAACTTTTAGTGATAACTCAAAAACAGCTAAACTGATCATATCCGCTATAGTTTTCATTTAATGTATTTCTTAAGCTCTACTTTCACGATTTTTTTTATATTTTTTGGACCTATCGTTCAAAAGTTAGAGGGGGGGACACTATTTTTTTTTTCTTTCGGATCGATTATCTCCGAATATATTCACTTTATCAAAAAATCTTTGTTGAAGACCCCTATTAGTTTTAAAAGACCTTTCCAACGATATCCCACACTGTAGGCTTGAAGCAAAAGAAAAATTTCACCTCCACTTTACGTGTAGGCACGTGTAGGGGAGGTACCCTAAAAAAAATTAATTTTTTAGATTTTATTGTACGACTTTGTCGGATTTATTGATTTATATATCCATACCAAATTTCAGCTTTCTAGCACTAACGACCACGGAGCGAAGACTCGGACAAAAAGACAGACAGACGGACATGGCGAAACTATAAGGGTTCCTAGTTGACTACGGAACCCTAAAAAGGTTAAGATTTATACCATAACGGGGTATTCCCATAAATATGTGCTCGCGAACGTTAGTTTATTCGCTATAGGAAATTCTGGATAGATATCTAGTCCTACATGATCACCAGTTTTTTTGCCTCGAGTTTGTTGACCTGTGTTATGACAGACATTTCTTTTTTAGACGCTCGTGAACATTTTTAGACATTTGTTACACAATGTTCTATCGCTTAACCAAAAAAACCGTGTCATATTGCAAACAAAACCATAACCAAACTATCACAATGGGCTTTTAAATATTTGTATTCTGCTTTAATTCTTTAAGTAATGTTTACTGTCAGTCACTTTTTATTGGTAAATAATGTTAAGAACAATAAACTAAATATCTCAGAGATGCTTATTTTATTGATATAAAACTTCAAAACAAATTCTACCTTCAATACAACAAACATTGACAACCCACCTTTTTAACAATCGCGCCAGAAACCGCAAGGTAAACACTAAATTATTGCTTTACACAAACGAAAGAAAACAGGAAATAAAAATCAAGATCAAAAACCAACGAATCCAAATTTAAAAAACTACACAATTTAAAAAATAACTTACTAACTAATTAAAAAAGTTACAATTCTCACCGGTCCGAAGTGAACGCGCGCCGAACACAAATAAAAACAAAATTAGAACGCGCATGTCTAGTCTCGGCCGCTGAATGAATGGCACTGATAACTTCAGTCAGGCGGTCCGTATTGTACGATGGCCGGCCATGTGACAATGGTATTTAATTTTGCAGCGCTGTAATAATTAGATAATTACGTAGTGCTGAGAACGCTTCACAGCACTGACGTATACGTAGGTATGCTTTTGTATATATTAAATGTAATGAAAAAAAAAGGTATGACGATGAGTTTTGATGATGAGAACCTTAAACATAGAAGGGAAAATTATTACGTTTTGTGTGTAGTGCAATCGTCAAGTTCAACCTTGGTTTACTTACTTTTACTGGACATATTTAAACTCAGTTTTTACTTCCTAGTTACTAAATTAGAAAGACTGATCGATTGCTCAATCTACAATACAATACAAATACTCTTTTTTATTTCCTCAATAAAAGAAAATAATACAATAGAAAACCGAAACAAAACCGATCTCTTCCAGACAACCTCAAAGCTGCTATCCAATCTGTCATTTTAGTACCTACACTGCTGAAACAATTATGATTTATCGAGCACACATTAATGTGATTTTCATTAAGATTAACTTCTATACAATATCAACAAATGTTTGAACAGTAAAATACAAAACGGTAACGTTAACTGTTTGAACATTTATAAATATTGAAAAAACGATTGAAATAAACGAACAGTCACTACATTTTAGATACTCAAAAATTTACTGTCTTTTCGGAACAGTAAAATTTACTGTTTTGTTATTTAGGCTCGAAGTTCTTTAGACCCAATCGAAGATGCTCGCATTCTAAATAGCAGTGTTGGCCGAACGTTAATTAGAATTTAAAATATTGAAAATTACAAGAAACCATTACAAATTGAACCGTAAACTGTAACCGTCCGTTACGGGTTTACGGTTCAATTTGTAATGGTTAATTATCAATATTTTCAATTCTAATTAACTTTCGGCCAACACTGCTAAATAGCATAAATTGTGACTAAATAAGCTATGTGTACGTATAATGTATTATGCCGACATTAAGACATTATAGATTTCTTTAGTAAATAGGTATTTGTTGTTTTCTTCTTCATATTGCGCAATCCACATTAAACACAAAACACGATTTATCATTCGATTCTTATCATTTACTGTTTATAATTATTATCAAGTTAACTTTTTATAAATAATACGTCGTAGATAATAAAATTGCAGGATTATTCAAATAAAAAAGGTTAGATATCTTTTCAACACACTTGCTCAAAACGACGTTTTTATTCCATCGATTTTTGGCTCCTAATCCTAGATATTATAAAACTTGCCGTAACTGATTGCTAATAATATACATGGAAACGGCGCCTTCTCAATTTGGTCGAGTAATATTTTTTTTTTAACTAACTGTTTATTAGGTTCAAATGTTAGTTCCATAGATATGTTAGTTCAAAGAGGTTTTATCACACCAAACAATTTTTCTACATATTAAATTATCTCGTAAATTATATTAATTAACTCCACAAACATTTCTCCACTCCAGCGATCTAGGACTGCGCCCTCTCTGCTGCCGTACCATTTATGACTGTCTGAAGTGCTGGTTACTTAGTTTTGTTTTAATATTTATTTTGATATTAAGTTGTGATACATATTGTTATATTTTTAAGTTAGTATTTACTTAGGCCCCTTTTAATTAGCGCGTATGCTTACTGCGTCCCAACCCGTCGTATCAGCCGTTCACCAATGCCCCATTTGTACGAAAAGTTTTGAAAGTTCCCGCGGTCTTAACATACACCATTCGAAAAAACACAGAAATGTTTTATCACAGAATACCACTCCTATTACTGGCCCAACCACCAACATCCCCACATCACCCCCGCACCCCTTTAATACCCCTTCACCTCCAAATAACTTGCACCTCGACCTAAGCTACCTTAAAATTCATTGCCCCATCGTAAAACGGATTCCTCGCGGCGCCAGGATCTCCGTCGCTACTCGCTTGTCCTTCCTAATTGACCAGTGTATAGAAATAAATAGTTTAGAGTCGTGGCGCAACCTCCTCACTTTCGCCTATCACACACTACACGCCCCTACTGACAGTACAGACGGCAAAATATCTCTCACTCAAAAAATTAAGAATAATTGCTCCACCCCTTCAATATTTGCCCCTGACATTACTTCAAGAATTAGCAATAGCACCGACAAACCGATATCATTTAATTTGACTAAAACCGTTGAAGGCAAAATTAGCGACGGAGACCTAAAAGGCGCTGCCCGTATTTTGTTCTGCAGCGACACTCTATCTCCTGACACTCCCGACACTCTCTCAGCCCTGCACTCCAAACATCCCCCCGCCCCCTCTATACCTTTTTTCTTAGACCCGCCAACTTCCACTCAGGACTGCCTCCATATTGAAAACAAGCACATTACCGATGCCATTGCTAGTTTCAAAACCGGCTCCGCGGCCGGTCTAGACGGCATTTCCCCTCAACACCTGAAAGATCTAACAGCACGTGGTGTCGGTGACGCAGGTACAAAATTGGTCACTTCTCTAAGTAACATAATAAATCTAATGCTAAGTGGCCGAATAAATCCTGACATAGTTCCCATCCTTTATGGAGCTAATTTAATCGCTCTTACTAAAAAAGATGGTGGCGTGAGACCGATTGCAGTCGGCACGACCTTAAGACGCCTGGCGTCTAAAATAGCAGTTCGGCATATCATTTCTAAATTACAGCGTAAATTCGAACCAATACAATTAGGGTTCGGGACAAGAGGGGGGTGCGAAGCAGCAGTTCATGCACTTCGCACCTTCCTCAGCAATGACGATTGCCAAGTTCTTATAAAAATCGATGTAAAAAACGCTTTCAATTCCGTAAACAGAGATACCCTGCTGGCTGAAATTCGAAATAATACCCCGGAGCTTTACAATTACCTACTACATTGCTACGCAGACCCCTCCAAATTAATGTACCGTCGCCACGAACTCTCGTCAGAAGTTGGTTGCCAGCAGGGTGATCCCCTCGGGCCGGCTATTTTCAGCCTAGCAATAAACCCTATCATACAAAATTTACGATCAAAATTTAACGTTTGGTATTTGGACGACGGCACCCTAGGAGGAAACATAGACACTGTACTTTCTGACCTTTCGACCCTCAAAACAAAATTTGAATCCATTGGCCTAGATCTAAATTATAACAAATGTGAACTTTATATTCACGATACATCCATTAACCACTTAGATATCACCAATAAATTTAATCTCTTAGCACCAAATATAAAACCTGTTACAAAAGAGACTCTTAGCCTCCTAGGGACACCAATTTTTGATGATTCTTTTCCTGACTTTATTAACAATATCATAGCTAATTTCGAAAATTGCGCCGATCGTCTACTAGAAATTAGCCCCCATTCGGCCTTTTTTATCCTTAAATTCTGTCTTTTCGTGCCAAAATTAACATACATGCTTCGGTGCAGCCCCTTCTGGAAACATCCAAATTTACTGACGCCTATCGACTCCTTAGTTCAAACCCACTTGGAAATTATATTAAATTTAAAGCTCACCGAACAATCTTGGCTCCAAGCATCCCTGCCCGTCCGATACGGCGGGCTCGGAGTGCGCAAAATTTCGAGTGTTTCGCTGCCCGCATTTCTATCGTCTGTCCACAGCTCTGCTGGCCTCGTAGGAAAAATCATAAGGGCTCCGCCCACAAACTACGAGATCTCAGGCTTGGATGACGCTAGAAATGCCTGGCTGTCTGCCTGCCCGGGGCAAAACATTCCACACAACCCATGTTCACAAAGGGGGTGGGACGATGTTGTAAACAAATTAACATATACCTCCCTCCTAAATAGCAGCGCAGGAGCTGAGCGAGCCCGGCTGTTGGCTGTCGGCTGCAGAGAGGCAGGCCACTGGCTGAATGCCTACCCATCGCCCAATATTGGTACCCACCTAGACTCCGAAACACTCCGATTGGCAATGGGGCTACGCTTAGGGGCCCCAATCTGCGCACCGCACAAATGCTCCTGTGGCTTTGAGGTGGACCAACTGGGACGCCACGGACTTGCTTGCCAACGTAGCGCGGGTCGCCTTTCGCGCCACGCTGCACTTAACGACATAATCCGTCGGTCACTTGCCACCGTCAACGTTCCGGCTATACTGGAGCCTGCCGGTATTGCCAGAGACGATGGCAAGAGACCAGACGGGATGTCTTTGATTCCGTGGAGGATGGGACGTGTGCTCGTGTGGGACGCAACTTGTGTTGACACGCTGGCACCTTCCCACCTCCACGGTACTACATACAAAGCCGGCGCGGCGGCGGAAGCGGCAGAGGCGCTCAAAAAGCGCAAATACGGGAGTCTCGACACCAACTACAACTTTGTTGCATTTGGAGTCGAGACTCTTGGTCCATGGGGCCCCGCAGCGCAGGGCTTATACCGGCAATTGGCGAAACGGCTGGTGGATGGGACCGGGGATAAGAGAGCTGGCAGCTTCCTCGCCCAACGCTTGAGCATAGCGATCCAGCGAGGAAATGCTACCAGCATCCTCGGTACCTTGCCACGGGGGCCCATTTTAGATTTAGATTTTTAGTTTTATATAGTAGTTTTAGTTTAGTTAATTGTATTACTTATATAATTTTTTTTATTAATTTGTCAATAATGCTTAGTAGTTGATTTTTATAATGTTTTCTATCAAATGCATATACTTATACAATTCTTCTATGCTTATTAATTAATAAACATAACATTTTATCGATTTGATCTCCATCCGTCGAATAGAAGTACGAATATATTGGCTTTTTTACATTTTTTTAATTGGCCGTTTGTCGATTTCGTCGCGCCTTTGCCTTGCGCGCGCATTGGAAACGTGAGTAAAAAAAAACGCGCCAGCCATTTTCCGTATTTGTCATAAAATTTGAACAGTTTTGCATGTTTTTAGTTTAGGTATACATATATTGACGAAGATGTCATTTTCAAGCATTGAAAATGAAGAACACATAAAATTGACGCTGCCAGTAATACTAATAGAGGCAAAAGCCGAGAACGATAGCCTTTTACCATCAAAATCGGATGAAAAATAATTGGCAGCATATGAAACTTTTATTCAATGGAAAATGAGCAAAAACGCCCAGTCTTTCTTGGAAAACGTGTTGGTAGCTTACTTCAATGAACTGGCGAATAAGTGCCTACAAGCCCAGCACGCTTGGTGCAATTATTCAATGTTTACTGTTTTGACAAAAAAAAAAATGTATAAGTTTTGTTTTTTCCCCGCAAGTGTGCTGAAAAACGTCGTATGAAACGCGTGTGCATTGGTCAATACCCACATCGGCTTTCTTATTGCGCGCTCGCTTACAGCTCGCGCGCACAATATCGCCTCGTATGTAATGACCAACTTAGCACACTTGTATCATAATGTACTATTACGTGCTATCTTTGCTAGCAGAATGAAAAATTCATAATGTATGTATAAGCTCTGTACGTTTTGTTGTTATTTATGTATATAGGATGTTTGACAGAGGGACAGACAGACGGACAGACGAACGGACAGCGGAGTCTTAGTAACCTATTACTACCGTTTTACCCTTTGATTACGGAACCTCAAAATTGTTTAGGAGCCATGTTGATAGAAGTTGTCGAAGTGGTATTTTTTTAGTAACTTGAGATAATTTATACGCTCGACTAAGCCACCAACGCTTCAAGAATTAGATCTTACTCATACTTCGCCAATCAGTTAGATTAACCTCTAGCTTGCGGCTGCAAACGGAATAATGGTCTCGTGAGTATCGATCTGTGACAGCGGCCGTGCGCAGAACACAGCTTCCCTGTTAAGGGGCCGCACCGCGACGAGAAACTTATTAAGAAAGAAAGAAAGAAAATACATTTATTTATGACAAAACAAACACGGATGACAAAAACATGTTGACAACACAATGTATAACATTTAGCGCAAAATGCCATAAAAGGTTCACAACTCAGCATGTAGCTGGCAAAGCCAGCGCTGTTCTTCCGTTGTGACCCAGGAGTACGCCGTTCTATAACGAGGCGGCTATGCTTTAATTAAGTATTCAGTAAGAAATAAATAAATAAATATTTGGGGACAATCATACACAAATCGACCTAGCCTAGTACTAGCTTTGCTTAGTTTGGCTAAGCAAAGCTAGTACTATGGGTACTAGGCGACTATATACATATGTATATAGATACATACATACTTATATACATAGAAAACACCCATGACTCAGGAACGAATACCATTCATCACACAAATAAATGCCCTTACCGGGATTCCGAAGCGGAACCATCGGCTTCATAAGCAGGGTCGCTACTCACTAGGCCAAAACGGTCGTCAAAATAGTAATAATTTATCGCAAAATGTGCCTACTTTGCTTCAAAATTTGGAAAAAAATATACAAACTAAGAACTCTAAGACAAATTTACCCCACTAAAAAGAAAAGAGAGATCTCTTGTACCGTAGTGCCTGCCCCTAGAATTGTAATATTGTAGTATGTTGATACACAGGGTGGAATTTTAACGTAATGACTTTATAGGTCATACTGAATTACTTTTACTATGGAACCAATGCCGAAATCGCGAAAAAAAATTGGCTGTTATACATTCCGGCTCCGGCTGATGGGATGCCGCTGATTTCTATGGGAAGGCAAATTTTTTTTTCAAGATAACGAAAGTTGTTCAGTATGACCTGTTAAATCACTACTCAGCGTGTGAACGGTGGTTATAATTTCACCCCTATTTAAGGTAGATCATCACTACAATTATATTGTAACACTTATATAGTTTGATATAGTTGTTTTTTTAACCGACTTCAAAAAAGGAGGAGGTTCTCAATTCGACTGTTTTTTTTGTATGTATATGTTACTCGATATCTCCGAGAATTGTGAACCGATTTTCAATTTTTTTTTATCGAACGGGTATAAGCCCGAGATAGTCCCGTTGGCACCAAGTCGGGGTCTAATGATGGGATCTTGGAGAAATCGAGGGAACTCTTCAAATGTAATTGGTACATGTATGGCGCTTTTGGTAATATTTGAAGTCGGTTTTATTTTTTGTTAATTATAAACAAAAACTGTTGGAGCACAATTGTCCAGGGCACATTTTATGGTATTCGTTATTTTTGTAAACAATTTATTATATAAAACAGTCAATATTAAAGTTATTTTGTAAGTACGCGTCAACGTTGAAAATTTATAAAGAGTCATCTGTAACTGAATAGTGAATGCAATTTAGGCAACGTTTCTCCAAAAATACAAGGCAAATAGCCTCATATTCTTAATATACTCCAAAAATACAAGGCAAATAGCCTCATAGTCATCAATTATTCTGAGAGTTTATATATCAGAAAGTAATCAACATAATAGCTCGATTGGATAATACCCGATGTTCAATATAATTGTCATTTTAGTACAAAACCAGCAGATTGGGTAGTAGCCAAAGCCCAAGTAATAAGAACTGTTACTGTAGTATCTGGCATATAAAAACATTTTATTTATTTGTTTGGAGGCTACATTTGAAATGTGGAATTTTATAGATTTGCGTGTTGTGTTTTTAAATTATTTAATTTGGTAAAATCTTATGTCTCTGTTTGACCCAATGGTTGACTGGTAGAGAATGCCTTTTGGCATTAAGTTCGCCATTTGTACATTTTTCTTTATGTGTGCAATAAAGTTTAAATAAATAAATAAATAAATAAATAGATAGTTATAGTTAGGTAGTTAATAAGTAACCTAGAATAATATATAGCATACTTCTATTCTGAAAATTATCCGGCGATAATGTTAATCTCGTACTTAAATGGGTACAGTCCAATGTCCGAACTTATTTTTGTGCGTAAAGAAAGACAGATAAAAAAATTATCTAGGTAAAGCTAAAATTGGTCCCAACGCAACTTAAAAATATGTATAAAATGCAGTATAACCCGCTATGAAAATTCTGAAGGGAATACACAAAAACTCATCATATTATCCGCGAAAAGTGTATGGAAACAAGTTGTGTGATAACCGGTGTAAAAAATTCCCATTAAACATAGCGTTTGGCGAAGCGAAAAAAAAAACAAACACAACATACTCCCTAAACCCATCTCCTTAATTTAACGACGCCCCCTTAACAGATTCAGCAACAGTCAACCTCGCAGCGCGGACCCTGACAGCCGAGATGCTGCCAAGCTGGTGACCACCGGAGTCTGTCAGTGGTCAGTCAGTAGTCAGTCAGTTTAGCATGGGGCAGTGACTTTTATACTTGGACTGGGAATACCATGGTATGAATGGTTTTAATGTTTGAATTTATTTTTGTGTGTGGATTGTGATTCTGCGATAAGTGAGTTTTTAGAACGAGTTTCTTTACAGTAAATGTGATCGTGTATAGTTGCGATCAGATATATCGGAGCAGCCAATGCGTTCACAAATATCTGAACGCTCCTCTATTGTCAAGGCGTTAGAGTGTGTTATGATGTTTTTGAGCACGTCGGCAGCTCCGATATATGTGATGGCGACTGCACATATTTAATTGTGTATTAGGCCAAGCCTGTCTGCTAATGATATTGTATTGTTTAACGATGCAATGTTTTTTTTTATGTATAATTATGTACCTATAAAATTGTATTTTTCAAATGTGTGTTAGGGTGGTCCGAAATAATAAAATTATGAACACAGATTCCTTTTCCACAAAGTCTTGTTTCATTCAAGATACGTATAAATTAATTATCAATATCAAAATTTCGAGCAATTAAACATCATTTAGAGGTCGCTATAAATGAAATAATTCTACCCTATGTATATGTATGAAAATAAATTAACCTATAAATCAATCTGCGCTGGAGATTTATTTGATTTTTTTAATACGATTTATCTATGAGTTACAAGAATATAAAAAATACAGTGGTCGAAATTTTCACTTTTGAGTGTGTTTGTATTTTCTTTGTATGTATGAGATTATTGCAAATCATAAAAATCATACCAACCACAAAATCATTAGTAAATAACTGAGTTCCAATTAGGCACATAATGCACAATTTATTCTACTTCCTTTTTTTTCTACATACAAATATGGACCACCCTAATTAGTGTGTGGAATTCAATTGGGTAACTGTTTGAAAGATCTAAAAGACCCTAAAATTCGCAAATGTTGGCCATTGGCCAAAACGAGGAACAAAAATTCATAACAATGAATTAAAATTTTAGAATAGAACTTAATTCGTAGGTGTACCAAGATATAAATTTCTTTTAAATTTAATTTAGGTACAGTTTTGGAACATTTTTCACGACGTAATAAAATTACAGATATAATTACTAAAATAGGCATTTTGATGGTCCTTCCGGTTTTTACTTCTAGATCGGCATTCAAGCGTTTCTTGGTCTCAATTTTACATTGTTTTAACATAACTGCACTGCGAGTAATATCAAAATGTATTTTAATGTTCAAAAGCAAATTCTTTAAAAATGTTACCAAGAAAGTGAGTTCAATTAACAACCCACTTACAGTAGACATTGTGTCACTTTGGCCACATACAATAAAACCCCGTTAAAAGTATCACGTTTAATGAGATTTGCCGCTTAATTCCATGTTAAGCTGGTTCTTGCAGCTTGTTTGCATATTTTTTGCTTTTAGTATTCTTTCCCGCTTAAAACGCGTTTTCAAAATCTTAAGCTGCACTACACCTTTTGTGGCTTTTCTAGTGTCCTAAACTAGATTGGTCTGTACGGAAACTTTCGATCCTGGACAGGAATGGAATCGATGGAATTGGCATCCAAACAAAGATGAGAACATTTATGACTTTGTTGCTAACTGTTGTTTCCGAAATCTGTAAATTTCTTTAATTAAAAAGTTAGGAAAAATCTTCTAAGCCCAGTTTTTGTATAGCAGCATGGGATCCGGTAGCCCTCAATGTCCCATTTATCCACCTGTATATAGACATAAACACCAAAGCAAAGATAAAGCCCATTACAGATGCGTGTATGTCGTTTATCGCCGCGAATAACATCCGAATATGTTCCCTCGAGAACATTTATGTCGGAATATGGCGTTGGTGGCAGTTTAGCCGAAACGATATACGTCTTAAATGCTGTCATCTTACTGATGTGTGTTTGAGGGCTTATTCCACATATTTCTGCATTTTTGTAGCCTCCTGAGACCCAGAAGCAGTTGTTTTGTTTTTGAATTTGGAATGCTTTAGTTGACGACCGGTTTGGCCTGCCTAAGAAGCTGATGGTCCCGGGTTCAAATCCTGGTAAGGGCATCTATTCGTGTGATGAGCATGGATATTTGTTCCTGAGTCATGGGTGTTTTTTAGTATTTAAGTATTTATAAATATTTATATAATTATTATATATATCGTTGTCTAAGTACCCTCAACACAAGCCTTATTGAGCTTACTGTGGGACTTAGTCAATTTGTGTAATAATGTCTTATAATATTATTTATTTATTTAGTTACTCTTTAAAAGTTGAGAATATATTGTGGTATTCCACTACAAAAAATTGTACGCGTGGTCTCAGGAGGATAGAAAACGGGCAATGTCATGTGATGTCACTGTAACCGTTCCATGATATAGTACATTGTGCAACGAGGGGGGTAAGTGACATTTTGGATACGAGGGTGGTAATTCCTGACAGCCACAGGCTGGAGGGCATTAAAGACCCGAGTTTGCAATATTCTTACCCCCGGAGTTACACACAATGTTTTTCATCACACTTGCGAAGAAAACACTAAATTTTAAACGAAATAATTCTTAAATACGGTGACATATCAAACATTCGTCCGCCATTTTGGAATTTCTTAGCAGGGGAGTCATCGAAGGCACAGACCTATTCAGCATTCAGCCACGATTGAAAATTATGTAAAAATATTTTAAACGGCTGTTAAATTAATCAAATTAAATAATTTTAAACATAAACAAAAATATTAAATTATAACCGTCAGTATTTTAAAAGTAAAACTCATTTATGCTACTCGGTTTGTATGAATAAGTGACATATTTTTTTCACAATCCATAACTCCCGCGGGAACAAAATAGGCCTTTGTCCTTCAGCACACCTGCATAAAATAAGATCTTTTTTGAGCAAGTGAGCAAAGCGCCGATTATTCGTCATAATATGCGAACGTTTTGAGACACGTTACCTAATTATGAAAACTGTTCGCCAACAAAGCGCAATGTTTCCTAAGTTTTACCTTTTATTGCTCAGAACTAACAACTAACAAGTCCTCCAGTGTTTCTCTTCCCCATCTAACATGACTACTTTACCATATATTTAACTCTGGGCCTTGGCGCAGGCAAGGATGGAGCTGCCGGTGCTAGACAAGTTCTGCTTCATCTTCCACCTCAGGACAGGATGCATCACTATGGGCATCATGAACTCTGTAAGTATGATTCACGCAGATTCCATTAAAACACAAGGATCCACCACCTTCCCTTACAAAAGACCTAGATCTCGTACCGTTTACTTACATTGAATGAGAAAGTCTGTACGAGTATATTAGAATGCTTCTCCATCGCGCACTAATGACGATTATAATGAGATTGGTGCTAGCTACAAGAGTTAAGCTAAGCGTATGCATAGGCGATGCAGTTTCACGCAGCGGAGGGCACAACAGGTTTTGTAAAGTGTTGAACTTCCTTTAACTACGACGTTCCATACTTTAGAAAATCGGCTGTGCCTTGCGCTGCGTGGAACTGCCTCGCCTTTTTTTTTATGGTAGAGGAGGCAAACGAGCAGACGGATCACCTGACCTGATGGTAAGCGATTACCGCCGCCCATGGACACCTGCAACACCAGAGGGGTTGTAAGTGCGTTGCCGGCCTTTGAGATGGGAGTACGCTCTTTTCTTGAAGGTTTGAAGGTCGTATCGGTCCGGAAATACCGCAGGCGACAGTTCATTCCACAGTTTAGCTGTGCGAGGCAGAAAGTTCCTGGAAAAACGCACAGTTGAGGACTGCCAACCATCTAAGTGGTGAGGATGGAAATGTTGTCGCGTAGGGCGATGGCGAAAAGAAGCGGCAGGGATTAATCCGAACAATTCCTCGGAGCACTCCCCGTTGTACATGCGATAGAAAATGCAGAGCGAGGCCACATCTCTACGCAGCGCCAAGGAGTCAAGCAGTCCGAAATACACTGGCAGTCGACAATTCGAGTCGCTCTTCGTTGGATGCGGTCCAGAGGGAGAAGCTGGTACTGGGGTGCCCCTGCCCATAGATGAGAACAGTATTCCATGTGTGGGCGCACCTGCGCCTTATAAAGCTGTAGGCGTTGGGCCGGTGTGAAATACTGTCTCGATCTGTTGAGCACACCGAGCTTTTTTGAGGCTAATTTAGCCTTACCCTCTAGATGGCCGCGGAACTGGACTTCACTCGAGATGTCGACGCCAAGGATTCCGATACCGGGTGTGGCAGTCAGGGGAGTGCTCTCAAAACGAGGTGATACGACAAACTCTAACTTTTTTGCGGTAAACGCGCTAACTTATGTCTTGGTAGGGTTGAAACGGACTAAGTTAAGTCGACCCCATTCAGAGACTTCGTTTAGGGAAGTCTCAATTTCAGACACAAGTTTGTTCCGGCTCTCTATGACGTTTTCCCGAGAGATATTGGTGCGGCCGGTGTAAGACGCATCACCCGTACTATCATCAGCATAACAATGAATGCCGCTGATTTGCAGCATGTCATTGATATGAAGAAGGAATAGTGTGGGTGATAGCACACAGCCTTGGGGGACACCAGCATTCACAGACATGGAGTCTGAGCATTTACCGTCAACTACGACCTTTATGCTTCTGTCTGCTAGAAAGCTCCTGACCCATACACATAATCTCTCGGGAAGCCCATAAGATGGTAGCTTCGAAAGAAGTGCTTTATGCCAAACTCGATCGAAGGCCTTCGCTATATCCAAACTAACAGCCAATGCTTCACCCTTTGTCTCGATCGCCTGTGCCCAACGATGTATCAGGTAAACTAGAAGATCACCAGCCGAGCGACCTCTACGGAATCCGTATTGTCGGTCACTAAGCAACTGGTGGTCCTCCAGGTACCGAAGGAGCTGGCAGTTGATAATGGACTCCATTATCTTCGAGAAAAGGGAGGTTATAGCTATTGGCCTGTAGTTGGATGGATTTGAGCGGTCGCCTTTTTTAGGGATCGGGTGTACCAAAGCTGACTTCCACGAGGTTGGGACTACGCCAGAAGAGTAAGAGAGCCGAAAAAGACGCGTTAAGACCGGTGCCAACTCAGGAGCACATATCTTCAGCACAATCGGAGGGATTCCGTCGGTCCCACTCGACTTATGAGTGTCGAGGGAAAGAAGTGCTTTACGCACTGAACTTTGGTTGAACCGGACATCCGGCATACAGCTTTCGCACCGCGGTATGGTCGGCGGCGCGTATCCCCCGTCATCCAAAGTCGAGTTGGACGCAAAGAGTTTACCTAAAAGATCGGCTTTGTCTTTTGCGTCGTGGGCCAAGGAATCATCTCCTATGTGCAGAGGCGGAAAAGATGGCGTGCAGAAATTCCCCTGGATAGCTTTGGCAAGAGACCAGAATGCACGAGTTCCCGAAGGAAGGCGCTCTAGTTTCTCGCCAATTTTACCAATATGCAGCGACTTTGCTCTGGCAATAACTCTTTTGAAGGACCTGGAGGCATAGTTAAACTCCTTTTTTAATGCGCTAGTCTTTACATCCCGTACTGCCGCTGCATCTACCCAGGCTTGGTAACACTCTTGTCTGCGTCTAAGCATACGCTTAGCCTGACTATTAAGTATTTTATAACCTGGAACAGGACATAAGATATTTTATGTTTCATCAGATATACATCCCCTATGGGGATCTAATGGGGAATGAGAGGAGATCTAGCTTTCGTCGCCGGCGCACGCTCGCTTGCCTTCGGGCAGCGACGTTTGTTGTGCCCGGCGAGGATTTATCCTAATGTATTTCATTAATTATAATTCGTACTCGTTTAGTGCTGATGGAATTATTTTAGTGCTTTATTCCCTATTGAGGAGCCTAGTTACGACTGGAACCGTAGCCGACCAGTCTGACCAGTTCCAGCAGTTCCAGAGCGGCCCTAGCTGACGTCCCTCAGCTCGTTCGTCTCCTGCAGCGGCTCCGGCAGCTTCAGGAGAATACTTGCGTGGTGGAACTGACCTCGGAGCAAAATCAGTACCGGCCTAAAACGTACCCTACCCTACGACTCTAAATCGTGTGCTTGCGGCGGAATCTCGGTAGAATAAATTCAGTTCTTTATATAACTCACTGTTTTATTTGTTCTCACCGCCGACCGCAGCACTGGCAACATATGTTTCAATCTTTTTTTTTGCAATATTCTGTATGTAAATTAATTTTTAAATAAATGATTTAGATTATAATTAATTTGCTTACAGGGAGAGAGCTTGACTTTAATTACTCAAGAACAAAACACGTTCCAACTGTCCGGACCCGAGCCGAGGCTTCCTTTTTTTGAGTTCCATTGTATTCTTTAGGTTTTAACCTTACTGTAAACCACCTTCCAGATCATAACCTTCGTGCTAGCCGTGATCCTGATCACCTTCGCGGTAGACATCAAGGCAGCATCAGAGTCCAAGTCAGAAGACGCTGTATCTTCCGTGGTGTACACCATAGTGGTGCTCATGGTCGTATTGTTGCTGATCAAGTTTGTGCTGGATATGGTGTTCGTGTATGCTGTTTATAAGGTACGGAAAACACTTCGATTCACAATGTCACCAGTAGCTGTTCTATCCAGTGGATTTCCCCATAAAGCATGATTCTCATCCCAATGCCCATTTCACGAGTTATTCAGTGTGTATTTTTGACATAGGATTAAGGGAATGTACACTAACACTATGGAAATGGTCTGAAATAAATTTATTGAATTGAATTGAATATAACCGCAAACTTAAACTAGACGTAGGTTTTAGTGCTATAAAGCAATTCTGAAAGATTTTTTAATTTAGTCATAACTATTGAGCATAATGATTTAAAAAAAAATCGAGCGGCTATTTATTTCATACATCATGATCACTTGTGACAGTTGTGACGTCACGTCATTACATGCGACGTTTTGAGTTAAAACAAAGTTAAAACAACATCATACATTGCTTGCTGAATTGTTTTATATGGAAAAATAAAAGTCGTCAATTTTTTATAAAACCCATTAATAACTAATTACCGCTTGATTATGCGTTCGTATCAAAAATACACGCTGTATATTTTTTGTGATAACAATATTCGGCAGAAAATAAATTCACGCTCTCATAGAAAAATAGACCAAATTACTAATTTTGAAACACTCAAAAAACCTATTAAAAATACTTCAGCTCGCCGACTGAGTAAAGCTCCTATATTTGATTCGCCGCCACTAATCTACCTACTTATATAGCAGTCCCTAGATACAGTGGACTTAATTAAGGAAAACGGGTAAAGGTTGACGAAAGATAGGGGTGATCTCATTTAAGGGTCATTTTATGGGGCACGTTAATTTCATCCTCGCTCGACGACGCAACCAAAGTTACGGGCGACACTTTAGCTTTTATGCCATCGACATAATTATCTAAGGATTTACGGGCAATAAGAATGGGGCCAGTACAGCGGTGTCACGCACACGAATTCGAGCCAATCGTGCGGTCTAACACCACGACGCGATTGGTTGATGAGTTCGCATCACGCGCGCGATTGGTCGGAACTAGTTGCGTTAGACTGCACGATTGGCTCGAATTCGTGAACCGCTGAACTAGCACCATTCTTAGTGCCCGTAAGGCCCGTCCTTAGATATATGTATATGTTTTAATACATATAAATTAATTGGTGACCTAGTATCTTTTGGTTACAGGAAAAGAGCAGTTTAATGAAGAAGTACTGCATCTTCTGGGTGGTGTTCCTGGTGCTGTTCATCATCGGCTTCCTCAAGAGCTTGTTCCACATGGGCGCGGGGCACGTCATCGCACAGATCCTTTTCTTAGGTGATATATATTAGTAATATATATTACAGGGTAATTTATTTATTTTTTAGGGGTCATTTCTACTTTTTAATGCACATATATGAAACACACACACACACACATATGAAATAGAACAAATAAGAAAAAAACATCATACTTAATAAATAAGCAAAATCTTAATTAACAGCCTATTTTAAAGAAAAAATGCCACACATCTACATAGACATTTGCCGCAAATACGGAGTGTTTAACAGCGAATAGTTTTTTTTTAATAATTTTTTAATAAATAATATTTCTTATTAATAAAGAAAAATAATAAAAAAATATACTTATTCTGAGTTAACGATGCGGTTTTTTTTTTCAGCCGAAAATTTCTACTACATCGTTGTGATTCGAAGCTACCTGATTTCGATCCACGAAGACGGAATGTTGTAAGTATAACCATCTCGTTCACACCCTTCAAAGAACGAGGGAGCGAGATGGCACGACCATGGACCAGGAGCTTGTTGAAACGGCGAGTGAAATACCTACCTATACAAGCCTTTTCATTTGTCATGTGTTAGCTCTGTCTCTGTCGGACCATAGTAAATAGAATGAGATAGATGTTTTTATCGCATGACAAGTGAAGATTTTTAGTATGAGAGACTAGTATGTAATAAAGACAAACAAGTATATAGAGGTATGGACGAATAAAGCAAGAAGACTGACAACGTATATAGATACAATATCGCGTTCCTTGAATATTTAGCTTATTGCCAGATGGCATCACTAGCGTCCAATAGTGGCAATTTTCATAAGAAAGGAATTTAAATTGTTCTTAGAGTATTAATGGCAGTGCCATCTCTCTTAGCTAGCCTGATCACCTGAGTTTGATTCAGTTAGGAGGTCGAACCATACTTTTCTACCTCAGGGATGGCCAGGGGGCGCCAGAAGCTTTCGGAAATTGTCATATACTTGGTAATTTCGACCCATGCCACGGAGCCCGGGTAGCCGAGTGGTTCAGGCTTTTTTTTTTATATACTACGTCGGTGGCAAACAAACAAGCCTGCCTCGTGGTAAGCAGTCTCTGTAGCCTATGCAACGACGTGCAACTACAGAGGAGTTACATGCGCGTTGCTGACCCTAACACTCCGCACCCTCGTCTGTCGCGTAAACGGACGCCTGGTTCGTTTCCAGCCCTGGGTACTGGAGGCCTTGGTAATTTTTTTCCTTTGTATATGTCATTTATTTCGTTTATACCAAATTTATTTAGAAATGTAACATCTAAGTTATACAAAATAAGGTGATTCTTCAATTCTATTTCAAATTGAGTCCAAAAGCAACTTGGACGAACTATCATAGGCATCATCATTCAACGCTTGAAGTTTAACACAGCAGGTCTCATAGCAATCAATATTTTTCGGCTCTAAGACCTCTGCTTTTGCATTAAAAAACATTTTGTTCCCTCTTGCATCCAATAGATGGTGCTGAATATTGAGAGATTGCGAATTTGTATAATACCGGTCTTCCTGTTTTATTGGTCTATCTATGGTAATCCTTGAATTTGGCAATCTTTTGGTATGGAACTCTTACAATTATGAGAAATAAAATAATCGTCACCCTAGTTCACCATCGTAGTAATTACGCGGAGAATTTGGTCGTAATATAGACCTTTTGTTTGCGCATTATGGTACTAATTGCAAAAAATTCGTGGTCTTTATTATATACTTGTCACTTATTATTGGTATGATGTGTCATCGAGACTAGATTTGTATCAGTTTTTTTATAAA